>NC_051080.1:6061557-6681557 GCF_004664715.2 Peromyscus leucopus
TAAAGGGTATTCTTTTTTCCTGCATACAAATGACTTGGTATAATATATTATTACTAGTTTTTTAAAGGGTCTTACTTTGTACCCATGGCTGCTTGGCACTTGCTCTATGGTAGGCCGGCCTTGAATTTGTGGCAGTCCTACACCACCTTGGCTTCCAGAGAGCTGGGATTATAGGCATGCTTCACCTTGCTAGGCTAAATATTTTAACTTCCTGAGCAAAGCCAAGAGTCCAAGCTCACTCAACCCAGCTGCTTCAGTAATTTCTTTTTGTTTCTTTTACTTGACAATGCAAATGGGGTTCTCTGAAGTTCTGAGAATTTTCAAACATTAAACAAGTATTTATCATATAATCTTTAATTTTGATAGACGCTTTTTGCATTTCAGGGTGGTTGAAAGTTTTAGAAACAAGAATATCCTGCCTAACTCTCAGCTCACCCAACTATCCAGTCTGAGCAATGGTGGTGGTAACAATTTTGTTATGTAGTTATCCTCATTTAGATTAAGTGGTCAGATAGTAGGGTTCTTTTGACACACAGCACCCATCTCTTAAAGCTTTCTCCTCCTTTCTTAGTTCATTTGATTTACTATTATTATTATTATTATTATATTCATTACTTTCTGAAAATTATTAATTGGGAATTTAATTTTTAGTGATATCACTGTTTAACTACACTTGAAAACTTGTGTTACATTTTATGAAATGATTTGCTGAGAACTATTTTATTTTCCAGAAATCTAAATAAAAAAGTACTCAAGCCTCAGAAGTGCATGTCACGTAGGAGATACTGAGATAAAGCTAGACTGGAGTAAACATTCAACACGACATTGCATCATGTCCTTGTAAATAAATATTCTGAGTGAGGGAATAGTCCTGGTACTAGAGAAGGACTTTGAAATACAATGATGAAATTTTCTCTAGAAACCCTGCCTTTGTCTTTCACTTTCCTCCCGTTTTTTTGTTCCCTTCTTTTCACCTTATTTAGTACACGTTATAAATTCAAGACTTTTAAAGTTGTGGCAACAGGAAGAGGGTCGATGCTGACAGACAGACATGCCTCTGCTCCTAATGGCTTCCTTATTTGTGAGGCACAGCTCTTCCCAGGACCAGTGTCTGGGCTCAGGAAAGTGAGACTGTTCCTCTTTCCATCTGTCAGTTACCCTATGCTTAACAGAGAACATAACAGTGCAAAAGCTTGAACTGAAGGCGGACATGGGAAACGGTGGGATATTACTCATAATGACACGCTCTTGTGTTTCTTTGTTTAGGATCAGACTCTGTGATTTTACTCAAAGTGAAAGAATCTCAAACTCCAGCTTCCAGGTAAACCCAGGGGACGGGTCGGCCATTTCCTTCCTTAGCTACAGTTCTGCACCGAAAGTCACATGGTGTAAAACTGTGTGTTCAAATTATCTCAGTGACTTCCTGTCCCATCTTTTTTCCTCCAGCCTTCACTCTTCTTCATTATGCTTCCCACCATACTGAGTTTCCATGGTCTGCCTTTCATGCTGTAACCACAGTTATCTTTCTAAAATACGTATCTAATCAGTAAAGAGCTTCGATGATCATTAAATCATTAAATTACCTCAATTTAATTAAATTATTAATCACTCAAGGATACCTTAGTGATGTTAGGGTTAAGCCAAAGCAGCTACGTGTGAGAAAAAGAACACCTTGACAAGTCTCAGATTCTCTGGCGCTTTCTTCCTTTACCGAGTTTTTACTGAGAACCTACTGTGTGTCAGGTGTTGGTGTAGACATTAGGATAGCAAGCGTGACTGAGACTCCCTGTTCTCAGCGAGCTGCATTTTATTTTTGTGTTTGGTGCTTTGTTATTGTTGCATTTGAGGCGGGAATCTCACTGTGTAACCCTGACTGGCCTGGAACTTGCCATGTAGACCAGGCTAGCCTTGAACTCACAAAGAGCTGCCTGCCTTTGCCCTCCAAGTGCTGGAATTAAAGGTGTGCCAGCACACCCAGTTAGAAGGAGCTTCATATTATATAAGAAACAAGTAGGGAGCAAAAAGTGGTAATCACCAATGCTGTGAAGAGTAATGAAGTCAGGGAGACTAGGGTGGGACTGTTTATCTGAGGTGGCTAGGGCAAATCCGATCAAGTGCCAGCCGACGGAAGTCATGGAGGAAGCCGTATTTGTAAATAGATGGGTGTGTGTCTGACACACTGGACTGCTCTTAGTCTGCAAGTACACTTGGTCCTCTGTCACTGTTCCTTCTGTCTTTAATGTGCTCTCTCCTTCAGCTTGCCTGACAGCGGTCTAAAGCTCAGCTCAGATGTGATCTCTGTAGAGCTTTGTTTCTGGGGTGTCAAGCAAGCCCTTCTTCCTCTGTAACAGTCCGCAGACTGCTGTGCATCAGTCGTGTGCATCAGCCTTGGTAGTGTGGCTGCTCGAGTGATCACAGTAGCCAGTTTCATGAGATGGTTACAGGTGACAGAGGGCTGTCTCAGGCCAGTCCCTTTAGTCTAAGCTTCAGGTATTCTTTAAAGTTCTCTCTGCTAAGTCTTCCACGGAGACTTTGTTAGTTAGATTCATTGTTTCTACGTGGTGTTTGGAGTCAGGGCTGACCTCTGCCTTTAGCTTTTTTGGCCTTCATGTAAGTCTGTTACTCTCTTGACCCACACTTGTCAGTGTGGAGAGTGACGTAAAGTTGGTATGGAGGTGCACACCTGTAACCCCAGCACTTAGAGAATGGAAGCAGGAAGATCAAGTCATCCTCATGCACACAGTGAGTTTGAACCCAGCCTGGACTGCATGAGACCTTGTCACGTGATGATGATGTGTAATAGTAAGATGGTCAGTGCTTTCACATGTGTCTCAGTAAACAAAAGCTAGGATTCTTTCCTGGAAGACGGTGATCATAGATAGAATACTCCCAGTTTCTCATTGGTTCTTTACTAAGTAAGTATGCCTTTTTTTTTTTTTTTTTTTTTTGGAGACAGGGTTTCTCTGTGTAGCTTTGCACCTTTCCTGGAACTCACTTGGTAGCCCAGGCTGGCCTCGAACTCCCAGAGATCCGCCTGGCTCTGCCTCCCGAGTGCTGGGATTAAAGGCGTGCACCACCACCGCCCGGCAGTATGCCTTTCTTTTATGGGGGATTTCTCCTATTGACTTGAAACGTGAGCTATTTAACAAGGCAAACGGAGTGGTGTCCTTGGCTGGATTAAAGCTGCTTTTACAGGATTTGGCTGCTTGGCCTCTAGGTTGTTTTAGCCGCTGCCTTTTAGTTACGTTTCTACAGTGAGGACCTGCCCAGTTTGCCCAGAATGTGGCATCCATACCTCTGTCTCTATACACTCTTGAGTCTTCTGCCTGGGATTCCCTTTCTTTGCTTGACCACTGATTAATTCTGGCTTTTTAAAATCTGCTTCAGATGTTATTTTTTTCTAGATGGTGTCTGAGTTTCCCAGATTACATTAGAGACTCCACCGTCCCTGTATCTTTACCACTAATATCTTTGCATGTAACCAACCACCCAGCGCTAATGTTAGTGCCTCACATGTGATGGGTGCTTAGTAAGTCAATCTTTCCTAAATAAGTGATCTTCCTGGAAAGCCCCAGGGCCCCCTTAAGTAGCCCAAGTACTCAGTTTTCCAAAGGCATTTCAACGTGAGAAGAAAAAAACATAGTCTGGAATTGGACCAATAAGGCTTATAATACTAGTTGTTCCAATACAGATTGTCCTTCTGAACCTCAGGGTAGTTTTGTTTTCTGTAAAGTATGAGTAATAATTTCATGTTACATATTATATGAAGATGAACTAATGTGGAGATTCTCATGAGGCTTAACAACATATGAAACTGGGCTGGAGAGATGGCTCAGAGGTTAAGAGCACTGGCTGTTCTTCCAAAGGTCCTGAGTTCAGTTCCAGCAACTACATGATGGCTCACAACCATCTGTAATGAGATCTGGTGCTCTCTTCTGGCCTGCAGGGATGCAGGCAGAACACTGTATGCATAATAAATCATTTTTTAAAAAATCATAAAACTACTATAGCAGTTTTATATACAGAGCACTGAAAACAGCTGTGTTCAAATATGCTTGTAGCTCTTGTGTGCCTCAATTATAAGAAATGCTGTGTGATCTCTTCAGAAATGCAGTTCCCTAATAATTGCCCTTCCTGAGCCAACAGATACCTCAGTCCACTGAAGAGAAGTTTATACATTTATTCAGCCATCATGGGTCTGCTCTGTACCAGACAGTATTCTAGTTGTAGAGGATACAGTAATTTATAAATAGACAAAAATCTATTCAGTCAAATTTGTGTTTTGATATGGAATGCAGACAAACTCATGACCTGCTCATGTGAAACCCTGAGTAACTGACTTCCGTCTTTGTATCATGTAATAAACATCTTCTCGTGTTGGTTTGTTTTCTTCGTCATACACTAAAACCACACTGCTGCTGCTGCTGTGGCTGCTGGTTTCCGAGCTCTCTGTCTTGGTTGATATATCAGGTGCTCATCGAGCCCCAGGTGAGCAGCTTTCATTAACCTTAATGACAGGAGGAGGCAGAACAGTGTTCTCCTTGCCAAGTCACAGCCTAAGGGTGACTAGGAACTCGGAACTCTAACCCACTGTACTTTATACACCTTGAAGCTGACAGGAAGTGACTTGCTCAGAACCACAGAACTAAATGGAGCCAAGTCTCCAACTTTGAAATTGGAGCTCCATTTACTTGTTTTATGGACCTCAAAGGTTTCCTTTGGAAAAGTGTTCATGCTAGATCCCTTAGTTGGGGGTTTGCAAAGAGAGAAGGCAGTTGAGGGGGAAAGCTGTTAGAGCAGTTAGCATTCCTGTGACCCTGTCCACAAGAGCCTTGTAGACTGGCATAGGCCTGTCATCTTTGGAGGAGAGCTGATGGACATCTCTGCCATGGCTCATCAATTCCCTTTTACATACCCACTCTCATACATGAACTTCATTCCCTCTGAGCGTTGGGTCATCCTTTTAGTACATGTTCTTAAAGTTTCAATTAGTTACTCTCAGGGACTATGGGAGTCCCCAGTATAGATGGCAGGCTGAGGATTAGTTTAACCATCTAATAGGTATAGCTATATATAGTTAGACTATCTCTGTCTCCAAAAGGGAGCAGATGAGTAATCATAAAAAAATCTGTCCTTAGCTAGTATGGCATAATGTGGTTAAAAGTGTCTGAATACTATGATTGTGACTTATCAAAAAGAGATAGTTAGTTTGGAATATTACTTCTATCTATTAATCTTCGGTTAGTGGTATTAATTTTTGGTTAACCTGTATTTTAAGGAGGCATAGGTAAAGAGTTACCTGAGTAAGTCATGAGCACCTGTGGGACCAAGGCTGCAGCTGAAGCTTACCTAGTGTAAATTTGTAATCAATGTTAAACCACTAGCTATGAGAAAACAGTAATAACCTGTGTCAGGGTATACATAGCAAGACTTACATACAGAACAATTGTCGTAAGTACATGAGGAGAATATCTGATAGTACATACATTTCAGGATCATGGGCAGAACTTATACAATTGATAATAGAGCATTTTTTAAGGGCAGTCCAGCCCCTGGGCTGGAGAGTTCAGTTCACAAAGAGGGGTACGTGACAAAGGGGGCTGTAGAAATCTCTCATGGTTACTTCCTGCGGATATGGGGGCAAAGCTGGGGGTCTTGAGGCCTGGGATGCAGTGGAAACCCAGGAAGCGCAGGCTGTTTCAGGCTCTGTGAGACAGGCAGTGTAGCAGAATTTTCTGTCTTGTGGGCTGGAGGGCGTGACGCAGGGCTGGGCTGGACAGCACTTTGGTGTGGGCTGGAGGGTGGGGTGCAGACCTGCAGCTAGACAGCATGTCCATGGTCCAGAGGATGACAACCTGTAACTCTTTAAATGGTTAGAATTTCTGCTGGAAACAAATATGTGTATCAATGGTAGAACATGCAGCTGAGGAGTTTTAAAGAGGAAACTTTTTCTTAGGTGTACCTATGGAATATTAAATTCATGGTTAGCAGATAAGAGAAGGGGATACCAGGCCAGGGAGATGGAAGGCTCCTCCCCCACCCAGAGGAGAAAAAGAAATTTTGTAAGCAAGAGATAAGAACTGTAGTTAGGTTGCATTCCTCCCAGTCCTTCTTGGTTTGTGAGCGTTGGCAAATTTTGATCTCCTGAAGCTTATAAGAACCTTCTTAATGGACAAAAGCTTAGACATGTTAGCAATATAACAGTGGTAAATTTTGTCAGAGCAAAATTATGAATCCTTGGAGCTTCAACAAAACATCAGGATAGCCAGAGATCTGAAGTGTGTCATTTATTTATCTCTCAAGTCTCATTTATCTTTTGACAAATATTAACAAAATATATTTAGAACAGAATTATTACTTCTAATGATATTTCTATGAGTTTTATATCATTGATGAATAGTTCATCAAAAGGATCTGGAATTGTATCAATTTATTCATATTCAGAACTCAATATTTAAGAATCTAGAGGTAGGGCGGTGGTGGCGCACGCCTTTAATCCCAGCACTCGGGAGGCAAAGGCAGGCGGATCTCTGTGAGTTCGAGGCCAGCCTGGTCTCCAAAGTGAGTTCCAGGAAAGGCACAAAGCTACACAGAGAAACCCTGTCTCGAAAAAAAAAAAAAAAAAAAAACAAAAAACAAAAAAAAAATTCAGTTTTGGCCGGGCGGTGGTGGTGCACGCCTTTAATCCCAGCACTCGGGAGGCAGAGCCAGGCGGATCTTTGTGAGTTCGAGGCCAGCCTGGGCTACCAAGTGAGTTCCAGGAAAGGTGCAAAGCTACACAGAGAAACCCTGTCTCGAAAAACCAAAAAAAAAAAAAAGAATCTAGAGGTAAATAACAGCCTGTATTCAGTCTGGCAGCTTTAGAGTGCCTTTGTCCTGCAGCTGCCAATATATGGTGTGACCAGGCAATCCAGGATTTATAAAGGCAGGTCAGTGTCCTGTGAAGACATATAGGCATATCTTTTTCCTGACAGTATGAAAACATCAGGACCTTTTCAAATACCAGTGAGAAGATCATAGAGGCTTAGGTGTAACTTTGAGGCTTGGCCTGGGGGCAATAAAGAATGCCTGTAGTGGGGGATCTGAAAAATTAAGCGCCAGTTCTCAAGAGCTCTTGGAGTATATATAAGGCCATTGTCTATATATGAGCTGTAGGCATTCTTAAAATTGAAAAGCAGTGAAATAAATGGTGTATTACTTCTTATTTTGTAACTATAAATCATAAGGATGTAAGCCTTGTTGGGTGACCTTCCATAAGGAGAGAATTTGTAATTGTTGGACAGACATAAGAAAAGGTGCCAGTATATCCTGTAGAGCTATCTGCCAATCTATAGACTCATAAGTTTCATAGTTTGATATAATATCATCTGTGTAATAAGTATATTGCAAGATATATGTGTGTGTGCATACACACACACACACACACACACACACACACACACATATATATCATTAGGTTGGGGGACTGTGGGGAAGCTATAATTGACAGTTCTGATAGTTAGTCTGTATATATAAAAGGAGGAACTCTGTTCAGTGAATGAGTCCTGGATAAACAGAACTCGCATTTCCTGCTCTGTATGTCAGCTTTGGCTTCTATCATGGCAGGGTGAGTAGGCAAGCTAAAAGTGAAATGCTAACAATCTTTAGGTTGAGGAGGTATGGCAAAGAAGCACTATGACGATTATTTTTTTTGATTTCTGTGGGTGGCCATGGGAGATGGCAAGCTAGGCTGTGAGATTTCCCCTTGGCTTTAATAAATTTTATTTAATTTCTTAAGGTCTTGTAACAGTCTATAAGCCTGATTTTCCTAAATAAAAAGATATTGGGTGACTTAAGGGCTGGTGGGGGCCTTATATGCCCAATATTTAAGTTTTTCCTCCACCAGACAGGTAGCAATTATAATTTTCTCAGCATTTAAAGGTCATTGCTTAACCCAGATAGGAGCATCAGATTTTCCTGAAATGTGGTCAGCAGTGAGGGGCGTAGTCGCTCCTAGGACAAATCCTGATAGCCTAGGCCATGTCTGCCATTTATGATTTCTGGGATAATGGGCTCAATTATGCCTTGAGCTTGTTTACTCAAGTTCCTTTAAGTTTAAAACCCATCTAATGCATTTGAGATGATATTAGTTCTTAGCAGAGACTAATGGTACATCCATTTGTTACAATACGTCTCTTTCCCATAGTGTGTTAGGTATGGTGGACGACATATGGTCAGAATGTCATAATTTTATCTATCTGAGCATCTTAATATTTTTGAGTTGCTAGCAATAATATTAGGTTGACCTAGGCCTATAAGAGATGAAGGAGTAATAGTCATCTTAAGTGCTTGGCAAATCTTTTCCTGAAATATAAGAAACAGCCGTGCTTATGTCTAGCAAGCCAATTATTTTTTCCCCTGTATTTTAAGTGTTTAGTTGGTTTGGAATATTTAATTTCCTGAACCCAGAAGGCCATATCACTGGAATCCACACCAGCAGCTCCCTTAGTCGCCGCCCTGCATGAATCTGAATTGTTTTTTGTAGAGGGTTGTACAATAATCTTAATTTCTTTAGTAAAGTCAGGATCAGCCTTTACTGGGACAATTTTTATACCTTGTACAGCAGAGGAGCTACAGCCTATATTTAGCCCCAGTGTCCCTTCTGGGGAGGTCCACAGACTCTTGTATTAAGACATATAAGTCCACTCCTAAAGCTTATATATCTCAGACCTCAATAAAAACTTTATCCAGGGGCTGGAGAGATGGCTCAGCGGTTAAGAGCACTGACTGCTCTTCCAGAGGACCTGGGTTCAATTCCCAGCACCCACATGGCAGCTCACAACTGTCTATAACTCCAGTTCCAGAGAAGCCTCACACAGACATACATGCAAACAAAACAGCAATGCACATAAAATAAAAATAAATAAATTATAAAAATAAAAAAACTTTATCTATAGATCTAACAGGCATACATCCTCAGTATCTCTAGGTTATTACTGAGATTCATGTATCATTTATAACATATCTAGACGTTTATGTGTTACATTGATCTATCCTAGTAACTGTCAGTCGTATATCGTAAGTTATTTTTTAACTTTGCTAAACATTCTCTATCTCTATATCTAAACCTTTATATTCCTATAAACACTTTACACCCAAAAGCATCTATGTATTAAATTTGTCAGGAGAAATAAGTGATTGATTATTGAGAATAGCCAATGTAAAGTGAATTTCTTTTAATAAAGGAACAGTAAAAGGTCATTTTGAAATCTGTTAGGTGAGCTGTCTTTAACTTGAAACTGGATAGTAAGGCAAATTATCTTTAAACCTGGTAAATGGAAATATAATCTAAATTATCTCAAAGCATAGTTTGGACAAAACCTTGGCAATAAGGGGTATGGCAGTTTTGTCCAAAGCTTAAACTTTTAAATGTTAGGTGGCTAAGTAATTAATTATATGAAATTTAGCATGTATATAAATATGATTTTGTATACATTAGAGAATTTGATCATTTATGATGATCAAGTTTTAATTTGTATCCTGATAATTATCTCTAAACTTAGAACTTAGGTTTTATACCTGTCAGGTTTAGCCTTAAAAATATTAGGTTTGGGGCTGGAGAGATGGCTCAGAGGTTAAGAGCACTGCTCTTCCAGAGGTCCTGAGTTCAATTCCCAGCAACCACATGGTGGCTCACAACCATCTGTAATGAGATCTGGTGCCCTCTTCTGGTCATACATGCTGTATACAAAATAAATAAATAAATCTTCTTTAAAAAATATTAGGTTTGTACTGAAGTTATTTTAATATAGAAGCAGGAACTCTTATTCAAAAATAGAGTATATGAGGAGAGTAACAATTTAATAAATCCCTTAAGGTGTATCATGAAATGAGATAAGCACAGTAAAAGGCCCAAACTAAAACGGAGGAGAATTTTTTTGTTTTGTTTTTTGTAGCAGCTGCAGCCAGTTTGTCCAGTCTGTATCAAGCCAGACCGCCACCGGGAATGGCAAAGTGAGGAGAAGGGTGGAAGTGAGCTGAGATGCAGATAGCAGATAGTTAGGTTCAGAGAGAAGGCGGCAGATGTTTAGGATTCCAATCCCCAAATGTCTTCAGGGGTCTGATGAATCCATAGAGGTTATAGTAGGGCGTCCCCTAACCAGGACCTGTTTTTTTTAAATGGGTTAACTAAAGTTCTTGTACTTGGCCAAGATTTTTTGTAAATTACCAAGAACTTAAAAGTCAACCCAAGCCGGGAGGTGGTGGCGCACGCCTTTAATCCCAGCACTTGGGAGGCAGAGGCAGACGGATCTCTGTGAGTTCGAGGCCAGCCTGGTCTCCAAAGCGAGTTCCAGGAAAGGCGCAAAGCTACACAGAGAAGAAACCCTGTCTCGAAAAAACAAACTAACAAAAAAAAGCCAACCCCAAAAAGAGGAAAGAGAAAAGAACACTTTTTTAGGAGTGTTAGGATGTTACCATTAGTTTTTAAACCGGCTCTGGCTGTGAGGCTTGCATAGTTATTTAAATGAAGGATGCTGGATCAAGCTTTTAGTTAGCAATTAGAAGTTTACAGCTCAAGTTAGCTTTTGGATTTCAATTAATTTTGACAAGAAAGGCTGTTTGTAGCAGGACGTTGCTGCTAGTATGGAGAACATAGTGAACTTCATAGCTCTAGTTTAAGCACTCAGGAGGTGTTGTAGTGTGATAATATTGTGTTACCTCCTTGTAAGACCCTGAATGAAGTAACAGCAGGTTTCTCCCTAAAAGGGAAGGGTTAGAATTTCTGCCGCTTATCATAGTCTGACGGTAAATCAATTTCATAAGGTTGGCAGCTTTTAGGGGTCTCCTAAATCTTTCCTTACATTTTTTAGGAGGCCTTATGGAATTAAGATAGTCTGTTGCTTCCTTATTTAAGCTTGTAAACTGACTGAAGCGGACTGAAGTGCCTTTCATCTTAAGCCTGTGTCCTGTAACTTCTATCAAAAGCTGTTTCTCTTCAGACTCATTCTGACTATTTTTAGGGTGGGGGGGTATTCATGGCTACTCACCGCTCCAAACGGGGGTCGGTGTCCCCGGGATCTGCAGCATCCTTCGGTGAGGACTGATTGTAGCTGATACTCCAGAGATCTCCAAAAATCGAACCTCTTGAAGAGTTGAGCCTGTAACTGGGCAGCCCTCTGTGAAGTGACACCTCTCTCCCTGGATATGCTCCAAACCTTACTTCCTATCAGTCCCTGAGTACCTAAACAGTTAAGTCTGTTCGTGGTGCCAGGTATCGGGGACTATGGGGGTCCAGCCCCTCGATAGTCCCCTCCCAGGGTCTGGGAAGAATCTACAACCAGCTGATAATTAATCTTTGATGAAAAGAAATGAATCTATGTACACGAAACTCCTTAGTCCATACACTTTATTATTCTGTGGTAGTTCTCTCTCTACACAGCTTCTATTCTGCTCTCATGTCTAGCTCCTTTCTTGCCTGATTTCTCTCTATATTCATCTCCTGTCCCTTCTAGGTTCTCATCTATCTAGTTCTTTCCCCTATCAGCTCCTCTCCCGTCTCCTTCTCTCTCATCTGGCTCTTCCTCATCTTGTTCTTCCCCACCTGGCTCTTCCTCATCTTCCATCTCGTACCTCTAGTCCTCTCTTCTAGCCCTTCAATCTAGTTCTTCCCCATCTCAGTTTGTTCCTCTCAAGTTCTTACCCATCTTGTTCTTCCATTCTCTTTTCTCTTCTCTGTCCTGTGCCATGGAAGTCCCGGTATAAAAAGGGAGGGTCTGAGTTAAATTGTGTAAAGCTATTACTTAACGTCCACCTCTCCTAGGTGGTGTCTCCTTGTGGAATTTACTGTAAGTCAGGAGACTTGCATGTGGGCTGTTAGTCCTTGGAAGTTGGGCGTCAACCTAGGCGGTGTCTCCTGTTAGTCCTTGAAAGTGGCTAAGGGAGATAGATACCTGATTCCAGAGAAAGCCTTTCCTGAGGCAGTTCTCCAAATTCCTGTAATTTGTATGTTCAGAGAGTGATGCATCCACACTGTTAGCCCTTCTAGGAAAAGTCAACTGGGAAAACTATGAAGGCACACATGATTTTCATAACAGAATACAGCTGATATATAACAAGCCAAGTACCGCCAAAAGCTCCTTGGAATTTGGCTTCCTCTGGAGGAATCTCCTGATCCCTCCAGATAGTGACTTTGCCATAGCCAGCTGAGTTCTTATGATATAGTCCTGTGGCCCGCAGCAAGTTACCTCGTGTCAGTTGGATATCTTTTATTCCATAATTACAAAGTCATTTTACAAACGGTTTAAGTGATTGCTTTTGTTGGGGAAAGTATTTGAATCTCCCCTTAACTCTGTTTGTTTTCTTTCCCCATCTCTAGTCCTGCTTTCTTCCAGGCAGAGCTATGGATCAAAGAATTGTAAGTCATTGTTTTTGATATTTTTTCTTCTCATTTTATTTTCTTTTAGAAGGAAATTAAACAACTAAGATTATCCTAATTGTTTTTGCTCAATAAGAATTACCTATTTACTACAGAGAGAGTTCCAGGACAGCCAGGGACACACAGAGTAACCCTGGAACAACCAAAAACTAAAACAAAAAGAATTGTCTATTTGTACTCTTCGAGTATCGGGTTTTTAAGATTCTCTTCGAGTTACAGTAGTTTGTTTTTTTTTTCAGATTTTATGTATTTGTATTTGATGTGTATGAGTGTTTTGCCTGCATGTATGTGTGTGCGTCTTGTGAAGAGGGAGCAGGATCTCCTGGAACAGGAGTTACATTGTGAACCTTCATATGGGTGCTGGGAACTGAACCCAAGTCCTCAGCGGTTCTTAACTGCTGAGCCATCTCTCCAGCCCCAGTTAGGAGATGTCTGTTTTCAGATTTGTCAACTGTGTAACAATTGCTGAAGCCAAATCGAATTGGGAACTATTCCAAAGTTAACGCTGCATAGAAAGAAAAGTAGATGCCTTTGTTCTGTCATAGGATAAACAGTTGAGTTGTTAGGGCGTCTAAGAAATAATTGAAAGCATTTAGTTTAAAGCACCAAAACCCTTTCAGTTCTCCTCAGCCCCTGGTCTTTGTGAGTCTAAATACACAATATTTAGCTGTAGCCTTGACAGTGTGGCGTTTTCTCTGGGGCTCAGTTCTGCTTTTGAATTTCTAGAGTTCAGCTTTCCTTGCACCAGCCTTCTTAAGACGCACGCTTTTGAAATGAGACAATTTATTTACAAATACCCACAGAAGTCACACCTGTTATACTTAAATTACTCCAGTAAGCATGATAGAATAGTTTAAATAACCACGTTGTTTTACTGTGTCTTAAAACGTAAGTGTGCTGAGGTCTGAGTGAGTCTGTATACAGTGTGTGCTCTGTAATGCTGGTTACCACAGTGATTGCAGAGGCGAGGTCGGGCACAGTCGGGCTGCGATGCGGGTGTGATGCTGCTGCTCTTGTTTGTTTTCTAGAACGAGTGTGTATGACTCTCGAGCCCGGGAGAGATTCCGCCAGATTGAAGAGCAGAAGGCATTGGCACTGCAGCTTCAAAACCAGGTGAGGAGGACCACCGAGGTGGTCACAGCCATCAGCAGCTTCAGTCCCGGGGGATCTGGCACCCTCTTTGGCCTCCTCAGAAACCAGGCACCCACTTGGTGCACATGCGTACGTGCAGGCAGAGGACTCACACATAAAAAGTAAAAATAGGGGCTGGAGAGATGGCTCAGCGGTTAAGAGCACTGTCTGCTCATGCAAAGGTCCTGAGTTCAATTCCCAGCAACCACATGGTGGATCACAACCATCTGTAATGATGGCCTGCAGCCATATATGCAGACAGAACACTGTATACATAGTAAATAAATTAAATAAATAAAAATAGAGGAAATGTTTTTTGGAAAAGACTATGAAATAACTAGCACGCCCAGGTTGGAGCTGCTGGGGTTAGCTGTGCTTGAGTGATGGCTGTACGCTCATGCAGTAGCATAGCATTTACTGTAAATGGCTTATGTGCCAGACTGACTCACCTCACAGAAGTCCAGTGGTCCATTTCTTTGTCCCGCTTATTATAAAGTTCTGTCTCCAGAGATTGCAGGAACAGGAACATGCAGTTCTCGATTCCATAGAACTGCACCTTCGTGTACCTCTTGAAAAGGAGATTCCTGTCACAGCCATCCAGGAAACCGCGAAAAAAAGTCACCAGCTAACTGATAGTGAAGACGAATTTCCTGAAATTACAGAGGTAAAATACACACTGAAAATTACATTTGGGTGGTGGTGGCGCACACCTTTAATCCCAGCACTCAATAGGCAGAGGCAGGTGGATCTGTGGGTTTGAAACCAGCCTGGTCTACAGAGCAAGTTCCAGGACAGCCAGAGCTGTTACACAAGGAAACTCTGTCTCAAAAAAATCAGAGAGAAGGCTTGGGGAGGGGGAGGAAAGGAGGAAAGAAGGAAAGAAAATTCCTGCAGTAGAGTGTAGTGGCGCACGCCTTTAATCCCAGCACACCAGAGGAAGAGGCAGGTGGATTTCTGCATTTGAGGCCAGCCTGGTGTACATAGATGTTCCAGGCCAGCCGGAGCCGCATAATTCAATCCTGTCTTGAAAAAAAAATCTACAATTGCTTTTTGTTTAGAAAGGATGCTGTGGACAGTTCCAAACATAATTCAGTAGAGTACCTACATTTAAGTTGTATTTGTATTATGCACCAATGTTTACTTATAAAGGTGATTAAAAAATTAAGATGATTATGGGTGGGTTTTAGCAATTTCAGTGAAAAAACATGTAGAACATTTATATATTATATTTCAAAAAATAATTTTTGTTGCTGGGTTTGGCTTGGGAGATTTTGGTGTGCTTTGAATTGAGCTCACCACTTCGTACATACTGCTTGCACCCCCAGGCCCACATAGGAAATCATTTGATGCATGTTGTGAGCTGAGAAGTACTATTTCTTTTTGTGTTTTTGTTTTGTCTTAGTTTTTAATTAGCATGCAAAGAAATGGGCTTCATTATGACCTTTTCATACATTGTTTTGTAGTGTTTCTTTTTAAGCAGTAATCATTGAATCCGTGTCCTCATTCACACCTCTTCCAACACTGTTGGACCTAGGGTGCACTTGGTGCCTATAGCAAGCTCGCTGCACTCGTGCCAGACCCGGGGCCCTGCATTTGATGGCCAGCACCATTAATGCGAAAAGAACCGCGTGTAACCAGTGACCATCCCATCTTCTAGTTGTACGAATTCCATAGCTTACCTTTAAAGTAAAACGAGACACAGTCTGTGAAAAGTGCACCTGACTAAAAGGTGCTCCCTTTGACTCCATGGCACCTTTGTGTCAGCTTCTGTTTCTTGGGGAACCGTTTGAACCAGAAATATAAAACGTAAAGAAGCCTTGTAAAGAGCTTGGACGATTTGAGCAAAGGTTATTGCAGTCTTCAGGAGCTGATAGGAAACCAGGATCTGCACACTGTGTGGAAAAGAAAGAGAGGGCCAGGAGGGTGGGAGGGAGTAACCAGGAGAAAACGTTAGATAGATGTAAACAGACCACGGTAAACCGTAGATAGTGACTATCATAAGTACAGTCTGGGGACTGGTGAGAAGCCAAACCATTATGTTTGATCTTTTGTTTCAGGAAATGGAGAAAGAAATAAAGAATGTATTTCGTAATGGTAACCAAGATGAAGTCCTCAGTGAAGCGTTCCGCTTGACCATTACACGCAAAGATATTCAAACTCTAAACCATCTAAACTGGCTCAACGATGAGGTAATCTTGCACTTACTTATATGCAAATAGTAAGTAAATATTAAATGAAAACTAAGGGCATCATCTCACTGTTTCTCCAAATGTGGTTTAGATGACACCTGCATCTGAACCCTTCTCCCAGGCCTCTCTGTGTGAACGAATGTGGTGCAGAGGAGGAGGCCTCTAAAATGCTTCTGTGTGCTTACAGGCTAAGTGCTCCTGATTTCACCTGCTCTTGTACACACTGAGGGAAAGGCCGTTCACACCGGTGTTCTCACTCGGCTTCAGGCACCTGCTCTGCAGTTCATAGAGCTGAGCAAATCTTTACTGTCTGACCTTTCTGCAGCAGGAGGGAATGCTGGGGATCTCTAGGTGGGAACCAGGTCTACCAGGTCTACTTCCTTTTCCTTGTCTCCTGGCTTTCGGTTACTTACATTGTTCGTGATAAGGTTTCATGATGTTTTTAAAGATGACAGTAAAAACATTAAATTGTTTTTATGTAGTTGATATGTAGCAGGAGGGGGGATGACTGAACCTCCCAGTTCCAGTTAAATAGAGGAATTAAGGTATGATCTTTAAATTGACCTGTCTTCACCCTAGACCTTTAGAAACCTATTTACTTTAGAAGGGTTTACTCGTACTTTTTATTTATTATTATGTGCATATGACAAGTTGAGCATGTGAAAAAACAAAGCACGGGAAGATGAAGAAATTCCCAAGGTCATAGATGTTACAGTAACTAGTAGAGTGGGGCTCAACCCAGGCACTGGTGGTCACTGCAGACCACTGCCTCAGAGTCTTGAGTTGGATCTGTTGTGGGACAGGATGTATAGAACTTAAGACCATGCATCATGCCCAAGATGTCGATTTCCTCGGGGCCAGAGGAACTGCTCCATTGTCTGTGGCAGTGGTTAGTCTAGAAGATAAGAATTTCAGTGGCCTCTCACTCCTTGAGTACTATTTTGAGTAGCAATGATAAGGAACACATGATTTGATGTCTGTTAGAAACCTCACTCACATCTTTTGGCTCCTCAGGTAATAGAACACTGGATTAAATTGTAGTGAAGAGCTCACCAGATTAATGAGGGGAAAAAAAGTCAACAGTAATCAAAAGTGTTCTCTTATAAATTATTTTTGGTCTATAATCATTTACCATTTCTCTTTTTCCTACCGCTGCTGGAGAAGGAAGTCAGTTATTCCAAAAGGACTGTAGCCTGTTGGTTATAAATTGGGCAAAGCCTAGGGGGCAGCAGTGAGTAGGATAGAAGCTGAATTCTTGCCCTCTACTGTGGCAGTTTGCTCAGAGAGATTCCTCACAGAGGCAGTATTCATCAGGGCCTGTTTTCCCTTCCCCAGACCCACCAGAGGCTGGAGTTGGAGCATGGAGAATTAATGGCAATGAGTCATTTAGGACAGATTTGGGGAGGAGAGAGTCCTTCTTATCCCTACCACACCTGCCTAGAATGTTGGGAGGAGTGCTTTTTTTCTGAGTTCAGAGTATTAACTTTCAAAGCAGGTGGAAAGTCATACCTTTAAGATGATAACAAGAACTATTTTAAGAAGCACCAATTTTGAAGTATCATATTTCTTAGGCTTAAATAGCCAACATTTTGATGAACTATTAAATATGCTTAAATTCTGATAATTATTTTACAGATACTTTTCTTTTTAAATTATATTTTTTCAATTCTATTCTTCTCTCAAATAAATATTCTTGTAAATAACCATTTTTGTTTTGTGTGTCCTGTCAATATTCTAGGATATATTAAAATTCTCTGTAAATAAGGTAACTCATAAATTATTCTTACCCTTGACAAAATAAAAGAAAAGCTAGGTAATGAAAGGAATCAGATTTAGTTTCTAAAGAAGATAAAATCCTCAGTTCTCCAGAAGAAAAAAGGGAGGGGAGAAGAGAACACCCGGGCCAGCAAGATGGCCAAGCAAGCAGAGCGGTGTGCTGCCAAGGCTGGTGACGGCATTTGATCCCCAAGACCCACAGAGTAGGAGAGAACCGACTCCCACAAATTGTCCTCTGGCCTCCACTCAGGTCTGCCATGTGCATCTGTGTCCATACAGACATGTAAATTAATGTGTAATAATAAAAAGAAATAAAATCCAGAAATCCTGTATTTGGGATATCTATAAAGCCATATGCTACCTTCTCCCTTTTTTTTTTTTTTTTTTTTGAGACACAGTTCTCTCTACATAGCCCTGACTATTCTGTAACTATGTAGACTAGACTAACCTTGAACTCAGATCCACCTGCCCTTGCCTCCACGGTGCTAGGATTAAAGGCGTGCACTACCACTCCTGGTCCCTGATCTCTTTTTAAAAAGAAAAATAGACCTTCATGCCTGTTATTCAGTAGATTTTCAAAAATGAACTTAACTAAATTCTGTATAGCTTCAGAGAACTAATTTGAGATTTTTACTGCCGTATTAGAAAACCAAACTTCTCAAAAACAGACTTTGGAAACTGATTACCCTATAAAAACCAGGCACTATAAAGGACTGATAAAATTGATACTGTAGGTGAGAGTTTCTATCCTGGATCAGTAAATCAGTCAATAATGTCTAAAAAGAGGAAAGAGAGAAAAGAGAAAGCATACCCGCAGAAGTAGATGGAAAGTGGGCATGAAGAAGCAAGCATTTTCAAGTGGATGTCAGTACCAACAATTACTAAATCCTAGAGACTGACTTCCCTGACTTCTAAAATCATCCACCTTTAAGAGTCTGTGTTAATCATTCTGATAAGAGGGCTGTTTTAGGTTAGATTTGCTTCTTTGAAGGCCTGGGCATTGTTTGTTTTTGTTTTTTAAACTGTAAGATAAATTTTTATTTTATTTTATCTTATTTTATGTGTGTAAGTGTTTTGCCTGAATAGATGTTTGTGCACTACACATGTTCAGTGCCCACAGAGACCAGAAGAGGGTGCTAGATTCCCTGAGACTGGAGTTAGAGACTCTTGTGAGCCACTATGTGGGTGCTGGGAATTGAACCTGGGTCCTCTGGAACCAGTGCTCTTAACTGCTGAGCCAGCTCTCCAGCCCCTTGGGCATTGTTTTATAGATCATTAAATAAATTTAGAAATACATGGAAATAATTTAGGTATTTGTATAGATAAAACTGGTTTTGCTTCTGCTCAGGATATTGCGAAAGGGAAAGGTTTGCCCTTTCAACTTCCCTAGTATACTAAAAAAGAAAACAACAACAACAACAGTTTTCATGAGGACAGCAGTGGTCCCTGAGAGCAGTGAGGTAAAGGGGGTATACACTATAGTTTATAAAAACGTGGTGTGGAGGTACGGCAGTAGACACCCAAGTTGAAGCATGGAAAAAGAAAGATGGCAGGATCACCAGTGAGTCCCGGGATGTTGTTAAGCAGCCTGAGTTTGCGATTGGAACCCCAGAGGCATTAGCAATGTCTATAAAAAACTGTTTAAGAACTAGAGATGGAAGGTGTCCTGAACTGGAAGCCAGGAACTGACATCTATGAAATTTAAGATATCTAGAGTAGAAGAATGGCATGCTAAAATGGATAATTTTAGCCAAAAACCAGCACTAAAGAGAAAAATAGTCAGTGCAGCAAGAGGTGGCGGGGGGTTGGGGGGGAGGCAGAGAGAGACACATTAAGTGCAGAGGGACAAAGAATGACTTGTTAGGATCCACACAGGCCCTAAGACATAGACGACAAACACTGTCATAAATATCCTTTCCGAGTAGGCTCTGCTCTCCTTTACTTCTTCTCCCTTGTAATGTGTGTGCGTGTGCACATACCAGAGTGCATGCAAAGTCAAAGAACAGCTGTCGGGAATCGCTTCTCTCCTTCCACCTGTGGGTCCCAGGGATTGAACCCAGCTTGTCAGGTTTGGCAGCGAGCACCGTTACTCAGTAAGCTGTCTAGCCCGCTGAAAGCCATGCTTTCTTACATAGTGCTGATAGACCATTGCCAGCAGACAGGTACTGAACACGTTACTTGTCCTTCAGGCACAAGAACGTCAAGTGAAAATCAGTCTGCAAAGGCATGAAGAGATTAGGAATGTTCTCATCTCTAAAAGAACATTGACTAAAGCAGAACTAAACTATTGTTTTAGTGGAACTTATGTAAAAAATAGATGTTTGATAATTGTACCATAAAGGAGAAAACAGAATTGAAGTTCATGCTGACTACCATCAGGTTCTCCCTTCTATATATGTGTGGATCTATAATAATGTTATGAACATAGACTGATAACATTAAAGACCTACGTAATTCAAATCTAGAGCAGTGACTGAAAAACAAGCAAAAGTGTAGTTATAAGCTAAAGTGCAATTCAAAAATCCAAAAGAAGGAAAAAAGATAAAAAAGAAGAAATGCTACAAATGAGTCTGGTAGTAGATTTAATTCAACCTTATCAGTATCAAATCAAAATGATCTAGACCAGCCCTGTCTGGTAGCGCTACAATGTGAGCCATGTATCTTACTTTAAATTGAATGGTAGCCATTTTTAGAGAGGGGCTGGATGGGGTCCAGTTGGTAGAGTGCTTGCTTCGCACTCATGAGGCCCTGGTTTGGACCTCTAGCACTAGAAAAAAGAAAAGAAAAAGAACTAAATAAAAATTAACTCTAATATGTTTTATTTAACCCAGGTATATCCAAAATATGTCATTTTGGTTTATAGTCCATATTAAAATATTAATGAGTTACTTTACTTCCTCTTTGAAGTAGGCTATAAATTTTACATCTTAGTTTGTAATAGTCATAACTCAGATTAACCTTGGCTAGTTGCTATCATATTGGACAAGTGTGAGTGAAAACAATAAAAAAGCATTGGGTTTCAAAGTAGAGATTGTTAGACTGGGTAAAAGACGCTTCTTGTCTGTAAGAACCGTCCTTCCCTGCCCTCCTAGGAATTGAACTCAGGACCTGTGAGTGTTAGCCATGTGCTCTGTAGTGAGCCACACACCAACCATACAAGATGCTATTCTGAATGTAAGGATACAGATGGATTTACAAATTAAAGGATGGGAAAGTTATACCATGCAAGCACTAATTTAAAAAAAGAAAGTGACTGTTAAAGTATTGGGAGTTTATTTTAGAGTGAGGGCTGTTAGCAGTGATAGGAATCTCACAGTGACAGAGGTCAGTGTGCCCAGAAAGCTTCACAGCCTAATGCACAGACATTTTCCTGACACATTGAAAACGTGAAGCAACGCTGGGGGAGGTCAGAGGAGGAGGAAGAACGCTGTCCGCACCCCGCTCTCCCTCCGTAACCACTGGATACGCAGCAGCAGGACGGTCACATCCCTGCTTCGTTTGCCCCCCCAAGAGCCTCATCCCCAAATCATTGCTAACAGCGAATTTACACGGGTGAACTGGAAACGAGCAGGACGATGTGTCTGCCCCTTTTGGGTGGTGGTGCGGGGGTGTCTACTTGGTTTACAATGCCGTACTGACTCTTACCGGTCGTTTTCAAAATAAAATAATCCAGAAATACTAGGACGTGGTATTTGTAACTTCACTTGGGAAGGAGAGATCCTGGGGAAATCTCACCACCAGTGTGAGAAGAGGGAGGAACTAGGTTAGAGTCCGCATAGAGAATGCAGGTGCACTGAGGCCCCAGCTGACCGGGTGAGCCACCATTTGTAAGCCTGAGAGACGCCTTTCAGCTCTTCACCATTGCAGTAGCCTTGCATATGGAGACAGTGTTCCTGTTTGATTGGTTGTGGGAAAGGGAAAAAGTAAGGCTACAGGGAAGTACTGTGCTCAGTGGATTTCATGGCAGAATTGAGATCTAGAACTGGAGCTCGTGCTTTTTAGTCAAGAATTCTAACTTTTAGGACACAGCATTTAGTGGAAGTCCAGGCATAGTATTTACTCAGTGGTAGAGCTCCTGCCTGCCGGGCACAGAGCCCTGGGTTTTAGCCTCAGCACCCGCCCTCCCCCCCAACATAATGGAAGGGGTGGGTGATAGTGGTTATAGTTGATAATTCTCTCTAGAAAATAGGTAGATCCTGGTAATGCTCAGTAGAGAGGAAACAGCCCACAAAACTTAACCCTGAGAATACATTTTTTTTATAGGGAAGAGGTAATCTGTATAAAAAGGAAAGACACTGAGAGATAAAGCTAGTTAGAAAAGGGAATATGATAGACGGGCTAGATGTGATTCACCCATGAGAATGAAGCCATCAGAGTAGAGCTGTTGTTTCTAGGATCACACACAGGCTTCCTCCCCGTCTTACAGCTGGCCTCTGGAATGTTCCCCAAGCTACCGCGGATAAACCAAGATCTTAGGCAAGGTCCTTTGGAAAGTAGTAATTATTCTCCATAAAGGGGGGTGCTGCCTGCTTGTCCTTCTTTAAAACTTGAGCAGTAATTCTGACCATTTGTTCTTGAATGTACACATGAGGAGACAAAGTCCTATACAGTAGGGAAGCTGTATTCTCTATATTAGTCTAGCTCTTGATTGGATGGTCTCGGAATCCAATAGTCAAGTGGGGCTCTTTTGTTACCTTCTTGTCTCAGTGTCTGCTCAGGAGTATTATCATGCCCAAGACTGTTGGGACATTTCTTCCTAAACCCAGCAGTGGGCTTGAGAGTGACCGTGGAAGAGTTAGACATGAAGACTACTGCTAGAGAATGTTTTCCTTCTAGATTTATCTAGTTTATTGGGCAAGCAAAAGATACAAATACCAGCGATCATTTATGGCATTCTGTCAACATTCAGGGGGGAAATCCTTATCTCTCTGCCCAGTCTTCATTTGAAAATACTGTATGATTTTTCTGGAGCTGGAGAGATGGTTCAGTGGTTAAGATCACTGGAAGCTCTTGCAGAAGACCCAGGTTCTCTTCCGAGCACCCGCATAGCAGCTTACAGCCATCTGTAACTCAATTCCAGGGGACCCACATACAAATGGTACATGGACATATATTCAGGCAAAACACCCATATACATAAAATAAATAAATATGTATTTTTAATTTAAAAAAGAAAAGACTGTTGACTTTTCCTTTAAAGAGAAGCTTCTTGGGGCTGGAGAGGTGGCTCAGCGGTTAAGAGCACTGGCTGTTCTTCCAGAGGTCCTGAGTTCAATTCCCAGCAACCACATGGTGGCTCCCAACCATCTGTAATGAGATCTGGTGCCCTCTTCTGTGTACATAATAAATAAATCTTAAAAAAAAAAAAAAAAAAAAAGAGAGAGAGAGAGAGAGAGAAGCTTCTTTGCAACTTCAGGCTGGCAACTCATCAAATAGACTCTAAAAGGAACAGAGACTGTAAACAGTTCTCCTGTCCTCAGACAAGGCTGCATAGACAAGCAGACGCTCCAGCCAGGGCTCTTCAGACCGTAGGAAGGCAGTTGGTAGGCACCAGAGGGCGGCAAGTGGTCCAACAAAGCCAGCACTGGTTTTCGGGTGTGCTTTAGTGGCCGGACAAACAGCAGACACAGGACTGGTGGACTTCAGCCCTCATTTCAAAGGGATTTAAGACTTGCTGGGCCAAGAGACTGTGTCAGAGAGCGCTCTTCAGCGGAGCAGGGCAGGACCGTGGTCTTCATAAAGCGGGCACACGTGGTAGCATCTCCTTCTCTCTCACCTTGGACACTAGGACCCCTTCGCTCGTTTCTTTTCCTTTATCCCCAGCCCACTCTGTGGGATGACATGTAGGAGTCTTTGTGTGTCTTCTTTTGAGTATGATTGTGTCTCGGCTGAACGATGGCAGTTTTCCTCACTTGAGGAGAGAGACTTGTATCTAAACTCAGCCTAGATATCAGATTGCAAATTCTCAGCTAATGGGAAGGAATGTGGAGGCCACCAAACTCCCTCTGCTGGAATATAGGAAAATGGAAAGGAACTCACATCATTCCATCGAGCTAATTAACTATTGGCTAGTGGGAAGAAGCCATTTCCTTCCCCATTTAAAAAAAAAAAAACAAAAAAACAACCAACCTTGGCTGGGGTCGAGACACAAGCAACGAAGAAAGGATTCTCTGTTCTCGTCAATCTAGCTTTATAGTTGGTTCCTCAGGGAGCGAGGAAAAACTGGACTATTCAAACCGTTTAGTCTTTAGAACTTTTTCCTTCTGAAAAATAGGGTACTTAGGTATAACATGTCAACCCCCGCTTTTTTTTTTTTTTTTTTTTTTTAAGCTTCAAGCTAACGATCGTAGAGCTGAACACTCTGGTAGATACCTGGGAGAGAAGTGTTTGCCTGGCTTTGTGTGCTCGGCTGTCCTTATCTCTCTGCCCGTGGTCTTTCACCTTTTCCTTTAGTCCTCACTGCCTGATAAAGTATGTAACCCGACAGCCCCTGCAAAAAGGTTTGACTCTGAGTAACTGGCTATCTGCCTGTGTACTGTAGCTTTGGGTACAGTAAATATATGTTTATAATGTTTATAATATATATACACGGATAACATAATAGACTAGGTAGATTCTACCTGATTCTCTAAGAGGAAACTTACCATTCCCGTTGATTAATTTTCTCTCAATGGAGATCATAGTTTGCTATCTAGAAATCTCTGCTTGCTGGGCAGGTATGCCTGTATTAGTAGATGCTTTCACAAACAGAGAGATATCATTTAGGACCATTATTTTCAGGCAGTTAAACTGAATACCTAGATTTGAAAATACTCCATCCAGTTGTACCTAGATTCCTTTTCATTATTTAAAATAACTAAGAACCAGTTAGCTTCGGGACATAGGATTAGCCACAGTGACCTGAGTCCTCTGCTTCCTCTGGGGTCTGTGCTGCGCCAGAACAGTGTCTTCAGACTTGGCCCCCCATCATCTTCGAGCCCTCGGTGAAGTTTCCCTGAAGCTGCCTCTGTGTGTGGATCTATAGGCCCTTTCTCTGGGCTGGACCATGCTCGCCTGTGTTCCTGGCCGTGCTCCCTGCTGCTGGACAGTGGCTCACTGCTCTGGCATCCTGGTGTATAAATATTTGTCAAAGGACAGGGGCATTTTCCCATTCCTCAAAAAACATTCTGAAAAATGTGCCTGTTTTCATAGCCATATTTCCAGGCTGTGGCTCAGTTAGCCCATTCATTCCTTTCAGTTGACAGACACTGGCCTGGCTTTAGCTATCCACATAAACGAAGTATGCCGTAATTTTTGGCCTGTAACTTTTAAGATTTAGCACCAGGGAGCCCTGGACCTAAAGGAACCACAGGCAGTCTCGTTACTGTTGGAGAAGACGTTGCTCCTACGTGAAATGGCCATGCTGTTGCAGGGGGTTTCCTAGTCTGTCTCCTGGCTTTCTGGTTGCTTAGCTCTGCCTGAGACCGAAGCAGTGTGCCTCTGCGGTGTGACTGGTGTGGCTTTGGATATGGAGCTGGATTTTCTATCCATACAAGATCATGTCACATGCCACGCCTTTAATCCCAGCACTCAAGTCTCAAACAGATGTTCCATGGGTTCAAGCCTAGCTTGGGCTGTATAGTGAGTTCAGTCCAGTCTGCTTCAGAGTGAGACCCTGTTTCAACAGAGGGAGGGAGAAAAGAAGGAGAAAGGGGTGTATGGGGGGAATAAGAACTGAGCTCAGGATCCACTTACTCAGCACAAAAATATTAGAGGAACTGCAGCCCACTCCATCTTCTCCTTCCCTCGGGAGCCTCCCCTTCTCCTGACTCTCGGTCTCTCCAAGTCCTGCTAGTGTCTGCCTGTTTGTCCTGTCGTCCAGCAGTTAAGCTTAGTTTTTTGATAGTGTCAGGAGTATGATTAATAAAATCTTCATAGTAAGTGAAAACTGGATATATTAAATCTGTCTGTTGAAGCATTCATTGAGTTGGTTGGGATTCAAAGCATAACACATAAACATATGTTAATGGCATATTAGTTATTCAGTATGTTAATGGAAGATTAGTTATTCGGTATGTCAATGGCAGGTTAGTTATGCAGTATGTCAATGGCAGGTTAGTTATCCAGCATGTCAATGGCAGGTTAGTTATCCAGTATGTCAATGGCAGGTTAGTTATGCAGTATGTCAATGGCAGGTTAGTTATGCGGTATGTCAATGGCAGGTTAGTTATCCAGTATGTCAATGGCAGGTTAGTTATCCAGTATGTCAATGGCAGGTTAGTTATGCGGTATGTCAATGGCAGGTTAGTTATCCAGTATGTCAATGGCAGGTTAGTTATGCAGTATGTCAATGGCAGGTTAGTTATGCGGTATGTCAATGGCAGGTTAGTTATCCAGTATGTCAATGGCAGGTTAGTTATTTGGTATGTCAATGGCAGGTTAGTTATCCAGTATGTCAATGGCAGGTTAGTTATCCAGTATGTCAATGGCAGGTTAGTTATGCGGTATGTCAATGGCAGGTTAGTTATCCAGTATGTCAATGGCAGGTTAGTTATGCGGTATGTCAATGGCAGGTTAGTTATCCAGTATGTCAATGGCAGGTTAGTTATGCAGTATGTCAATGCAGGTTAGTTATGCGGTATGTCAATGGCAGGTTAGTTATCCAGTATGTCAATGGCAGGTTAGTTATGCAGTATGTCAATGCAGGTTAGTTATGCGGTATGTCAATGGCAGGTTAGTTATCCAGTATGTCAATGGCAGGTTAGTTATGCGGTATGTCAATGGCAGGTTAGTTATCCAGTATGTCAATGGCAGGTTAGTTATGCAGTATGTCAATGCAGGTTAGTTATGCGGTATGTCAATGGCAGGTTAGTTATCCAGTATGTCAATGGCAGGTTAGTTATGCAGTATGTCAATGCAGGTTAGTTATGCGGTATGTCAATGGCAGGTTAGTTATCCAGTATGTCAATGGCAGGTTAGTTATGCAGTATGTCAATGGCAGGTTAGTTATGCGGTATGTCAATGGCAGGTTAGTTATCCAGTATGTCAATGGCAGGTTAGTTATGCAGTATGTCAATGCAGGTTAGTTATACAGTATGTCAATGCAGGTTAGTTATGCGGTATGTCAATGGCAGGTTAGTTATCCAGTATGTCAATGGCAGGTTAGTTATCCAGTATGTCAATGGCAGGTTAGTTATGCGGTATGTCAATGGCAGGTTAGTTATGCAGTATGTCAATGGCAGGTTAGTTATGCGGTATGTCAATGGCAGGTTAGTTATCCAGTATGTCAATGGCAGGTTAGTTATCCAGTATGTCAATGGCAGGTTAGTTATGCGGTATGTCAATGCAGGTTAGTTATGCGGTATAGCTGCCCCCCTGCTGCTCCACTGCTGTGGCTTTGTCATGTGTGATTTCTTCCTACAGATCATCAATTTCTACATGAACATGCTGATGGAGCGCAGTAAAGAGACGGGATTCCCAAGTGTCCATGCATTTAATACCTTCTTCTTCACTAAGTTAAAAACGGCTGGCTATCAGGCGGTGAAACGTTGGACAAAGAAAGTGGATGTATTTTCTGTCGACATTCTTCTGGTACCCATTCACTTGGGTGTGCACTGGTGTCTAGCTGTGAGTAGCTCCTTTATTTTTTTTTTTTATTTTTTTATTTTTTTTGGTTTTTCGAGACAGGGTTTCTCTGTGTAGCTTTGCGCCTTTCCTGGGACTCACTTGGTAGCCCAGGCTGGCCTCAAACTCACAGAGATCCACCTGGCTCTGCCTCCCGAGTGCTGGGATTAAAGGCGTGCGCCACCAACGCCCGGCCCTAGCTCCTTTATTTTTGATGACATGGAAAAAAAACCTACAAAGAGAACCTAGGGAGTCATGAGTTCTACATCTTTGCTTGATTACAGGGGAAAATAGGATTTAATAGTGGTAACTTGGCTAGAAATGAGGTGAATGAGTGAATTTCCTATCAGAGTAGGAGATGCTTAGCTGTGGCAGCTGCCAGCCGGCTACTGGCCTCAGCATAAGACAGGGGGGAAGCATGTTCATGATACTACCAGCTCCAGCTCTGGCCACTACTTCCTGCCTGGCTGTGGCTTGCTCTCTGTTTTTATGACTCGGGGAGTATGGATACATTAATTTAATGTTAATAAAAGTTATTATATATTTTGTGTTGAATTACATTTAGAAGATACCAATTGAAAAAGAAAATATCAAGATTAAAGACAAACCCAGAATCTTGTCATCATCTTAAACTGTGGAAATGATCTTAAGATAATTAACTAGTTTTCTCTGAATCATGGTTGTTGATCATGGGAAAACTGCACTGTAGAAAAGGATTTCAGGCCAGTCACTAGGCCCGTGAATTGATGAGCCCCTGGCATCATCTCCATGAACAACCCACTGCTATTAAGACAGTACGATCAGAACATCCCCCAGCATCTCACGGTGTCACAGAAGGTCGGGGAGGAAACGCTGGCGCGACAGCAGGGCCCTCACTGCTCTGTTCTGTTCCAGGTCATAGACTTCAGAAAGAAAAGTGTCACCTACTACGACTCTATGGGTGGAATAAACAATGAAGCCTGCAGGATCCTCTTGTGAGTGAGAGTTGAAGAGAGACCAAATTGTTGTTGCTTTCTCTGTTTCTCCGGCAGTGAAACTCAGTTGTCTGGGACCTTCGGAAACGTGACGGATGACATCGTCATATCTCGTAGAAATGCATAGTTTAAGTTCGAGTAAAGTTTAGCAGTATAATACTACAATGTGTATTAATGAGGGCAATTGCTGTCTTGACACACTAAAATATAGAATAACTATATACATAGAGATTAAGTCAACACAACTCATTGAATTCAGCTTTCTGAAATTTTAGATGAAAAAACTCAAGTCCCAGAGAGGCGACCTTGGTTTCCTTTGCATCTTAATACTTAGTGGGTGGCTCTCCTGGAAATTAGAATGCGGGTCTCTTATACCCTACTTGCTTCTCTTTCTAAAACACCTGGTCTTTTGCTGTGCGTCTGGTATATGGCTGGGGGAAGATGTTCCTGAAGGTGAGTGTTTAATACTTACACAGAATGCTCTCGGCTAGGGAGAGACCCGGAGACCAGAGGGCTTGCTGCACAAGCATGAAGCCCATGGTTCGTTCGGATCTCCAGGACTCACATAGTGACGTGTGTGCATGGCTTCGTCAGCAAGACTGGTAGTGTCAGTGAGAGACCCCGTCTCAGTGAATAAGCTGGGGAGTGACCATGGATGACACTTGATGTCAACATCAGCCTTCCACATGTACACCACACACGTACTCATACCCACATGTGTGTGAACACATACACAACTGCACACAGTCACATTACAACACATGCACGTGACAATTAGGAGTCTTTGTGAATTTGTACTTTCTGTTTGGTTGGTTTTGGTTTTTCAAGACAGAGTTTCTCCTTGTAGCCCTGGCTTGTCCTGGAACTCTGTAGACCAGGCTGACCTTGACCTCAGGAATCCACCTGCCTCCCAAGGAATGGGATTAAAGGCTTGTGCCACCACCACCCTGCTTGAATTTGTACTTGTTGAATTGTTGGTTTGAACTGAACTTTTACAAGAAGATCCAAACCTACCAGTGTTAAAATACATACCCTGATACTGCTAGAGACATTTTTAATAATTTAATAATAAATTATCCATTAGATTGATGGCACTAAAAGGACCATACAAACCAAGAAATATATTTAAAGGTTGCTCCTTAGGAGATAAGTAGACTGGAGGACTTTGGGAAGAAGACTGTTGCTCTCATGCCATCAGAAGCAGAGGTCCTGGCGCTCCGGGGTTGGCAGTGTGGGTGGTGGTGGGGGTTTCAAGGGTTGGCTTCCGAGGACTGCCAGCCCCATTCCATTCTGTAGGTGGCAGCTGCCATTAGAGCTCTACACAGCTCAGCTCATTCTCGTCCACTGCCGTAGGCAATACCTAAAGCAAGAAAGTGTTGACAAGAAAAGGAGAGAGTTCGACACCAATGGCTGGCAGCTCTTCAGCAAGAAGAGCCAGGTATGTTTCCTGCGGGTCTCCTGTAGGTCCTTGAAAACAGTGTGGGGAGGAGAGGGTTGATCTGCTGTTTGATTCCCAGAGATTTTCTGGCTTCATGTCTAGCCTGCCTTCAGCTTTGTCTACTTCCTCGAGGAAGGTGAATTATTTGTGGGAAAGCTCATAACATGGTTCTGTGTAAAACTCTTTTCTAAATGCCAGACTGTTTTGCCTAGTTTTTACTCCTGTCAGAAATACTTGACTGTTGGATGCTTAGTGGAAAGACCAGTTTTTATACCCTTCGGTACCATGAAAATCTGAGATAGTTCCCCAGATGATGAGTATGAAGTAAACCACAAAGGTGGGATGAAAATACTACTTAAAAAAAAAAAATCCCCCTTAAACTTTATTGTCCAATAGGCAACCCAAGGTCGTATGTTCAAAATTCAGGGAAATGGTGTAAAATTGATAAAGAAGCTTTGCACAAACAGTGTGTTGTTGGTCTTTTAGGAAATTCCGCAGCAGATGAATGGAAGTGACTGTGGGATGTTTGCTTGCAAATACGCTGACTGCATTACCAAAGACAGACCAATCAACTTCACCCAGGTGAGGTGGGCCTCAGGACGGGGCTGGGCACCGGACACACCCCCAGCTGTCCGTCCGTACCGGACCCCCAGCTGTCCGCACCGGACCCCCAGCTGTCCGTACCGGACCCCCAGCTGTCCGTACCGGACCCCCAGCTGTCCGTACCGGACCCCCAGCTGTCCGCACCGGACCCCCAGCTGTCCGTAGCTGCCTTTCTCTCTGTTCTGTGGCCTCTGCCGTACCTTTGCTTGCTTCGGGTTGTGTCTCATAACTCTCCCCAGTCTATAACACTGCACCAAAGAAGACAGGGACTGACCATATCCTGGGTAACCGTGTGTCACATGATAGTGAGTGAGCTGATTAAAAAGAAAGCTGCATTCTCTATTCTCTGTCCATCGCCCCAACCTACCTCTAGTCTTACAACAAACACAAAACTGGAACCAGAGAAAGCATTCTTCAGTTCAAGTTTTGGAATAGACCCTGTCTTAGTTTTTGTTGCTGTGAAGAGACACCATGACCATGGCAACTCTTATAAGGAAAACGTTTAATTGAGGTGGCTCACTTACAGCTTCAGAGGGTCAGTCCATTATCAGCATGGTGACATGCAGGCAGACGTGGTGCTGGAGGAAGAGCTGAGAGTCCTACATCTTTCAGGCAACAGGAAGTTGACTGAAAGTAGCACTGAGGGAAGCTTGGGCAAAAGAGACCTCAAAGCCCACCTCCTCATAGTGCCACACACTTCCTCCAACAAGGCCACGCCTCCTCATAGTGCCACTCCCTTTGGGGGCCATTTTCTTTCAGACCACCACAGACCACAACTTCATCTCCTCGTGTACTTTGTTTTAACACCCCATCCTTGTCCCCTTTCTCAGTGCAGCTGGTCAGTTTTATCTCAGCAGGTCATTTTTCTATCTATTGTCCTGAACCAAAGTTGACTGAGACCAGAAATTATTATGGTTTATTCTGATATGTTTTCTACTTAACTTTTTACTTCTATTTGAATGAGTGGCTTTTCTAGATTTTGTCTGAACCTAAGGGATTCTTAAATTTGTTCCTCTTGCTGAGGCTAGAGAGATGGCTCAGTGGTTTAAGAATACTTGCTGCTCTTCCCCAAAGGGCCTGGGTCTAGTTCTTAGCACCCACGTGGCCATACACAACTACTAGTAACTGCAGTTCCCAAAGACCGCCCCCTTCTAGCTGTCCCAGGTGCCACTACATGCACGTGGGACGCAGACGTGTGTGCAGGGAGACCATTCATACAGATAGAACAAGTAAGTCTTTAAAAAGAGATAAAAACTTACCATTTGTTTTACACGACCCTAGATAGATATTAAATAGATAACTGAAACATATGCTGACAATAAATCAAAGAATTTATGTTAAAACAGTTCTCTGGTATACAAGTAATTTTACAGTTGATTAAGGACAAAAGTGAGTTTGCACACAAATGAAATGTATCATTTAAAAAACCTTTGGGAAAACTGGGCATGGTGGCACATGCCTTTAATCCGAGCGCTCAGAGGCAGAAACAGCCCGATCTCTTATGAGTTAGAGAGCAGCCTGGTCAATCTAGAGTTCCAGGTCAGCCAGGGCTACCTAATGAGAGCCTGTCTTAAAACCAAATTAAAAATTAAGACACTGGGACCTAGACCAAACTGAGATAATGGTTGAGGTTCTCTTAGTTCTTCTCTGAGAAAATATTTTTCATTTTCAGGCCTTAGTCTCATACTCTCTTAAGAGACCAATATAAAAGAATTGATAGGCACCACTCTCAGAATTCTGGGAGTCATTTGGGCCTAGCCTGGAGACTCCAGGTAATGCCCACTGTAACTCCTTAAGGTACAGAGTGTAAATAGTACTGGAAAGGAACGATAAGAAAAGACTGCATGGAACCATGAATGAGAAGTTTGAAAAACCAGAAATGTCACTGAGTCTGTTAGTTGAAAACCTTAAGAAAAAAGGGAGTATGGAGAAAGGAGTATTGTGCTTACAAAAGTGAAAATTGAGAGTGTGTCTATGCCCCTACAGCAACACATGCCGTATTTCCGGAAGCGAATGGTCTGGGAGATCCTCCACCGGAAGCTCTTGTGAAGACTGTCTCAGAGAACGGACATGATAGTATGGGGACCAGCCCTTTGCCATCTCCAGCCAGAGACCTTGGGACAGCTGCTCCTCACCCTGTTCTTGTGCAGCCCTTGATCCTGGACCAGCCCAGGCGAGATGCACTCACAAGCACATCTGCCTTTCCTTTTGTATCTCAGATACTATTTTTGCAAAGAAACTTTGGTGCTGTGAAAGGGGTGAGGGACACCCCTAAGCCGGAGAGAGACTGCTTTTCACCTCATTTCTGCCATCTTGTTTCCAGAGGGCTCCAGCCTCACTGAGTCCCTAATTAGGAGCGTACGGAAAGCTTGGGAAGAATATTGGTTTCTTATAAACTTTTGTTGTTAGGCCTTACCAAGAAGTAGGCAAGGGCATGGACAGCAGGTAGGGATAAAAACCACCAGCACGTAGACATACACATGATTCCCGAGATGCAGAGGTAACAATGGGACTGTAAACTGGACTTGGAGGCCCACGCTTAAGTCCCCTCCTGCAGAACCCTTCCTGTTTCTGTGCCCTGATGTGAAACCCAACGGCTTCTCCTCAAAGCTGTTTGATCACTGGTAGAGTCATCCCACGCCGAGCACAGCGCACAAGCCTGGCAGACCCTGAAGTTACGAGCAGTCCTTTCCTGGCAGGCAGGGGTTTGTGTGTGCTAGCGCATGTGCTGTGGAGAGGACACCCCCCAGAAGTGCTGAGTGTGGCAACAGGGCCCCACTTCACTGTTGCCTGCTTCTGACCAAGAAGAAGGACCTCGGTCTTTAGCATCAGATACCAGAGTTGGATGAATACAGGTCTAGATGGTCTGTGGCTAGTAGTTTAAATATGTTTCTAACCACAGAGAATTTTATATACATATATACTTATCTATATGTGTGTGCATATACATGCATATATGCACACACACGTGAAATATATATTTCACAGGGATATGCTTTTAAAAGAAAAAAGAGACTGAATGTGTTCACCATTTAGTCTGTAGGTTTATTTTCATCTTTCAAATTCCAGCACACAGTGACCCCGACAGCTGCCTCGACCAGCTGCTCTGCATTGGGTGTTTGTAGACTTCCTAAGAGTATTTTGCAACCTGGATGAATTTGGCTTAGGAGTAAAGGTTACCAAGGTAAACGTCATTTTCAGCTGAAAAACAAAACAAAAAAGGGTGGAGTTAGATTGCTAAGCCTGAGATTTTCAAACTGCTATTCCTTTTGTTCTTTCTACCATTTCTCCCACCCTCCGAGAGCTCCTAAGGTCTAGATGGTGAGATGATCCAATGCCAGTGTCATTTTGTACTTACGTTCCAGAGCAGGAACATTTTATACTTTTCTGTATTGTAATGGGTAGTTTTATATAAAATCTCCTCCTCTCCCCGGAGCCCCGTCCTTTCCAGCATTGTGCTTCCTCCTTGGGCTTATTTGAAAATTCTACTCTGTTTTATACCAAGCTTGTTTAGTACATTTTTCTATGTTTTACCACAGGTTACAATTTGAAAACAACAACAACTATTTTTTTTTAATATTCCATTGTTAAACTGAATGTTCGCGTCTCCACTCCAGCACCCAGTGTCCCCCGCTCTTCCTTGCCCCTGCATGTTGGAGGAAGAGACCCCTTTGTACACTTACGTTTCCTTCTTCTGCTCCTCTCTCCTCTGCCCTCCCTTTCTCTTTCTTTTGATTTTCCATAGGAAATAAATAGCTTTCTGTGTCTGAGTTGCTGGGACCTTTCACACTCTGGTAGAAAACTGTGGCATGCAGACTCACTGTAGGACTCTAGAATACTGTCTGACTTGGTACTTGCTGTATTTAAGTGACAGCTTACTCCGTGGCACTTTGGACTGTTACTATAAAGACAAGCTTTCAGGCTTATCTCACTACTATCTGGGGCTCATCAAAGAGAGTTTTCTGTGTTTATTGTTTGTTCCTTTAGACAATATCTGTTTTATCTTCCTCAGAGACTTTTTGTGTGGACCAAAGCAACAAATATTTATTGCCATGTATAGCAGAATATGAGACATGCAACAAAAGCACTTTGCAAAATATATAAGGAGTTCTTGAGCCTGTCTGAAGTCGGCTCCCTTTCTCCAGTGCAGTTTGAATGTGTACCAGGTGAAAGTTAGTGACCCCAAGGCCACTGCCCATCCCAGGACTAATAGGAGTGGCCGGTGTGGTGGGGTGGCTTCTCGGGAGTGTGTGCAGATTGTGTGCAGATAAGCCGTTCTTCGAGAGCGAGCCAGCCAGCCAGAGCAGGGCAAGTACCTGGAAACTCCTTAGTTCTGGAGTGAGCTCTGATGACCAAGACTGAAGAGTTTCTGTAGTCTGTGGCCAAGGGTATGCTCCGTATCTGTTTAACCTGCTTTAAACTAAATGTGCCTCTTGTTTTCCTTCTCTTTGTCTGTTTTCCCTGGCTTTAGTGCTCATATCCATCCCCCTCCCCCACAAAAGGACTGTTTGAAGGATGATAAGCATTGCATGGCTGTTACAAACTTTTCAACAACAACAACAAAACAAAACCAAAAACACCACAGTCCTAGCAGTCATCCCTGGACTGTGTGCAGAGAAAATAAGATTGGTCTCTGCCCTTTTGAGAACATGTGGTGTGATGTGTGGAAGATTGTTAGATCCGGTTGATGGCTTGAGATCCACTGTGACTCCCAGGAGTCCTGTGGAGTGTTTGGTGTAAGTGTCTCTCTGTCATACAGCCCAGAGACTTGCTGTCGGTTCGCTCCTCCAAATGCGAGGTGTGCTCCTTGTGACCCTACCTCCTGTTCCTTAGCCAGTGTGATCACGCCAGCCGCTTCTGCTCACTGTCCTCGGCACTGGTGGCTTTAGTGTCTTAGTGCTTCAAGGGTAGAACAGAAAACCTGGCAGACATCCCCACCCCACCCCACCCCACCCCCGCAGCCTGGCCGCCATCACCACCTGGTCTTACAGGGCCCATGGCAACGATCTCTAGTGGATCCAGGAGAGGCTTCGTGAAGGAGCCCCTTGGCTTTTAAAATCTGACCCTCCAATCGCTCTGCCATCCTCCAAGCCCTGAAAAATCCCAGAGGAAAAGTGACGAGCACGGGTTGTGTTGTTTGCCTTGCTCTGTCTGCGTGGATGATGCTAGACAGAGTGCGATGATTTCAGACTGAGGTAGAAGATCAGTGTCAATCCAAGAACCTTGCCTAAATAGAACATACCTTGATGCAGTGCAGGCTTGTCTTCCTTCTAAGCTGAGGAACAGCCATCAGTCATTTAAGGACTTCTGGGGATTGTCTTACCCTTGACAAAACCCAACTGCTAGGAAAGGCAAGTGCGAGAGGTACCCAAGAGCCCAGACTGCACTCTGCTCAGGCACCCTTCTTCAGTTTAGTCCTTTCTTAACCTACTAATTACGTACACCCACATCTGACCTTAAAGCCCTCTGGTCACATGATCTTAAAATCTGTCTGGATTTCTGTAGTCCTGACGGAACGGGGTAACTTCCCGCTTGCCTTCGCAGGGTGGACCAACGCACGGAGCTGGCGAGGGGGAGAATGGGTAGATGGTGCCGAGGATACGGCAGGGCTCGTTTCTCTGAAGCATTTCTGTAGAATAACAGTGTTGTAAGGATGTGAGGAAGGACTTCCGAGTGCTGTAGTCCCAGAGGGTTCCTTCTGATCGCAGTGTTCCCCTTGGCCTCCAGCAGAGGCACCTTCCTCCTCAGCAGTTCAGCATGCTGCCATTTGGGGTTCTCAGACTGTACCCCAAGAGGCTTATCAGAACATCTTTTTTTAACCCTTTGGGTAGGTTTCTCCTCCATCCTTTTTATTGATATTTATATTCCTTGCACACTCGGATGATGGGGGCCTTTAAAGGTACTTCCATACCTGAAACACGGGGAATCCCAGTCTAGGTATTTCGTAAGTGTGAGGCCAAGCACTGGACTTAAGGGCCCTGAAATGGGGAAGAAAGATGGTTTGACCAAGGAAATAAAGGCCACCTTGTCCTGGGGTCTTAGAGTCTGTAGTGTATAGTTTGCCTGATGTGGGAGGCTAAGCAGACATGAGCAGACCTTGTCATTAGCATAGTTGAGAAGGAAGCTGGAGTGGGCCAGGGGTGGGGATGTGTCAGGGTTCTGCCTTTTTTTCTGTGTGTCACTCCTTAGTTTGGGGTTTTTTTTTTAATTGATTTATTTAAAATAAATTCTGTGGATTTTGCTTCTGTGCTTTGACTGGGGACTCTGGACTCAATAATATATTTGTCTGTCTCTGAGACTGTTTCTGTCTCCTCTCATATATATAAGATTATGTGTGTGTGAGTATGTACATATCTATATATACACAAATACATTACACAGATAGATCTCCCCCAACTGTCTGCTGATCCAAACTGGACCAGTGATTGGCTCCTCACTGTGGTCTGGATTTCTGAATCCACCCCTTAACCAGGAGACTGAATACTGTTCATTCATTCACTTCCTTCCACATACCTGCAAGTGAAGCCTGGGGCGCAAATAACATGCAAATGTGTGGCTTTCTGGTGCTTTCACAAACTAACCCTGTCTGTAGAGGCAGCCAGAGAGCTCTCCGGAGGCCGGGCGGCCGGGTGGCAGCGGCGGCGGCGGCGGCGGCGGCGGCGGCAGCGGGCCGGGCCCGGGCGCACCAGTCAGGGCTCCAGGCCACGCTGCCTCCTTGGTTTCCTGCATGCCTTTCTCACAACCTTGCCTCCTCACAGGAGTGAAACGCTGACCGTACAGCAGCGCACAGCCTCGTGGAGAAGCATTGTCTGTCTGTCGGTTAGGAGAACCCAGGTTGTCACTGGACAGATTTTAGAACTCTTGGGGGTGGTTTGGCATGATTAAGATTTTTCAGACATCGTCCAGTGGCTGGAGTGAGGAACGAAACCTTTAAACCGTGTACTTCCTGACTCTGGTTAGCTAGCTGGCAATTGCCTGAATCTTCTCCACCCGACACCAAACAAGAAGACTTCTCAAAGTGGCACCTGCACCAGTGTCCATAAAAGACACCTCTCCCCAGCTACTCCTCATTCTCCGGTCATGGCTCTGCAGGAAAGGGATGGGTGCTTGTTCTTTACACACTGACACCTGAGCTAGTTCCTCATCTGCCCGTGTGCCTTCACCATCAGCCCATTGCTATGACCGCAAACCCTGCATTTGGCTCACTACCTCCCTGCCACCCTCCTCCTCTCCCGGGCTGCCTAGTGTTACCGCCTGGCCTCTGGCCTCTTGGCCTCGCTGCATCCTCTGACTGTTGGAGCACCCAGACCCAAAGTCTATAGCTTTTCACTCACATCCTTCTCCTCTGTGTTTCCCAGCGTCTGGGCATGATGCTAGTTACTGGCTTGTGCTATGCGTCTCTTGCTGAAATGTCTGCCCTCCTCCAGGTGTCTAGCCCAGCTGAAGGAGACGGGCTGGTTGAAGGGGGTGGATGAATTGCTATTATTGATGTCTCACAAGTTGTGTGGTAATTGAAAGACAGTTTTCATGCAACCCAGGCTGGCCTCAAATTTGTCATGTAGCCAAGGATGACCGTGAGCTCCTGATCCTTCTCTCTGTCTCCCAAGTTGTGTATCAAAACTGGCCTTTATTGTTTTGGATTCGTGTTTTATTATGCTTTTTAAGTGTATTTAGTTTGATTTTATGTATATGAGTGTTTTGCATGCATATATGTCTCTGTACCCCTCGTACAGACACATATATGACTAGAGACGCCAGAAGAGGGCGCCAGGCCCTGGGGGAACCAGAGTAACAACAGTTGAGCCACCACATGGGTGCTGGGAATTGATTCTGGGTCCTCTGGAAGAGCCATCCCTCGAGCCCCATGGGTTTATTTTTGAGGTTGCCTCATTGTATAGCCCGGCTTTTGATCCTTCTCGGTCTCCTGAACTGTTTTGATTAATAGCATGTGCCGACATACCATGCATTTCTTCTTGAGAGTTTCCACTTTGACTTTTGTTTGTTTGTTTAGGAGAAAGGATCTCGAAGTGTAGCTCTGGCTGACCTGGAACTCATGTATACCAGACTCACCTGAACTCAGAGATCCCCATGTGTCAGCCTCCCAAGTGCTAGGCTGGCCCCTGATGAACTTCTTTACTTCCTCATTTCTGTTTCCTGTCTGCTACAGTCTCTGGCTTCAGGTTTCTTTTGTTTTGTTTTCTACTTAGCAGCTAGAGCCCCCTTCCGACAGTACCAATAGTGTAGTAACAGTAGAATTCAAGGCCCTGCTCTCATACCTGCATGCCAGCCACTTAGAGAATAATTATATAATAATAAGCATTGCCTCATCGCCCGCCCCTCAGCAGTCTGTGATTAGGAACCAAGGTCACCACTTCTGAAATGAGAAAACAGAACGGAGACACCCAAGAGCCCGCCGCGGTCTTCCAGGTCACCCTCCCAGCTGAAACCCAGGCAGAGAGCCTTGGGTGAGATCCACTCTGCCATCCTCGGCTCTCCTGAACAAGATGGGGTCCTTACTCGCCTCTCCACCTTAGTTTGGAGGCGGGAGGGAGAGGCGGGGTCCGGCTGCCTGCAGGATGTCTCCTTGGCTCCTTCAGACAAGGTTCTCCCATCCTTCCCCAGGGTCCTTTCTCTCTTCACTTCCTGTCCATTCCTTTTTCTTTAGAGTTTTGTCTAACCGGGAAAAAGATAACCCTAAGGACAGAGGGTGATGAAATCCAGAGACGCCAGGTGGCCCCAGCCCGCCACATGGCCTCAGGAGGCAGGCAAGGTTTGCGCTAGGTGGACACACACACACACACACACACACACACACACACACACACACACACACACACACACACGAGTCTGGAGACATTTCTAGTGGTCCGTTCTCTGATTTCACCACTGCCTCACTCATTCTGTCCGTGTGGACTTGCCTCTGCCCGGGTTTGAGAATCTCAGGAATGCAGAACCCAGTGCTGTCCCTGGGTCTTCCATCCCCACCCCCTCCCCCGCTAAGCCCCTCTGCCCTCTGAGGGAAATCTTATTCAAGGAGCTAAGTGGGAGGCGTCCTGACCCTGGGACTGGAAAAGAAAAGCCGTGCGCTCTCCGCCCTTCCCCCACCCTCGGCTGTTGCCCAAGCCATTCTGCTACTCTCCATCACAGATGGCTGCCACCCTCCCAGAGGCCCCGCTTGATGGTAATTACTCCTAATTGTTTTCCCTGGCTTCCAAGGCCTTTCTCGGCTGCTCTCAGCCAGTAGCTCTCTTGCATCTGCTTAGAGAACATGGACTCGGTGAGGGAGGCGTGCCTCTTTGGGCTTCAAACTCCGGCTTTCCAGATGCAATTTAGACGGAAGGCTCGCAGAGAATAGTGACCAGACTTGAAGATCAGGAACCTGGGGGTGTTGGACATTTCCTTCCCCAAGACTCTCAGTACCGGGGAATGGCAGGACTCCTGAGTGGAGCTGCAGGGCTTGGGGGTGGTGCATAACGTCGTCCTTCTCTCCTTGGGCTGGGCTACTGATCCGATTCATTCTACCTCCAGGAAGAGGGTCCCAGGGGGTCTAATACACTGGTTAGAAGATGATCTGGGGCTGACAGCCAGAGAGAAAGCATGGAAGTGTTTTACTGGTTCAGTATTCACTGCGACACCTGCAGTGTGCCAGGCTCCTGCGCTAGGGACTAGATGCTTTCTGTCCCCTGGTGCAAGCACATAGCGTCTCACTATAGTGCCAGCCCTGTGTCTTACCCAGAGCCATGGCTCCCGGCAGCCTGAGCTACAGCCCCGCTATCCCCTCACTTCATCTTGACTCACTTCAGCTTCACTCGGCTGCACAGGGCCTTTTCTAGCGGGCACTGCATCCTTTGTGAGAGGGATCCAGGGAGGCGGAAGTAAGGATGCAGAGTGGACCAGTTTCACACAGCCTCAGACCTCTAAGGTCGTCTCAGACATGCCAGAAAGGGCTAACAACATTCCCTTAAGTTCAGTGATGAGTGATCATACTGTCTTTATCTAAGCCTTTCCCATGTTTGGGTCAAGACATCAGATTTTGATAAAAATACCTTTATGGGCAAATGAATGTATTCCTATCTATAGATCCATCCATCTGCCTGTCTCCTACCATCTACTCAACCATCCGCTCACTTAACTGCTTTAGGTCCTACTCGGTGCCAGGCACTGGGGGTATAGGGAAGATATGGTTGCTGGCCTCCATGGGTCTGTCCTTTGGTCCCCAGGAATTTCTCTCAGCTCCAGGTGCTTCTTCAGAGGCCAGGTCTCCCTTCTGTCATGTGGGGGATCAGACGCCAACCCAGGAGGTCTTCTAGTGGATAACTAGAAGTCTTAAACCAGAGGCCATTGGTAATTGGGGCCAGGATAGTGGTTGGAGGGATGAGGAAGGCACCCAGCCAGGCCACTGGACCCATCATTGTGGTTTGGCTCTGCTGGTAAGAAATTAAAAAAAAAAAAATAGCAAGTTGGATAACTGTCTCCCTATGTGCTGTGCTCCAGGCTGCTCCCAGACAGGAATCACTCCATTAAACAAACTACGGCCAAGGGCAACAGGGGTCTGGGCCCAGAGAAGTCTGGAAGGGGTGGGGGATAGGAACATAGGGCCCCTGGACAGGACTTGAGTCTGCCTGTCCATTACAGATACAGTTGTGTAAGTGAAGCCCGCTGTAAGTATGAGCATCCAAAGAGGATGCTAAAGGTGAGGTAGGAGAAAGCCACACTCAAGGTCGCAGGCACTGGAAGGGGAGCACATACCGAGTGAAGTTGACATGGCCATGCGCATAGGTTCGCTTGCTCGAGCATGCTCAAGAGGAAACTAGCAGTAGGGTCAGGAGAGATAATGACAGGACGCCGGGTGGGGCGTTGGCATACACACTGATCTGAGCTGCAGTTGGTGTGTTATCTTTTGCATACTTTACTTCATTCTAAAATCAGAAGGACTGTGTGCTCTGGGCTTCGCGGGGCCTCTCCCCCTTCTGCGTGTGGCTGAGGTTGAGCTAATAGGACCTGTATACACAGAGGCTCACACAGCCCAGAAGACAGAGGCCCATTCATTCCAGGAGCCGCAAAGCACCTCTCGGGCTGGCCTGTAGTCCTGGTCCCGTCCCACCAGTGTGCAAGCGAGCGACGTGCGTCTTTGCACATGCAGCCTTACCCTCGAGCGCACACAAAAGCCACACTCAAGCTCTTTACCCCCTCCCCACCACATACCTCTTGGCTCAGACTCGGGCCGTGCCTTTCTCAATCCTGTACCCAATGTTAGGCCGGTTGGAGTTACCGCCAAGAAACTCCTGGACCCCAGGCAGCCCACCTTAGTGGTGCTTGCAAGACTTCCCAGATCTCGGAGGAGAAAGAGACATCACCTTAGCCAAAGAACAACATGGAGCTGGAGACTGCCAGCTGTGCCACTAGCGAGTTTTGAGACCTTCGGCTGGGTATTTTACCCATCTGGGGTTCAGTTTTCCTACCGTGAAATGGGAGAGAAGAGCTTGCATAAGGGCCCTATGTAAGCCTTCTGGAACGATGTGCAAAGCAGGAGCCTTTGAGGCCCCTCCAAATGTAACCAGCGAGCTGAGCCTGTACAGGTGGCCCAGCAGTTAAGAGCACTGGCTTGTTCTTGTAGAGGACCTGCCCAGGTTTTGATTCCCAGCACCCCTGTGTTGGCTAACCACCATCTCTAACTCCATTTCCAGAGGACCTGAAGCCCTTTCCTAGCTTCTGTGGGCACTGCACGCATGTGGCGAACAGACATACATGAAGGCAAAACGCCCATACGCACAAAAATCTTTTTTAAAAAGTAAATAAATAAGCAGTGGATTTTCTGATTTCAGGAGTCGGTTCTTTTTAAGTGATGGTGCAAGCATTGCTATTTAAGCCCACCCAGCCCTGTAGGGTCAGGGTCAACTTCAGCCTCCCCCTAGTGTCTTTATGATCCTTGTGCCTACACCTCAAGCTCTGGAAACTCACTCCCCGTCTCTCAGCGATGCTCTCACCTGATGGACCCACCACTTCCTGGATTGGGTCCCTCTCTGCAGGGACCCAGAGAAGATGGCAGGTGCCGGGAAAATAGCGTGATGCTATGTGTCGGGAAGTATATGAGGACACCACCATGAGAACCTCAATTTCTGGATGTTTCCATGCCTGTGCAAGGGTGAACTTGACGTTCCCTAACAGGAGCTTCTCCAGCTTTCCTGAGGACCCCCTCACCACACACCTCTCCGGGGTCCATGCTGCCATTCCTGCTCCAGCACAAGCTAGCTTCCTACCCTGAAAGGCCCCAGGGTCCTGTGTAATGAGGGGGAAATGCAGGCTGGAGGATCCAAAGGCGGCCCAGAATCACCTCAACACTCCAGGAAAGGACAAGTGCTTCCCAAAATGTAAATTTTTTAACTCCAATGTTGATTATGTGTCAAAACAATTGATCACTATGGAAAAGTCAGAACTTTAGAAATCTCCACCATTACAACTGCTTTTTTTTTTTTTAAAGCCAGTCTTTCAACGATTGGTACTCGTAGAGGTTTTAATCCAGCACTAAGGGCTCTGCATTGCCCTCAAATAACAGAAACACTCAAGAGTCCCTCACCATAAATCTTGGGGGAGGAGAAACAGCCACGTGCTATGGAAAACCAGAGAATGCGGGGCCAGGACCTTGGTTCTCGCCTCAGCGCTCTCACTTGCTAACTAAGGGGCCTCTGGCTTGCCTTCCTTCCCTGTAGCCCACCTCGCCATAGTATTCCCAGCTCTCATCTATATGCACGACAGTGTCTGGTCTCTTTATAGATCACAGTAAATGCAGATGGGGTTTCAGATACGAAAGCACACTGACAGCGGTCACTCCGTCCGTCCGTCCGTCCGTCCGTCCGTCTGCTTAGTTACTGGTGAAGAGGATGGGAGGAAAGTCAAAGAGTGGCCACTAGAAGACTTAAGATGTCAGCTCTTTACATCCTGGCCTCAAGTTCAACTCAAAGATCCCCAGGGAAGGAGACCCCAGACCCCTCCAGTTCAGGGCTCAGTTTGCTGAAGGCAGTGTAAGTTGCTGAAATAAACACCATTTTTTCACATGAACTATAGATTCCATTCAAGGCCTATTTCTAAAAAGGATATCATTGCTTTACAAACCACAAAACCAGGACCCTGAGAGGCATGACTCTCCACAGCATAGTCTGCTTAGTCCTTCGGTGTCCATGAGCACTGCCTTCCCACAGTCCCACCTCCGCTCTGGCTGCGGCAGAATGAAGTTCAGTGTAGCCTGTCAGACATATGGTTGTCCCAGCCTGTGAATTGAAAATTGGCTTTCCCTGGACAGCCCCCAAGAGCTGCATATTTTTTTCAGCACCTCTCACCAGTCCCACAGATGAATTTATCTTTTCTACATGTGCCATTTGGCTGTTTCTGTTGCAGGAGCCCACGGGTTCAATGGGTTTCACTGTTCTGCCACACTGACAAACAGCCACAGCTCTGTTCTCTCAGCCAGCCCTGGGGCCTGGAGGCCTGCCTGTGGGAATTCCAGAATGTTAGAGCTGGCTGAGATGACAGCCCTTACCTAGTACTGCCCCAGACACTGCACAGGGGGAAACTGAGGCCTGGGGTAGGCTTTCCTGTGTCAAATCCAGTGTGCACCCCACATGGGCACCAGTGGTCTCCCAAAGCCCTGGCCTGCTGTCTAGTAACAGGAAAGCTCTTCTAACACTGGACTAAAAACAGACTCCCATCCCTTTTAATGTTCACCTTGGTGTAGTCTCCAGAGAGAGATGCGCCTGAGCGCACTTTTTTTTTTTTAAAGGTTGAAATCGGTTTTCTCTAAAAGGGGGTGACACAATTCCTGGCCCTTCCAGAGCAGCCTGTGACCACCAGACTGGAGAGAAGGCCACACACCCTGGGTCTCATGAAAAAAAAAATCCAATTACCTTTCAAAACAGACTTATTAATTCACAGAACTGAACATCATGGGAGGTTCAGGATAGCTTGATCAAGCTTTAGTTTGTTTCCAGTAACTCCCTTGACTCTGCCTTCCTAACATGCTGGCCCCTCACAGTAAGGGCCCCTTCTAAACCTAAAATGCCCACACAAATCTTGCATAAGAAGAGCGAAGGGTCTTTTCCTTCCCTGTCTTTAAAGCAAGCTTTGTCCCATACTTGGTATGGACCAAACTGAAGAAAACTTCCTCTTGGCTGGAGAGATGGTTCATTAATTAAGAACATGTACTGCTCTTCCAGAGGACCCTGAGTTCTTTTCCCAGCGCCCACATCAGATAGCTCACAACTGCTTGTAACTCAAGCTCCAGGAGGATCTGACTCCTCCAGCCTCTGCAGACACCTGCACTTACACACACATCTACACACACACACACACACACACACACACACACACACACACTTAAAAAATTTTAACAAAAAATCAGTTTCTTGTGTGGGTCCTGAAATTAGCTTAATTGACCCAGGTCAATCAGGTCCTTTCTGTCATTAGGAGACTAGAGTGGATTCTATCAGAATAGTTGTTTTCTGCACAGTAGTATGGAGTGTGAAGATGCTGGGGGAGCCAGGTCAAGTATTATTTATAAGGGGCATTCATAAGGGTTAAATAAGATAACATACAGGGTTTCGAACAGGACCTGGCATGTAGAAAGGGCTGTCATTTTTATTAACTGTTAGCATTATTGCTGTCCCGGACACACACCGTGAAACCGCTCCCAACACTTCACTAAGGGCTAGCTTGGGGATCTGTTTGCCGTGGAATACATATGTGTGGAGCGCAGATGGAGAATTTAATACCTATGTAGTGTATAATGGCCATTCATAGATGAATAGTCAGGATTCCCACCACCTAAACATTTAAAATTTGTGTATGTTGAGAAACACTGAGTTATTTTCTAGTTGTGAAATGTCTCCTAAAAGTAAGAAGGAATTGTTACTGTTTAAGAATTACTTGTTTTTATTTTACACGTAGAAGTGTTTTCTCTGAATGTATGTCTGGGCACCATGTATGTGCCTGGTACCCACAGAGGCCAGAAGGGAATTGATGAATTCCTTAGAACAGGAGTTACAGATGTTGTGAGCCACCATGTGGGTGCTGGGAATCGAACCCAGGTCCTCTGGAAGAGCAGCCAATGCTCTTAACTGCCAAACCATCTCTCCAGTGTCTCAAAGGAGTTTATCTTTGGGACGCATTATCTCTACCCTCACCCCCAATGTCTTGTGACCAGTATTCCACTCTCTTCTTTTAATACTGACATTTTTGGCTTCCACAAAAGAGTGAAAACATGTGGTATTTGTCTCTCTGTGCCTGGCTAATTTTAGAATGTAATTATTCTCAAGTTTCATCCACATTGCTGCAAATGACAGACAGGGTTTTATTCTTTTTATGGTAGACGAACATCCCATGTGTGTATGTACCATGCTTTCAGCATCCATGCATCTACCTATGGGCACCCTGGCTGGCACAAGCCTACCTCAGTGTTTCAGAGTGGTCCCGTGGCTACAGTCTCTGCATGCTGCTTCTCTCTTAGGCCTCTAGCCTCAGGTCCCAGGGAATCCTTTCAGCTCTGGAGCGCTACCATCCCACTCTTGATCATGGTTCCTGCAGCCCTGTATCTCCCAGCTGCCCAAAACATTTAAGTTCTTCCTCTCAACATTGTTTTGAGGCATCCTGGACCCTTGCTCTATTCTGTTCTTTGATTTGTACTCTTCCAACACCAGTCCCACAACTTGTCCCCAAACTTGTGGTAGATAAATGTCACCCTTTACCAAGCTCCTATTCTCTCAGGGACACAACCTTCTCTCCTAGATAGAATGTTCAGGGGGCATCTTCAATGGCTCCGTCGATGGTACTTACCAACTCCTGGTTCTATGTGGGTTGATCCCGAGTTTGAGGGATGAAGACCCTATGGGAAAGTTCTGTGAGCAAAGACTTTGGGTATGGCTCACATCACTCGATATCTCGTCCACAGCTGGTCCATGGGCCGCTCTTTGGCCTCTTGGAACAGCAAACACAGCCAGTCCTATGGATTTCTAGGCACAAGGAGTGCTGGTTCCTAAGATTCTGGTGGCTTCTAGGTCAGCACCAGCCAACTGCCTTTACCTTGCTGTGCTTGGAGGAAATTATCCAAACGGGACAGTTCCTTTTGCTTTGTGGGTGCCATTAAGACCCTGTGCCGTGGATCTGCTTGATGGTTCAGGGAGAAGGCAAGGGAAGTTTATTGTTTGTAGTTTATAGATAAGAATAATAGTCTGAAAAAGATTTAAATGGCTTGCCTAAGACCAGCCAGCTAGACAGTGGAGAATGGGCCACCTGAAAGTCCAGGTCCTTCTTTGCTGCTGTACCTGGATCCTGGACAAGAGAACCTTGAGGGTCCCAAGCAGGTCCTCATCTCATACCTAGCCCAGAGTCTTGCCTGGTGGGTGCTTGAGTCCTTTGTCTTTTCCGTCACAGTCTTAGCCACAGTGGGGACCGGGCTGAGCAGCAAAGCAACCGGCCAGCTCATTTCCTGTGTCTGTCCCTCAGTGATGAGAAGATAGGGGCATCAAATTCTTAGCTATGTCTAGAAACATGGCCACGGCGACGTGCTGAGTTCTTAGGCTCCGTAGCTCTCAAGTTGAACAGCCCCTGGCTTTCCTCTGACTTCAGGCTCCAATCACCCTACAGTCCCCCTCTGTGGGACTTGATTTTCCTTTCTTCCAGGCTCTCTGTCTCTACATCTGTTCTAGCTCAGCTTTCCTCTCTCATTACCTTACCTATGCCTCCTTCAGAACTTCTAGACCCAGCTGGCCTGTGAAAGGCCTCCAGTACTGAGAGGCTCCCGGCCCTCCGTGGGCCCTGCCCCTCCTCGGGCCCTGCCCCCTCCTCACCTTAGCCGCCCCTCCTGGATGGTGGGGCTGAGGCAGGCACAGGGCTGCAGTTAGAGCTACTTCCTTGGGTACAAAAGGTTCTTTCTCCCCCTCAGAGATGAGGTTTCCAGGCAGGTTATTTTTATAGCAGGATCCTTCAGAGAAAATAAACAAAGTCAGACACACACACCAGCCCTTCACACCCCACAACCCCTTCCCTGAAGAGGGGCCCAGCCTGGCTGAGCCGACGTGGGGACACCCACTACCCAAGAGTGGCTGCCCATTCTCAGAAGTGAGGGGCCGGGCTGGAGGAAGGGTGCCTGGGCTGGCAAATCGAACTGACAGAAGTCCTCTGCCCCTCCCCCCCAAGCAGGAGGTTGGGGTCAGCTGGAACTCTGCAGGGGCTCTCAGCACAGGGCCAGGGTGGGGTCCCTAGCTCTGCATTGGTAGGGAAAGATGTAGACTCGGGCCTAGTTGATGGTTTCCTAAGTGCTGATCAAGGGCCAGCCAGCCAGGCCTGCCTGCCGCTCTCAGGCGCATTCCCCACATTCTCCATTCACCGAGTCCAATCAGCTGGAACTAGTCAACACTCAGTACCCTCTGCCGTGTGCCCGGCACTGTGTTAGGTGCCCAGCAGACAGAAATAAACAAGACACATGGGCCGTGCTCTGCTGCACGCTTACCCGCTGCGGGGAGCGACCTTTATTGCCACACCGCAACAGCTGGAGGCGCACCCACGGTTCTATGCTCTCCTTAGAGTTGGCAAAGTTGAGACCTGCTGAGATAAGTGATGTATCTTGGGACATGTGTGCCTTCGAAGTCAAGGGCAGCAAGCACCAGGACTCAGGGATCTCCCTCCCCAGCAGGTTTCCTGTAGGGAAGGGTTTCAGCTAAGAAGGTATAGAGAGCGAGAAGCCCGAGAAGGGACGTGGGGACAAGGCATAGGCTGGTGTGCAGATTTGGTGGGATCTCGGGCCGTTCCAGACCTAAGGTGGGCACAGCATTCCCTAATCCTTGAGGGTGGGCCGTCGGCAATGGCGCCTCCCCTGACAGAGCCCAAGAAAGGAAGTCTCTTCTCAGAGAGGAAGGCCTTTCATAACCAGGTCCACTGGAGTCACAAAGCTCCTTTATGACGAAGCCTCGGGTTTAAAAAAAAAAACATAAATCATGCACATTCCCGGCCAGGCATGACAAAAATACACAGCCGCGGCAGGGCCCTGCACAGCAAAGGCAAACAGGTCCCTGGAGCAACACTTGGTGTCCACACAGACGGCCACTGTCCTCAGCCTCCCTGAGCGGAGCCTGTGCCCCAACTTCGGGGAGCGTCCCTCCTCCTTGGCAGGACAGAGCACTCCAGATACCAGACATTCACACTAATTCCCCTATGAGAGACGTGGGATTGGTTCCAGCGTCACCTCAGCCTCAACACACATTCGGAATCCTTAGGAAGGGTGATGGTGGAGCGAAGGAATGTGGCCCTTGTGGAGAAGCGCCAAGTGTCATGGGGGGTGGGGAGGGAGCTTGAGCTCCAGTGAGTTCTCCAGGAGCCCAAAATAACCCATCCAGGTATCAGCTTCCTTATCTGTACAGCAGAGCTAATAGTACGCAGGCCACTGAAGTGCTAAGAACTTGATAGACCGGGCAAAGCCAGCCCTGACCTCCGTGCTCAGTGCACCGGAGCCTCAACTGGCCTTCTCCCCAGGACCCTGCCTAAATCCTGACTCCTTCATTCAGGCTTGGGAATAGCTAGCTGTACTGAGACTCCGGGATCCAGGCTCCTGGGCCCTGCCCCGACTCCAAAAACTTACATAATGAAGGCTGCTCTGACCTTATCTCTTGACACCCCCAAATCAAGCAAGAGAGCCGACAGCCCCTTAAGACCCAGCCTGGGCTGGAGACCCTACCCTACAACTCTCTGGTTACCACGCGCCCCTCTCCGGGCCTCCGTTTATTGTTTCGTGTTCTCTGGGGGCTGACCTTAATTTTGGCTTTAATAGCCTTTTCCTGCCTTGGCCCCTCTTAACTGACACCTGGAATGCCTCCCCGAGCTGCCTCTTGCTTTTCTGTCACAGCTAATGAGATTTCTAACAAAGCCATGAGTAGCTGGGAAGCCTGCTTACAGACTGCTGGACTGCCACCCGGGGGACCAGGCTTCTGCGGGAAGGAGATATGGCAAGCAGGCAGGGAGGGAGGGAACACAGCAGTTCTTTCCGAAAAGCCCATGGGGGCAGGGAGTGTGGAGCTGCATGCAACTGGGGCCTGCTTTTCCTTTGGCATGCTCCAGAGTGGCCTCAGGACTCATCCCACCCCAACAAGAACTGAAGGAACCAGGACCAAGGAGCAGGGTTTGAATCTTGTAGGGTGCTCCTAGTCCGATGGCTGCTATGAGCAGAGGCTGGTGAGTGCTGGTAGCCTCTCTAAAGTCTATTCAGACACCCTGCCTGTCCCCCGGCACCCTCTCTGTCATCTCCCTCTAGTTCCCTGCACTGCGGAAGACCATATACCACCTCCACTACACACCCACACCTGGGAAGATGCCGGTTATTGGGGCAAACTGACCTTAGAAGACGAAGCTTAAGAAAGGGCCTCGGAGACGTAACTACACAGAGAAGAGGAGGCTGTGGGATGGCCGGGAATAGATGGCCCTTAAGTCTCCACAGAAAGGGACTCGGCTCTCGGGCTCTAGGGAACCTCCAATCAAGAGACCCATAGGGAACCACTACAGGACATACCCAAGCAACCAACAAATGTTTACCATATACCTGCTCCGTGAAAAATGAGTGTCAAGACCGCTTTTGGCAAGAGCTGGATTCCATTTTCAGTGAAGACTCAGCATCACTGGTCACCTGTTGGTGTAACTCTTCTTCTGTTCCCGGGGCTCCATGCCATTCACTTTCCCCAGCAGAGCTGGGGGAGGCAGATATGGTTGCCCTCACCTTCCTGCAGGTGAGACAACTGTCTGAGAGGACACAAGGCTCTTATGCTGTAGTGGCGGGATCACACTGAATGAAAGCTGTCTTTGATCACGGGCTGGGCTAGCTGTCTCACCCCAGGGAGGGCACAAGGGCGAGAGACAGGCAGAACTCTGCTAGGCAAGTCACACGCGTAGAGCGGTCTGAGCCCAGGGTAGACCAAAGGAAGGAATCCCACTGCCCTAAGCAGGAAGCACCTGGGTGTAATGGAGGGGCTGACCTGGGGTAGAGATGGGACTGTTGTGGTGAACAGGCTCTGGAGGGCCAATCCAGGAGTTAGCAACCATCTCTTTGGTAAGGGCAGCTCTTAAAGAGAATGAGTCTGAGCCGGGTGGTGGTGTTGCATGTCTTTAATCCCAGCACTGGGGAGGCAGAGCCAGGCAGATCTCTGTGAGTTCGAGGCCAGCCTGGTCTACAGACAAGATCCAGGACAGGCACCAAAGCTACACAGAGAAACCCTGTCTTGAAAAACAAACAAGGGGGCTGGAGAGATGGCTCAGTGGTTAAGAGCACTGACTGCTCTTCCAGAGGTCCTGAGTTCAATTCCCAGCAACCATATGGTGGCTTACAACCATCTGTAATGAGATCTGGCGCCCTCTTCTGTATACATAATAAATAAATAAATCTTTAAAAAAAAAGAAAAACAAACAAACAAACAACAAAGAGAGAGACAGAGAGCATGAGCCTGGCCAGTGCAGATGGAGGACAGGAAAACTTTGGTCACATGAACCAGGACAGATCCCTGGAGCTCTTTCTTTGGACCTGGAGCATCCAGGGCAGACTCTCCTGTTGGGACCAAATGTGTCTGTCAGTCATCAGATTGCCACATGCAGGCAGTGTTGAGGACTGGGATCATGTGTGGAGTCAGAGGACAGCACAGACTGCGGCTGGCTCAGTAGTTTCTTTCGTCGGCTTCTCAGTCCCCCTGCTTTACCTTAACCATTTCAACAGAATCCTCCCCAAATCACCCAGCAGCCTCTGCTCTCAGGAAGTGTTACCTTGTTGCCTGCCCCTTGCTTTCCCAGCTGAGTGACCTCATTCATCAGAAGAGACCTCATTGGAAAAGACGTGTCAGAAAAATCATTCAGTGCCAGTGAGGGAAGGAAGTCCTGCAAAGCCGGGGTGGAGGGGGTCTCTTTAAACGAGGCTGGGGGGGTGGGGGGACGACTTTGGGGTGTGAGACTAAGGGGCCTAGGGAAGTGAGTGAGGCCTTGCAGAGGGCTCCTGAGCAGCAAAGCTGTGTGCAGAGATGGTGCCGTCAACGCAGTTTCCAGTAAGGGCATAAAAATATTTTAATTTTGTATGTATGTGTGTGCTTGGTTGTGTGGATGTGCACCATCGGTACAGGAGCCCACGGAGGTCAGAAGAGGTGTCGGATCCCCAAGAGCTAGAGTAGATGAGAGCCACCAAGTAGATGCTGGGAACCAAACCCAGGACCTCTACACGGGCAGGAAGTGCTCTTAGCCCCTGAGCCATCTCTCCAGATCTCTCCAGTAACTTTATAAATGGTTTCTTTTTTCTTTTCTTTCTTTTTTTTTTCTTTTTGGTTTTTCAAGACAGGGTTTCTCTGTGTAGCTTTGCGCCTTTCCTGGAACTCACTCTGTAGACCAGGCTGGCCTCGAACGCACAGAGATCCGCCTGCCTCTGCCTCCTGAGGGCTGAGATTAAAGGTGTGCGCCACTGCCGCCCTGCTATAGATGGTTTCTTAATAAACATCAGAGCTCACTGGACTGGATGCTGGCTATACCTGGCTTCCAGAGGCTGGGTGAAGGGCTGTTGTCTGCAGGTCAAGACTCTGCGTGTGCCTCCTCCACTGTTCTCCCGCACACCCGCTTTGACCTCTTTCCACCCGGGCATAATTAGAGCAGCTCCGAACTGCCTGTGCCTCGAGACTGGCATGGTACCAGCTCCCTTCTCTAGTTTGTTTTACTTAATGATACAAGCACTCCAAAAGTGAAAACAAAAACAGAACCAAACAAACGAAAAACAACAGTAACCAAACAGCTAGGCTGATCTCACCTGTAATCTCAGCACTCAGGAAGCTGAGCAGGAGACTCATCACTGTGGGCTTGAGGTCAGCTTGGACTACAAAGCAGGTTCCAGGACAGCCTGGGTTACAGAGTGAGACACTGTCTAAACAAACAATTTCCTCCCCAAACAAACAAAAACTAACCAAACAAACGAATTAAGTAAATGAATAAATAAAAGGTTGGGACAGGTTGACCATCCCCAACTCAAATCCCAGAACTAGAACAGTGGCAAAAGCTGACACTTTTTGCCTGTCCCATAGATGAGCCCACAAGCAGACAAGTTTCACCCAGCCTTATGTGACAGGTCTCAGTCAAGATGCATAAGCATTAACACATGCTGTATAAAGTTACCTTCAGACCCTTGGGTGTAGCTCAGTGGTGGAGCCCTGCCCAGACTGTGCAGTTGGGTTCAACCCTCAGGGCTGAAATAAAAATTGCCTTCAGGTTATGTGTTTAACATGTATAAGAAACAGTGTAAGCTTCATGTTTAGATTTGGGTCACATCTCCCAAGATACCACAATGCATATGCAAATATTCTAAAATCTGGGGGGGAAAATAGAAATTAGGAACAATTCTGACATCCCCATGTCAGGAAACACAAACGCATCGAGTTGCTTAGCGATTGAGCGGAAGAGCCTAGTGAACTGTCTGGATCCAGATTTACGACGGTGGGGCCAAGCCACTTGCAGCCGGGTAACCTCTATATCACTCTTTCTCAGCCTCACCAGAATGACTTCTTTCCTGGCTGTCTCCAAATTTCTTCCCAGAGCCAACCACAGCGAGTGTATCTCTCCACAAAAATACCTGTGGAAATCCCCTTCCTGAGGTCACAGTGTCAGAAGAGGCACCAGACAGCCACGGGACAGCTACTCCCAGGTGGATGACTTTCCTGGGACGGGCTGATTGGCTACAGCCAAGCATCCTTTGTAACCGCTGAAAGCTTTTTGGATTTGGGTAGTGGCTTTATCTCCGCAGGACACAGATGGATCTCGGCCAAAAGGAGCAGTGGTGCTGAGTCTTTCTCAGAATCTGACACATCAACGCTCTAGCTGGAAGTATGAACTCCCAACAATGCTCCCAGCTTTCTCCAGTGGGCTCAGCACAGAGCCTATATGAATTGATAGTACAGATATTTTAAGACGTAAACACGCTCAAAGTCATCACTAGACAGAATTTACAAGAAAGGAAATAAAGTTCTCAGACGCCAAAGAGACGGAAGCAGTGGGTGTGAGGCCTTCCACCCACGGCCCCAGGGGACTGCATTCTGTCAACTGCCCTATAGCTCCGGACAAATCAGCCAGCGCACTGCATCCAAGCCTCCGGGACAGCCACAGAGCTCACAGCACTGTTCTTGGTCTGGAGCCTTTTGTTAGGTTCAGCTGGTTTTGAGACGTCTAATTTGCAAACGCCCAACAAGGAAGCCCTCAGTCGGCAGCACTAACCTATGGACAGGTACTGACTCCCGGCCCAGCACAAAGCAAGAAGATCTGAGTTTGATCCCCAAGCCCACTGTGAAAGGAGAGAAGCCCTCCCAAAAGCTGTCACTCCAACCTCCGAGTGTGTGTTGTAGCACCTCACTCACGTGCATACATCACACACACACACACACACACACACACACACACACACACACACACACACTTTTTATATCTGACTCTGTGCCTGTTCAAATCCGCAGAGCATGTCAGGGCCACTCGGACACCACAACTGCTCTTGTGTTGTGTTGGCCTGCAAATCATAAGATCCAGGCAGGACATCATTCCTAGGTGGAGGTTAGTGTAGAGAAAGCCAGTAGACTGTAGGCTTCGGGCTCCTGGGGTGCATGTCCCCAAGGCTGATGAGCCCTTAGCATGGGAGCACCCCATTTAACACCATCTAGAAAGATAAATGAGAGGGCTGCGTGGATGTCTCAGTGGGTAAAGTGCTTGCCTTGCAAGTGTGAGGATGGAATTAGACCCCAAGAATTCACATAAAAATGGCACTTATGGTGTTGTACATATGTAATCCTAAGAGCTGAGGAGGCAGAAACGGGGATCCCTGGGGCTCCCTCACCAGCCCATCTAGCTGATTCGGTGGACTCCAGGTAAAAAAGAAGTGGACAACATTCCTGAGGATGACACCCCATGGTTCTCTTGCCTCCATATGCACTCCTCCACCAGTGTGCACCTACGTCCGTGAAAACACACACACACACACACACACACACACACACACACACCACACACACACTCACCACACACATTTTTAACACTACCTAGGGAATCTCCCAGCAGACAAGCCCATGCAAGGGCTATTCATTCATTCATTGTAGAAGAGACATGGTAGAGTCAGACCTAAGAACTGGTCCAGGCCCTTCCCTAGCCTGTCTGTGAAGCCCGCTCACAGGAAACTCCAGCCAACTCTCTTGAAGTCTGACCGGGGACAGAGAACGCTTGTTACCGAGCAGTTCCTTTGGGGTTGAAATTCCGTTTCAGGTCTCAGCACCTACAGTCATTTTTCTTCCTTGTTTGTGTTTCCTGTGGAAAGTCTGAAGAAAAAAAATCCATGGAGCATCTTTCGAGCTTGCATTTGGAAGGGAGAAAATAGGCCCCTTCTCTGCTGGACCAACACCACAGACATTGGTGCTTTCACAACTCCAACACAAACTGGTTTTCAAAGCCTCCGGCTTGGCCTCCCAGGCTCCACGGAGCTGGTGGAGGGGACAGGCGAGACACAGCCACCTGGGCTGGGGAGTTTGCTTTGGGATCAGAACTTGGAATTTGTGAATTTTCTACTTCCAGCACATCCAGACATGTGGTCCTCTCTGTCTCCCGAGCAAGCTCACCCAGCCAGTGTGGCTCCGTCTTCCTGGGATGGAGGCAGAGCCCTAGGCCTCAGGTGACCCCTTCCCTGCCCCCACATAGCTCCTGATGGGAGATCTGGCAGAGAGGGTGCAGACAGACAAAGATGACCTCGAGGAGGACGCCTGTCCCTCTCGCTATGTGATGCGGAGGAGAGCGGGTGGGGGTTGGGAGGAAGGAAGGAATTTGGGGCTGTCCTGGCAAATGTGCCAGCTTCAGGATGCTACAGAGAGAGAGCGAGGCTTCAGTCTTAGGAAGCTAGATTTCACACGATGGGCTGGCTAGGTCTTTCAGTGCGATCTAGCGTATTCGGTCCCTCCCTCCTCTCCCGTGTCCCTCTCCTCCTCCCCTGCCCCTCCTCCCCTGTCCCTCCTCCCCTGCCCCTCCTCCCCTGCCCCTCCTCCCCTGTCCCTCCATCTTTCACGAGAGGACAATCTAATAAACTCCCAAGCAGCCATCACTCACCAGCTTTAACTTATGGCCAAACTGTTCAAGCTACAGCTGCGTGCTGCACCCTGTCTCTGCCTCCCCCTCCCCCACCCCCAAATATTTTGGAGCAAATCCTAGAATCTCATCATTCCCTCACAGGTACCTAGTTTTCGTGTTAGTATTGGATTCAGGAACATCAAGGAGTCTCCTCGTCCCACATCCCAAAACACTGTCTCTGTTACAGGCCTGCCTGTAAGGTGCCAGTCACAGCCAGGTGCAGGCTCCTGAAACCTGACTTCATGTGCACATAGGGATCTCTAGCTGTCCCCCTGTGCCGGTAGGTTGTTTCTTTGAAGGAGGTGACTCTTTGGTGGCGGTGGTTTTAGTGGCAATCAGTGTTGACTGAATGCCTGGCAGCCATCCTGGGTCCAGGTGGACCAAGGAGAAGAGGCCAAGACCCACGAGAGATTCAGGAGACGGCGTGCAGGAGGCAGCCAAGCAGCTTGCCTGGGAGCCGACTCTGCACGGAGAGGAAGGAGCAGAGAAATCTCAGCGATGATTACTGTGTTTGGTTAGGGTCCTTGTAAAGTCTTTAAGATCAAGGCTAGTTCGGTTCACATGGGACCTCGAGTCCCGACTGGGAGCTGTAGCGGGGACCTTCCAGTTCTTCCCTTTCCCGTCTCTTTCTTTCTCTTCGAAAAGAAGCGTGTCTTAGTCAGTGTTCTGCTGCTGTGAAGAGACACCATGGCCACGGCAACTCTTATAAGGAAACATTTGATTGGCGGTGGCTTACAGTTAGTCCATTATCGTCATGGTGGGAAGCATGGAGGCTGCAGGCAGACATGGTGTCTGGATGGGCAGGCATCAGGAAGAGAGAGACACTGGGCCTGGCTTAAGCATCTGTAGCCTCAAACCCCACTCCCAGTGACACGCTTCCTCCAGCAAGGTCATACCCACTCCAACAAGGCCATACTTCCTAATAGTGCCGCTCCCTATGAGCCTATGGGGACCATTTTGATTCAAACCATCACAGTGTTTTCTGGTTTGGGGTCTTTGGTTTTGCTTTTTTGTTGTTGTTGTTATCGTTGTTTCTATTTATTTATTTTTGAGACAGGGTCTCAAACCATGCATCCTTGGCTGTCCTGGAATTCATTGTGTAGTTCAGACTACACTCCAATTTACAGCAACCCACCTGCCTCTGCCTGGAATTAACGCTTGGCTGTTTTTCTTCTGAGAAGAGTCACCAGAGGAAGCATTTCTAGATGTGTGAGTGGGGTTCTTTGGAGACAGTGATGGGATCTGAATATCCAACTCTTTTGCTATTCCCCCAGCCCTCCCATCCCACTGCCAAACTCTGAAAGCCCCAGACTCAAGAACAAGCCCGCAAGCTGTTCAAAGGTCAGAGGATGACTTTGGTGCCGGGGTCGTGCAGCCAACAAGCAGGGCTGATGTGTCCCAACACATCTGGGATTACCACAGGGCAGAGCTGTCTTTCCAAACAGGAACAGAAGACAGCCTGCCTTTTATGTAGATGTCCTAGAGCTAAGTAGAGAAAGATAGCAATCCAGATGTGCCTCTCAAGCCACAAAATACCATCAACTGTGTGCAGGTCAAAAGCTGATGTCTCAGCTCGGTGGTCGTGGCTCACACCTTTAGTCCCAGCACTCGGGAGGCAGAGGCAGGCAGATCTTTGAGTTGGAGGCCAGCCTGGTCTACAGAGTGTATTCTAGGACAGCCAGGGCTACACAGAGAAATGTTGCCTCGAAAAGACCCAAAGTAATAAACGAACAAATGAATGAACGAATGAGTATTGAAATGTAAATATGAAACCAGAAAGAAATCCAAAGGCACCAAGAGAAATCTTGTTTTGTTTTTTGAGACAGGGTTTCTCTGTATAACAGTCCTGGCTATCCTGGAACTCACTCTGTAGATCAAGCTGGCCTCAAACTCACAGAGATCCACCTGCCTCTGCCTCCCAAGTGCTGGGATTAAAGTCATGCGCCACCACTGCCTGGCTCATATATTTATTTGTTTGTTTGTTTGTTTGTTTGTTTGTTTGTTTGTTTTATATGCATTGGTGTTTTGTCTGCATGTATGTCTGTGTAAGAATGCCGGACCCCCTGGAACTGGAGTTTCAGACAGTTGTGAGCTGCCATGTGGGTGCTGGGAATTGAACCCGTGTCCTCTGGAAGAGCAGCCCAGGCTCCTAACCCCTAAGCCATCTCTTCAGCCTCAGAGAAATTTTGAAAATATGCAAAAGAAGCCATCTGCCATAAAACAAAAATAGGATAAGTTTGAACATACGACAACAAGAGGTGTTACAGTGCAGTCTGTGTGTGGGAACTGTGAATGTCGCCTGGTCCTGCCATTCAACCCTAGAGAAAAAGGGGGCCCAAAAGGGAGAGGAGAGAGCCAGAAGTCAACCACTGGGCAACGGACTGGTAACTCAGGGCCTGGCCATGTGAGGACCACCAGGCAGTACGGTTGTTGCAACTCTGGAGGAGGTGACCTTCACGTCTGTTTACCAGGTTTTCATTCCCCTGTGTCCCAAGCTGTTCGGTGCAGCACAGGCCATTTGTGGGGAAGGGAGTGTGTGGAGAAGACACAGCGTGGCGAACCCTTGTCAAAGAAGTGCGGTTTGGAAAGTCGTCAGCTGGGTTTGTAAGGAATGAGGCTTCCTGGCTTCTAGGGCAATGCGGGTCAGCGGGCCAGTTGGGGAACTAGTCTACACTAGTAGAACACACTTTGGCGTGTGTTCCTGGGCCCCAGCTCCCTGCTGCACCCACGTCTCTATTTTATCCGCAGCAGCTACACCATATTTAGGGGACAGCATGAAGCTGATTGAACTTTAAGGTGTCTTTGCTTCTTTGGCTGGACAATAACGTGTGGACGTATGATGCCACCAGGGAGGGAGGACTCTCCATTCCTTGGAGAAGCAGGGAAGTACTGGAGGTTGACAGACAAGAAGGAAGTAGAAAAACTACTCATGCTTTGGTTTTATTTCTGACATTAGCGTCACCTTGGACAAGTCAGTACTCTCCCTGCAGGGACCTGGCCGAGAATGCCAATTCATGCCCTTCCTTTCTTTCCCTCCCTCCCTCCCTCCCTCCCTCCCTCCCTCCCTCCCTCCCTCCCTCCTTTTCTTTCTTTCTGACAGAGTCCCACTTTATGAGTTGACTTGAACTCTTGATCCTCCTGCCTCAGTCTCCCCGGGCGCTGGGATTACAGCCATGTCCTACTGCACTCGGTGTACAGAATCAGTGTTGGGTGTTATTGTTGCATGTATTTATTTAGACAGGGTCCCACTATGTATTATGGATGGCTGCTCTGGAACTTACTATGTAGACCAGGCTAGCCTTAACTTCACAAAGATCTGCCTGCCTCTAACCCTGAGTGCCAGGATTACAGACGTGGGCCACCACACCCGACTTCTATTTATTTTTTGGAGTCCTGAGAATTGAACCCAGAGCTTCACACATGCTATACAAGAGTCCTTTAACTGAGCTACACCCTCAGACCTCAGAGTACACACACATTCCTGTTAATCTGTTAGCATCAAGAACCTTAGTCGTTCAGGAGAACAGTATATATTATATTTCAAATATATAAGTTAGTGTAAGAAATCTATGGCAAAACATCAAAATTTCCAATAAAGATGGATCATTATTAATGCGTTTTTCTTGGGTTTAGCACTGTCCCAAGACCCACCCACCTGCTCATCCTCTCACGCTGCCATGTCTCTCAAGGAGCCTGCTGGGCTCTGATGTTTTATGGCTTGTAAATGAAGTGCCATTGAAAATGAGGGAACATTTCACAAAGTGCTAATTGTGGAGCCCAGACAGCAGGGGGACCAGGGGGTGGGGCACCACTTCATGGAAACAAGGAAAAGCCATTGGGTTAAAGCCCCTGAAGGAGGTAAAGAAAGGTGTTTGGCCAGCTTTCTCTTGCTGTTTCCACGGGCATCGGTGGCCACCAGCATGGGAGGGAGACGGGGCTCCCTGACTCTTCCCTGACTTTCCTTAGGAACAGGGCTTAGACCCAGTCAGAACACAGGGAGGCTTCAGGTGTGGCTTGTGGTCCAGGGACCTAGTGGTGACAGAGCCTTCTAAGGATACCTCCACGTTGCCTGTAACCCGCCCGAGGAGGGCAGGCCAGCAACGTCATCTTGCTCCGGTGTCCTGGGGGACACAGCCAGTGGTGGCGTCTTCTTCTCCCTTGCCCCAAGGCTGACCAAGCACTGTGGCTTGCTCTTCTGTTATCTTCCCAAGGGCACTTTTGTCTTCACCAAGTCCTTGATGGCCTGTCTGAAACCAAGACATGAGAAGACCTGTGACTAGAAAGCTGAAGAAATCCCACAGACTCAGAGAGACAGCTATGCTAAGCTAAAGATCTAATAGTTGGGGAATCCCATTTTCAAGGGGAAACACTTGCGCTTCCGCGTTGTCAAGGTCAAAGATGCTCTTCCTCAGTGAACCTGTCCGTTGATGCTCTAGCCCTTGGGACACCTTTGGTGCTCATGGGACTCAGTTTCCTCAAGACTTATTCGGACAGGAGTTTCTCAAGCCCTCACCACCTCAGAGATGAAGACGGATCCCGGCAAATATCTTTTGTCACTAGAAAACATCTGGGGCCTCCAAAGCCTGATTGAGACCAACACCATGAGAGATCCCAGCTCTTGAGGAAAACTCGCCTCTTCTCTCTGGCCCCAGTGCCCCTTGGTGCACTGAGGTGCAGCAGGAGGAGCCGGAAGCTCTCCCAACCTTGGAAAAAGCAACAGCCTCCCTCCACCCTGCCTGGGAAGAATGGCTCTCTTCATGGGCACTGCTCTGGGATGCCAGGGTTCTGCAGGCCCCGGAGGGAGGAAGTGAATCAGCCTTCGGTCACCCAGGCTTGTTCAGTACCTTTTTTCCTGGTGTGGTATTTGGATATGTTTTGTCAAAAGCTAATGAACATCTCACTTAGATTCTGGAAACAAACACAGGTCCCAGCCAATTCTTACACTTGCAGAAGGATGAATAAGTCCCGTTGGCTTCCCAGCTGGCTGGAACCAGCAAGTGAATCCGGAGGCTGGGAGGAGAGTCACTCCCTCTCACATGGACCCCTCTAGTAGAGCAATCCGGACAGTATGCCTGGAGAGTGGTGATTCTCAGCCTTGGACATACATTGCAATCACCCGGGGCCCTTTGAAAATGCTTGTGCCTTGGAGGGCCCATCCGAGAAATCCTCGTTTAGTTCATCTGGGTTTCGGTTACAGAATTAGGATTTTAAAAGTTCTTCCAAGGGATTCTGGCATATAAACAGCAATGGAGACCACTGCCCTAGAACATGCTTAAATCTCAATATGTAATATGCATTTGCCCCCAGGACCTTGTTAAATGAAGGTTCTGATTCCGAGGGTCCAAAGCAGGACTTCAGGTGAGGCAATGCTCCTTATTGCAAACCACACTGAGTAGAACACATTACATGGCCCAGTGTGGTAGCTCTCAACCACACATGGCTGCTTAAGATTAAAAACAATGAACACTAAGCTTACTTTAAAAACTCACTCTCTCAACTGTCTTAGCTACATTTCAGGTACTTAAGAACACACATGACTGTAGTCATCTTACTGGACAGCACCAAGAGATTTCCGTCATCAGGAAGGTTCCACCAGGCCGCCATGTCTTAGAGCAGTGGTCCCCCTCCCCCTTGATTTTTAAAATTGCATTCATTCATGCAGAAGGGCAGGTACAGTCCCAGGTGCATGTGTAGAGGTCAGAAGACAACTTTCGGGAATCAGTTTTTCTGATTGGGGACTCTCTTTTTCTACCATATAGGTCCCAGGAATCCAACTCAAGTGCTCAGGCTTGGTGGCAAGCACTCTTACCCACTGAGATCTTGCCAGCCCAACAACACCTTGTCTCTTAACTCCTACACAGCAGTAATTGTCTCTTGGAATGTGGGTGGAGGATTTCTTGGTGGTGGGAACTCTGAAATGGCTCTTTTGTACTACTCACAAGGTGGCTAGACTTGTAGTAGGTACTTAATTAATGCTAGCCCAGTTAGGGACTTAAGCTTTCTCCAAAGACTGCTGTCATGTAAATACTAGCTAATTAGCTGCTGTTTGCTTGGACATTAATTAGCATTCTAATGGGGTTGCACAGAGGACACAGCTCAGTGGCTGTCAGCTTGGCAGGGGCCAGTGGTGAGTGCCTGGCAGGTGCATGGGTCAGGCTATGACATTCAGGGACGTAAGTGGTCTCCTCCGCCAAAGATTCCACCTGGTGTTAATCACCAAAGGCCAGGAGGCCGGCCAAAGTGGCAGGTACAACTACTTGGGACTTTCTGGGTGTCTTGAGGCCTTTCTCTTGGACCATGGAAGGAAGTACCTGGAGAGGGCTGGCTTTAGCTCCTAGCTCACTGCTCTCTGTCCAGAGCAGGTGAACCCATGTGGAGGGAGCTGCCTGTCATGGCCACGCTAGGTAGGAAAGTCACAGCTGTGGCCGGGCAATGCCACACTTCAGCTTCTCAGTGGTTCATTTTAGTATCTGAGCCAGAGGCTTCTGAGAGTAAGGGAGATCCCATTAGGACTGTAGAGGTAAAGGAAAAGATGACAGAGCAAGTGGACTAAGATTACAGGGACAGCCGAAGTGGAAATAGAAAGAGCGCTCTCTCTCTCTCTCTCTCTCTCTCTCTCTCTCTCTCTCTCTCTCTCTCCCACTCACTCTGTCTCTGTCTCTCTCTCTGTTTCTGTCTCTCTCATTCACTCTGTCTCTGTCTCTCTCTCTCTGTCTCTCTCATTCACTCTGTCTCTGTCTCTCTCTCTCTGTCTCTCTCTCTCTCTCTCTCTCTCTCTCTCTCTCTCTCTCTCTCTGTTTCTCACTCACCTTGGAACTGGGTCCTCCAGAGTCACCAGACCAAAGACCCTGCAGGCAGCTCTTCCCCACTACAGATCTTCCCAGCTTTATCAATCCTTCTCGTTTTAGTCTGGCAGCCACCGATGGCTGCTATCCTGGTCTTCCTAGGCTGCAGGACAAACTTGAAGGTGGTTATCCCTCCTGGGGGAAAAGCGTGTTGGAGCACCGACCAAAGAAAGGGGCTTTAATGGCTGTACACCACCCTCCGAGCCTCCTGGGTACAGCACTGTGTGGAAGCATCCCACTTGCTGCTGCTTCTACACGGACCACAGAATGTCGGGGGAGGGAAGCGTGAAGCACACAGTGTGCTTTGCTCTCTGCCTCATGAGAACATAATCCAGATACAACTGGATGAGGATTACGGGGTCAGGTCTAGTTCCCCCAAGAGATGGGGAGCAAAAGCCACCATGGGGGCCTTGTTGGTAGCCTGATATTAGACCCAGAGGGCAGCAGGCCGAGAAGCAAATGTCCGAGGTCTTAAATATTGGATACCGCAGGAGACAAATGCAGACGTGTAGCAGGAATCTTAAAGGTTCTTACTCACCAGTTCCTCAGCTGGTCCTGTTTCCTCAGACTGGAAGCTTCTATGTCCTCATCCAGAATGAATCCCAGCTGAACTGTGCTGCTTCAAAGCCTGAAAGCTTAACCAGCCACATGCTTAACCAGCCGAATGCTTAACCAGCCACATGCTTAACCAGCCACATGCTTAACCAGCCACATGCTTAACCAGCCAATTGCTTAACCAGCCAAATGCTTCTAGTTTCTGGTCCTCACGCCTTATATATCTTTCTGCTTTCTACCACCACTCTCTGGGATTAGAGGCATGTGTCACCATGCCTGGCTGTTTCCAATGTGGCCTTGAACTCACAGAGATCCAGAGGGATTTCTATCTCTGGAATGCTAGGATTAAAGGTGTGAGTGCCACCATTTTCTAGCCTTTGTATTAGTGGCTGTCTGTTCTCTGACCCCAGATAAATTTATTAGGGTGCACAATATTTTGGGGAACATAATACCACCACATTGACGGGCTCCTTTCGCTGCCCGGCCCGTGTCAGGAAGAGGGCTTTCAGCTCGGAGGCAGGCAAGGTTGTGGACGGAGGGCACTGGTGATGTTCTGCAGCAGAGAAGACTACTCCATGCCATCTCACAACAAGGTGCGTTACAACTTGTTCCCCTCCGCTGAGAGGGCTAATGGGCTTCAGGGAAGGATCCACTCGGAATCGCCCTTTGTGTCCTGTACCTCTTGGTAAGTGCCTGGCTCGTAGCTAGCTAGTCCTCTTGTACAGGGAAGCCTGGGGTGTGTGTCGGGGAGGAAGGCCGAGGTGTGTGTGTGTGTGTGTGTGTGTGTGTGTGTGTGTGTGCGTGCGTGTGTGTGTGTGTGTGTGTGTACACGCACATGTGCACACACATGAGTCTAGTTGAAGATGTAGAAGACAGTGGCACCTTGGCTGCCTCAGACAGGTGCCCAGGGTAGCAACAGACGAGGTGTCCTCCTGCGTTTGTGACACTCTGTCCTTCTGTTCCCTTTCTGTGTTGTTGTTGGCGATGGAATCCACTAGAAACTTACCAAATGTTCTCTTGAGCTTTTTAGGGACTTCCTGGAAGGCCCATCCCACCCTGGAGTGGGATGACCATGATTTGTGGGGAGCTGGGCACAGTGGGAAGGAGGGTACTGTAACCGAATCTTGTCTCCTCTTCCTTCTTCCATGGCACCGCGGAACCACCAGGCCAAGGCTTCCTCTGTGACAGTCTCTCCCCCAGCATTGACCTCCCCTTTCCCACTGAAGAAATGGAGTGCAGAAGTGGCCTGTCACCTACTTGTAAAGGAAGGAATGTTGTAAGAGATGTCACAGCCACACCTCTGAAATAGGCCTTTTTTCAACGTTCTCTGTCTCCGTTCAGTTTCTGTTGCTATGACAAAATTCCTGGGATGTTATAACGAAAGCTGTTTTGGCTCACAGCTCTGGAGACTGGTACCAGCCAGCAAGGGTTTCCTATGGCCGCAACTCTTAGCAGAAAAGGGAAAGACAAGCAGGTGGTATGGGAGAGAGAACATGGGAGGCATTTTCTCTTCGTACTAGCTTACTCCTGAAAGAACAAACCCATACCTTCCCCCTGTCCTGAGGGGTCACCCCCTTTCCAAACGCTGCCACAAGGGTAAACTCCATGAGCTTCAGGTGAACGAGTCATGTTCAAGCCACAGCACACTCCCTGTTTTCTTCCCTGACATTGTCCGCTCAGCTCCTACCCTTGCCCTCGGAGCAGCCTGCATCCAGGACACATGAGCCCAGGGAGATACCTGTAACTGGTGGCCATGCTGACCACATCTTCTCTGTTGCCAGGGCTACACATGGGTACCTACGCTCCAGGATTTATTATTTATTTCTTGTGTGTGTGTGTGTGTGTGTGTGTGTGTGTGTGTGTGTGTGTGTGTGCAGATGTGCAAACAATGAGTGTAAGCATATGTGTGGAGGCCAGAGGTGAGGTGCCAAGGGCCTTCCTCAGTCACTGATCTCTCTCCATCTTATTGTTTGAGATTGAGTCGCTCGCTGAACTTGGGTCTCTCCAGGTTCAGTGCTGGGATTACAGACACTGCTACCACCTCACCCAGCTTTTGCATGGGTGCAGGGCATTGAAGTCAGGTCCTCATGCCTGTGGGGCAAGCCTTTTACTAACCGAGCCGAGGGAGAGAGGGCCGACTAAGGCACAGCTCCAAGGTGCTTGCCATGAGCAAGTGCATGAAGAGTTCAAAGGAGCCAGAGGGAGGAAGTCTTTGTCTCATGAGTTACAGACCCTTCAAAGGTCTCCTGGAGCCACCATGCTATATGGTCGCTTGATGTTCTTTGGCTCTAGGGAATGGCTGCATGTGATGTAGAACCAGCTCCTTCACGTGCACGTCTGTCGGGAGTCCTCTTTGAGGGGGTTGCATTTTTCCTTGTGCCCCTAGAACCATCAAGAGCCAATGAGAGACACACATTCCTAAAGCCAGAAGGCTTCAAGAAAGTGCAAGGTTTGGTATAAGAGGTTTTGTTTAAAAAGGTTAAATAAACAGCATGGGATAATCCTTATGGGTAAAAATATGGCCTCCCCCCCTAAAAGGAAGTCTAAAATACCAGACATCTTTATTCCCCCATCTCTACTCTCCCAGCTCCATCCAGAGGTCTGGCTCTCAAGAGATAAATAGAAGTAATGCAGGCAGCTGGGTGGCGGTGGTGCACACCTTTAATTCGAGCACTTGGAAGGCAGAGGCCGACAGGATCTCTGTGAGTTGAAACCAGCCTGGTCTACAGAGAGTTCCAAGACAGTCAGGGCTACATGGGGAAAACCCTGTCTCAAAAACAAAGCAAACAGACAAAGAAAGAAGTAATACAGGTAACTAGTACCTTTCAAGGAGCCCTCCATATCTATTTGTAATTTCTTCCATTATTTCTATGTTTTATCCCCACCTCCCCACCCCCAGACCCTTGGAGTTTACACTGTTCTTGGACCCTTTGCCATGTCTTCTGGTTTTCCCACCCTGATCCTTCTTTGCTTTCATATAGGACTTTATTCTCACTGGACATCTGTATTTCCAAACCCAGGCATCCTCAGACTCACTTCCTTCAGGAAACTGGCTTCTGCTTATCATTTGTTTTCTGTAATACTTCCTTTCCTTTCTCCTTCCTTTCTCATCCCTTCTTCTCAGCCCTTCCTTGGCATCAATGTTCCTTTTCTTCCCCCCTTTCCTTCCTTTGAAATAAAGCTTATTTCCTATAATTTTTCATCATCATATTTCTCTTGCGTCCCCTTGGATTCAGAGGTAGCATCTAAATTCACACTGTGTCTCTGTTTTGTGGAGAAGCAGAGGTCTAGCATAAGTACTAAACTGGATTTGTGTGGCACTGGTTCAGGCCTGAGTCTGGGTGGGATTCTTAATACTGTTTGCATTTGAGAACACACAGTAGCGCATTTATGCTCCTATGGAATGGAATGTACACCATAAATCTGGAACAACCCTATCCTGGACAGTCATGATCCTGTTACTGTGGCCCAAAAATGCCAAAAGAAAACATAAACACGTCTTGAAAGGCTGTCTGAACCAAGCCCAACCAACAGAGGCCGAGTGTCAGGGGGAGCCAGGTCCACCCCTCCTCCAAGGCTGGGTGAAGCATGTCATTCACCACCTGCCATATTTGGGGTGGGCTTACCTCTTCGGAATGTGGATCCTTCCTTACTTTATCACTATTTTTAAGTGGATTTAGGTAGAGGATGAGAAAGAGGTCTTTTCTTTACAGTATTCCTATTAATATCTTTCCCAATAAGGGAGTGTCTACGTAAGTCTAAATTTGGGCTGAGACTATAGCTCAGCGGGAGAGTGCTTGTCTGGTGGGTGTGGGGCCCTAAGTTCAACCCAGCACCACAAAAAAAGTCTAAATAGCTTCATAAAGAAAGAAAAAATAGTGCAGTGCTTATTTTGTCTACACAACACAAAGCCATCCGCTTATCTGTTCTGTGAGTTGTCTGATTTAGGGTAGACACCAACTGTCTGTCTACTTTCTAACCTCCTAACTCCTACCGTGTACCTCTTCCCAAAGGAAAGAGCAAAAGACGATGCCACGTGGAACCCTTATGCTCTGACAATCGGGTTCCTTTTCCTCCCGCATGGGACAGACAGAAATTCTTTGTTCCAGTTCCATCTAGAGATTGTGACATCTCCTCATCTATCTGATGTCGGCATAAAAGTTTTTCACATTACGAAACTGTGTATAAGCCGGGCAGTGGTGGCACACACCTTTAGTCCAGCACTCGGGAGGCAGAGGCAGGCAGATCTCTGTGAGTTCAAGGCCAGCCAGGGCTACACAGAGAAACCCTGTCTCAAAAATCAAAGTGTGTGTGTATATATATTAGGAAACACATAACTACAATTTGCTCAATTGGTATAATGTTACTTGCATATTATGTTTTCAGGACTGAACATTTGGTTGGATAACCAATTGATGTACTCTTCTCTGGGGAAGACTATTTCTCCCACTCTCAGGATTCCTTACTGTTCTGTAGGGTTTTTTTGTGTGTGTGGAGCTGAGGCCTCCTGGGCTCTACCCCATCCACCCACTTACCCTTCCCCTGAATTCTTGTTAGCATGTTTATCATTGTCCTTGTTCAGCTCATGTTGAGGTAGCCATGTTGGTGAGACTTTGTGGGCATACCTTCTGACATTCCCAGGACACACAGTCTCACCGCTAACTCCCTGTTCCTCTGGCTCTTACAATCTTTCGGGGGGGGGGTGCGCCTTCTGCAATGACCCCTGAGCCTTAGGTGGGGGAGTTGTATTGTAGATGAATCCGTTGGGACTGGCTCCACAACTCTGCATTTTGATTGGTTGTGGTTTTCTGTAGTGGGTCTCTGTCAAAGAGAAGTTTCCTTGATGAGGGGGGAGGACCACACTTATCTGTGGGTATAAGGACAAATATTTAGAATGTAGTTAGGAATTATGCTAGTTTAGTAAAGTGGTGGCTGTAGGCTCTCTTCCAAGATCCATGATTTCATTAGCTCGGGGTAGTTAGCTAAGTTTCCAGTACCAGGCATGATTTCCCTCTTTTTAAGAAGGTCTTAAGTCCACTTAGAGAGCCGCTGGTTACTGCCCAGGTATTCTTGCCATCCTGTACCCTTAGGGTTATCATGCACACTGGCCATTGTGTTCCTAGGCATCCTAGCTGTGTGTAGGGCTCTTGGTTGCTCTCTTTTTGTGGAAGCTTGCACTGTACCTTCTGTTTCCACGAAAGCTAGCCCTCAGGAATGCGGCTTTAAGGTCAGTCTCCATCATAAGAAAAGGCAGGAGGCTGTACGTCAGGATGTTCTCTGGAACTATTGCCACTGAGGCCCCCTGTTCCCTGTTGACCCCGGGTATTCGTGTGTTATCTTCTCCGTGTCAACTTCATATTGCTTCTCTGTCTTGTCCCAGCTCCATTTGCTGGGGTTTTGTTTGTCTGTGTGTTTGTTGTTTGTTATCAGCAATGGTCCTTCCCACCTTCCGGTGTTAGGGATAGAACCCAGGACCTCATGGATGCTAGGCAAACTCTCTACCACTTGACCACATTCCCAGCCCTCTTGCTGTATTCATTGTGTTGTCTGGAAACAGCTGCTCTATTTGTGTGAATCTAATTAGTGAGGTCAGGTGACACTTCCTTTGGAGCAATGTGTTAACTATGAACCGATAGACACCCAGTAAGAAGGATGCAGAACTTCTGGTCACTCAGATGTTGGCTCTTCGATTCTTTCCAGACCCATCACTAGGCTCCAGACAATGAGAGTCTATATCTGGCTGTGGAGTGTCAATGATTTCCATTTATTCTGGCTTTGTCGATTTGTGCTTTCAATGGATTTACTTTAATTAGTTCCCATCCCTGATAATTCTGCTTTTAACTACAGGGAAACAGAGACCTCGATGCAGAGTTCTTATATGTAGCTGCTGCCCTTTGGTCACAATGAATTAGAGTTAGAGGAAAAATCAAGAATAGCCCATTTTTTTTTTTTTTTTTTTTTTTTGCATTGAGACCAATTATTTGAGTGACTAACTTTATAGTTACCTATGCGTTACTTGTTTCATAAAATAGTCTACTTTGCAGGGACTAGTGAGATTGCTCAGGCATAAAGGCTCTTCTCACCTTCCATCCTCAGAACCCATGTGTTAGAAGGACAGAACCGGTATGCACACATGAAAAAAAAAATAGAAGTGTAAAATAAATTCTATTTTTTTTAAATCTAAACAACTCAGTCCACATGAGCTGACCAAAATTTCCCCCTTTGTGCTGAAAATTGTGCTCAGTACAGCTGTGTTCTCACAGACCTTCCACGCTGCTTGGTGAAGCAAATTCAGTAGATAAAAGGGAGAAAATGAAAATTATACCAAAAAAAAAAAAAAGTGCTAGACTGATCCTAGGACCTTGGCAGTTTGGGGCTAAGGGGGGACGGACGGGCAGGGAAGGTGAGCGAGGCTGGAAGCCCAGAGGTGGGGAAGACATGGAGAGTGATGGGGGGGGGGGCGCAACTAGGAAACTCTGGCGCTTTCCCCGCCCCTCACAACTGAGTCCAGCCAGAGCAGCCTCCAGACTCTGGCTAGAGTTGCCAACAGTCCCTGGCCAGCGCTGCTCCATCTAGGCTAAGGGCGCCCACTTCCCCGGAGATGCCTGGACCTGGGCCAGAAAGAGACCAACTAGACAGTGTCTCCAATCCCGCGGCGTGCACCGTTTTGTCCCGCTCCCTTGGTTCTCTGCGGTTCCTTCAGTCCCTTCCCTGGGCTGCCCCCGGCCCCCACCTCCACACAGGTCTCCCTCTGTGCAGGAATACACCAGCCCCTGTCCTGGCCATCCGTTCAGTTCAGTGTCTGCCGAGGCTGCAGAGGAGGCCCTTTCATAGCTACTTGAATGGGGGATGGGTGAGGGAGGATGTCGTTGCGAGCCTCCAGGTGGGAGTTCAGGGTCAGGTACTCTGCAGAGGGGCTAGAAGGCAGGTCTGGACAACTGTCCCCCCAGATTTAGGATTCCGGACAACTTCCATCGGCTCATACTTGGGTCCCCCATTCACCACCACCACCCCTAAACTTCTCATCCCCACCTTCCTTGATTCTGTTGCTTCGTCCTCCCTGTCTTTTCTGTCCTGGGTCTAGAGCTCCAGGCTTATGCCTCTGCAAACAACCCCCTCCCCTCTAACCCCAGCAGAACTTCGAGGGGAGGGGCCGGAGGCCCCCCTTCCCGCCTGTGGTTGGAGGGGGCTGTGCGGCGGTCCCAAGTGGGGGCGACGGGAGTCCGTCTCGGTGCCCCGCCCGATCAGGCCACTGGGCACATGGGGGGCGGGAAGCTGGGCTCACGAGAGGGGAGTCTGGCCTTGGCAGGTGTGGGCTCTGGTCCGGCCTGGGCGGGCTCCGGGGGCGGGGTCTCAGGTTACAGCCCCGCAGGGGGCTGGGGGGCGGCCCGCGGTTTGGGCCGCTTTGCCAGCCTTTGGAGCCACCGGGCGCATATAACGGGAGCCTCTGCCGGGAGAAGACGCAGAGCGCTGCAGGGCTGCCGGGTCTCCTGACTCTTCCTCCTGCCCCTAGGGCCTCCTGCATGAGGGCGCGGTAGAGACCCGGACCCGCTCCGTGCTCTGCCGCCTCGCTGCGCTTCGCCCGGGCCAGGCTCTGCCAGGCCCCACGGTGAGCCATGATCCGCCTCGGGGCTGCCCAATCGCTGGTGCTGCTGACGCTGCTCGTCGCCGCGGTCCTTCGGTGTCAGGGCCTGGATGACGGTAAGTCGCCCACATCCCTTGCCCGCTTTCCTGACTTGCGTCCCTTCTCCTCCCCCTGCCCAGCCCCGATCCGGGTTTAGGGCGCCGAGACCTAGGCGCACAGTGCACAGGAGTCCACTGAGCCGAATTCTGCGAGTGAGGAACTCTGTCGCAGCATCCTCGATGAGAGTTGTGAGTGGAGACATTTGCAGGTCCCTGCGTGAAGCAAGGATATGAACTTGCAGAGCGTTGGAGGCGACAGGTTTAAATGCAGATGTAAACGCGCCCCTTTCCATCAGCTTTGATCAGGAGGTTCGAGCTCAGCAAAATAGGCGAGAGATCGAGAGACGCCTACGGGTTGACTTCTCAGCCGAGCCCAGGGGTTAGAGGCTGCGGGGCTCAAAGGGGCGCTAGACAAAGGACTAACTCTGACATTGATGGGTTGAAATCTGAGGCTACAAAGAAAAAGAGGTTCTCTGCGACTTCGGCGCCGCTCGCGAGCTCCCTCCCCCTCCAGGCTGGCCCAGAGTAAGGTGCAGTCAGCCGGCCTTTCTCTGAAACTCCGCTCTCCCCTTGCCTCCTTTGGGCTGCGGGAACTTAACGTCTGAAAAGCATTGACACTCCAACCAGACCTGCTTTCCAAATGCCCCCCCGCCCCCGCGCGCCCCAGAGCACACCCTCCCTCCTGAGGGTCTACCATGAGTTACTTTACTCGGTGTGTAGCAGCGGATGGAGGGGAAGGCCAAAGAACTGTTCGTGGCTGTAGTTGCAAACTGTACAGCCCTGCTCCAAGGGCGGTTCCCCGCACCTTTCCACCTCCTCCCTGGGTAAGATCCACTGTCTGGGATTATATTCAGGACAAACGAAGCCTGGAAAGTGTATTAGGTAGAGAGAATTTTCTTCCACGTGTTTGGGCACGTTTCCGACGGCTGGGATTCCAGTCTTCTCTTTTTATGTTACAGACTGTAAATCAATCGCAGGTGAAACTCTTTGGGTAGCGGGTGGGGATCAAAGACCCTCTCTCTGCCTCTGAGACTGTGCGCTTTCCCCTGCCACCAGGCTGTCTCCAGAGATGCTTTGGGAGGCGGCGGGCCCTGGCGGACTTTCTTCTTCTTACCCCTCGACGGGCGCAGCGGGGGCAGGGTTGGAGTGGAGAGCATTGCAATGTGGAGCCCAGGATAGCACTTACCGGCCCCGCCGCCCAGGGTGGCGAGCTAAGCCGGGGTCGTGCGCTCAAGCTCCGGGGGAATGTCCAGTGTTTGTATGTGGTCTGAGCTCGGCCTGACTATTTTTGTCCTAAATTTGAAAGCACACGTCCACGAAGTTGTGGTCTTGACCGGTGTTTTCTATAGCGAGCAATGGAGTGAGCTGTGTCTGAACTATTTCCCTAATTCTCCATCGGATAGTAGAGGCCCTGGCTTAAGTGGTGAAGAGCTCTGTCCGCCGCATCCTTCTTGGCAGAGAGTGAACTCCACAGTTTTTTTTTTTTTTTTTTTTTTTTTTTTTTTTTTTTTTGGGGGGGGGGGGGGGGGTCTAAAACTTCCAGTCTCCTCCTCCTAGGAGGAATACGATTCTGCCTCTGACCTGTTGATTTTGCATCCCGGGTCGTCGTCCCATCTACGCAAACACCTCCACACTCCAGCCTTGGGTCCATAGGACCCAAAGACCTGATGTACGGAAAGGCGTAGCCTGGATGAACGTCAGCAATGTCAGAAACCTAGAGTCCACTACGCTCCTCCTCTCCATCTTTCCACGAGTTTGGGAAACTTCTTGGCCCCGGGGACTTTGACCCACATCTGCATATCTCAGCCCTAGCTTCCAAAAGTGCTGCTGGCTGTGGCGGGGGGGGGGGGGGAGACCTCAGTCCTCCTTTGTGAAGCGTGTTTGCGTTGGGGGATTGGCAGCGATGGCTTCCAGATGGGCTGAAACCCTGCCCATATTTATTTAAACTGGTTCCTCGCGGAGACCTGTGAATCGGGCTCTGTATGCGCTCGAGAAAAGCCCCATTCATGAGAGGCGAGGCCTGGTGGGTCGCGCCCCCCTCCCCCGCCCGGACTCCCCGATCCCCTTCTCCCACAATGCCCCCCTGTGCCCGCCTGCCGCCACCTCCCGGGCTCTGGCCCCGCGCGCAGCGGCGACTAAGCAAAACAGTTCCCCGAAAGAGGTAGCTTTTTAATTGGCCGGCCACAAAGAATCACTTATGCCGCGCGGCGGTAACGAGGGGAACCCGATCGGGCGGCCAGGATGCTATCTGTAGCCCCTTTCGTGCCACAGTTAAGGGTGGTGCTGGCTTCCTCCGACCGCACCTAGGGGATCTGGTTACGGTGTTGGCTCCTTTCTGGGGGCAGTCATTTAATCCCACTTTTTACTCCCCGGGTGTCTGTCTGCCGGAGGGCAGTGTCCCCAGCCCCAGCCACAAAGAGTCGGCCAGTGGCTCTCACACCCAGGGGCCCGCCCCGCCCCTGGCCCTCGCCGCCCCCGGGGCTCCCTTCCTGGGGAACCCGATCAGCTTTCACGATGCACCCTCCCCGGCTTTCCTCGGGCTCCTCCAGGCTGTCGTGGGCGATAGAGTGCTTTTTCTCAGTCAGGACTGGACACCATTAGCCGACGCTGCCCTCTCATCACCTCCAGCTAATTTTAGCTCCGCCGGGGAAGGGGGTATCCCAGCAGCTTCGACATATTTCCTGGGGCCCCCTCACCTTCCTCTTGATTGTCTTGCCTGAAGGCTAGATAGATTCCTTCCAGTGGAAAAGAAAAGGGAGACTTTGATTTTTGGATTCTCGCTCTCCTTCAAGAGCAGAAGGCAGGCCCGTTTGTTTCTCTCCACGCCCCTTGGGTTTGCGGCTCTCCCGGCTATTATTCGCCCTCCGCTTTGGCCATTGCTTTTGAGATTTTAATGAGAAAAACAGCGAGCGCTGGGCGCTGCCTAGCACGTGGTGCGGGCTCTTGGGTCCCTGGCGCTCTGAGAAGCTCCCTTGTCAGCACAGTTTTCATGTGCAGGGCGAATTCCAGACGGCAGGGCGCTGGCGGAGAGGGTCCAGTCCGAGCTATTCTCTGCATTCTGGGAGGATGCAGGTCTAGACTGGTCAACTTCAGTCAAGGCCAGACATTTAGAGCCTGCCGCCCCCCATAGTGGGGCTGCCAGCTTCAGACTGAGACTCCTGGCCGAAGTGCCACTCACTGCGGGAGGGACCAGCTTGCCTTTTAAGTCATTGTTTAACATATTGTTTACATCTTCTAATGTTTGTGGGTAGACTTCTCTGCATTTTCTCTGAATTTTCGCTGTCTCATTATCCCTAGAGGATGACAAAAAAAAAAAAAAGTCTTTGCTCTTCAGCTAGAGCATCTCACTCTCCTTTATTGCTGGGTCATGATTCCTACCGCACCCCCCCCCCCCTACATACCCATCTTGCACAAGACACATAAGAGATACCCTGGAATGCACAGAAAGATGAGCCATGTTTTCCAAAACGAACTTGTACGTTCAGTCTGTCTGGTGTGGTCTGACTTTCCCCCATTCCTTAGCGACTGAATGATGTCAAGTTGATGGCCACCTCTTTTCTTTCTCCCTGCCTCTGCTCCCTCCCTGCGCTGGCACTCGGCCACTCCCTCCCCCTTGGTACAGAGGAGGCTGGCAGCTGTTTGCACGATGGGCAAACGTACAAAGATAAGGATGTATGGAAGCCCACGACCTGCAGCATCTGTGTGTGTGACACTGGCAATGTCCTCTGCGACGACATAATCTGTGAAGACAAAGACTGCCTCAACCCCGAAGTCCCCTTCGGAGAGTGCTGCCCCATCTGCACAGCTGAACTCCCCCCTGCCAGTGGTCGTAATTTATTTATTTCTTACTCAACATAAATAAATTACTTGCAGCAGCTAGCTCTCCGTGGATGTCGGTCTTCTCCCGGGTCTGAGAAGCTGCGTATCCATTTGACCCCAGCAGTAGGGGCAGGAAGGCAAGGCCACTTCTCGATTGTAGGTTGAAACCTGGTGAGACTAAGTCATCAGAGAGACCCTCCCTCACCTGATACCTCAGGAGTATGTTGCTGACACTTATGGAATTACCGTTATGGTTTCACAAAAGTTTCCCTTCATGAGTCAAGCCTGCTAATTAGTAGAGCCACACAGTGGAAATCAGGCTCTGTCTAGCTACAGCACGAGTTAATTCATCTTCTGTCACCCATATCTTGTCCTCTCTATAGAAAACCTTCAAGGACATGGCCGTTAATGCGGAGAAACCTCTGTCAGGGAGCAGGGAGACAGAGCAGAGGACACTGTACTCTACTTTGGGGGTAGAATACAATGGTGATATTCCCTCTGCGTATTGACCTCCTCTTGGTGTTGACCACCATTTAAGAAGCAGAGGAGCTGAAGGGATGGCTGGGCTCTGGGAGCTGAAAGGGTGGCCATGTTCCCTTATGCAGGTGACAGTTTTTAACTCCCAGCTAAAACCAGTGCTGCCATGAATACAGGTGACCGCTTCCCAGCACTCACACAGTGTCCCATCTCCCTCCAGGGAAGGTGGGACACAAGCAGGAGCCTCACCCATGGCTCCTTGTCCTCTCCTACAGAGAGGAGAGTTGAACAGGAATCGAGAAGTTGCCTTTCCTGAATACCTCCCCAACACTGATGCCTGGTATGGTGCAGATTTCGGACACTCTCGGTGTCTGAGGGCCCCCATACCAGTGCAGTGTTGATGGCCCATAGGCCTTTGCTGCTGTGGTGGGGGAGGGGCTTATGAGTTTGGGATAGCTCTGGCTGCAATACTCTCCCTAACATCTTTGTCCTGCTCTTTTTTGTGCTTGCTTCAAGGAGACTCCACGCTAATGTAAGGCTTCCTCGGCTCATAACTCTTCTTCGGGAGGGTGTGGGTTGGGATGCTTGCCTGACTTGTGGGTCTTTTTTTGCTTTGCCTCCTGGTTGCCTCTTTCCCGCTCACAACCAACCACTCCTGTACACTATGCATGCTTTCTGACTAACAAGGTTAGAGACACTTCCATTCCTGTGAGTCCTCAGTGACAAAAGGGCTCTGTGATCCTAACAACCCCCTCCTCCCCAACAGAGGGATGGGGGGGGGGAGCCACAGAGGAACCTGCTTCCTTCCTTGGTTTGTGGTCCCTTACTTTGTTTGATCCTCCAAAGAGAGTTTGAATGACAAGAAATGGTCCCTGTCTCATCTTCTTCTCTTTTCTCCCTTGCAGGGCAACTAGGGCCAAAGGTAAGGCACACTGTGTTTAACTTCCTCCCACGTGAGGTGTGAGTGCGGACGCACCTGTGCTATGGTGCGTGTGTGTGAGGGGGGAGGGGATGACCCTGAGGGGTCGCTTCTCTCCTCCCACCATAGACCACCAGGCTGGTGCCACAAGAGCTTTTGGCCACTGGGCCATTTCGGTGGCTCCGTGTTTTGCTTCCCCATGCTCTTTTCCAGAAGCACTGAGATGCTAATCTGGCCTGGGCCTCTTCTTTAGACCTCAGAAGATGTCAGTCTAGGGGACACACCGCGAGTGTGGGGCTAGGGCGGCCCCGGGTGGGGTTTTCGTGTTGGGGCAAATTGGCTCCGCTCAGCTTACTCCTGTCGATGTTTCATGTTGCAGGGCCAGAAAGGAGAACCTGGAGACATCAAGGATGTAAGTATCAATTATCCCCTCCACAACCCACGTACCTGTTGTCCTACATAGGTCCCTCTAACCAACAGGCCTGTGGTTCTCTCTTCCACAGATCGTAGGACCCAGAGGACCCCCTGGCCCTCAGGTAAGAAAGGGAAGGGTCCCTTGCTCTATTCTTCCCTTACTGCAACTGAGCCACGGTGGCCTCTAGCCTCATGTCATGCCACCATGCCCCCCACCTTCAGGGACCTGCTGGTGAACAAGGACCCAGAGGTGACCGTGGTGAAAAGGGAGAAAAGGTAAGTATGGACAAAACTTGACTTGTGTGTTCCCTGGGTCCTCTGAAGGCCGGATCGCCCCCCGAGAGCCGCCTGGGGCAGGGCAGGGGGCTCCCAAGGAAGTGTTGCTTCACGGATGCCTTTTTCTCTTCCTGGCAAGGGTGCACTTGGACCTCGTGGCCGAGATGGAGAGCCTGGTACCCCTGGAAATCCTGGTCCCCCTGGCCCTCCAGGCCCCCCTGGCCCCCCTGGCCTTACTGGAGTAAGTGTCCTTATTTCTCCTTTCTCTGGGCTGGCTCTCCAGAACAGCGGCTTCTAAATTGCTACTTTCACTTACCTGACGGGCCCCAGGACTGCCAGCCGTGTGTACATAGCCTGTTCATAGGCTTTGCCTCGGGCCTGTAATTGAGTGGAATCACATAGGAAGCTTGAGGCTATGGGGCTAAAGGCTGGCTTTTCTCCTCACTGGGTTTCTGTAAAGAAGGCCTTCAGCTACCTGGCTTCCTGGCACCCCATCGTGCGGTTGAGTCTTGGGAGTGGGTGTAGGGGTGTGGGAAAAAAAATGACTGGGCACTTGTATTTCTCTGGAAGAGCGGTGACCACTGTCCTTGGAAGACATTTGTCCGTGGTCCTTGCCAAGTACATTCCAAGCGACTATTCATTCTCATGAAAGAGCCCCACTGAGTGGAGGTGTGTGGCGACTGTCGTGTTTGGAATCACACCAGCCAACAAATTATAGGACTGCCCGGCTTTTGTACGTGTGCCATTTGGAGGTCTGCTATGTTTTAAATTCTTCAACTGAAGTGGGTTCACAGACACCTACTACAACCAACCCTTCCTGAAATATTTCAAGACCAGACCTCAGGCCTTTGCCAGGCATCACCCATTTGGGAGAACAAAGAACGCCTTTTGAAAGTGATACTTTATTTATGTAACATTTTAGAGGGCAAAAAGGTTACAAAGCAGAGCGTGAGGGACTGGGACTATTACAAATAGCACTTGATTCCCCCAGGGAAGTGATTCCGCCACTGTCGCAAGAACACATTCCCCAAACTTGGTCAGTGGTCCCTTTGGTAGTTCTGATCAATACCCAGCCAGTCTCTACTCACTAGAGATGAGGTAGAATTCTCTCTCTTTCCACATAAAGCTCCCTGGCGAGCAGGAAGGAGGACCCAGGGCCCCTCCGCCTCCTAACACTGTTGCATTGGTTTGCAGAACTTTGCGGCTCAGATGGCTGGAGGATTCGACGAGAAAGCTGGCGGCGCCCAGATGGGGGTGATGCAGGGTCCAATGGTGAGACAGCGGTCCTTAGCTACCCCAGAGGGTCATCCTTAGGAAAGCCAGAGTCCCAGCAACCTCTGCCTTGTAGATCACGGTTGGTTGGGAGCATCGCATCTCCATCCGCTACGCAAAGCCTCTCATTTAGTTAGAGCCCGAGGAGTTTGGTTTTTAACGGTGATGGGTGCCGGTTTGAATGAAGCTCCAGGGTGAGAAGGAAGAATGAGGATGGAGAGATGCATGGAGCTGATGGATTAGGCGGCCAGTTGCTATTACTCTTGGAAGGAGAACCGAGGAGCCCAGACAGCAGCTACTGTTCTCCCGGCATCCACAAGGCTTCCAGCAGGAAATCTCACCCTGCAGCGCTGGCTTGGCCCATGCTAAATGAAATTCAGACTTTAGTAAACATGGCTGCCATCCAGGAGAGAGCAAGGCCAGCTCCTTGGTCCAAATGGTGCCTATGAAAAAAAAAAAAAATAGGGGGTTGAGTGGGGAGTGGGAAAGAAGAGGGAGCAGCCACTGGAGGCCCCTTGTCCCCCACCCCACCCCACGCCTCCGTATCTACTTGTCCTTTGTCTGGCTGCTGACTAGTAGATGGTGGAACCCTGAAGCTGATGGTACCGCAGGCCCAGTAAGTCTCCCGTTTTCTGTTCCGATGCAGGGCCCCATGGGACCTCGAGGACCCCCAGGCCCGGCCGGTGCCCCTGTAAGTGTTCATTCTTTTCCTCTTGGTGGCATGTCAGATGCTCATCAGGCTTCGACAGCAGTTTAGGGGGTCAACACGGTGTCATTGCTTTCCCTTCTAGGGCCCTCAAGGATTTCAAGGCACTCCTGGTGAACCTGGCGAGCCTGGCGTCTCTGTGAGTACCATAGGCTACCCTCTCCCAGGAACTTCTAGGGACAGTCTGCAGACCCAAGATACACTGTCCGCTTCTAGGCTCTACCGGCTCTTCCCCACGACTGGAGGGCCATAGAAAACTCAGCTGTTCCTCCCTAGCTATGGAACACTCTTCCAGAGAACCAGTATGGCAGGAACTCCACGATGACACTTCCCCTTCCGGGGGTCACTAGCCCACACTGCCACTTTCTCCCACCATGATCCCCTTGACCATTTTGCTCTGACCTTTTTGCTTTTCTCCCTCGTTGGATAACTAGCTCCCCAAACCACCATCCCGCATTTTGTCCATTGTATTTCCCTTCCAACCGTCTCTTCAATTCTCTATTTGTAGGGTCCCATGGGTCCCCGTGGTCCTCCAGGCCCTGCTGGAAAACCTGGTGATGACGTGAGTAGACCCGAGAAGGCCCCATATCCCAGGGAGAGTGTGTGCCGAGGCTTGAGGCTTCGGGGTGGAGAGGCTTCCCGGGGAACAAGGCCGGCCAGTCCTAAATTCCGGCTGTCTACCACCCACACGCCACTTGCAATGTAGCTTGCGAGGTCTCTGGGGACTGTTTTAGATCTGATGAGAAGGAGAATAATTAAAACATCATTAACTTCAGGAAAGGAAACTGAGAAATCAGAGAAAGGGAAGGAAAACACAAGGCACAAAGCTGTAGAGTAGAAAAACAAAGACAGACACGTTCCACAAACACCCCAGCATCATCTCAATTGTTAATGAGGTAGGGAAGCTCAGCCCGAGCCAAGATGTCTACAGAGGATGAAAAACAGTGGAGACAGGAACTCGCCTTCTTGAGCTCTTTTTAGGGCTGGCACCGTACAGTAAAGCCTCTCCAGGTCAGGGCATACAGGCCAGCCCACCGAGCTCTGGGGAGGGCGGCAAACTTCTGAGGAACTTGCCAAAGAATAAATCATGACCCAGGAGAGGCTTTCAGGGAGGGGGCGTCTATAGGAGGTGGTCAAGATGGGCAGGTAGGCGGATGCACAGCCATCGAGTGGGTGGTTCTGGAGCACACCAATCCTGCTTATGGGACCTGCCAAGGAAAATGAGACCCCTCTCTTTCTATTCAGGGTGAAGCTGGGAAACCTGGAAAAGCGGGGGAAAGAGGCCTTCCTGGCCCTCAGGTAAAGCTCCATCTTGCATTTCCAGTGTCTCTCCTTAGACCATACACACCCTTAGCTTGATTAGCTCCGTGTAAAATTGGGCACTAACGGGTCCTTTGTATGTCCTGCCTTCAAGCTGGCGATCATTTCTGTGTGAGCACAAGGTGATGGTCTGGGTTTGGCTGAGGGAGCTGTGGAGATGTCTGGATGCCTGCTTCTTTTGCCTGCGTGAGCTGGATCTGTAGGCTCTCCGGCAGCCAACAGCAGCCATCACCCAATTTTTTTCTTTCCCCTGAGTATCTCCGCTTTGCATTGCAGGGTGCTCGTGGATTCCCCGGAACCCCAGGCCTTCCTGGTGTCAAAGGTCACAGAGTAAGTATCATGGATTGGGTAAGGGTGTTGGAAAGCAGGGGCTACCTGGAGGAGAGGAATCATTTTGGGGTGTGCACATTATTTCCTGTGTGGGTTCCCAGATGTGTGATGGAAGCTTCCTCTTGTTTCCCAGGGTTACCCAGGCCTCGATGGTGCTAAGGGAGAAGCTGGTGCTCCAGGTGTGAAGGTAAAGAACCAGGAAACGCACAGGGATTGTGACAAAGGACAGGAGGAGGCTCTCTGTCTGGTCAAGGAGATGCTGATGAGTTTAAGGAGTTAGAGCATAGTTGGGAACACCCAAGTCTACATCTCGGTAGATGAACAGCAGGCCTTGGAGATAGGGAGGATTGTCTCTCTTGGAATTGAAACTGGCATGTCTCTACCCTCATTGAACCACCAGATCTTTCAATGACCTACCTAGGAAGCTTCTGAATGCTAGGACTCCAAACATTGACCCTGAATGTCTCTTTTCCCAGGGTGAGAGCGGTTCCCCCGGTGAGAACGGTTCCCCGGGTCCAATGGTGAGTATGAGCCGCCCGTGGGAAAGTCACCATATGCTCTTAAGATTCCCCTAACAGCCGTCAGAGGGCCACATCGCAAACTACAGCATCCCTTCAGGCGTGCGTGCAGATAGCTGGCTGTGCGGGTTGATCTGATTACGAGCAAAGCCAACATGCAATAGACAGGTTGTTCAGAATTTCACGTCCCTGTACTTCCTTGAGATAGGAACTGTCAGACACACCTAGAATATGTTTCAGTGGTTTTTTGTTTGTTTGTTTGTTTGTTTGTTTGTTTTTAAATCTGTCTTCAATGTCATCTGGTGCAAAAAATGAGCTCCACAGGCAGTAACAGGGATACACATGGGTCTGCCTGGAGGAAACCGTGCTCTGCTGTGCCCTGGGAGCAGGACCTCGGGGCGAGACAGTCCACCAGGGTTGCTCCCCTTTGCTTCCGGGCCACCGTGGGCGGGAAGGGCCCTCCTGCAGAAGTCACCCACCATCCACCATTATGCCAACGTCTGCTTGCACTGTGTTGGTTGCAGGGTCCCCGAGGCCTGCCTGGTGAGAGAGGACGGACTGGCCCTGCTGGTGCTGCTGTGAGTGACCCCCAAAGCCCGTTGCCACCCTATGTTTCAACCCTTTATAGACTCTCAAAACACCTCTGGGATAAGCTGGGCTAGGGGCTACATACCTGTGATCCTCGTGCCTGTGAAGCTGAGGCAGGAGCATCACAAGTTCAAGGCCAGGTCGGGCAATACCATGAGGCCTTTCTCACCTAGCAAAGACCACCCAACGTGGTGAGGTAGAGGGGGCATCGTCATTCCAGACGTTTCCATCCTGAGTCTTGCCACTCTCGAGCTTCAGGTGGGGCGGGGCTGCAGGGCGGAAGGAGGGGAGCCCTACAGGATTGTGGGGTGTAAGAGTAAGGTTCTCTTCCACCATCTGGATTCTTCAGGTCAGGTCCTTCAGCAGCCTCTTCCCAATCCGTGCAGTTAGAGTTCGGGAACAGGCTCAGACAGTGATGGCTATCGACGCTGCACTTCCTCTTGATGGGGATGACAGTACCCTAGGACGAGAGAAAAGAGGCTAGCCTTGGCTCACAGGAACCTCCACACTTGATGCTGCCCCGAGTGGTGTCGTGATACGACACCGGTGGCCTCCACTTGGTGGCTCCACCTTGGTTTAGGACCTGGCATGCTTTGCTTTGTCTAATCTTCCCCTCATCCTGCGAGGTAGGATCTGTTCTTCTCATCTAGAGAAGAGGGGATTGAGGCCTAGAAAGAATAAACCGATTGTGCACCGAGGACCCAGACTCTGCTGTGGGAAACCATGAGCCAGGGGACTGGCAGGCAATGTGGAGGGCAGAGGTGCCAGATGAAGGCACGTAGCTTGGATCCCCAGGCAATAGAGAGGCCTTGTAGGTGCCTGGTCAGGCGAGTGATGTGATGAAAGCCCTGTTTAAGAAAGATTACGGTTTTCTGTTGGTCTGCGCCCCAGCCAACCAAGCTCAGAGGCCCCTCCTCCTAGGTCCTTGCTGGGCAAATGAAACAAATTATGAGCAAAGCCAACATGCAATAGACAGGGCTTCCCTCTGTGCTGCTGCTTTCTAGAGCATGCATCTGGGTGACGGAAGCGCCCCTCAGTAGCAGGTCTGTGAACTGTCAACCAGAGCTGCTCAAGGACGTCGCCCCAGGGTCATTTTGTGTGAGGCGAAGGAGGCTCTCGGCCTGCTGCTTCTGCAGAGTGGGGGAGCCCTGGCCTGGGGCTTCTCATGAGCCTCACAGCTGGAGTGGCTCCCTCGTGAAGAGGTGAAGACAGCCCGCTGCCTCTCACATTAGCTTTCTTCCTTACTAGACACAGCAGGTCCTGGGTCTTGGTTCTCTTTGGTGGTTCTTGTCCACATAACGGTCATGTTGGCAGCGCAATTATGAAATTCGGCTTAGAACATTCTCTGCGTTGTGCTGAGGCCTTTTGTGGCCCTCCTCCCTCTGCCTTGGTTTCTGTCGGAGGTCTCCCAGAGACCTCCTGAGCCTCGGTGTGCCTGCAGGCCTGGCTGACTGACTGACTCCTGAGGGGCGCTACTCTGGGGTTCCCCCAGAAACAGTTTTCCAGAGCAGTTGGATCAGCCAGGAAGAGCCAGGGAGCAGAGTCTGTGTCCCCTCTGCCATTTCTTCCACCGAATCTTGCTTTCTTGACGCCTACCCCTGGCTGCCAGGCTGGAGGCTCCGAGAGGAGAGCCGGCCCACACCAGGAAGGAGACTGAGTCCCACAGTGCATCCCTCCCTCGTGCATCGGAGGAGAGACAGGGACTTGCAGGAAGGCTCCCCTTAGCCGGCTGGTTCTCAACCTGTGGCTCATGACCCCCCAACAAACCTCTCTAAAAGTATTTACATTATGATTCATAACAGCAGCAAAACTGCAGTTACGAAACAGCAATGGAAATAAGTCTATGGTGGGAGGCATCACCCCCAGATGAGGAACTGTCCTAAACGGTCGCAACATTAGGAAGGTTGAGGACCACTGCCTTAGCCTTCTGGGTCCCCTGCCAGGTCCTAGGCCTGGTTGTACCCCATGTAATGGCTCCCGGAGTTAGGGTCGAACTCTTCATAGGCACTTGAGAATCTTTGAGGTTTTCACCACAAACTAGTGGACTCTGAAAGCACAAGTCCTGTAGAGAAGGAATGGCCTTGAGTGCTTGGCAAAGCCAAGTCCCTCTGAGAAATAAGAGCTCGTTTATCTGGTGGCCTGTCCTCATCATGGAGTAGGTCCCTAGGCCAGGAAGAAGCATCCTGGGGGTATGCCTGCTGTCCTGAACAGCAGTTGTCTGGGAGGGACCAGAGGTTACCTGTGAATTCACGGAGAGGAGGCTTTGCCTTAACCTGAACCCAGCCTGCGCACACAGGCAAGTGGCCGCTTGTCTCTGCCGTTTTCCTTTGGCCCGCCCGGTTCACTGGCTTTCTGAAGGATAATTCAGCTTAAAGTCAGGAATACTTGGGACCTAACTGAGGTTTTAGAAGTGACAGGGCTATGTGGGAAGTTGCCCAAGCGTCATTACCCACGAGAGCAACGCCCACCCCCCACCCCCACCCCCACCCCCGCTAGCCTCGGTTCACCCTCTCATGCAGACATCCCACAGGGGGTCCCTGCTGCAGACACACCGCTTGCTTATGCTCAGCCTGGGGCACTCCAACACCATGTTCCCACGCTTTATGTGAAGGTGGGCTACAGCGGGCACAGCTGGATCTGTGGGCACCTCTTACATTAGCTCCTTTTTTCTTGGACACAGGGTGCCCGGGGCAACGACGGCCAGCCGGGCCCTGCTGGACCTCCGGTAAGTCCTCCTCCTCCCTAGCAGGTGACAGTAGCTGTGTAGCCCTAGGAGCAGCCCTGTAGTCCGATGGGGTGGCTGCTGTACATCAGGAAGGCGGTGGCCCGTCCCTTGAGAGTATTGGAAACACTGAATGCAGCCTACTTCCCCAGCTGCCCTCAGCAGTCTCTCCGGAGAGGAGAGGTCAAAGGTCAAAGCCATGTGGCTCCTTATGACATGTAGACTCAGAAACTTGCCAGGCCAAGCAAAGTATCCCTCTGAAGTTCCCTGGGGACAGCAGCCGGGACAGTTTCGTCTAGCCACAACGGGCTAGAGCAAAAATCAATCCAAGTGGGGGAAGGAGTTGTGAGATGGGGTGTCTCTCTGAGTCCCGGACACAGTCTGCCTAGATCCAGTGTTCACTCTTCATCCCCCTCTTCTCTCCAGGGTCCTATCGGTCCTGCAGGTGGTCCTGGCTTCCCTGGTGCTCCTGGCGCCAAGGTACGTGTGTGCGCGTGCGTGCGTGCGTGCGTGCGTGCGTGCGTGCGTGCGTGCGTGTGTGTGTGTGTGTGTGTGTGTGTGTGTGTGTGTGTGATCTGCTGGTCAAACTGAGAATCTCAGAGGCACTCTCTCTCTTCCCATAGCTCTTGCTAAGGGTCCCTTCCTACACCTCCTTCCTTTTAAGGGGTCCCTGCCTCCTAGCCTCTCTGGGTATTCCCAGAGTCTCCCACTGAGAGGGCGAGCAAGGTCTGATGATAGAGACTGGAAGTCCACCTTGTAGAGAAAGAGGGAAGCCTAGAGACTTGTGGGAAAAGACCTGGGAGGGGCTGAAAAGGGAAAGAAACCGAGGCTGGGGTGTGCAAAAGTTGAAATACCCGAGGGAGCTTGAGGGGAAGGGGAGGACAGAGGAAGGAGACAGTTCTATGCCCTCCACCCCCTTCCTTTTTCTGCATCACTGTAGAAAAAGGTTCTGGGCCCTTGTTAATGTGGTTCTTCCAAGGATTAATAGAGGCCGGTGGGAGGCCAGCCAGCTCAGGGGAAGGCCCCTGTGGCCCAGGAGGGATTCCAGTGTGAACGTCCCTGGGAATGAATAAGGAGCCTCCCGGTGACACTGGCATCAGGTTGCTTTTCCACTCCTGGGGGTTTCCATGGCAACCAGACAGTGTCTGAGGCCTCTGGGAGCCGGGTGAAGGAGACCCATTGTGAGGAGGGACAGCGGAAGGTGAGGGGGCCTGACCTTTAGAAAATAATAATTACCAAAGTGAGGCAAGAATGCTGTGTGAAGAAACCTGAGGAGGTGCTGACCTCTCTCCAGGTCAGCAGCCTTCCCCCAGGGACTCCAGTCCAGAGAGCCAGATTGCAACGAGCTGTGACTTTTAGGGAAAAAAAACAAAAGAAAATAAAAAGAGAGTTTTTATATCGGAGAGGCCTGCCAGTTAACTCAGAGGAAAGAAGAGTCAGGGAGCCTGTCCCAGCTTGCTTCTGCCCTGGCTTACTGGCACCTCAGACAAGCCGAGGCCGAAGCCTGGAGCAGCTCTGATCGCCCAGGCCGGACAGAAGTGAAGCCACTTCTGAGCCGAGATGCTGGAGGAAACAGAAGCCTGAGAGCCTGGGAATCACCCTGGGCTTCTGTTCTTCCAGCAGAGAGAAAACACAAAGGGACAGGAAAGGGACTGCCCACCTGTCCATCATCCCAGGGCCCTAAGATGGCACATCCACTAACCCAGGCTTCTCTGACAGGGGGGGATAGGACCACCAAGCTGCCTGTTGCAGGAACCCAGCAGGCATCTGTGTAGCCGTGTGGGGTCTACAGGGCAGGGGTGAGGTGCAGAGTGGGGAAGGCAGAGAGATGCAGGATGTCATCTCATCATGCTGTTTGGCCGGGTGGGAACAGAAAAGGGAGACCCTTGTGTGCGCACGCCTGCCCAATCGCAGGTGTATGAGCCCGTGCAAGAGTCTCCTTGAGTGGTTGCTGCCCCTCCCTCCCTTCACCCCTCCGTCTCTCCCCCTCTCTCTCCAGGGGGAAGCTGGCCCCACTGGTGCCCGTGGTCCTGAAGGTGCTCAAGGTCCTCGTGGCGAGCCTGGCAATCCTGGGTCCCCTGGACCCGCAGGCGCTTCTGTAAGTTCCATTCTTTGGCGTGGAAGGGTCGACATCTGTGGCCTTGGCCGCCCGGCATGCACGCGTTCCTTGAAGGGGTGCTGGGGCCCAACCACTAAACCTTCATGCTGGCAAGGCTCCTCCCACTGACCCCTAGACCTGTCTCCCTCCGCCCATAGTCCACCTGATGAGATATCAGCAGCGATGCCGCTGAATGCCCTTGTCCCCGACCCCTAGATTGTGGCCTGGCCTGGTGGGCAGGATGGTTGGGTTGGTTCCTTGTTAATTCTGTGGCAATATGATCTCCTCGCCAGGGTAACCCAGGAACTGACGGCATTCCCGGAGCTAAAGGATCTGCTGTAAGTATTGTCTGCCCCTGGGCTGCATCCTCAGGGTGGCTCAGGTCCTCCTCATCCTCTCTCCTCACATTTCTCTCTTCTGCTCATGCCCCCGCTGCCGCTGACAGGGAGCTCCTGGAATTGCTGGCGCCCCTGGCTTCCCTGGGCCCCGTGGCCCTCCTGGTCCTCAAGGTGCAACTGGTCCTCTGGGCCCCAAAGGCCAGATGGTAAGAGCCTGAAATGATCCCCACGTCCTACCCACATGCCCCTCTGTTCTGTGCCCTCCTGCCCTGGCTCATTGCAGTACGTTTCTGGGGTGGGGGGTGGAGGGTGGGGAGATAGGCAGGTTCTTGGGAGAGAACACAGTGAGAGCATTCTTCTTTCTCTCACTCAGGGTGAGCCCGGCATTGCTGGCTTCAAAGGCGAACAGGGCCCCAAGGGGGAAACCGTGAGTATCTGCCCTCAAGTCTGCCTTTACTGTGGTTCAGCCCCACAGATCGCCCTGATGCCCCACTGCCCCCTGCCCCCAGCCATTCCCCATCCCAGGCCCTCTCCTGTTGTTCCTGGAGAGGAGAGCAAACTAGGGTTGAGGAGACCCTGGTACGGCTTCCTCCCCCAGGTTGAATAGCTCGAGGTCCAAGCCATCTCCTTGTCTTGGGCTGCTTCTGCTCCTCCGTGGCTGATCCTGTTTGGACCCTCTTTGCCCACCCACCCCCCCAAAAAAAAACATATCCCCAAAGCTACTTCCTCTGAACACCAGGCCAGTGCTTTTCCCAAGGCAAGGTGAAAACCTTACTCCGTTCCTCTTGTGTTTGTCATCAGGGCCCTACTGGGCCCCAGGGAGCCCCTGGTCCTGCTGGTGAAGAAGGTAAAAGAGGCGCCCGAGGGGAGCCAGGCGGTGCCGGGCCCATCGGCCCCCCTGGAGAAAGAGTAAGTAAGCAAGCAGATCCCAGGTCTACAAGTCCGGTCCCATGGCTCTCTGATTTGGCCATGTCCCATGACTTTTCTGGATAATGTTCTCTTCTCTGCACCACCCAACACCAGGGACACAGGCATCCTTAGCCTGTCTGTGCCCCCTGTCCCAAGGGGGGCATAAAACTGAGCTTCTTCCTAGAGAGGTGGGGACAAGTTCTAGACGTTAGGTTATAGGCTCTCAGGGTCTTGCACCCAAAGATTCTGTACAGGTTGGGGGTGGCTGGGATGGTCCCCTGGAGCCTGGTGGGACTCTTTCCAGGCGTGGTGGAGAGAAACCATCCTCACCTTCTGCCTCTTGCCTACTTCTCGCTAGGGTGCCCCTGGCAACCGCGGTTTCCCGGGTCAAGATGGTCTGGCAGGTCCCAAGGTGAGTGGAGAAAGAGAGGCTTGGTCTCTCCCCGTTTCCCTGGCTACGAAGCATTCCACTGACTTTGTCTCCTCTGGTGTAGGGTGCCCCTGGAGAGCGAGGGCCCAGTGGCCTGGCTGGTCCCAAGGGAGCCAATGGTGACCCGGGTCGTCCTGGAGAACCTGGCCTTCCTGGAGCCCGGGTAAGGAGGAAGGCGACCCTCACTGCCTTCCCACCCACATCATCCAAGCTGTGCTGCTAGAATTGGGAGATTTGGGGGTCTGCCCCTGACTTATATTGATCTCCTCTCTCTCCCGAACAAAGGGTCTTACAGGTCGTCCTGGTGATGCTGGTCCTCAAGGCAAAGTTGGTCCTTCTGTAAGTCAATCACTCTGAGTGAGGTCCCTGGGAGAATAGGGGATATGATTCAGGAGACGATGGGAGGGGAGAAGGGAGTCTGGGTGAAGGCAGTCTAGGATTCTGTACATCTTGAGAATGGGGTAAGAGATAGATGGAAGGTTTTACGGCCAGACATGCATGACCTGTACTGTGAGCTCTGAAAATCACACGCATGTGTACACATACACACTCACAAGCATACACGCATGCACACACAATGCATTTGAGCATCTTCTAGGAGGAGGAGTGGTAACAAAGATTAGAGGTTCAGGGGAGACTTCTGAGGCAGGAGCACCTTCCTGTAGATAGGTCCATATGGGGGGGGTTGGCCAACCCTAGATGTATGCACACAGCTGGCACTTCTTTCCACACCTGTCACACAGTAGGCACTTAGGAGATATTGATGGGACATATGATCAGAGGGACTATGTTTGGAGAACTGCATCCTGTCTTTCAGGGAGTCCCTGGTGAAGACGGCCGCCCTGGACCTCCTGGTCCTCAGGGAGCTCGTGGGCAGCCTGGTGTCATGGGTTTCCCTGGCCCCAAAGGTGCCAACGTAAGTAACAGTCTGCTCTCCCAACTCCTTTGTCGTCTTCTGTATCCTCTGGAGAAGGGGCGGCTTTCTGAACAGAGCCCACCCAGGGCAGGTGACCAATGGGCTCTCAGTGTCATGGACAGCCCTGTCCTCCATGTCCTCCCAGGGATGCATGTGGCCTGGGGGAGACTTGTGTGCCTTAGAACCTTAGGACATCACCTCTGTGACATTATGCCGTAGAGCCTGGGCGGCCTGGATGCCTCTGAGTATCCGAGAAGGGGCTGATGTTTGATGTTACCTCCTGCTGGGCACCGGGATGGGGCTCCTTAGCCTACTCTCTGCCTCACTTCATCCTCACGCACCCAGCTCACGGTCCTCTCTCCCCTTCCTTCAGGGCGAGCCTGGCAAGGCTGGTGAGAAGGGGCTGGCTGGTGCTCCTGGTCTGAGAGTAAGTGTTCTCCTCACTGCCTAGGGCTTGGTGGTGGTGGTGGGATGCCTACCAGGAACGGGAGGTGGGACTCCCTAGGCATGGCCTTTGGGGCCTTGGCTATCAAGAGTTGATTCTTACGGCTGAGCACGTGCTAGGCTGTGCCTGCTGGGATCTCCCCAGAGGGCCTATTGGCTGCTGAGGGGTTTCAGAGGCAAGGCTCAGGGTACAGAGGAAGATGTCTGGGTGGAGAAAGGCTGAGGGAAATGGCGGGTGCAGCATGGAGGGACAGGAAGGGGTAGAGATGGAGGTTCCATCAGGGGCCTGGTTGACCTGAAAACCTCAGCCCCCCCAAAATACATCTGCTGGTCTCAGGTGTCACCATGAGGCATACATAAGTCATTACCACTCTTGTTCCTCTGCCCTGTAGGGTCTGCCTGGCAAGGACGGGGAGACAGGAGCTGCAGGACCCCCTGGCCCTGCTGTAAGTATCTACCCAACGTCTCTGGGGGGCTGTGTGGGAGCTAAAACAAAGAACCTTACATCCATCGAGTAGTGGAGGCGACAGACAAGGATCTGAGCCGAACCGTCCCCAGATGAGAGAGGGGGGCCTGGAGGTAGTGGGACCTACCTAGAGGAAGGAAGTGTGGGTAGATGGCGGAGGTGAAGTGCCTGGCCGCATGACCTCTTAAGGGTCAGCGCAGGAAGGCTTCTAATCCACTTCCCAGGGTCCCCTCTCTAAAGTCCTGGCTCGGCTCACCTTTTCTTTCTTCCGCAGGGACCCGCTGGTGAACGAGGCGAGCAGGGCGCTCCTGGGCCCTCCGGGTTCCAGGTAGGTGGCTGGACCAGACTTTCTGTGTGATCCCTTCCCATGTCTAGAACTTTCTGGGCACACGCTATGGGTAGCAGGTCCACTCCTCTCATGGGGAGCCAGGGGATGAGGCCCCCCTACCTGGTCCTTGTTGCTATCTCCTAATGGTTTGCCCTGTGCTGTGCCTTCCTGGAGGCCAAGGAGGCAAACTCACCTCTTTGCTAATCCACGTCATTTTGGCTTCCAGGGACTTCCTGGCCCTCCCGGTCCCCCAGGTGAAGGTGGAAAACAAGGTGACCAGGTAAGTACGGAACTCTTTGAACCTGTTTAGGTTTAGCTGATGTCGGGGAGACAAGGCAAAGGGTGTGCGAAGAGCCCCCACGAAGCCTGGGAATGTCCCAGACCTGATTCCCCATCTCCCGACACCTGTCTGAGCTCAGCCCTCCTGTGTGCATGTTCAGCCACCGTGGGAGGCATGTTCTGGGGTCTGGAGCAGGCGACCTTCATTCTTACATAATTTTTTTTGTTCTCTAGGGTATTCCTGGTGAAGCTGGAGCCCCTGGTCTTGTTGGTCCCAGGGTGAGTGTCCTGTCATCCAATGCTGGGGTCTCCCTGGGCCTGCCTTCTCTCCATTCAGTTTTGCCCATGCCTCCCAGCATGGCAGCCTGCCTTGGGCTCTCGGGGACCCCCCACCTCCCCCCATCTCATCTTTCCCACCACTTTTGCCTGATTGCTGCCCGGTGTCTCTTCCACAGGGTGAACGAGGTTTCCCAGGTGAACGTGGCTCTCCTGGCGCACAAGGCCTGCAGGGCGCCCGTGGTCTGCCTGGCACTCCCGGTACTGACGGTCCCAAAGTAAGTGAGGCCAAGTCCTGCAGGGGTCTTCTATCCAGCCCCAGGGAGACCCGCTGAGAGGAGGGAGGCGGAGGGGGGACACACAGGAAGGAGGACCGGGGGGATTGGTGGGAGGTGGTGCTGGGAAGGGGATTGAAGGGGGAACAGGGTTTGGGACACTGGTTTCCTAGGCTGCACACAGTGGGGCCCTGAGAGAGGCACTGCTCACTCCTCTTGTCTTCCACTCTAGGGTGCACCTGGTCCAGATGGCCCCCCTGGGGCTCAGGGTCCTCCAGGTCTACAGGGAATGCCTGGCGAGAGGGGGGCAGCTGGGATTGCTGGACCCAAGGGAGACAGAGTAAGTACTAGACTACTGCGCATCTCTCCAAAGCCACAACTGCCACACTTGTGCCCCTTCACACTCACCCCACACTTCTGCCCCCTCACACTCACCCCACACTTCTGTCCCCTCACACTCATGCCACACTTGTGCCCCTCACACTCACCCCACACTTGTGCCCCCTCACACTCACCCCACACTTCTGCCCTTCACACTCATCCCACACTTCTGCCCCTCACACTCGTTCCTTGTACTTCTGAAGACAAGGGTCCTGGCCATTCTTGGAGAAACTAGGAGCTCCTCCCGTCCTCCGAAAACGCCCCTCTCTGCTTCGGTGACATTCTTTCCTTCTCCTCTGAGTCCCTTGTCTCCAGCCCTGAGACGACAGAAAACACCTCTTAGGCAAGGGCTGGGTTCCAGAACCTTAGCCAGGCAGGGCTGAACTGGCAGCTGGTTCCGAAGGGCCCCTCAAGGACCTGGTTTTCTCTCCCGCAGGGCGATGTTGGTGAGAAAGGCCCAGAGGGAGCTCCTGGAAAGGACGGCACACGAGTACGTGAATGTCGGTTATAGGACTTGGGAGCGGGCGTGGGGACAGATGTTCCCATACAGGCGTTCCCGTGGGTCTTTAGCATGCAAAAAACGGGGGGGGGGGGCTGGGAAACCATGGGGACTTCCCTTTTGGATCTCAGGACCAGACAGTGAGTGGGGGGGCTCTCAGACCATGCGAGGGTACACCAAAGTTATTGGGTACAGGGCGCCCAGAATCCTTGAGGAACCTAATGACACTGGCCTGACCCTGCCTGCCTCCTTTACCGGCCTCTTTCTCTCTCCAGGGTCTGACTGGGCCCATCGGGCCCCCAGGTCCGGCAGGTGCCAATGGCGAGAAGGTGAGTTGTGAATGGTCTTCCTCCCTCTGTCCACCGCCTCCAGAATGTCTCCCCCTTACCTCCTGCCAGACACAGCCAAACCTCACTCATTGGCCATCACCTTCCACCCTGGAGTGAAGGGTGGGGTCCTGTTAGCGCATGACCTGTGTGGCCTTTAAGGTGGGGCAGCCAGCCTGGTAGAACAGTGCCCTCAGCCCAGGTCTTGAAGAGGCAGCTGGGGCAGCTGCGACCAGAAAAGAGCTGGATGTGGGGATGGGGTGCCCTTCCCAACATCAGGGCGTCCTGGGTGCACTCGGCTCCTTGGGGGCCCACTCTAATCCTTTCCTTCTTAACTCCAAGGGGGATGTCGGCCCTGCTGGCCCGGCAGGAAGTACTGGTGCTCGTGGTGCCCCGGTGAGCATGTCCCTCTCAATCAGGCTCTCCCTGGCCCCCCCGGCAGTGAGGAAGCCAGCCTGACCCTGTGCTTTGGGGCTAGGGGTGGGAGGAGAGGAGAGTCGAAAGGGAAAAGACACAGAGGCCCGGGCAACGGCCAGCGCTTAGGACCTTTGAGCCAAGAGAGACGTCCTGTTCTGGGTCCCTGGGACTCAGGACGCCCAGACACCTTCTCTCTGGGGGAGGCTGGACCTGGACCTGGGCTGTGCGGTGGGTTCGGACTCTGAGGAGAGCATAGAGGCAGGTAACAGGACCTGACACCTCCTGGTCCCCTCATAGGGTGAACGTGGAGAGACCGGGCCACCTGGACCTGCTGGATTCGCTGGACCTCCTGTGAGTATCTGTCTACTCCGTTCCCACCTGACTGGGTGCAGTCTGGCTCCACAGCCAGAACTCAAGGGTACCTTCTGGTGGGGGAGAGAGAAAGGGAGGGCGAGCAGGAAATAGAGGGAGAAATTTCTTTTCCTCCTTTCACATTTCCATTTCAACATAACAACACTGTCTTAAACCCCGTTTTCAGGCCCCGGGTAGGTGTCTGCTCAGGCACTCTAACCATTGGCGGAAGCTGGCGCAGCCAGGCTGCCTCCCTCTCCCTCATCTGTCCCTTCTGCCTATTACAGGGTGCTGACGGCCAGCCTGGCGCCAAGGGTGAGCAAGGAGAGGCCGGACAGAAAGGAGACGCTGGTGCCCCCGGTCCCCAAGGCCCCTCTGGAGCTCCTGGGCCACAGGTGAGGATTGCTGAGTTCAGAGGCAGGGGCTGCCAGGACAGGAGGAGGGCTTTGGTAGATCAGGCCGACAGAGTCTAACTGGGAGCCTGGTGGACACCTCAGCTGTGTAGGGAGGGGCTTTTGTTAGGTTATGGTGTGTGGGCACGCAGATGGGTATTAGGTCACCAGTACCAGGTTTAGGCTGTGCCCCCGACAAAGCAGCTGGTTCCCTGAGGGAGCAGAGAGGTCTCCCAGGTTGAAACCCTGGGGTTGTCCTGTAGAAGCCTTGCCGAGTCAGATCCTGGGGTCTCCTGCCTATGATAGCTTTTGTAGACTGGGTTCCTAGTGTCAAGAAGCCTGGCCCTCAGGAGTCCTGCGTTAAGGTTCAGATGATGCTTACTGCCTTCCCCAGGTCCGCCAGACCTCACTGCCTTCTTTCCTTCCCAGGGTCCTACTGGAGTGACTGGTCCTAAGGGAGCCCGAGGTGCCCAAGGCCCCCCGGTGAGTAAGAGTTCTGGCCCATGGTATCTGCAATGCGTTAGCTTCAGGAATCTCCATCTCCTCCCTCCCCAGCCCTAACCATGCCCAGCCTGAGCCCACTCTGCAGGCTGGCAGGAGAGAGGGCACCTCACTTGGCTGTGTGCACAGTCCTCCCAGAGTCCCCAGCCCTCAGCTCTGCCACTCAGCTCCCTGAAGGCTGGGTGGCCCCAGCTCAGGCCTGGTTATGTGGCCAGGGGCAGTGGGGTCCCCTTTTCCCTCTAGAACCTCACTTGCTCTGTAGCCTCTAACCCTTTGATTCCCCACCTCTGAGACATACGCTCGAGACCTACCAACTTGATTCTCCTGCTTGCTGAGAACCTGAAGTATTCAGGATCTTCTCCACCCCTCCATGCCCACAGGGAGCCACCGGATTCCCTGGAGCTGCTGGCCGCGTTGGACCCCCAGGCTCTAATGTAAGTGTCCTTCCTGATTTAGATCTACCTTTCTCCTGGCATGGGAGACCCAGCTAGGGTCAGAACCATCTGGAGCAGTCCACCAAACATAGGGCTAAAAGCCTATAGCCTTGAGTCCTCTTCTCCATTCCGACCAATGGGAAGAACAGCTGACTGGCCATTGGGGGAGTGGCGGGGGGTGGGGTGGGGGGGGGATGACACCCCACTCAGCCTTCCTGGTTGGCTTGGGATCACCCTCAGACTTGGTATACTGGAAGGGCTGACAGGATGCCTTTCATCTGGGACATGATTCCTAAGCCTGTTCAATGTACATGGATCCACACTCCATTAAAGAAACCCATAAGCCCTAGACTACTAGATACTCAGGGGGCTGGGGGTGGGCTTCAGTGAGGGAGGAGGTAAGGAAGGAAAAACTCCATTCACCAACACCGAGTGTGGAGGAAGTGATGCTGGGTGGATGGAAGGCTGGGTCATAGGGGGCAATGTTGGAGCTGTTTCTGGAGGAACCCGTTATAGAGGATGAAGGTGATCCCCAGCAGGAGAAACCCCACCTGGGTGGGGAAAGGCCAGGCAGGGTGATAGAACCACAGCTGGCTGCCCAGAGCTCTCACAGGAGAGAGGAGAGCAGAAATGGGCAGTGCCGGATGCCTTGCCCCCGAAACTACGGTGGCTTCAGTAGCTTGGATGAGGAGGGTGACAGGTTATCACTTCCTATATTTGTTCCTCCTAGGGCAACCCTGGACCTCCTGGTCCCCCTGGTCCTTCTGGAAAAGATGGTCCCAAAGGTGCTCGAGGAGACACTGGTTCCCCCGGCCGAGCTGGTGACCCTGGGCTTCAAGGTCCTGCAGGACCTTCTGGCGAGAAAGGAGAACCTGGAGATGATGGCCCCCCTGTAAGTACCCTGCCAGGCCCAGGAGAGGCACCTGAGCTCCTCCACAAACTAGGAGGAAGGTGCGGTGCTGTGGGAATTGTGGGAAGGGAGCCGCCCAGAATGTACTCAATGAGTGGGAAGGGTCCCAGCCAGGGCAAGCCTCTATGACAACTCTTTCTTCTTCCCCTAGGGTTCTGATGGTCCTCCAGGTCCCCAGGGGCTGGCTGGGCAAAGGGGCATCGTTGGTCTGCCTGGACAGCGTGGTGAGAGAGGATTCCCCGGCCTTCCCGGCCCATCGGTGAGTGAAGGATGCTTTTCCCCTCAGCCCTGGCTCAGCCCCAAAGCTCTTAACTAAGTATTCTTGCTGCACGGGCACCTCTGCCTTCCTTCGATTCAGCATCCTTGGAAGCATCTCTCTGTCAGCTGTACCTCCTGGAGGGGGTGGTGGGGTCCTGGCAGGGATGCTCAGCATGCACACTCACGGTCCTTGTCTCTGTTCTTTCAGGGTGAGCCTGGCAAGCAGGGTGCCCCTGGTGCATCTGGAGACAGAGGTCCTCCTGGCCCCGTGGGGCCTCCTGGCCTGACAGGTCCTGCAGGTGAACCTGGACGAGAGGTGAGCCCAAGAGCTTGGCGTGGTGGGAGGATCTGGAGGGACCGACAAGCTCTGGGACTTGTGTGTACAAGCGGGGAGGGAGGGTGGAAGTTCACGGAGGATGTGAGCCCCAGAGCCTTAGTTGGGCAGAAGTGAACAGGCCCAGGCTTCAGGCCAGGGTGAGACGGCAAACAGGGAGCAGGTCTAAGTGAATTCTTATGTCCCTTGTCCAGGGCAGCCCTGGTGCTGACGGACCCCCCGGCAGAGATGGTGCAGCTGGAGTCAAGGTGAGTGACGGGTGTCTACCCTGGATGGGAGGTGGGGGACGGGCTGGGCCTACCATGCCAGTCTGGGTAGTAAGGATCTCGCCTCTTCTGGAACGTCCATTGCTGAACCTGATCCCTTGCTCCTACAGGGCGACCGGGGTGAGACTGGTGCCCTGGGCGCCCCTGGGGCTCCCGGGCCCCCTGGAGCTCCTGGCCCTGCTGGCCCAACTGGCAAACAAGGAGACAGAGGAGAGTCTGTGAGTATCCTGAATTCAGAGATGCTGCCGTCAAGTGGCAGGGGGTGTTTCATGCTTGCTTACCCATTTTGAGCACCTAGGGGTAGCCAGCCCCCGGGTCTGGGGACCGCTGGGCCCCTAGGCAGGCGTGGAGATGAGCTTCCATGTCCTGACTTCTCCCTGATGCTGTTCTTACTCTCCCCTCACAGGGTGCACAAGGTCCGATGGGTCCCTCAGGACCCGCTGGAGCCCGGGGAATCCCAGTAAGTATTGGAGCGTCTTGTACTGAGTCCCCTGCCCAGGAGGGACACCGGGTCTCCGGTGAGAGACATATGAGCCCGGACCTGACTGAATCGGTGTTTTTCTTTCTCCTAGGGCCCTCAAGGCCCCCGAGGTGACAAAGGAGAAACTGGAGAGGCTGGCGAGAGGGGACTGAAGGGTCACCGAGGCTTCACTGGACTGCAGGGTCTGCCTGGCCCTCCGGTGGGTGTCACTGCATGTCATTGTTCATGAGGGGGCGGCCCAAGGCCTTCCATTCTTCAGGCCCACTGAGCTTCCCTTGCTACTAAAAAGGCTTGAAGTCTTCCTCAGAAGCCCCGGGGGCTCTCTCATGCGGAAGGGGAAGAGAGGAGGGGGTGGGCAGGGCACATGCTTGCTCCCCACTTTGAAGGAGACGGATTTCTATATCCAGCTGTGCTGACATCTGCTATTTTTGTCTTTTCCACAGGGTCCTTCTGGAGATCAGGGTGCTTCTGGCCCGGCTGGTCCTTCTGGCCCTAGAGTAAGTGAGCCGGTTCTGGGGAGGGAGTGAGCCTTTCAGCTGGGTGGCTTCTCCAGGAGATGGATGGGGGTGGGCATTGCTTCTGTAGGGAGCCTTGGGCTCAGCAGCCCTTACTCAGGAGGTTACCCCGAGAAAAGGAGGACTTTCTTACAATGGCTACGGCACCTGAGGTCACAGTGACTGGAAGACAAACCTGATTTAAAAAAAAAAAGTTTTTATAAACATAACTTAGGAGGGTCGGAGAGACATGGAGCTGTCTGCTGGTTCTTGGCTAAATGGAGATAGACTTGGGGAGTGTGGCTGAGCATTTCTGAGAACGGGAGGCAGGGTGGTCTGACTGGTCATCACAATGGCCTCCCGTATAGCTGTGGCTGCTCCGTGGCTGCTCCTGGGAGGGAGGGACGGTTTTCTCACTGTCTCCTCTCTCTTGGCCTGCAGGGTCCACCTGGCCCCGTCGGTCCCTCTGGCAAAGATGGCTCTAACGGAATCCCTGGCCCCATTGGGCCTCCTGGTCCCCGTGGACGTTCGGGCGAAACTGGCCCTGCTGTAAGTGTCCTGACCCCCCCACCCCCCCCCACCCCCCGCCATGGGAAGTATTCCTAGCACGTTCTAGGTGCTTAGGACAACTTTGAGGCATAGGCTGGCAGCTAGTGGTGATGGCATCTTATAGGCTGGGGGCCCTTTAGAGGGTCACCCGGCTCAGGATGGGCTCTGGGAAATAGAAAAGAAGGGTCAGGGAGGAGATGGGGAAGCCGTGTGGTTTTCCTGGTCCTGCTGCCCTCTGTCCCCACCACAGGGTCGGGAAGAGGACACAGCAGTGGATACAGAGGAGGACCTCTTCCCCGAGCTTCCTGGCTGACATCTCTATATCCTGCTGCAGGGTCCTCCTGGAAATCCTGGTCCCCCTGGCCCTCCAGGTCCACCTGGTCCTGGCATCGACATGTCAGCCTTTGCCGGCTTAGGCCAGAGAGAGAAGGGCCCCGATCCCCTGCAGTACATGCGGGCCGATGAGGCATCCAGTACCCTAAGACAGCACGACGTGGAGGTGGACGCCACGCTCAAGTCACTCAATAACCAGATCGAGAGCATCCGCAGCCCCGATGGCTCCCGCAAGAATCCTGCTCGAACCTGCCAAGACCTGAAACTCTGCCACCCAGAGTGGAAGAGCGGTGAGCCTGGAGACAGGCCCCCTGGCCCAGAGAGAAGGGAGTCAGCCCACCAGTGTGGCTACCGAAGGCAGACACACCCCATTGCACCTTAGTACGGGGCAGGATCAGACCTGGAAGGTTCTGGTGAAGGACCGTGACAGACGTGACTCCAGGCTGGGTTCAGCAGGCGAGCACTGCTGCTGCCCTTGTTTCTCGACTTCCTCTTTAGCATCAGGTCTCCCACGCGGCTTTCCTTATCCCCGGGTCCTTCTGTCTGTCCCCCTTTGGGACACACACACACACGTAAGCCTCCGCTGACCTAGATTCCCACTAGGCTCTCTGCCGCTAACAGTGAGCCTGGCCCTCGGGTTTGAGTCTGAGCCTGATAGGCTGCTCCCTCTTCGGCAGGAGACTACTGGATTGACCCCAACCAGGGCTGCACCTTGGACGCCATGAAAGTTTTCTGCAACATGGAGACAGGCGAGACTTGCGTCTACCCCAACCCGGCGACGGTGCCCAAGAAGAACTGGTGGAGCAGCAAGGGCCAGAAGAAGCATGTCTGGTTTGGAGAGACCATCAACGGCGGCTTCCACGTGAGTGCCCGGGCTCTCTGGCCCCGCCGGGCCCTCGCCATGGCTCTTCTTTCTCCTCGGAGACTTTAGCACCTCCCCCGCATCCTCCACCAAAGAGGAAATGGAGTATATTTGTCCCCATGGTAGCTGGAGGGGAGGTCCTCTGAGCTTGCCCCAACCCCCTAGACTCACACCCCTGACAGCTGAATTCCCATTCGCCTCTGATCCCAGCTAATGCCAGCCCTCAGGTCTCACACCCTGACCTCTCTGCCCACTGCAGTTCAGCTACGGCGATGGCAACCTGGCTCCCAACACCGCCAACGTCCAGATGACGTTCCTTCGTCTGCTGTCGACCGAGGGCTCCCAGAACATCACTTACCACTGTAAGAACAGCATCGCCTATCTGGACGAAGCAGCCGGCAACCTCAAGAAGGCCTTGCTCATCCAAGGCTCCAACGATGTGGAGATAAGGGCCGAGGGCAACAGCAGGTTCACGTACACCGCTCTGAAGGATGGCTGCACGGTGAGTGAGGCTGAAGTGTGGCCTGTGGCGAGTGCCGTGCTCCCAGAGGGATGGGATCCTCAGGGGCTGGAGTCAAGGGGATATGTGAGGGGAGAAGCTGAGCGACAGGTGAGAGGCATCTGTCGTGTGTCAGCTTCTCCACTTCCTCCCTCAGAGGAGATAAAGACACTGGCATGCTCAGTGACTCTTACCGAAGTATTCACAAGAAGTGTATGCGCTTACCTACAGGAGGGGGGGATGGGCATCACAGGTGGGGAAGGAGGGGGCAGGAAGGTGGAGGAGGGCTCGGCCGTTAGGATTGGAGAGGGCTCAGGCAATCAGGAGAAAGCCTCGTAGTAGTTCACACTTTGTGGTTGCTTAGTTTGGGGGTACCGGCAACTGGCCCTTGTTTTAAGACATCTCCTGAATAACATGTCCCCCTTTTCTCCCTAGAAACACACCGGTAAGTGGGGCAAGACTGTCATCGAGTACCGGTCACAGAAGACCTCACGCCTTCCCATCATTGACATTGCACCCATGGACATTGGAGGGCCCGAGCAGGAGTTTGGTGTGGACATAGGGCCCGTCTGCTTCTTGTAAAACCCGAACCCAAGAACAACACAATCCATTGCGAACCCAAAGGACCCAAGTACTTTCCAATCCCAGTCACTCTAGGATCTGCACTGAATGGCTAACCTGACCTGACGTCCATTCATCCAACCCTCGCAGTTCGGACTATTTCCCCCTTTCTGAGAGACCTGAACCGGGCAGACTGCAAAATAAAATCTCGGTGTTCTATTTATTTATTGTCTTCCTGTAAGACCTTTGGGTCGAGGCAGAGGCAGGGAACTAACTGGTGTGAGTCAAACGCCCCCTGAGTGACTGCCCCCAGCCCAGCCAGAAGACCCCCACAGGTGCCGGGCGCAGGAACTGTGTGTCCTACACAATGGTGCTATTCTGTGTCAAACACCTCTGTATTTTTTAAAACATCAATTGATATTAAAAACCAAAAAATTATTGGAAAGGACATATTGGCTTGTGTTTTGTTCTTCTGTTTGTTTCTAATAGTACTTTGATCCTGTAGGCATGCCCAAATATGGTCCCAGGGCTGCCTGTTGACCTTTCAGTCCAGATGCTGAGGCCACACTGAGGCCACACTGCCTGGTGTGGTGGCCACAAACACACACACACACACACACACACACACACACCGGGTGGGGGGGAGGTGGAGAGAAGGAGGGAGGGAGGGAGGGAGGGAGAGAGGCGCGGGGTGGGGTGGGGTGGGGTGTGTCTTTTGTAAACTTGGGCACTTTGTGGAATCCAGTGGTGATCTGGGACCAGAGACAAAAATTGAATCAGTCTCGTGCTACTGAAGCAAAACACTTGACATGGGTTGCCTAAGAAATAAAACAAGGTTCATTTTGGTTCACAGTTTTGAGACTAAAAATGATTAAAAAAAAAAAAAAGTAGGATAAGAAAGTGACTGTTTTGTTGGGTTTGTTTACAAAATCAGGTAGTCGTACTAACTTGGACCTTAGGTGAAGGCAGTGTGTCATAGCAGGAGCATCATCAAAGCCATTGCTCATGCCACAAGCCAGGAAGCAGAGTGAGAGGAAGAGACCGGCATCCCACAGACCCCTTTGAGAGTCTGTCCCCAGTGACCCGAGGATCTCCATGTCCTGCCTCTCAAGGCTCCACCACCTAAGAGCATCACCCCGGGACCAAACCTCAGCACACACACCTTTGAGGGACACTCCACTCAAACTTTAGATCCGTTGTTTGGGAAGTCTGCGGAAGCAGACAGATGACCTTGTTCTCGAGAGTGAACATGGAGCACACCTCTCCAGCAAGCTGGAGATAGGCATGGTGCACTGAGCTCTTAGCATGTGAGGGTAGGACAGCTACAGGCTGCTGGGTGGGAGAGATGGGAGACGTTCCTCGTGGAAAGTGGGGTGGAAAGGGGGACAGTGGGCAGGGGAGCCAATCCCCCAGGGGCCACCGCTGCAAGCGATCTGGATGATTATTTGCATCTTTCCGTAGGATTCTGGGGCAAGGAGAGCAGAAAGTACGGTCCCGTCCCTCCTCGCCCCGGTCCCCATTCTCCATTCCCTAGACCTGCGCTGAAAACGTCTCTGGACCTTCTCTGGATTCCAGATCAGGAAGGGAAGCCTCCCTTGCCCTGTGGCCAGGGATCCAATGCCTCGGGTGTATGTGTGTGTGGCAGAGATGAGCGCTAGGGGGTCATGAGGGTGGTGATGTGTGAAGTGGGCAGGAGGGAATGCCATGACAGCAGGTATCTGTGAAACCAAGTTCAAGACATCTCATAAACGCGACGGCCACGCTGTTCTCCGGCCCTCTTACCCATCTCGCTCCCTTTGTTTAAAGCTGGCAGCTTTTCTTTTAGAGAAGTAAGAAAAATAAAAAAGAGAATTTGGGGAGACTATGTGCATTAATATTCAACTTGTGATATAAAATTAATGGAATGACGTGCTAGTACCAGGGCTAGCTCGTGGAGCTGAAGGAAGTAAAATGGCCACGTCATGTGTAAACTCACATGATCAGTGCTGGAAGTGTGGTTCAGTGGTGGAGCGTTTCCTGAGCAGGATGCAAACCCCTGCCTGGGCTTGAGTCCTAATGCTCCCCCGCCCCATACACACACAACACACACACATAATTAGACTACCTCATCAGGAAGACTAAGCAACTCCCATCAGTGGAGAGCTAGTGACGGCAAAGGGGAGGCCCCGCCCACGGGGAGGGCACGTGTGAAACTTGTCTCAGACAGCAGGTGGAGCTGAAGAGCTGCTGAGTTGAGAATCAGAACTTCCCGACTTGGTCCACAACCCTCCACAGTGACCATTGTGAGTGAATAAAATGTCCAGCAGATCCCAATGGCGGGCCTTTTAAAGCTCTATGGGAAGCCATGGAATTCCCAGTTCCTTCCTTGTAGTCTACCCACTTCCTGCCCAGGAAAATCTAGACACAATTGCAACTGCTCCCCGGGGAATGGAGGGGCTGAGTGGGGAGCAGAGTGAGGACCAAAGGCCAAGAGAAAAGGCATGCTTGGCCTCTTGTTCTGCATCCCAACCTGGCCCAGGGAGGAAGGCAAAGACCATCAGGATTATTATGAAATCCTGGATCCCTGAGGTCTCTCCAGACAGAACAATGCATCAAGTACATTCCCAAGCCAACAGGGCTGAGCAGAGTGACCCACTGATCACCAGGGCTCGATCGGGTCACTTTCCTACCTTGCAGTTCTTTTCTCTGGCAGCATCTGCCATTAAGACTTTAGAGTAGGAGCCAGATGCCCAAGCTCCAGGTAAGACTTACTGTCAAGTTTCCCGCCTGCTCACTTCCTGAAAGACACTTCCTAAGTTTCCCCTTTAAATAACCAAAGGAACACGGCATCTTCAAAGTAATGAAGAATTTCTTTTATAAAGAAATAGATTATTCTGTCCAGGGGAAATAACCTGTGGCTTGTTGACTTATGCAGATTCTTGTACTGATCTGTTAACACTTTGGGCTAGAATTCCCAGGATAGTTGACAGAGATCTTGAAGGTCTTATGGTGGAGTGACTAGAATGGTAGAAGAACTCCTGGAGATAAACTGGGGCCTGGTATGCATAAGTGGCTTCTGATGGTTAGAAATCCCTATCTGTGGCTGGAAAAATGGGTCAGAAATTGCAAGTCATACATACGGCCGCCCTCAACACTTTGGGAGAATGTGTAAATATACAAACAAATGGAGATTTCTGTACACAGTGGGTCCTCAACCAGATGGCTAGCATCAGCAGTGTGAGGTCAAGAGAGAGGATCGTGAAGGCTGAGCTGAGCTCCAGGGAAATGGGCACTCAGCCCGCAAGGGCAAAGGATTCAACCCCCAGAACCCACATTTAAAAACCTTACCAGGCCAGAGAGATGGCTCAGTTGACTGCTCTTCCAGAGGACCCATGGAGGTTCAAGTCCATGCTATGTGGTTCAGCCTCCACATAGCAGCTCACAATCATCTGTAACGCCAGTCACAGGGACCCTCCAGGGTGCTGCACACAAGTGACAGGCAAAAGACTCATGCACATAAAATAATAAAACCCTGGTATAATGATGCTGGAGGAGACTAGCAGATCCAGGGTCCACTGGCCACTCAGCCTGTCCCACTTCACGAACACCGTGAGAGCATGTCTCAAAAACAAACAAACAAACAACACCCGATGGTGCCTGAGGAATACCTGAGGTTGACCCCTGGCCTCCACATGCATGAACACACATGTATATGTGCGTGCACACACACACACACACACACACAATTGACAGACACCATGCTAAACTATGCAGGGCATCCCAATGTGATGTTTAGGATGCTAAGAATATGTTTAGATGTGAGAATTCGCAGCATTAGGGGACCAGAGCCAACTGTGCATATTTAAAAGCTTCAAAAACTTCAATTGCTCTTATTTGATATTAATTGGGTTTTACAGTAATATCAAGCAACAGATGTTACTGAGGCACATGGTCACAAAAAATGATCCAATGAGGAGCTTTTTCAAAACCGTATAGAAAACGTTTCAGAAGAAAACGTTTCAGAAGATATATATATTTAATGAAAACAAACAAAAAACAAGGGGTGGGTAGATGGCTCAGTGGGTAGTGCCTGTCTCAGAAGCGTGAGGACCTGAGCTCAGGTCCCCATGACCCACATAGTAACTGGGCAGGGTGGTGTTCATCTATAACCCAGCACTAGGAGGCAGAGCCAGGTGGAGCCCTGGAGCTTTCAGGCCAGGCAGTCTAGACAAGTCTGATTTCCAGGTTCAGTGAGAAACCCTGTCAGGAAAAAAAAAAGAAAGAAAAAGAAAAGATAGAAAGCAACTGAGGAAGACAGCTGATGTTCTTTGGCCTCTTCACACACGTGCAGACAGACAGACAGACAGACACACACACACACTGAAGAAATCAGTGTGAACGTTTTCTTGGACATGGAGCGCACTGTTTTACGAGCGTCATTTTTAGGGCATCGGTTTTTAAGACTGTGTGCTTTTCACCGGTCACTGCCACCAGAACTGTGGACGTGCCAGCAACCTAATGAGCACAATGACAGCGCTAAGCCCTGCCTTTGTCACATAAATCATGGCCATTATCAGCAAACTAGTTACCGTAGTTTGAAGATTCAAAGGGTGAAGGTAACGAGGCAAATACTGAAAAGCCAGGAGAATGGGGGCAAAACCAGTATCAGCCCTGTCGTCATCTGCTGCCCAGGGGCGGCAGTGGGAGCCTGGAGACCACCTCAGCTGAGCTCTGGACCTGACCACTTCCTGCCCGAGGCTGCCTAGGTGATTCGAGTCTGGGACTAGCGGAACCGACCTCAAACCAGGTCTTGGGAAAAGTCACTCCCTCCTTGTTCCTCAGGCATGACTGCCTGTCATTTCCAACCTCCAGAGGGCGCTGTGTGCTCTGGTCTGGAAGCGCAGCGCTCTGCTTGGCACACAGCTGTGTGGCTGATCTGAAGGTGCTCCTGGGGCCAAGGAGGACACACAGTTGGGGTACCTTCTCTTTTCTCCCCTCAGCACACCCTGCGGGGTCCCCCTTAGGAAGCCACTCTTCTAAGTTCCTCTCATGGGTGCTTGCAGAGGCACACAGGCAATCAGAGACAGACCAATCAAAAGTTTGGTTTATTTTTCTATCAAACCCCCAATCCATGTCCAGCCAGTGGATCAAAGCTACGTCAAGCCATACAGTAGACCGGGGTCGGGGGTGTGTAACCACTTTGTAAGGGAAAGGGAAAAAACTACCCAAACCTTTCTTCAAAGCCCCTGGGCCCTGGAGAACAGATGGAAACAAATGTAACAAGTGCAGCCGCAGAGGGTCCCCGGATGCCTACCCCCTCGCTGTACTTCTGTGCACGGGCATGAGGCACCCATACATCCATAGCTGCACCCCGACATCCCACCTTCGTGTCACTCTGGTCTGAAAAGCTAGAACCCTGGTTCACCTCAACTTATAATGACTCAGTAACAGTCCAAACGTCTGAATTCAACTCTTCGAGCTGGAGTTGAGTGCAAACTATTTGCTAGGCACGGACTAGGCACTGGGCAGTGATTCTGCTGGTTCCAAGAAAAACGCGAAGTGCCGTGAAGACAGCTCTCTCCTGAGTGCGGAAGGATGCTTTCTGTGGGTTAAGAGAACCGCTTCCTCCTCCGCTTACACCACGCGGGGTCAGCACGGACGGACGCTGGGCTGTGGGACAGATGTCAGCTTCTTTCTACAGGTGTAGCCACGGGAGAACTAAGGGCAGGCTCTAAACAGCCGTGGAATTCGCCCCACAATCCACATAGTGTTGTGTCTCCACGGTGCTCTGGGATATGTGGCCAATGTATGAGATCTTCACAGAAGTCCTGGCAAAAAGAAAACCACGAAGAGACTAGTTAAACAGGAAAAACTTCTGTTTTCTTCCAAGTTGAGGGCATGATACTCCTCTGGGTCCCAGGCAACTATCTTCATGATTGTGTAACCAGAAGGCCAGGGGACCTACGTCCAAACACGCTGTGTCATGGAGTGACCTTCTGGACCAGTGGTTATTAACCAGCGATGATCTTACCCACCAGAGCTTTGGGCAACATCTGGGTATCTTTGGGTTGTTACAACTGAGCCGGGCAGAGGGTGGTAAGCGCCCCCAGCAGCAAGTGGAGACAAGGGGTGCCATTGCTAAGCACCCACAGTACACAGTCCCCGATAACAGAGAACTCAGCGGCCCAAAGGTCACCTGTGCCAACGCTGACACACCTCACTCCAATCCTCAGACTTCAAATGTCTGTGCTCCTACAGCCTGCCATCTTCACGTTTAACAGTCACAGTTCCAAGATCAGTGACTGTCACCGGAGAGTAAACTAGTCAATATTTAGTGCTTCTACCTTGAGAAAACTAGTCTGTCCTCTACTCTGACGGGATCACACATTTAGTTAAACTAGACCCCATTTCAGGAAGAACATTTCTCTTAATTTTTAAGAAATTGCTTATTTTATGTGTATAGGTGTTTGGCCTACATGTGTGTCTGTGCACTACATATATGTGTGGTGCCCACAGAGGCCAGAAGCACGTATCGGATCTCCTGAAACTGGAGTTACAGACAATTGTGAGCTGCCATGTGGACCCTGGGACTCAAACCTGGGCCTCTGGAAGAGTAGCCAGTGCTCTAACTGCTGAGCCACCTCTCCAGCCCCCAGGACATTATGTTTAACTATTCACCAGGCGCCTGGCAACCTATGCAGGGGCTCTGGATTCCACCCCTACAGAACACCGAGAGTCGGCTGGGTCTGCGCCGCGAGGCAGGTGACGGGTCTCCTCTTAGTCACCTGCCTCTGGTGAGTGTGGGAAGCTCCCAGGGGGCCCAGGCTCAGTGAAAAGCCAGCAGGAGAGTGGACAGAGAACATACCTCATGAAGATCACGATGTTGTGTACCATGATGGTAGGTACCGTGCAGAAGAAACTGTGGACAGTAAACATGGACGTGGTCACTTGATCAGGAAGAGTAAAGCAAGAACACCACAATGTCCCAGGAGAACCAGCAGGACAGTGCTGAGGTATACTGTCCAACTGTTGGGGGACCTTCTCTTCCCCATGCCCCCCCTTTGAGCCAAAGTACTGCCAGCGACCACTGGTTCAGCAACCCTCAAACTCCCAATGTCCCAAATCATGTTCCTGTTGTTCAAAGCCATCATATACTTAACTGCTAGAGTTTGCTAATGTTTCAGTGGTTTATCGTTCTCTTTAGACAACCAGCACTTCAGTCACCTATCAAATGACATCTCCTCCCCCCAAACTCTCCAGAAAGCCAAAGCTCAGGAGTCCACAGGCCGAATCTGGGGCTTAGGGCAGAGCCAGGGACACAGTCAGTCCAGGAGCACTCTGAATCTCTCCAGGCAGACAGCACAGCACAGAGAACTCTGTCCTTACTACACATAGGAAGATGGTCCTCCGACCTCAGCCTTCACCGTAAAATTCACCTGGAAATGAAACAAGACCTGGCATCAGTCTGTGATAAGTAAGCTTGGCATAACAGTATTACTGCTACCCACCTACAGACGCTGGCTCCTTCCTCCATCCCATACAAGCCACCTTCCTTCCACAGCCTGGGAGCCTGGAGGAAGTACTTCCGACCCCTTCCCTTTGGAGGCCTCTGGGCTTCAGGCTGTAATCCCACCTCTTCCTGATCTGACAACTGCCTCTCTCTTATCAAGTAGTTTTAGCTGTTTCTGTCGCTTCCCAGTGGTCCATAGTCACAGAGCCCACCAGGCCTTCCTCGGGCGGAAGCGAGAGAAGAGGGAAGGAAGTACAGCCTTCCCCGGGCATCCCCACAGCACCCACTCTCCTCTTTGGTGTGTGTGTGTATGCGGAGGCCCTTCAAGAACAGCATACCGGGTGCTCACTCCGAGGGGGGATGAGCGAGACATTAGTGGTCATGTATGTGCCCACCACGGCTTTCATGTACTGAACCTGGCTGAACAGGTTGGTCACTGCCACAGAATAGAAGTTGGAGTTCCTGATTCTCAGGGTGGCCTGGAGAGGGCACAGGAGGAAATGAGTGTTACGTGTCCCGGTCCCCCCGAGGCTGGCCGGCACACAACCCAGGAAGTGAGGCCCTCCGTCCGTCTTACCGTGACATCAAGCACCACAAGGGAGTCCTGTTTATTAAATGTGACTTTCGCCACTCTGACGCCATCGTCGTCCACCAGGACGGAGTGTGGGAACAGGAAGAAGAACACTAAGCCAGAGGCCAGGAGACAGAGCAGGACCGACAGAAGAACATACTGTTTGCTGTAAACGACAGCACAGGGCGAAGTCGGGTAGTCAGCTGTCAAGGTCTACACGGTCATAACGGATGCAAACGGGGCGGGTGTGTGTGTGTGTGTGTGTGTGTGTGTGTGTGTGTGTGTGTGTATGTGAAAGGGAAGCACAAACTAGGCAGGAAGGCAGGGAGCAGGAGAGGACGTCTCAACCCATGTGGACACCACTTACTCTGAGAAGACAAACTGACCCCTTTACTTCCTAAAACATCTGCTCATCTCCCAGGACCCCCCGCTTCTCCAGCTCCTTCCAATCCCATCCTTCCATCTGACCCTCAACATATTCCTAGCTTCGCATTTCTTTTCCCAGACGGTAACAGAGACAGGGGCGTTTCACTTAAGTAAAAGCACTAAAGGAAATGGGATTGGGTAGGGTATAGTGCTGTGGACGAGTGCTTGTCTGGTGTGCAAAAGAGTCTGGACTCAAGTCCCAGTATCACACACACACACACACACACACACACACACACACGCACGCACGCACGCACGCACGCACGCACGCACTAATAGTAAATAAATAGAAAAAGGAAATGGGGCGGGTACAAGGACAGACATCTTTTTCGAATAATTAACTGGTAGTCTTTCATAAAAAGGAGTCAGGGACAGAAAGAGGTGTGAACAGATTGAGAGCCGGCCAACTCACGTTCTCTGAGGACGCAGCCTCTGGTCACTGTGGGGGATCAAAGCCACCAACTCATTGAGTTGTTCTAGAAAAGCAGCAAAGACTCATTCTGTAAATCCCACGTATAGGTAGCCCTTCTCTTCACATTTCGCTGCTAACGGCCACAGCAAAGATTCGTCTGGGACCAGACACTAAAAAGTATATTTTTGGTTGAATGAACAAGAAACAGGCACATGTAGAAATAGAAAAGAAAAAGAAAAAAAAGAAAGCTGGGGGGAAAAAGAAACACACACCCATAGAGAATGGTACAAATTATAAAACATCGGTCAGCGCTGTCAGGCGTGGCGCTGGGGTTGGGGGACCCGGAGTCGTAGTCTTACTGTACTGTCTTTGGCAAAGTCGTGGAATGTCCTAAAGTCACTGTTTTCTCACTGTTCATTTGGAGCTCTGGAGTACATGGCTTCCAACGCTCTTAATACCTCTGAACGCTGGAACTCTCCCCCAACCCCCAGTCGGGGCCAATTTAGTCACAGCTGCTCCTAGAGACATTCCAGGCTCCACTCCGGAGCCTGGGTCCCTCCCCACCCCCGGTATTCTGCTGACCCCAGGCTACTGAGTCACTGTGCCCTTTTTGTAAAGAAGCTTCCAGGATAGTTCCTCCACAATGCTGTGTCAGTCAGTAGAGAAACGGCCTTGTCAACAAATCCCACAGCAGAGAAATACATGTTCGAAACCAGAGAGGGGCCGGGGTGATAGTGACATTACTGTTAGGAACCTGGCAAGTCTCGAGGAGGCACTGTCTAGATTAGGTTAGGCTGCCTGGCAGGCATGTCTGTAAGTGATTTTTCTTAACTGGGTTAAATGAAGTCGGCAGGCTCTCCCTAAATGGGGGTGGCACCCATTGCACACGCTGGGTCTTGGACTGACTGAAAAGGCAGGGGAAGACTGAGCACACGCATTCCTTGCTCTCTGCTTCCTAGGACTATAATGTGACCGGGCAATCTTAAATTCCGACGTCCTGACTGATGGCCCATGACCCAGGGCTGGGATGCAGAATAAACCCATCTGCCCGAAACTGCTTCTGTCAGGGTTTTTTTTAATCACAGCGACCGGAGAAGAAAATAATGGCGGTAATAACAGAGTAGAGGTGAAGAAAAGGAAGGTTTCCAAATGTATGATCAAGAGAGGCCTGCCATCTGCCCAGGTTTATCAGGTCAGCCGAGCGGGCTACAGTTCGGGGCAGTCTGTGACGACAATGTGGAGGCTGGCTGGAGCAGACACCAGAGAGAGCGCTTTCCACGATGGCTGACCCCTGTCTCACCTGCTGGGATGTAGCCCGCTCCTTGGCATGTGTGACAGGTGACGCTATTTCTCCCAGTGAATTCCACATAGGGGAACTGAGCGATGGCTTCCTCCTGCTCTCTATCAGCCAGCAAGTCCTCCGGGCTGCCATCCTCCTCTCGCTGGCAAAAGGCGCGGGCAGAGGAGGAATGCTGAGACCCCATGTGTCATCTCCTACAGGGGGGGATGGGGGGGGAGGCGGTAAAGGAGCGCGTGTTGGCGTCTCTATCGGGCCACTACAGGAAAGAAAAGAAAAAAAAGTACTAAGTGACAAGTTGCTACCCTAAGTGTGGGCCCGTGGGCCCAGCACCTGCACAATTGCTGCTGCGGCCCGCATTTTGCAAGTGTCCTGGGTCGTCCGTGTCGTCCCCCCCCCCCAGTCCCCCGCCCCAGGTAGCTAGGGAATGGGACCGGCCGTCGCTGGGTCAGGCCGCCTCTCACTGCTTGGGAAACCCTAACTCCGCCGTGGTCCAGCCCCGCCGCTTCCTCCCAACTGTTTGCAAACTCTGGAGGGCCAACAACCTGCACCCCGCACACACAAAGCAAAACGGGCACCAAAGGAAGAAAAGGCCTCAGCGATCCCCAGCCTCCCGCGCTCCCAGCGGGCGCAGGTCACGGCCCCCCCGCAGAAAGCCGCGTTCCGAACCCCGCGGTCTCGCCTCCCAGGCCGAGGGAACGCAGGCGCCCCCGGACCTGCGGCGGCGCTCCAGCCCCGGGCAGTCACTCTCGGGGCCGCTCCTCCTCCCTCCTCCACCTGCGCGCACCAGCGACTCTTCCGCACGCCTCCACCCCCCTTCCCGTCCCCGTCCCCGTCCTTCCCCCCCCCCCGTGCGCAGGCGCACAATGGCCCGCCGGCCGGAGGACCCGGGGCGAGCGCTTGCGCCTGCGCTCTGAGCTCGGAGGCGGCCTTCCCGCCCCATAGCGGCAGTGCACCTAGCCGCCGGTAGAGGGCGGCAGAGAGCAGTGGAGCGCTCGGGCAGGGGGTGGGGGGTGGGGGTGGGGGGTGGGGGGCGCGTGGCGGGGTCTGGGGGTGAAGGCCAGGCTCCTCTGCGCCCCAGAAACGCTAGGAAAGGCAGCTCACGAGAGGAGGACGGCGTCGCCCCGTGACCAGAGTCATTCCCGCAGCATAGGGAAGGTAAAGAGACCCGACACCCAGAACCTGCCCCAGGTCCCCGCAGAGGATGCCCATGCCTAAGAGCCTATGGAGGGCCACTGGGTCAGCGGCCCCAGACCTAACTGGGGGAAGCTTCCATCAGAGTCCTGCTAGCTAGTCACGGGAATGAAGCCCAAAGCTCGGGTTTGCAAGCTGGTCCTATTTCGGGACCACCATCCACAAATAAATAGATAGATAGATAGATAGATAGATAGATAGATAGATAGATAGCTGGTCCTATTTCGGGACCACCATCCACAAATAGATAGATAGATAGATAGATAGATAGATAGATAATAAATAAAATTAATTAATTAATTAATAATAAATAATAAAAAAGGGTGTGATGGACATAAAGGGTTCCAGAGAAGCCTCCTAAAGCTAAAGTGCCACAGAAGCCACTGAAGCAGGTGACGGGGGCTAAAGATGAGGCCGGGAGCCCCATGTGATGGTGCACGCCAGCAATCTCAGCGTTTGAGAGACAGGCAGCAGGGTCGCCACAAATTCAAGGCTAGCCAGGCCACGGAGTCCGAGGCCAGCCAGTAAAGTGAGACCCCCGTTTTCAACCAAAACATAGTAAGAAAGAGAAGACTTATTTTGATATTCTAAAACTGGATGAACAAGGAACCCAAGTGAATGGAGAGAGGCTAGTCACCCGCTACCTCCCTTACATCACTTTGGGGATCGTGGATGGTTCTCATAACTGTCTAGGCCTTATCTAACTTTAGCTGGCCGTCATTAGCGTGAGCCTTTAGAGTGAAAATGAGCCACAAGTCACTCCCATCTTTGGTCCCCAACCATTCCCTGAAATGTCTTTACACGACTCTTTCTTTGAAATTTGTATACTACTATATGTTTCTTACCTCAATAAATCTGACGATGTTGGGAGAAATAGACACTCAACTAAAGATATATTGCTCAGCTCCCATTTGTAATTAGCTGATCATGTGATCATGTGATCTTTTGTTCAGGCCAATGAGGGGCAAGAGTGTAGAATTTTTTTTTTTTTTTTTTTTTAGGGAACATCGGATGTAAAGGAGATGGAGACACAAGTTGATCCTCTGACTTCCCCTATTTGGACTTTGGGCTTGATATTAGAGATGGCAGCAGCCGGAATGTGACCACGAGGCCCCGAGGAATGCTGGACAGAAGGGTAAAAGAAGTCTAGTCCCTGATAGGATATCCGGCTACTGAGTTTTCATGTCTTCACAGTGGGACACAATCCTAACAAATACAGAAACTATGCAAATAAAGAGCAAAGTCTTGGTTTGTTTTCATGGTTGGTTTCCGTTTGGGTTTTTTGTTGTTGTTGTTGTTGTTCATTTGTTTTGTTCTATTCTGTTTTGTTTTTCCAGACAGGGTTTCTCTGTGTAGCCCTAGCTGTCCTGAAACTCACTCTGTAGACCAGGCTGGCCTCAAACTCAGAGATCTGCCTGCCCCTGCCTCCCTAGTGTTGGGGTTTAAGGTATGAGCCACCATGCCCAAGCAAAGGCTTGGTTTTAACTTGTGCACATTGCCTTAGCCACACGGTGTAGGCCACATAGTTTCTATCCTCTGCTCTTAGAGAGGGGGACCCAGAGCTGTCAGAGCCCTGTCTGGCTGATTCCTACATGAAGAAGCCTCTGGTAAGTAAATCACCTGCAGAATAACCCTGTTCTCTACCAAGGGATCAAATGCTACCTCTCAAAAGCCCGACCTCACAAAGGTGTCCCCACGTGTAGCCTCTGCTGGACACATTGCTGGTGGTAATATGCAAATAAGCCTGACATCCGCACCACGGACGGGCAAATGGTGGGAGCCGAGAGAAGCAGATGGCAGCAGCTGGACCTGCCAGCTCCAGAGGACGAAGAGCCTCGGACACTGAGGGCAGGGCTGCCTCACAATGGGGAAGAAAGGCTGAGCGCAGAAAAACTATGGTTCAGGAAGGGGCAAGGCTTGGGTTCCTGGGCTAAGACAGGGAGCCTGGATCAGCACCAGTGAATCCTGGGGCTCTCTGACCGTCTGCTCCTCAAAGTGTAACTTGGGCAGATGGACCACACACCTGGGTCAGTGTTAGCTCACATCCATCTGGAATCCCGGTGTGCAGTAGACCCTTAGCAAATCTTTGCACAACTACCCAGCCTGGAGGCTGGCCAGCACGGCCCGAGGGGGTAGCCCCTGCATCTTCTTGAGCCATCTGAGAGTCTTAATTGGCCGGCACATTCCTGAGGAGACAGCCATCGCTTCTCACCCGTGTCTAGCTTCCAGATTTGTCTCACCATCCCATTTATGAGTAGTGGAGTTACTGTAGACGTGAGCTCACCGGGGCTCTCCAGGTGGCCAGGGCAGAGTGGGGCTACCCGAGCATCTCTGAGTTCCCAGCCTCCATGGTTTCTCCACAACCATTTTGGGCCCTAGCACCACAGACTGAGGACAGTGGGACCCCGAGAGTGTTGCTCTTTCTAGAGGCCCTAGAGGCTGGGGAGGGTTTCTGTTCAGCTCCTCACCCCCCCCCCCCATCCCCGCTACTCAGGCCGGATGTTGCAGAGTTCTGAGTTCTGCACTGATGGAAACTTAGGACTTTGACTTAGAAGTGTTCTTCAGGGCACCTCATACTGCCCCTTTGGTTTATCCACAGATGAGAAACCTGTGTAAGATTAAATGACCCTCGGTAAGGAGACAAACAATAGGACCTCTGTATCCTCCTTGGTGGCTGTGACAGAAGGACCTGCCTACTCCTTGACACGTGGAGAACAGAGCCTTAGCCCCTCTGCTGAAGCCACTGTGACATACACCCAGACTGAAGGGGCACATAAATCCTTTAAAAGGGTTGGTGCTACCATTTTTCTCACATGAACCTGAGATCTCTGAGCCCTGAGCTCATGTGTCGCCAAAGTGAAGGCCCAAAGGCAGTTCTTTAAGGCAAGGAAGGGAGAAGGAGAGAGAGAAGAAAGGAGAGAGTCCTTTGTATTGAAGAACTGCAGCCTCTGTAGAGCATGGGTGGGAAGCAGCTGGGAAGGAACCCAGATACAGGGAAGCTGACGGCCCCAGCTGTGGTGGTCGGAACAGAGTCCTGTGAAGGAACTGATAACACTTCCGAGGCCCCCCAAAGCCAAGCTTCAAGTCAGTCTGCCAAGCCAGGTTCCTCAGCCACTGGAGAGGCATGAGCTGTGTGCAGGACTAGGAAGGAGGTCCCACTTGCATGTGCTGCCAGAGATCTAGCTCAAGGGTGTACCGTGAACATCTTAGCTTCAAGGGGTGTTATAAAGTCCTTCACACCTCAGGAACTCAGAAGGCATCCTATTTAAGTAGAATTCCAATTCAGAAGCCTCTCCCAAGTGACTAGCCCGGAGTTGAAAACTCCTTGATTTTTTTTAGGTCAACTCTCCTTTCCCAAGGTCACTCCAATTCTGGGACATGCTTTTTTAGAGCCCAGGAGGCAGGGCACGGAAAGACCACTCTGGTTTAGCCTGTGGCACACTGGACTTTTGGTCCAGAATCCCACAGGCCTTTCTTCTCAGAGATCAAGTGTGGTGGGTTGAAATAAAATGCCCCCTCAAGGGAGTGGCACTATTAGGAGGTGTGGCCTTGTTGGAGTAGGTGTGGTCTTGTTGGAGGAAGTGGGTCACTGTGGAGGTGGGCTTTGAGGTCTCATATATGCTCAAGCCATGCCAGGTGGTTCAGACCACTTCCTGTTGCCTGCACAGGATGTAGAACTCTCAGCTACCTCTCCAGCACCATGTCTGCCTGCATGCTGCCGTGTCCCACCATGATGATAATGGATTAAACCTCCGAAACTGTAAGCCACCCCAATCAAATGTTTTTTTTCTTTATAAGAGTTTCCATGGTCATGCTGTCTCTTCACAGCAATAGAAGCCTTAACTAAAACACCAAGTATCTTTGCCCAGGTAGGCAGAGCTGTTGCTGGGGCCTGGTGTGTCCAGTGTGTGGTATGGCCACTCCCCTGGGAATTCCTGCCCCTTCCGTCAGTGATGCTGAGGCTGTGGTCTCCAACCTTCTTCACTAAGCACCTGAAGTCTAGCCTGCCCAAGCTCCTTCCAGCTTGGCTGGAAGACTCCAGCTCCTCTTGCTCCTACATTGCTTTGGCTCCTTACCAGCATCCGGGAGCATCTACTGCCACCCGTTAACCTACCAAAACATTCATGGAAAACATTTCAAGGAACTGGATTTGAGAAATTAAAACGACATCACATGCCGGGCGGTGGTGGTGCACACCTTTAATCCCAACACTCAGGAGGCAGAGACAGGTAGATCTCTGTGAGTTCGAGACCAGCCTGGTCTACAGGAGATCCAGGACAGGCACCAAAAACTACACAGAGAAACCCTGTCTCGAAAAACCAAACCAAACCAAACAAAAACCAACAAACAACAACAAGCAAAACTACATCACACTAAATAAAGAAATCCGAAGGGCTGGGTTAGCTCCTTGTCAAAGGAACTGAAATTTGGTCCAGCCCCAAGCACTAACATCTTAAGACTCTCTTGCAAAGAGACCTATAGACCCAAGGGATGACCAGCTGGCCTACAACATGTTAACTATACCCATGGTTGGGAAGATGTCATCACTATGTGGTGCTTGGGTCAGGGGTGGGGGGTAGTTTTAGGATCCCGCATGGCTGGCAACCAGAGGACCACATGCTCTAAGGAGAATGGGGAACAAACTAGTCACATGTACCATAAATTACTTCCCTTCCCACCCCCTCCAGCGCTGGTAAACTATTCCCCAGTGGGAACCATCTTAAGAGCTGGCACGCTGGGGGCAGGTGTGGGAGGAAAGGCTGCCAGACTGGTGAATTTTAGGAACTGTGCCTGAGGGGCCAGAGGCGGGCTTGCTGGATTTCAGCTCCCCAGAGAGTGAGTGACAAAAGCCAGGCATTAGCTAATTTTCCTAGTCGGTCTCCCCTATTCCAGAATTCCTTTTCACGCTGTCAGGGACAGTGACTAGACGCACATCTGAGAGGCTTGTGTTTGACTATCAGTGTTGACTTGCGGCACAGGATCGTAAACTCACAGGCTCAGCCAGCAAAGCTCCTGCCAGCCTCCCCCTACTCCCACCACCTTTCCTGAGGCCAGCCAGGCAAAGGACTGATGGGTAGATTCACCCTGAGAAAGTGGGTAGACTAAAGAGTAGGCAGTGGCAACCCCAGGAGGGCGATAGCTACGCAGGAGCCGGAGCAGTGCCTGAGGATGAGGGGCTGTGATGAACTGCAGGAGTTTGTAAAGGAGAGTCCCTGTCTCATCCTCAGGTGTGCCCCACCCCTTCCTTAGTGAGCGATGGCAGCCAGGTCCTTTGCATCCATTGAGGCCCCAGGGCAAAGGCAATAGCCTTCTCAGCTGGTTCCCTGACGTGATTCAATATGCTAATTTACTGAGTATTATGGATCAGGCACTGAGACAGCTAGCTGCTCTGGACATGTCATCTCATTTGATCTTCCTAACTTTACAGGCTGGATGGCATCCCCCCCCCCCCGCCCCCCGTCTGACAGGTGAGGTGTGTACGGCTCCCAGAGTGATGAGGCTTGCCTAGCATGCCATGCCCGGGAGAGATGGACCACAGCATCTCCAGCATGTCTACAGTCCTTCCTCTTTGTCCAGTGGATCTAGTGGTCTCGTCTGGTGTCCTTTTGTAAAGTGAAAGTGTGGGCATCTCCTTTTTCCACATATTAACGCCTTGGTGGTTCCTCCCAGCCACGGGGTGAGATCCAAACCCCACACAGCCCGAGATGGTTTCCTCTCTCCCTCTGCCCTCTTCCCACTCAGCACACACTCCAACCACTCACCACACACTCCAACCACAGAGCTCTATTTGTAGCTTCCTAGACATGCCTGTACTGCATGCTTCTGGGCCAAATAGTCTCTGTTCTCAGTCACCCTGCTCTCCACCCCAACGTCCCCTCCGTGGCTGTCAAAGCACAGCCCGGGTTGTCCAAATGTATCTCCTGCCCTCGTCCACATACACACACGTGCACACATCTGCACACACGTCCACAGAGAGCACACGTTGTTAGGATCCCGCCCTCACTCCTGCACACCCACAGCTTGGGGTCTTGTGTCTTAAGTCGTCGTTGTCGTGGGCACTGGAGACTACGTACACGTGGTGTGATCACACAATCTGTGCCTTAAAAAAAAGCCGGACACGGACCCCCCCACCCTCTCTCTCTGCTCTCTGCTCTGCTCCCGCCATCTTTCTCTCTCTCCAGGCCTGGCTCTCCTCTCTCCTCTCCCCTCCTTCCTTCCAGTAAAGCTCTCTGTAACTCTGGTAGTCTTGACCGTGGCTCCTGACTTTCCCCCGGTAACCAGCGCTGCCACCATCCCTTCATTGGTGCCCTGGACTCGGATAGGAAATTCTGCTCACTCGGTGTCCGGGGCTGAGCGATGCTGGAAACCTATACCGAGAACCTGCGACTGCCGCCGCCGCCGCCGCCACCACCACCACCACGGTACTGCATCGGGACTCTGCTCCTGCCTCCGAGACTGCTGCCGCCACCACGTCTCCCCCCACCACACAGGCTGCCCAGCCTGAGCTATGTTCCTCGCACTGGACCCCCACGGGGGGGGGGATCCTTGGGCTGCCCTGACACCGACTCATTCTCTCCCCTGATGAAGGGGTCAATGCTGTTGGACCCCCCCCAGGAGGGGGGGTGGTCCTTGTGCTGTGTATGCTCCCAGCTCTTACGCCTCTCTTGACGAAGCAGGGAGTAACCCACGCTGATTCACAGAGCCTTTTCCGACCTCCGGGACACCTGGGACTGGAGTCTGATCCCTTTATTTTATTTTATTTTAATTTTCAAAAATTTTTCTCTCTTGGCGCTGCAGCCATGGAATGTAGGGGCAGATACCAGTAAATTTGGCCGCTTCAACCCCGATATTTCACGGGAATTATTTCACTTCTGCCAGCCAACAGGCAAATAAAAAGAGTTCCCTTATCCCCACGCTTTCTCCCCTTCTCCTTCATCTCTCATTCTTTCTCTGCCATGTGCAACCACGTCTGTCTATCTGACTTCCATTCTCGGCTCTCTAGTATTGGGCGGGCTTTAACTCACCTTAACTCCTACCACTCCGTACTCGAGCTGTCCTGAGAAGCACAGACGGGCCTGGAAGCAGGCTAGGAGCCATGCAAATAAGTTGACAGTAATCCGGATGGCTCTTTAGCCAGAGGACAGTTTGTAGCCCGCCTCCTGGCGGGTCTTCCTAAAGCTGTCCCCAAGCCAGCAGACATCAAAAAAATTCAAGACACGGAGTAAAATCCGTCACTTGTCTCCCAGAGCTCCCTGACATTAGGGCTAAAACTGGAGCATCTGGAGAGCAAGGCTCCTGACCCCCAGGCGGAAGTGTCAGCTGTGGCATTTAAGGTGTACCGGGGGAGAGCTGAGAAAACCCGAGAACAGAATTGCCGGGTGCTGGCACACGCTGTCCAACGGGCTACCCAAAGCCGCTGGGTCCCAAAGAAGGCCACTCGGGCTAGTGCTTGTCCTGCCAGGCCATCAATTGAGCCTTGTTAAAAGTGCCACCTAGAGAGACAACTGGTCAGCTGACTGCACCCAGGCCCTGAGTGGCATGGGGACAAAGGCCTCCAGCAGACCTAGGCTTGGCCACAGGCTCGCTCGCAGGGAACCCAGAATGCAGCATGGAAGCGATCCATTTCTTTCCTTCTGGACACCAGAGCCACTTACTCAGTTTTGGGGTCTCGCCTCTCCTCATTTCCCTATTGTTGGGGTAGAGAGGACAGCCTTATCTCCCCGCTCCCAGATTTAATTGTACTTTCAGGGTTACTTAAATGGGAAAAGGTTTTCCAGCTAAGGTAGGAGCTTTCATTTCATTGCTCCCTCCATGTGCCTCGCTCCAGACCTGTCACAGTGCTTCTCTTCCTCATGCACACAGACAGGGCCCTGATCTCTGCCTTGTCCCTAATTCCAAAGAAATAAGTTCTCACGCACCACAAGCTTTTCTCTTCCCGGTCCCCTCTCCTAACTCACTGCTCAGCTAATGGTACAGGACCACCACAGAACTAGAGTCCAGAGATCATCAAATAAGAAACAGTAATAATCAAAAGGTATTTACACCCCCAGACCCAAAAGTATCTGGGCTCTGCAAAAACAGACTTTAATATAACCATCTATCACTGTTAAATGCTCTCAACAATTGGTCACCTGTGTCTCCTGGATGCTAAGCTAATTAAGGAAACAGGTGCCTTAAATGATCTGTCTCTGATAAAGCTTATCTCAGGTAAAAAAAAAAAAAAAAAAAAATTAAGCAGAGTACTAAATACCATAATGGTCACTAATTTTCTCATGGCTGCTTCTTAACATGTTCAAAATTTTTCCCACGCTCCAGAAACCAGCTTAAATCCATCTGGACAGGTCGGATCTACTTCAGGCTTTTTCCTGTCTCACCAGCATCCTGTCAGACACAAAAGCGGCCAGAGTGCCAAGCCAAGAGGGATGGACAGCTCCAGGGCAGCAGGACAGCCTTACCCACCATCCCAGGACGCCTGTCTACCTTCGAAGGCCCCCTTCCCTACACGCCCCACCCCCCAAGAGCCAACCGATGCCCACCAAGTCAGCTGGAAGCAGTTTTTCCAGGAGAAACGACGCCCCATTCCTATTCACTCACGTTTTTACAATAAGCAGAAAGTCTGGAATGTTAGGATCCTGCCCTCACTCCTGCACATGCACAGCTTGGGTCTTACATCTTACGTCATCGGGGGCACTGGTGACTACGTACACGTGGCATGGTCACACAATCTGCGCCTTAAAAAAAAAAGCCAGACGTGGACCCCCACCCTCTCTCTCCCTGCTCCCTGCTCCCTGCTCTGCTCCCGCCATCTTTCTCTCTCTCCAGGCCTGGCTCTCCTCTCTCCTCTCCCCTCCTTCCTTCCAGTAAAGCTCTCTGTAACTCTGGTAGTCGTGGCCCGTGGCTCGTGACTTTCCCCCGGTAACCAGCGCTGCCACCAGCACGGATTATCATCCTTTCACACGTAGAAACACACTCCTCCTGTGCTCACACCAGCCACGGCTCAGTCAGGGTTGCTGTTGTGACATCTGGTCAGTCTGTGTTGGACCCTGGCCCTCTAGGGACTCTGGGACTCGTGTGTCATCCTGTCCGTCCATCCAGGCTGTGTGTCCTGGAACACTCTGAGGCCAGGGATGATACCCCTGGAACCTCCTGAAGAGCCTGGCAAAGGGTAGGAATGAGTAGGTCAGTGGGGGAGAGAGAGTGAGGATGAATCTTGGGACATGGGCAGTGTCACACTTACACACAGCATCCCCATCACATGTGTCCCCGGAAGCCACTGAACAGGAACTGAATCGAGGGTAGCTGGATCGAAGTGAGAAGAGATGGGGACTGAGGGCCAGGGGGAGTCCTGGAAGGTTAGACTCAAGATTGCAATGCACAGGACGCTTCATTCCTCGTTCCTTCCACCAGGGGGCGCAGGAGGCTAGTAGATGGCACCTTGAGACTTAAGACTCCCACAAAATCCTCAAGAGGATTGGCAGTGGACCCCTCCACAGAAGGATTCAGGAGGCAGGGTAGTCAGAGAGAGGAAACCCACACAACACAGACTTGCCTGCAGGTACGGATCACGGGCTGGCCTGGTCTGTCTGGCACAGTGAGGCAGGAAGGAATTTTGGTGCCCCCGCTGGCAAGGCCACCTTGAAACAGGTAGATTCTTGCAGCCGGAGGCTACCGCCGGGGTCTAGTCAATCCAGAGCTGGGAAAGGGCTCGAATTCCTTTACCCATGATGTCATGGGCCACGGGGAGGCTACTTGCACTGAGTCCTGGACTCCAGCAATTCTGTAACTCCACCTCTACCACATACACCTCCTACCTTGAGCTAGTAGTCAAGGCCAACTCTGTCTGCCAGGGTCCTGGGAGGCCTGGCTCTCATCCTGAGCACCACCTGTGCCCAGCCTTAGGCTAGGCCCTGGGACACAGTGAGGAACAGGACACATCCTTGCCCTGCAGGCCCTTCACTCAAAAGGCCACAGACAGATCTCTGCCAGCATTAAAAGGGCAGGCTCCAGAGCCTGGAGGCCTAGACGTGAGTGCTAGCCCAGCGGGTCACCAGCTGCAGGACCCTCACTTAACCCTTTCCACACCGTCATATCCTCTCGGGAGGACTGTTGAAACCATCAGAGAAATTAATCCGTAAAGGTTTTTAGAGCAGTGCTTGTCATTCGGAGACATGAAATAAAATATTCTCACTCTGTTGATTCTCCACCAACAGGTCCTTAGCAGCTTGCATCTAAGGCACCCAAGAAGCCAGCCAGGCTAGTGTGCTAACATTTCTGCCACAATTTTTGGGTTAGACTTGGGCATCCATCCTGCAGGGCATTTGTGACTAGCTCTCAGGTGTGGAAAAGGGCAGTGCCCATCCAGAGCTCCTGGAGGTTTCAGATCTCAAAAGGGTATCTGTCCAGAGGGGCTAGAGGCCCCAAGAAAGGTCATAGGGGTGTGGGGGGAAGGTGAGGGGTGGGGGAAGACTCTAAGTCTCTGGCCCACGACATTCTCTCCCCTGAGTCCTAAGGTTTAGAGTTGTGTGGCTAACCTGCTGGCCCCACCATCCCAAACAAGACAAGTTGAGCCTTTAGGAGGTTGAAAAAAAAAGCCAAGACACCCGGAGGGTGTGTGTGTGTGTGTGTGTGTGTGTGTGTGTGTGTGTGTGTGTGTGTGCGCCAACCCCAGGGGCTGTACAGCCATGGTTGAGCTCCACTTGCCTGAGCATCTTCCTCGGACCAGTATCCCTGGTGGGCCCTGGGCTGTTGTGAGGACTTCCAGTGCCGGATGTCATCCATCGAAAGACACCTTTGGGCTCTGTCCCTTCTTCATCTCTCTAAATCTGCCTGTACGGAGAAGCTCAAAGGCTCGTGGTGTTGCCAGACACAGATGTTGTTTTCTCCACAAAGACCTGGGAAAGATGCTGACCCTCTCCTAGGGACCGTCTCACTCTGAAATCTCAGGCTGCTTATACAGCAGGCCCTCAGCATGCTCAGGGTTGCAGACAGCGAAGCCCGAGGCTGCCTGTGTCCTCTTTGTAAAGTGGTATGGTCATTGCATAGAGACCACGCATATCCTGTGTGCTTGTAACCTTCTCTAGACTGTATATAATATGTAGGGCAGTGTAAGGCATGGTTATATGGTATTGTTCGGGGAATAATAACTCGAGCTTTGTTTCAAATGCGGTTGGTCCTCGATGTCAGTGGGTCTGAGGATCCAGCCAGCCATAGACAAGGTCTTGTTCTTTCATTGTGTTGGTCTCCATGCACAGGGGTGGGTGTGTTTGTGAATGACAGAGATCAGTCCATGTTGGTGTTGGTGTCTTTATCATTCTCCAGTTTATTTCTAGAGACGAGAAGAGACTTCATGGAACCTTTCGCTCACTGATTGGCTGGATTGGCTGGCCAGTTAGCTCCAAGGATTTGCCTGTCTCTGCCGCACTGGGGGTTAAAATGAACCATTATATTTAGAAATGCTGAGGCCAAAGTCTCCTGGGCTGCGAACACTCCCTAATGCACGTTGCCACTGAAGAGTCTAAGTCCTAACTTTCTTGTGATGCCCGTCACTCTTTTATTAAGCCAGCTCGTGTCCTTTGCAGTCTGGTACCGGGTCTGGTGCACAGCATCTCTGCTGGCTATTTGTGGAATTGGAGATGGAGCCTTTGTCCTCCCCCGGGCCTGGGTACCGCCCGCAGAGCCCTGCAGGAGGCCTGTCTCCAAGACAGAGGCCCTTCCTCCCCCAGCCAGCCAAAGCCCAGGCGACTTTCCTTGGCAGCTCCCACGTTCCAGACTAACTTTAGGGTTGGGCTCCAGCTGTGGTTAGATTTTTTTTTTTTTTTTTTCTGTTTGAGAAATATTTTAAGCCGCTGCTGGGGAAGGGATGGAGAGGTGGGAAGAGAATCATAAACGAGCGTGTGAAAGGAAGATTGTCTGCATGGCTTGAGCTGGCTCTGCCCACAGCTTGGTCTCTGGTGGTTGTGGAGCTTCCCAGGCGGGGAGAAAGACTCTGGGCCCCCTACAAGCACTTTGTGGGGTTGCTTGTGAAGCAAGGTACTTGCATTTTGAGTATGTGAGGAATTAACACTCAAGAAAAGGTAGACAAGCTTGAGGTTGGACATTGGGGAGAACTTCTGATTATCAGAATCCAGGCCTCAGACCACAGGTACTTTACCCAAGACCCTGTCTTTCTCCAGAACTCAGCTTCCTTCTCCACTCTCAAGCTGTAAGGCCTCAGACAGGCCCCACCCAGCCCAGTGGCTCTTCAGGCACCTAATAATGTAAAACTTCCCCTTCGCCTCCCCGGCTTCCTATTCTGCCCCCAGGTTTATCCGCTTCCTCTTCCCGCTCTGCCTTGCCCTCCACTGCAGCGCTGGACTTCTCCTCGGTCGCTTCTCGGGGGCAGACGTCCTGAGTTGGCAGCGGCACAGGCCAAAGGCCTGGATCAGAAGCCCTGGCCCTCCCACGGCAGGAGGGTAGGCCCGCTGCCCCTTGAGGGTTGGGATGGACTGTGGACACAGAGTGCCACAGAAAACCCAGGATGGGAGAGGGACCAAATCGGAGAGTCAAACAGAAGCCGAGTCAGAGAGAGACAGAGGAGGAGGTCAGCCATGGGGGAGGCCCTGGCTAGCCCACACGGACATTCCTGTGGCCTCTGATGGCAGGGTGGGCTCAGCCCTGAGGGCTCCCTGGTGCCAGCGTGGGGGGCCCAGCATGGGGTCCTGGGCCAGAGTGGCAGGAGGGCCTGCCCTCCAAATTTGGGTCTTCTACGCGCTGCCTCCACTTGGCTGGGGAAAGCCTGTTGGCCAGGGTGGAGAAAGTGGATGTAGCCCTTGTACAGACCTAGCTCTAGAAGCCTTGAGAATGGTGAGTTCTTCGCAGTTTAGGGGAACCTAGTGTGGGGAGGCTGGGTCTAGAAGGGGACTGGGAAAGCTGGGGATCTTTGAGGACCCCTGGCAAGTAAGAGGGGAAGCCAGCACAGCAAGAAGTGCTGGCCCGGAGGACAGAGGGGGACTCTCGGAGAATCTGGGGTGGTGGGAAGGTGTGGCAAGAAGGGTGTCTACCTAGGTCGGGCAGTGGGCAGTGGAACAACCTCAGCCAGCCAGTCAGGGTGGAGAGGGCTCAGCAGTCTGCCCTGGGGACGAGCCCTGGGGAAGGTGACACTAATCGGAGTGGATTGACAGCCTTCCCTAGTCCTTGTCCCAAGTGATCTAAACCCCTTAGGCCCCACTACCTAAGCAAGCCCCAGCAAGGACAACAACAGCCTTTGAATGGGAAACAGCTTTACTGAGCCGACCTTTGCCACTCAGCTCGTTCGGGCCACAGCCCTGCAGCTCTCCACGCCGGGAAGCTGGATGAAGTCAAGCATCCTACAGTTCCCAGGGACTGTACGCTGCCCGATACTCTTTTGGGCTTATACTTCACATGTGAGGTTTGCAAAGAAGGTACGTTTTCTTCTTTCACTGTGAAGCGGAACATGCATGCGCTAAGCATATATGTACAGTTTAATAAAGCATCGCAAATGAAACACCTATGTTCTACCACCCAGCTCAAGATCGACCATGACCTCACACCGGAAGTCCTCGTCTTCTCTGATCTCATCCCACATACCCGGCCCCCCACCCCCTACCCCCCAATCCCCACCCCCACCCCCACCCCCCACCACATACACTCTGACTTGAGACTCTAATTTCCTTGTTTATCTTCCAAAACCGGTAGAGTTTCTTAGATATTATCATCTTGGGGTTTCACAATGGCTTTATTATTCCCATCTTAGAGATGAGGAAGCTGAGGCTTAGGTTATAATAACCAGCCAAGGCCAACGAACAAGTAAGTGGCAGGAACAGGGCATAGTTACCATTGACGGTGCCCTAGGGTGCCGTGTCTGTCAAACAAGAGTCTACAGTTAACTCCAGGGCTGGCCCTGGCTCTGGGTGCCCTGACCCCACCCGAAACTGTCACCTCTTTTGCTTTGTGAGCACCCAGTGAGAAAGGGTGGAGGCCTGGGGAAGAGAGGATGGAGGCTAGGAAGCAAGGGAAGCTGGGATTGATCAGGGATTGGTACCTGAAAGGACTTTGGGTTTGGACTGACAGAGCTGAGAATGTCCAGGATTGTGGGTATGCACTGAGCACCAGGACTGTGGGTATGCACTGAGCACCAGGACTGTGGGTGTGCACTGAGTACCCAGGACTGTGGGTATGCACTGAGCACCAGGACTGTGGGTATGCACTGAGCACCAGGACTGTGGGTATGCACTGAGCACTCAGGACTGTGGGTGTGCACTGAGCACTCAGGATTGTGGGTATGCACTGAGCACTCAGGATTGTGGGTATGCACTGAGCACCAGGACTGTGGGTATGCACTGAGCACTCAGGATTGTGGGTATGCACTGAGCACTCAGGATTGTGGGTATGCACTGAGCACCAGGACTGTGGGTATGCACTGAGCACCAGGACTGTGGGTATGCACTGAGCACTCAGGACTGTGGGTATGCACTGAGCACCAGGACTGTGGGTATGCACTGAGCACTGAGGACTGTGGGTATGCACTGAGCACCAGGACTGTGGGTATGCACTGAGCACCAGGACTGTGGGTATGCACTGAGCACTGAGGACTGTGGGTATGCACTGAGCACCAGGACTGTGGGTATGCACTGAGCACTCAGGACTGTGGGTATGCACTGAGCACTCAGGACTGTGGGTATGCACTGAGCACCAGGACTGTGGGTATGCACTGAGCACCAGGACTGTGGGTATGCACTGAGCACTGAGGACTGTGGGTATGCACTGAGCACCAGGACTGTGGGTATGCACTGAGCACTCAGGACTGTGGGTATGCACTGAGCACCAGGACTGTGGGTATGCACTGAGCACTCAGGATTGTGGGTATGTACTGAGCACCAGGACTGTGGGTATGCACTGAGCACTCAGGATTGAGCACTCAGGACTGTGGGTGTGCACCGAGTACCCAGGACTGTGGGTATGCACTGAGCACCAGGACTGTGGGTATGCACTGAGCACCAGGACTGTGGGTATGCACTGAGCACCAGGACTGTGGGTATGCACTGAGCACCAGGAATGTGGGTATGCACTGAGCACTCAGAACAGTGGGTATGCCCTTAGTACCTGGGACTGTGGGTATGCACTGAGCTCTAAGGATTAAGCAGTCAGGACTGTGGGGTGTGTACTGAGTACTCAGGACTGTGGGTGTGCACCAAGCCAGGCATTCCCAGGGTTTGCCAGATTCACATGGTGCACCCTCCATGACAGGTTAGGGGTGCTTGCTGTGTGCCCCCGTCTGTAGACTTGATGCTGGGCCGTCTCTACCCCCCACCTCTCTCTCTCTTAGATGATAAAGCCAACAGGCTTCTGATAAGACCCAAGTGTGACAGTCTCTTCTAATTTGAATCCGCATCTCAGCTACAAGACTTTACCGTTCATCATTCTCTACTTCTTCCTCTGCCATTCAGAGCTATTGCCTGGGCACAGGCAACCAAATGCAGTAAAATTAGGGTGATTGATTTTTTTTTTTTTTTTTTTTTTTTTTTTTTTTTTGGAGGCAGGGTTTCTCTGTGTAGCCCTAGCTGTCCTGGAACTCACTCTGCAGACCAGGCTGGCTTTGTACACACGGAGATCCCCCTGCCTCTGCCTCCCGAGTGCTGGAATTAAAGGTGTGCGCCCCCACACCTGGCTCAGTTTGTTCCTCTATTGCTTAGACCTTGTTTACGACGGGGTTTGTCTCACTCTCCAGAGCAGAAGAGTGCCATGAACGGATGTGCCATTCTGTGCTCTTGGCGGGAAGGGTACGCCTCCCTGTGTGGAGGTGCCCTAGATTCCCAGTAGCGGAGTGGCAGGCAAGGGGACTGAGAGAGGACCAGGAGATTGGCTTCAGAGTGTCAACCCCACCCCAGAAGCAGCCATGTTCTAGCTGCCCTTTGACCCCTTACAGAGTCCAGCTCTGCCTTTCTTAACACCCTTCAGACTCCACCTACCCAAAGTCCACACCTCCTTCACCTGTCCTGGGACTTCAGTTCTCTACCTTCTCCCCTCTTGACCCTTGACCCCTGCACCCTGATGCCTGTCTGGGGTCCTTTGGGTGGGCTCCCTGGCCCCTGAGCCTGACTTCAAAGAGACAGAAGGAATTGGGGCCGCCGAGTGACCCTGAAATAGGAAGATAGGCTCAGAAGTCCAGGGCGCACACCACCTCCTAAGCCGTCCCAGGGGAGGCAGGCATTGCCATGCGCAGATGACAGGTTCCTGCTTCCCAGAAGGCGCCGGGGATGGGGACCGTGCCAGGTAGGCATGGTGCCCCCGCCCCTGTGCCAATGTCATGGAAAATCTGAAGCCTTGATCTTTGTTCTTGATTGTCCCTCTCCGGTTTTTATAACTGGAAACTTTCTCGGCATCTTTTGTCCCCATCAGCTTGGGAGGGAGGAGTGGAGGGGGGGGGCGGGGAGGGGGGGAGGCTGAGTCAGCAGCCGGTGTAGGAACTCTGCGCTTCCTTGGACCAGCGTGACCCCCCCACATCCACGCTCCTACAGTTCAGCCACCAACGGCCTGCACCTGTGCCAGAGGCCCTGGGAGCAGGGATGGTTATGGCACAGTCCTGGCTGTCCTTCCTAGGCGCCGGGTCCTCTTGCCCTGGGTTGACCCCTAGTCACCAGGGCCTCTCCCTCTAACACTTGGGGACAATAGGGTCCCAGCCCTTCCCCTCCCTCTGGGCAGTTCTGGCTTCTGTTTACCACAGGATTCAGTTTATGACTAGGAAGCTGCTTGGGGAGGGCGCTCACGCCCTCTGCCTCTCACCTGTTAGTTCCTTCAAGGTCCGCTTTCATGGAAACTTCTTGGGTCAGTGGCTCTCACCTTCCTTCCCTGCTCAGGAAGGGGAGGCTAGGGCCCCCTCCCTCGGGCTGGTACCTTCTTGCCCTCACAGCCCCCCTGAGAAGAGTTGGGTAAGGGCAGCTGGGGCTGAAGCCGGAGCAGGCAGCTCTCCCTCCTGGCATGACCTGGAGAGACTTGCTGGAGAGTAGAGTGTCTCTGTTCCCTGCATCTGTACAGTTTACTCAGGAGGCCGAAGCAAGAGCACCACAGGGTTCGCGGCCAGCCGGAGCTGGAGAGCCAGTTCAAGGCTCTCCTGGGTAACTTAGTGAGACATTGTCTTGAAATATAAAGTTAAGAAGAATACGGCTACGCGGGAGAGAACACTTGCCAAGAATAAGAACTTAGGTTCAGTCCCTATTCACACCACACACACAGTCAGTAGTGTTCCTTCGATGGATCAAAATCTCCAGTTTTGTGAGAAAACTGAACTCGGGCCAGTGAGAGAGCTCGCTGGTTAAAAGTGCTTACAGCCAAGGCTGACGGGCTTGATTCCTGGAACCTCTGCGGCAGAGGCCGAGAATCACTTCCTGAAAGTTGTCGTCTGCTCTTCACGTGTGGGCTGTGTCATGCAATAATAATACATAGAATAAGATACATTTGGAAAAATTCTGAAAGAAAGCTGACAGTTTTCGGGGTGAAGGGCCCTGTGATGTAAGTTCAGTGCAGTATGTGTGTGTGTGTCGGGGAGGGTGTTGGGGTAGGTGTTGGGGTAGGTGCTTCAAGCCTTCAAACCTCAGGAGAGAGAGCTTAGAGAAGCTAGAGTGGCCAGGGCCTGCCTGGAGGTGAGGGAGGCTGTCTGGAGGGTGTGGTCAGAGTGGGCTTAAGGAGTTGAGAAGTTTCCTCTGCATCTGCCCGCCCCCCACCTCTGTCACCTGCCTGTCTGTGTGCTGTGGGTTTGCCTGCAGTTTGGAGCAAGCACTAGCCATAAGGCAAAAGAAGTAGATCTTGCTGGCCTGGGGTCGGTGACGGTTTTCCACCAAGGGGGGGATCACGTCCAGAACCCCAGCACTGAACACCCGAGGACAGGGACAAGTGTCACTCATCTTTGTACCTTAGCCCACCACCCTGTTGTAGGGCATCCAACAAGCCTGCGCTGAAGTGAACCACATGTAATAGAAGGCCATGGAGAAGAAGGCGTCTGGCAGGCTTCCTCTGTGACCGTACAAGGACAGGGACCCCAGCCCCAGCCCCAGCCCCAGGATCAAGCTCTCTGCTCCATACCCAGGACTGTGGTTCTGAGCGCTGGCTTCCCCACGGTAGCGCCATGTGCCTCCTGGGAATCCTTGCTGTTGAGTAGTAGAAGGGGGAGACTGTGAAGCGCCCTGCTCTGCCCTGCAGACCAGCCTCCCCCCCACCCCACCCCCCACATCCGATCTACCTCTCTACCCAAGCGGGACAGATTGTTTTCCTTACTGCAAATCCCGCCAGTGCCCTGCCCTCCTCTCCAGAAGTTACTCAGTTACAGCGTCGGTTTTCTATTTCCAGAGCAAAGGCAGCTTCCACCTCCTCACACCCGCCCGGTGCTTCCCCTCCATCCAGTCTGGGGAGGGGCAGGACCAACGGCTGAGACCTAGTCCAGGTCCAAGGTGAGCAGCGCTTGCAAAGGAGAGGGCTGACTCTGTCCTCCTTTATGTCACCTCGTTCCTGCTATCTCCCGGGCTGTCTCCAGCAGCATGCAGCAAAAAAGCTCTACCCTTTGTCTTAAAGCCGCCACCCCCCTCCGAGGCCTGCACCAGCCCTGGCCCTGTTGCCCTGGGCATTCAGTGCTGTCTCCTGAGGAGGGAGAGTGCTCTCAATGCTTCTGTTTGTTCTCAGCCATCTTTCCCCAGACCCTGTGCTGGATTCTGTTCCCAGGAACCACACCAAAGGCCCGCGGGGCTGTTTGAATTAAGTTCGTCCACCCCAAGAATACCTCTCTCCCTCACTGGACCCTCCTCTGCAGCTCCAAGCTGTCCTCCATCCTGAGGTCCCTCCTCCCCGGGCTCTCCACTCCAGCTTAAATGTGGCGTTCTCAGGATGTGTCCAGCCTGTGAGAAGTGAGGGAAGAGAAAAATAACGGTTCATCTTCATGCTCAGTTTGACCGGATTTAAAATCACCTGGGAGACACACCTCTGCGTGTGTCTGTGAGGATGCTTCCTGAGGGGTTTAACTGAAAGGGAAGGAGAAAGCCAGCTGAACATTATCATTCATGGCTCTCTCTCTCTCTCTCTCTCTCTCTCTCTCTCTCTCTCTCTCTCTCTCTCTCTCTCTCTCTCTCTCCCCTTCCTGATTGGACAAAGACACTGGGGACCCGCTGCTTCCCACTCTTACCCTCCACACTGGACTCTATCCTCAAACTGTGGGGCAAAAGAAATGCTTCCTGGGGCTGGAGAGATGGCTCAGAGGTTAAGAGCACTGACTGCTCTCCCAGAGGACCTGAGTTCAATTCCCAGCAACCACATGGCAGCTCACAACCATCTGTAATGAGATCTGGTGCCCTCTTCTGGCCTGCAGTCATACATGCTGTATATATAATAAATAAATAAATAAATCTTAAAAAAAAAGCTTCCTTCCCTCAACCATTTCTTACAGGTATTTGGTCACAGCAAAAGGAACTAATGCAAGCAAGCTCTGAGAGCCGCAGACTAGGTATGGAGCAGGGAGCTTGTTCCTGGGGCTGGGGCTGAGGTCCCTGTCCTTGTAAGGTCACAGAGGAAGCCTGCCAGACGCCTTCTTCTCCATGGCCTTCTATTACATGTGGTTCATTTCAGCGCAGACTTGTTGGATGCCCAACAACAGGGTGATGGACTAAGGTACAAAGATGAGTGACACTTGTCCCTGTCCTCGGGTGTTCAGTGCTGGGGCTCTGGACGTAATCCCATCACTGACTCAGTTAACCCCAGACACCAAGTTGGGTACCTCCTGTCCTATGACTTAATCTCTATTAGCCCCAGAACAACCCTATGGTAGGAATTACAACCAACGTTCCCTAAACGAGGAAATGGATGCGCAGGTGAGCTGTAACTTAGCAATGGTTACCTAGGAAGTCAGCAGCAGAGCTGGGATGGAGAGCTCATCCCACCGCTAGGCTCACAACTGATAACTGTCAGCCTGGTGGGGACGGAGGGGCCAAGTGTGGGAAAGATTGCAGTCACACCCAGCACGGCTCCCCAGACATTTGGTAGGCATCAGCACACATGGGACATAAACATTTTCTGTAGTGACGTTGGTTCCCTGGAGGCTTGTGAGCCTTGGAGGGAGAGGGACTGGTGTAATGGCATCCGTGGCCTAGCAGCCCTCCACCCTAAGGTCTCTGTCTGTCCTTCTACCTCCTGAGCTACAGCTGGCTGAGCTCTCTTTTGCCTGTAAATCTCTGAAATTAGATTGGGCCTCCAGAGGTCATCCTCATACTTGCTGCCTCCAGGAGGGCCAGGTCCCTCTTCTGTTGCCTCCACCATCAGGAGAGCTGTGTGGCTCTTCTTCCACCCTCCCTAGAGTCTCCCATGCTGAAGAATAAAAGCTCCACCAGGTGTTATGCCTCCACCCCCCACCCCCCAGTGACATTTGTGGTAAGGGACCACAGCCTTAGCCCTGGAGAACCAAAATGGCTTTTCTTTTTCCTTGTTTTTTTTTTTTTTTTTTTTTCTCAAGACAGGGTTATTCTGTGTAACAGCTCTGGCTGTTCTGGAACTTGCTCCATAGACCAGGCTGGACTTGAACCCACAGAGATTGGCCTGCTTCTGCCTCCCAAGTGCTGAGATTAAAGGTGTGCTCCACCACACCTGACTTCCATACATTCATCCGTGTTTGCACATATGTTCACACACACGCTATAATGATATACTGTCCATGCATCCTGTAACTGAAGACATTGGGATAGTGATTGGCATGATGGCTAATCTTGGTTGTCAGCCTGACTGGATCTGAAACCAACTGAAACAAGAGTTGCTGCACTGGTGGCAGCCCAGATAAAAGAAAGAAGAAGAAAGAAACTTTGCTTTTTTGCCTGCTTTCCCTCACTCTTGCAGGGAAGTTCATCTGTCTTGTTGGTGCAACATCCTTCACTGATATTAGAACTAGTTTCCTCAAGCCTCCAACATAAACTGAAGACCAGCACCTCTCCAGAAATCCTCTAGGTCTTCAGCACCAAAGTGGAACTGCTCAGATATCCAACTTCCTTAACTGAACAGCTACTGGATTCCCAGCCTTCCCAGTGTGAGACAGCCATTGTTGGATTGCCTGCATGGTATTGTATAAGCCAATCCTAGTAAATCCCCTTTAATACACACAGTCCTAGCATTCTATTGCCTGAAGAGACACCATGACCACAGCAACTCTTTAAAGAGAGCATTTAATTGGAGCTTACTTAAAGTTTCAGAGGGTTAGTCCATCACCATCATGGTGGGAAGCATGGCGACACACACACAGGCAGACGTGGTGCTGGAGAAGCAGCTGAGAGGTCTACATCTGGATCCACAGGCTGTGGGAAGAGAGAGGAACACTGGGCCTGGCTTAGGCACTTGAAACCTCAAAGCCATCTTCCCCATCCAGTGACACACTTCCTCCAACAAGGCCACACCTACCCCAATAAGGCCACACCTCCTAATCCTTTCAACTAGTGCCACTCCTTGGTGACTAAGCATTCAAATCTATGAGCCTATGGGGTTATTCTTATTTAAACCAGTGCATGTGTGTCACACACACACACACATACACACACACACACACACACACACACCTCTCACACACATTCATTCTATCACTTCTGTTCCTTCAGAAAACCCTAATACAGTCAGGAAAAGATCCAGTGCCTTCTGGTGGAGAAAGTTCACCCTTGAACACTTGGTTGACTGACAGCCATTCTGGTTGGAGAAAGCAGCCCTTAAGTGGGATGGGCTTTGACTAAGATGAAAGATGGTCAGGATAGGAATTGGGGGTGAGAGATTAGAAGGAGTCACTCATGGAAGAAGGCTTGAGCACAGGTAGAAGAATGTGGTGGGAACATGCAAAGAGAGCAGGTTTCATACTTTCAAGGACAAAGATTCTAAAGACCAACAGTTTTGAGCAGTTCTGTGCAGCCAGGAATTGCCCTCGGTTGCTTCCAGATCTACAGTTGTCCACAGGCAGTAGACATCCATCTACCCCAGTCAGGGATGCTTCAAAGATATCAGCAAGGAATATGAATGAATGAATGACACGTTTGAGCCAAAGCAAAGTGGACACAGCCACAAGAGGCAAGACGCATGAAAGAGAAGTTTTCATGGAAGCTGAAAGTTACGTCCGGAAGTAACTGGTAAGGACACAAACTCAGCTCCAGTCCCATCAGACTCCCAGGGACGCTGCAAGGAAATGAGTTTACTACACATGTTAAACATTGTACACACGAACGTATGTGTTTACACACAAGCATTTATTTCCCCTCTCTAAAACATAAATAAGACAGTGATCCTGCAAGTGTCAGGTTAACTCTGGAAATGAAGACACCCAAAGCAGAATGTGTAGCAACAGAAATCTGTCATAGCTTGAATTGTTTTCCTTGGCCACCTGTAGTTAGAAAATCAACCTGGAAATGGCTAAAGCCCTGGATTCATGCTGGATAGGCACATTTTTATGATGTTCACATCCTTGCAGATACTTAGATATCACTCCATACCTTACTATTAAGTATATCTCCCCACTTATTATTACATCTAATATATATTTGTAACCAACTCGGTGATTGTCCTCAGATTATCAGGTTTCATCTCTCATACCAGGCTGGTTACCACGTGACCTCACCATGGATATAGAAGACTGAAAGACAGGCCGGCTGGAAAAGGCTGTTGTTAGAGCTATTATTGTTTCGTTCTCTATTAATATGTGCCCTGAAAGTGTGACCATGTTTACTCTCAGACTGAACTGCAAGACCAAGGAAAATCTGCTTGTAAGCCGAGTCCCACACAGAAAGTAGAAGCATAAAGAACAAAAAGGCAGGTGCAAGCTCTGTGAGCAAAGGAAAGACTGGGGATTTGCCTCGTTCTGTCTGGCTTCATGTATGCCATGATGGAGTAGAATAGATGCTCTTGGGAGGTCCCTTCCAGCTCTAGCATGCTGGGATCCCTGGGTGTGTCGCTCAAGTAGATCATTGGGTGCTAATGAGCAGAGGCCTGATATGAGCAAATACTGCTTCTCAGACTTCAAACTGCATAGAAAACACAGCTTCTCGGGGATCTTGTTTAAACACGGATTCTAGCTCACATGGCCTAGGTCTCTGTCTTTCTCACGAGCCCCCAGGGCAGGCTGGTGTTGCTAATCCATGGACCACACCACGAGAAGCAAAGACTGGAAACATGGCGGGTCTGGGTCAGAAGTCCCATGTCTGGCTATCTTTTCTGAGCCACATTTTGTTCTTCAGTAAAAACAGAAACGGTTTTAAATACACACTTTCAAGTGGCTCTCATAAGGCTCATGGGAGACAATGTATCTGAAAGTCCTGACACTGTAAAGTGCCTTATACATGTTTGTGAGGGTTGTTCGCAGTTGCTGAACTTCACCTTCAAAGGCTTGTGGCAGGTGCCGCTGACCTGGCAGATGGGTGGGGCTGATGGGGTGACAGCGGCCTGCATCCTTGCGTTTCTTCTAGAGATGCTCATGGCAAGCAGTTTCCGGGAAGCTGTTATTTGCAGAAGCCAGATGCTCTGTGTCTCTCCCTCCACCCTCTGATTGCTAGTCTGCCTATGCTGCTGGCCCTGGCCCAGAGACGCCACATGGCTCCCAGCTGTGCTGGGACACCAGGACACATTCCTTCCTCTCCCAACTGTGGGTTCTCCCTTTTGCTCACCACAGGCTGGGGGCTGACCCAGAGTGGAACCTTGCAGTGCGTAGTTTTCCTTCTCTTTTTGTCCTAGGACATCCAGTGCCCTCATGCCCCAGTGCCCTCAAACCAGTCAACCCACCCTCAGCAAATCCTTCTTTTAGGAATACAACCCCTGTATGGACTGGAGTAGTTTCGCACTAGATAACAAAGTGAAGAGGTGAGTCTCAGCTTCTGAGGCCTCCCTATCTCCAAAGGGCAGGATTTTTGGAGATCCAAGACTCCATTGTCCTGAAACCTCATGCCTCGTCACTCCCATTCTCAACTGGCCTTTCCAAGCTCTGCTGAATCTAGAGCTTGTTCTCGGCCTACTAAGGTGTGTTTGTGTGGGGGCCCACAGGGGCTCTCTACTGAGACCTTACTCAGGGTCAGAGAATCTGGGCTTGCTTTACCTAGCAGGGCTAGATAATAGGGTGATTTTGTTGTTGTTGCTGTTGTTGTTGTTGTTGTTGTTTTTCGAGTCAGGGTTTCCCTGTGTAGCTTTGTGCCTTTCCTGGAACTCACTCTGTAGACCAGGCTGGCCTCGAACTCACAGAGATCCACCTGCCTCTGCCTCATGGGGTTAAAGGCTGCACCGCCACTGCCTGGCATAATGGGATGATTTGACCAGGGGCATGGTTATCAGGTGTTTGGAAGGGTCTACATTTGTTGGTATTTTGTGCTTTGATCTTGCAAAGGGGAGGTCTTTTGCCTTTCTCCTTGGCATATTTTTAAAAGCCCTGTTGAATAAAGCTCTGGGTGACTGGGTATTGACCCAGGACCCTCCCAAAGCCATCCTGTGTCTCTGTCTTTCTCCTTGTCATCTAGGTCTATCTTTCTACCTAATATTTCCTCATTCCTCTCTCCTCCACCCAAGAACCCTTCAAAAGGTGGGAGCAGGTCGGAGCTGGACTCCCACATGTTTGTAAAACAACTCCTCTGATTTTCACAGGTAGAGGTAAAAATGAGGCAAATCTGCCTTTATTGGCCACTTAGAAGTTTGGACATAGCCATCACCTGCCATCTGCTTCATGTCCTCAACAACCACAGTGAGTGGTGATGCTCATGTGTGGGACAGAGAACCCCTGGTATGACTGGTAGAGACACAAGCCAAGTTCCAGCCCCATCAGACATTCCTAGGGACACTTGGGAGACGTGGTGAGTAGGGCCATCTCTGGGCTGTTGGTCTTGGGTTCTAGAAGAAAGCAGGCTGATGCCTGGACTGAGTCTACCAAGTTGATTGCAGTCCTGGGGGGTGGGATTTGCCCTGGAGGAGGAGGGAATGGGGGGTGGGCTGGGGGTAAGAGGAGGGCGTGGGAGGGGGGAGAATAGGGGAACCCGTGGCTGATATGTAGAACTGAATGGTATTGTAAAATAAAATAAATAAATAAATTAAAAAAAAAGAAAGCAGGCTGAACAAGCCAGTAAACAGCCCCCCTCCACGGTCTCTGCTTCTGTATTGCCATTCCCCGGGTCACTCACTGTTTGTGAGACTGGACCGGAGGCCAGTGGAGACGGCAGGTGCTCTCTGCCCGGCTCTCCACAGTCCTCTCTCCCTCCTCCGGTGGGAGTGGGGAGCAGAGTCACCAGGAGCGAGGGTGCACAGAGTTCTTCCCGTATGCCAGGCAGCGGTGACACTCAGTATAGGTAAACAGATATGGAAGAAAGTCTCTCAGCAGTGCTGTGTGGGTGGGTTCCTTCCTGCCAGAACCAGCAGTTAGAGTAATTGGGCCGATTACTTTACTGATTACCACTGTGGCAGGTGAGCTATGTAATTGCAGCCGGGGTAGGGAGGGAGGCAGACCTGAACCTACCCCAGCCAGTTTAGGAAACTGAAAGCTGACCATTCTCCTGCACCTGGCACCTCTGGGCGCCAGTGTTGGCACCAGGAACACCTGGAGCTGGGATGAGGGCAAGGGTGAAGGTGCTGGCATTGGGTAGGAATCTCTAAGTTCGGGTTACTTGTGTACGGTGGGTTTCTGCTGACCATGGTGCTAACAAACTCCAGGCCAAGCCTGTAGCGTCTCTGGATAGCGAGCCAGGGAGAACCCAATGGTAGTTACCCATCTGCACTTAGACCCAGCCTCCCACCATCCTCTTTTGCCTACACAAACCGGGCAAAGGTCTCACTAAAGGCTTCATCCCAGGCTTGCAGGCTCCAGAAGTCCCCAGGAAGTCATGGAGGGGACTGGACAGCTTGGGCCCATGATGCCTGTGTCCATCTAGCCTGCGGGCTCAAGCAGGCAGCAGAGTCTGCAGGGTGGTGAGTTCAGCAGCCCTTACCACCATCGGCACACACACTGGCCACACTGACCCGGGTCTCTAACCCCATCTTGGCCTGGTCCTTCCTGTGGAGACCAAAGAGACTTACTGTGCAATTTTGGGGACAAATCTCTTCAAGGAGGGGGGTCCTCTAGGTCAAGAGGGGGTGTAGGCTTCAGGGTAAAATAAACAAGTAGAATCTCTGGGAAGAACTATGTTTACCAGTGGTGTGGGGTTGGTTGAAGGCTAGGGCCCAGCGTCCTTGGCCAAGGCCACACAGAATCGTCTGGAGGGTGGAGAAACAGACCTTCAGCCAAAAGATGTTCCCTGGCCTTTGTCTGGGCCTTAATCTATCTCCTTGCTCCCAAACACTGATATGGTCCTTAAAGTCCCACAAGCTAGGGACCCCTCACCCGAGTAGCCTCAGGGCTGGGGCAGCTGTGGGCTTGGGCTACAGGTGAGAAATAAAACCTTGGAGCCCGAGAGAAGACAGATGTTTTCATATACTGTCACTGGGGTCATCACCCAAGGACTGCGTCTGTCCTAATAACTATCAGCTCTTGCCAGAATTCACTTCTAAGTATCTGGCTGTCCCCAAGCTTCCCTGAGATCCTTTAAGGCTAAGGAGGATATTTTGAGAGAAGAATGTTCTTATTTAAAGCTGAAAAAAAAAAAAAAAAAAAAAAAAAACAACCAATGTGATTCTTGCTGTTCTAGTAAATTTATCAATCCCCTATAATTTCCTTGACCCAAAAGATAACACTCCGTTCCTTAAAAGAAAGACTCGACCACATCCTTCCCCTGTGCAGTCTCTTTCCTGTCCCTCTCCCTCCGAAGCCAGCCTCACAGCCCTGGCAAAAGCAGCTGGGCAGCCCACAATTCAAGGAAGGCATGGTTTCCCATCCTGCTGATGTAGGCCCACGCTCTCATCTCTGGGAAGCCCCTAATGTTCCTGGGCTAGACGCTTCCACATGATAGCTTGACATGATAGCCCTAAGTTATTTTCCCAGTCCTTCTCCTGCCTCGGGGGTGACAATGCTCAAGGAGGGCCCTTGAGCTGAGGGGTCAGCAGGTGAGCTTTGCTGTCAAGGAATGCTTTCCCTAGCCAGACTGGCCCCTCTTTGGCACTCTCCAGCGTGGAGACAGCCACAGTGGAAGTTCCAGGCTTAAACACGTCCTGGTTGAGCCTACACATGACCAGGTTTTGCTGCATCATGGCGAAGTGAACGTGCCTCTTGAACACTGGTTATTCTGACCCTCATGTGTGCCTCATAGAGGTCCCCTCCACACTTTTTCCTGGCCTGTTTGAGCTGTGGCTCCTGTATGGGCTGAATCTCCTAGAACTAGCTGGATGACTTGAGTGGGTCTTAGAGCAAAGGCACTCGAATTGGGAACTGGGAGCAGAAGCAGAGGGTGAGCAAGCGTACGTCTTGCTCCTCCTGCTTCCTGACCATTCTCCGCTGCTGTGACTACAGCCCCTGTTGATACTGTGTTCTTCTCGATGCTTCTAGCACCCACTAGGCTCTGGCTACCTGTCCTTCCATCATCCCTCAGGCCATGCTGGCCAGGATGGTAGGGACTTCATGTTGTTCCCATACTTCGTTTTCATCCCTGTAGCCTTGATGAACATCTGTCAATGGATGGGAAGTGGAGGCAGGAGGGTCAGGAGTTCAAGTTCGTCCTTAGCTACAGATGAGCTCAAGGCAAACCTGAGTTACATGAGACCCTGTTTCAAAAAACAGTGAAAAGCCGGCACTGTGGTATATGCCTGTGACGCCAGGACTCAGGAGGCTAAGACAAGGTGATTAAAAAAAAAAAAATGTGCATGCTCTTAATCCCAACAGTCAAGAGGCAGAGATAGGTGGATTTCTATTAGTTCAGGCCAGCCAAGGCTACATAGTGAGACCCTGTCTCAAAAAATATAAATCAAGATCATTCTTGATTGCAGAGTTAGTCGAAGTTGAAAACCAACCTGAGCTACAAAAGATCCTGCCTCAAAAACCAAAGAATCAAGGTAAAATTCCTTGGCATGTATGAAAATTGCTAACTTTTCCAAGCTCAAATTTTAGGCTTCCTATGTCAATCCCCTCACACTCCTGCACCCCCAAGTGACTGAACTACTTGTCATCCCCAAGGTCTCTGAGTTCTCTGTATCACCAAGTTCACACTCTTTTGAGCAGAGAACCCCCGCTGCCTTGGTTTCTGTTGTGTGCCCCGAGTGCTACCCACAGACGGCAGAAGACAATCCCCCCCATCTTATCTCCTGGCTCCGGAGTTCAGGAGACTAGGCAGGCTGTACTGGATTCTTTGTGTCGTTCTCACCAGGCCAAAAAAAAAAAAAAAAAAAAAAAAAAAAAAAAAAAAAAATCGATGTGTTAGCCAGGTGGGCTCTTATCTGAAGGCTCAGGGACAGAATCTGCCTTCCTGCTCACTTGAGCTGATGGCAGTGTTCAGGTGAAGTCTGCTTCCTTGCTGGCTGGCTGCCGGTTCTCTGTCCCCAGGTTTTAAGCCACCTTCTTTCCCATGTATCCCTTTCAATAAATGGCACACTGGGCTCTTCTCATGTCCCAGTCTCTCTGACTTACTCTTCCGTCACCAGCCAGGCAAAATGCTGTGCTTTGGAAGTGCTCACGTGATTAGATGAAAGGGGTGTGCTCCCTTTTGCCATATGCCAGATCATGAGGAGAGCACCAGAGGGTGAAGGTTGAGAGGACCACCCTGAGCTCTTGCTTAGCACACCTTCTGTCCTTTGGCCAGATGTTACCACCACTGTAAAGTCTCCATTTGGCTGTAAACACTCATCACACCCTGATGACACTTTATTAGGTCTTTTGTTGTGTTGTCCGAATGAGCTCTTAGGGCATGAGCTGTGTTTTGCCTACAGTTGTGCCATTTAATAAACAAACGAAAAGAAAGGGAGGGAAGGACAGAGGGAAGAGGAGGAGGGGACAGAGGGAGGAGGAAGAATTCAGAGTCTGCTCTGTGTGTGTGTGTTCCCACATGTACATGTGGGTATGCTTGCCTCTGTGTATACGAATAGAGGCCAGAGGTCGACATCTAGTACCTTCCAGGATTACTCTCCCCCTTGGTTTTTGAGACAGGGTCTCTCCCTGAACCTGAGCTGGAGCTTACTGTATGAGCTGCCGGAATCCACCATCTCCTCCCCACTGATCTGGGGGGTGCAGATGCCCCTGCTGCACCCAAGTTTTCACATAGGTTCTAGAGATCCAAACTCAAGACCTCATGTTTGCACAGCCAGCCCTTTATTGACTGATACACCTTCCCAGGCCTGACTGCAAAGCCTTAGCCTGATTCGAAGGATCAAATTCCTATAAAGATACTTAGGGTCCTTCATGCTTTTACAATGCTTTATCTCTTCCTCTTCTTCTTTCTCAGTCTGATTATTCTTTCCTTCTTTGAGGTCCATTTGCAACATTTTCCGACTCAGTCCTGTTCACCACCCTAGAAGCCAGAGCTTATGTTCTACACCTTCAGTCCTTAGCCAAGTGCAATGATCCTTGGAAAGAACCAATTGAGGACACCTATCCTCAATAGTGCAAGATGGGTAGTCATCCTCTCACTCACAGGGCAGGTACCAGAAGGAAAGATCAGCAAGGATCAATTCTGGAAACTGGGGGAACGTTTCCCGTGTTAGACAGGACCTGGGTGATGTCCATGTAGCATTAAGCTTTGAGAGACTGGGGGGAGTTTCATCTCTTCCTCTCTGGGAAATCAGGTGGTTCCACAAGGTTCCTGATCGTTTTCTTTGATTCCACTGGCCGAGGAGTGGGTGCACCTCATCCTTCTCTTTCTCTAGCAGGAAGACATGCTTACCTTCGGGAAAGCAAGCAGGCCCAAGCCTGATGGTGCAGCACCTCGGTCCTCAGCCCCACACGCTAGAGGTGAGGAGTGAAAAGTCTTCTTCCACACATTTGTCACCCCAACCAAGTTCCCCTGACTTTTCTCGCTGTTGACAGTTTCTTATACCTCCGTACAGCACACAGCTTTTATGGTGCCTGCATTTTAAGCACAATCACAATGCTTCTGCAGCTAGTACACAGTTTAATTGGGCCCTTATTTCTATAAAGATCATTTCTCTTTCCTAGGAACTATCAAGCCAGTTTAGGAGCATTTAGCAAAACCATTTTCAAGGAAATTATTGAACTTGTTTGTGGTTCATCCAAGAAGATGAGGAGTTACTTTGACTCACCCTCCTCTCCCCCTACCTCTCCCCCTAGCCACCCCAGGACAGCGGCTCCCCTACCTCCCTCCACCAGCCTTCCCAGCTCACCTTTCTCCTGCCCCAGATGAAATAGTCCAGAGATTCCAAAAGTTACCTGCAAAGTCCTGTTTCTATCTCCCCTGGGAAGACAAAACAACCCCCCTGGCACTCTTCCAACCTGCTCCAGCTTTGGCCCTTAATGGATACAGCAAGATGCCAATTATTGAGTCATTCAGATAGAGGACAGCCACAATGTCCAGGCACAGGAACCTTAGCTAGTTACAAAATAACATTCTGGGTAGTTACATTGTAATTTACCTGTTAGGATGAACTTTGGAGCATTTATTGAAGTTGTATACTCTCTCTCTCTCTCTCTCTCTCTCTCTCTCTCTCTCTCTGTGTGTGTGTGTGTGTGTGTGTGTGTGTGTGTGTGTGTGTGTGTGTGTTGATGGCAATAACTTTTCTGTTTATAAGGGAGCCTCAACAGAAGGGGAGTAAGTCCAATGTGTGGAACAGGTGGCCTGAGGAAGACCTTAATTCAGAGACATCCTGTGAGCGACTCTCTTAGGGACAGCCTTGGGCAGAGGTCTCCATCCACTTATTACTGCACACTCCTAGGGTTGTTTTCATGTCCTCTGCTGTGAGCCACACATCTTCACCTCACACTCCGGACTCTCCAGTTCACCACACTGGGTCAGACAGAATCTAAGATTCACTTAGCTGTACAGCCTACAGGAGTGTCTCCAGAAGTATGAGAACTACAAAGTTTCCCACTGGATGCTTCCGGGAATACTTCCAATGGGTTTGGAAAACACTCTATACTATTTCTTTCAGTTGTAAAGTTTTAGTAGATCCACGCATTAAAGGCCTTAAAAGTCCTCTGTTTAGCTCAGTTTATCTTACTGGCGTGGCTATTGAGTTCCTACCACATGCCACATATTATTCTAAGTACCAGAGGGATGTCAATGAGTAGGACAGATACCTGGTGTTCAGTTGTAGTTAGAAGAGAAGATAATTCACAAGTAAAATGATTGGCATAAAGAGTGATATGGTGGGACTGGAGAGATGGCTCAGTGGTTAAGTGCCCTGGCTGCTCTTCCAGAGGACCTGGGTTCGATTCCCAGTACCCACATGGTGGTTCACAACCATCTGTGACTCCAGTTCCAGGGACCCTGACACCCTTTTCTCTCCTTCATGGGTGCCAGTTAAGCATGTGCTTTGCAGACATACAAGCAGGCAAAATGCCCACATGCATAAAATAACAAAAACCACTAAATAATAAATTTCGGGCCCTAAGTGTCTCCATTCTCAGGTTATTGACTTCCTTTGGGGGGATTTTGATTCCTAATAGTGGTTCAGCAGGTTGGAACTCTGACAGAGAGCAGTAGGCATCTGCTGGCGAGTGAGAGAGTCTGGCCCTTCTGCCTCAGATTTTTATTTTGAATTATAAAACATGCCCCAGCAGTCAACGGTTATTTCCAAAGTTTATAAAAGTTATTCATGTAGATTATTTTTGTAAGTTCTAAGTATTTTATTGCCCATATGCTTCTTGGCTGTTGGATTTTTATTTATTTATTACTTCCTAGAAAGTTTGGAAATCAGTAGGGTTGAGGGATAGGATGGTAAATAAAATGAAGATCTTCCTATATAGCCAAAGGGACAGGAGGGATGTGTCAAATCCAGAGGAGCCACTTCTCACTTCTCACTGGCAGAAGAGACAACGGCTCTGCAACTGAAGGCTGGTCTTTCCCTTTTATTGAGCTGTTTGGTCTGGGGCTGTCCTTGTGAGAGTGAGCGATTGAAGAGCTAACTCAGTCTCTCTCTCCAGTGGACAGCTGTCTTAGTCAACGTTAATAAATTTCATTCCCAGGAACTTATCCATTTCCAAAATGTCTTGGAATCAAGTTGATTCTAGTTTTTCATCGTTTAATTTCTACAGCATCTTTAGTTAGATCCCTTCAAACTCCTAAACAATTACTTCTTTCTTCTTTCTTCCTGAGCCGATTCGTCTTGCCATAGGCTTACCTGCCACAGACTGGCCCATCGGGGGTACCACGACCATAGGGGGACCAGAGCTTGGGTAGTCAGGAAGGCAAGGATTCGGCGAATGACCGACAGACAGACAACACACTCAGAAGTGGTTTGAATCTGCTGCAATCTTACTTCTGCAAATCAGTAGTTTATATACAGAAAAGAAAACTATCAAGTCATACAAGGAGCAACAAGAGCTTGGCAATAATTCAATTACATCATCTTTAAAAACAGTAAGCACACAATTATTAATCGGCGCTAGACATATCCCTTCACTCACAAGAACTTTATGACCCAAAGAGCAGTCTGTGTTTTATAAACTTAGTACAGTCCCTAGACTTGTGAAGGTTTCTTTGCGGTTGTGGCTGTGTCCTTCATCTTTATCTCAGCCGCTCGCTAGTTTATTACGCACTTTTACTTTTCTGGTTCTCATGACCCACTTAGCCAATTTGGATGCTGCAGATCCTCTCTAAGTCTTTCTTCAGTTCTTTACCATTTATCTCTTCTAATATAAAACCTTTTTACCTGCTGGAATATGGACTCTTGTACTTTTACGCCTGTAAGGGGAAAGAGTTCTGCTGTAGTCCTTAAGTTTCCCATGCTGAACTTCCTCAACAGAGGGACCACAACTGCCTCCTATGAGATAATGTTTTCTGCCATAAATCACTTTAGTTGGGATTCCTAAAGGATTCCTAGTGGGTGAGTGTTCATTCCCTAGAAGTGCCTGAACTATTATACTTTCTATTATCTAGTGGCTTGGGGTCTTTAAGGAATAGCTCATTCTGCTATATCTAAATAAGATCCATGTCCAGCTTTCCCTTTCCTCCATAGTTCACAACCCAAGCATTCATTAATTTTGGCTGTGTTTTATAGATTAATTAGAACATTATCAGAAAAGCAGTTATACAGAACCCATAGCCCAGAGAGCTCATGATCTGTGAGCATGTCTCCTTCGAGAAGGAGGCATAATGCAGGCACTCTGTCAGGGACCTCCAGGGAGCTTAGTCCTGTGGGACACGTATCTCCCGTCCACTATTATTGACATAATTGTTCATGTCACACGGACAACACTGGAGTTGGTGTGGCACTTACCTAGATTATCTTTTTAAGATCCAATTTTTAAATTTCTGTGTTACATTGCTTAAATTTTCTAAATTTATGGTTTCTTAATGCCCCCCCCCACAACTTTTTAATACAGGACATTCATCATTAATTTTGAAATTGAGGAATATTTTAATGCACCTGTTTTCAGCTGTAGCTCATGGACTGTAAAGCTGCTTACCAGCAGCCATTTCCTAGGCCTGCCGTCACCGTCTGTAAGACTGCAGCCAACTGCTTTCCAGTTCAGCTTGCCTGCTCGTCTTAGTCAGGGTTTTCATTGCTGTGATAAAACACCATGACCAAAAGCAACTTGGGGAGGAAAGGGTTTATTTCATCTTACACATCCCAAACACAGTCTTCTGTGAAAGGAAATAGGGGGAGGAACCTGGAGGCAGGAGCTGACGCAGAGGCCATGGAGGGGTGCTGCTTACTGGCTTGCTCCTCATGGCTTGCTCAGCCTGCTTTCTTATAGAACCCAGGACCACCAGCCCAGGGGTGGTCCCACCCACACGGGCTGGGCCCTCCCCCATCCATCATCAATCAGGAAAATGCCCCACAGGCCTGCCCACAGGCCAATCTGGTGGGGGTATTTTTTCACTTGGGGTCCCCTCTTCAAAACAACTCTAGTGTGCGTTGAGTTGTTATGAAAGTAGCCTGCACACCTTTTGCTTCATGGGTTGTCACAAGAGTACAATATGCAAAGTACATAACATAATGCCCACCACATAGTACGTGCCAAGCAGCTGTTAGTGTTACATGTTTTCATGCAAGTACTATGTTAGTTGCATCCACAAGTTTCAATGTATGATAATGTACTTATTAATTCTACATATTTTCTCTCTTACATAATGGTTTATTTTTCAAAAGTGTGTTTTAAAACTTCACAGTGTATAGCTCTTTTCTTGTACCCTTTTTGCCCAGTATCACCTACTGTGGTGTTCATGGCTGTTTCCACCTTTGGTATTGCCTACTGTGGTGTTTATTCATGGCTGTTTCTATTCTCCCCCTTTCCTGGGCCCGTGGAAGGGTTAGCCTATAAAGAGGCTAGAAGTGAGTCATGATCATGTGGCTTGTTTGGATCAATGAGTATAGTGCACTTCTAAAATCTAGCTTATGGGGACTGGAGAGGTGGCCCAGCGGCTAAGAGGCCTTGTTGATCTTGCAGAGGACCCGGGTTCAGTTCCTGGCACTCACATGGCAGCTCACAACTGTGTTCCAGGGGATCTGACAACCTCTTCTGACCTCCCGGGGCACCAAGCACGCATGCATTGCACATGTTTCCATATGCAGGCGGAGCACTCACATAAAATAAGAATAATAAGTAAAAATAAGATAGTATTTGATTCCTGCCAAAAAACCCAAAACAAACCGAAAACCAGACAGAAGACAGGTCCCAACAATCCAGAACCTTGGGCCTGCAGGGGTGTCTGCTGACACCATGAACAAAGATACAAGACAAAAGAAGAGATTCAAGGCACTTTGGGTTTTTGGTTGTTGTTGTTCATAGGTGTTGGTTGGTTGGTTGGTTGGTTGGTTTGGTTTTTCGAGATTTATTTTTAATTATGTGATGTGTGGTGAAGGGGTTGGGTGTGTGCACACGTGGGCACAGGTGCCACAGGGGCCACAGGTGTCAGATCCCCTGAAGCCAGACTTACCAGTGGTTGTGAGCCACCAGACGTGGGTGCTGAGAACCAAAGTCGAGTCTTCTGTGAGGGCACTCCGTTCTCTCGAATGCTAAGCCACCTCTCTGCTTGCTTGTTGTTGCTGATGCTGTGAACGTGTTCCTTGTATCTTAAGGTCAGCCTTCAGCTCCGTATGCAGCGGTGGATGACTCTGAACTCGGGGTGGGGCTGTGGTATATGGATGTGTGCGTTGTGTGCCCGAGTCAAAGCCAGAGGAGAAGGCCAAGTGTTCTGTCTTATCCCTGTCTCTCGCTGAACCTCAAGCTAGGCTCACAGCCAGTAAGTCTCTGTGATCCTCCTGCCTCCACTTCCCACAGTGCTAGGAGTCATGGATGCTTCCCAGGGATGAGATTTCAGTCAGGTCCTTATGCTCGGACCGCAAGCATTCTTACTCACTAAGACATCTTCGAAGCCTCGACCTTGACCCTCTGTCAAGACCGTTTTTCCCGAGTGCTGCCACAAGCATGTCCCACTATGCCCAGTTTGAATTACTCATTTAGTGTTTCCAGAGCAACCTATCCTATTCTGCTTGATCTTGCCTCTAGTTAGTTGGACTGTGGTCAGAGAATGCAATTAGTATGAAAGCAATTCCTTAAATATTAAGACGACGTTTATGCCCTAACATGGCCAGTTTTCATGAATATCCTACTAATGCTCAAACACACACACACACACACCAAAAAAAAAAAAAAACCAAAAAAAAAGATACCTGTTCTCTTAACTACCGGGTGGAATGCTCTGTACGTGTAAGCTTAACTTGTTTGTTAATTGTCTTATCTTCACTTTTTTTTAATTTTTTTTATTTATTTTTTAAATTACACTCATGATATTCATTACTTACACTCATGATATTAATCATATTTGTGGTATTCATAGATTACATTCGCAGTATTCATTCAGGTATATATATATTTAATTTTAAATGTCGAATGTCATTTCTTGAAGTGGGTAAGAGGTCTTAAATACAGGCTTACAGCACAATGGGAGGACCCTGGAGGGCAGAAGTTCGCTACTGATGTTTTACAATCTTGCATCTAAGCCCATTATTCAGGATACACAGACAAGGAACTTCCCTTAAGCATTCAGGAGGGTGGAACCTGCCAGGGAATTAGCATTGGGAGCATATCTAGGTCGAGTTCCGCAAACAAGGCAACAGTTACCCAAAAAAGGGGCCAGGGCCCTGCAGGTCCTTTTACTAAAAAATGAGCTTCTGACTTGGGTTGCATGGGATGTCAGCAGGTCACCTTACCTGTCATGGAGATGCCTACCCAGGCCACACAGGTGCTCTGTCTTAGGTTGGTGAGTGCCCCCCAGGAATTTCCCATCTATGAATACTCATTATCATATAGGTTCAGTCGTGTGTGAGCTGCAGTTAATTGCTGCCAAAGATCTCAAGTGGCACTGGGCTTGCAATCTGTGTGTTCGATACAGAAAAGACCAACAGAGGTCCTATCTCACCCATAGCCAGTAGGCTAAAGGCAACTGAGCCATTCCCTTCCTTAATGAGCCATACTGTATGTTGGAGTCCTTGTAAGATAGTATCCCAAAAGCATCTGGAACTTGAGTTTATAAATTTATAATTTTCAAAGCCAATTGAGATGTATATAACTACTGAATTAAATTTATCATGCCCAATAGAATGAAAGATTAACTAACTGTGGTAGCTACTTTTGTTGCCAGGGTCTCCACTGTGCTAGCTGTAGTAAGCAATTATGAAATGGTAATCCCAGAAACAGTAGCAATGGTGTGCACCATTGTTATAACAGCAACAGCGGCAGCAGCAATGTCAAATTCTCTTCTGGATTATGTGGACATTCACTGGCATGGGATACAACTCCAGGAACACGAATCTCCAAGGCCCGTTTTTCTTGATCCCAGCATGACTTTAGTTGGCAGCTCTTCTGGAGAATCTAATCTCATGGCTACAGTTCCTAGGCTTACATTAATGCTTGCCAAAGCTGGCCATATTGGGCTCTCAATCTCCATTGGCATCAGAAGGGTAGATTTTTTCATGAAGACCCATTAGGTCTCTGTCATGTTGGGCTTCAGCAGCAGCCACAGGGCACGTTCAGTGCTCAGGAATCCAAAGAGGAACGTTCTGTATGTGTAAGCTTAACTTGTTTGTTAATTGTCTTATCTTCACTTATTTTAAAATTTATTTTTATTTTGTTTTATTTATATGTCTGAGTGAATGGATGTATGCACAGAGACTAGAAGAGGATCTGGAGTTTTGGCGGGTGGGAGCTGTCTGATGTGGGTGCTATGATCTTCATGACAGAGCAGCAAGCATTCTTGGCCACTGAGCCATCTCTGAGCCCTCCTCTCTTATTCTTCTGCCCGTTCAGTCTCCCTGGCATTGAGTGAAACATTTCTCGGTGGCTGTGAATGTCTCATCTGAAAAGAAAAGGAAAAAAAAAAACTGATCCTTTTGCTGTCTGTGTTCGGGGCTCTGTCACTGAGAGCACCCCAGCTTAGAATCATTTGAGATCCCTTCATACATTTGAGGCTCTTCATCCAGATCTGGAATGTTAGCTCCTTCTTCATCTTTCACTGGAATGTTTACTGAGTGACCGGTTACTGTGGTCATTGGCGGATTTTGACTGGCTGCCGCCACCTTACCACATGCTGTATCCTGATTTTGTTCCTGCATCTGACGACTGCGGAGAAGCCGGCCACAAGCCCAGTCGGTACACCCCGTCAGGTGACCTTCGCCCGACAGCTTCCCCAGTCTCCTCTGTACCTCGTGGCTTTCCTAGATGTGAACTTTAAAAACCAGTCCTCCTGACACCCACGGAGCCCCATGTTTCCCCAGTCCTGGAACCACCTTATTCGTTGTCTCTTTTTTTGTTTGTTGGTTTGGTTTTTCGAGACAGGGTTTCTCCGTGTAGCTTTGCGCCTTTCCTGGATCTCCCTCTGTAGCCCAGGCTGGCCTCGAACTCACAGAGATCCGCCTGGCTCTGCCTTCTGAGTGCTGGGATTAAAGGCATGCGCCACCACCGCCGGCTCCGTTGTCTCTTTTAATATGACCTCTCCTTTTAGACCCCACCCCAGCTGTCCTGATTTAGCACAACTCAACCTCCTCACCCTCTCTGTCGTATCTTTTAATGGCTCATGTTTCCATGTCTGTGTCTTTCTGTTTTACATTCCGGGGCATTTTGGGGGCTACGACATCCAGTTTACTCATTTTTTTCCCTCATTATGTCCCAACTGCTACTTAATCTACCCAAAGAATTTTAAGATTCAACACAGTATTTTTTTTTCCTTTCTAGAAATTTATTTTGGTTCTTTCCCAAGTTTTCTTATTTATACTTTATTTTTACCTGATTTTTTTGTTTGTTTTTGTTTTTCGAGACAAGGTTTCTCTGTGTAGCTTTGCACCTTTCCTGGATCTCGCTCTGTAGACCAGGCTGGCCTCGAACTCACAGAGATCCATCTGCCTCTGCCTCCCAAGTGCTGGGATTAAAGGTGTGCGCCACCACCACCTGGCTTTTTTTTTTTTGTTTGTTTGTTTCTCTTATTTATTTAAACTCATTAAACTTACTTTGTACTAGGTCTGGAAATTATAATGTCTGGAGTTCTTGGAGCTATTTCTGCTGTGGTTTGTGTCCATGTGTGTCTTGTGTCTTTGACAGTGAATGATAACTTCTTGGAATTCACCAGTGGCCAGTATTTGAGCGCTGGAATGAAGCTGAGCGTCTCCAGAGGCGAGTTCTGTTGGATCACGCCAATAGCAACAAAGAATCGCTGTGTATATATTTATTTCATTTATTCTTTTTTAAGACAGGGTTTCTCTGTGCCTGCCTGGCTGTCCTGGAACTCACTCTGTAGACCAGGCTGGCCTTGAACTCAGAGATCTGCCTGCCCCTGCCTCCTGAATGCTGGGATAAAAGGCACACATGGTTACCAGTCCTTTCATTAATTCTTTTGGGGGGCACTGATAAGGATTGAACTGAGGGCTTCATGCTTGCTAGGCAAGCGTTCTGCCACTAAACTATATCCCCAGCCTTCTTTTTATTTATTTATTTATTTATTTATTTATTTATTTATTTATTTATTTTGAGGCAGAGTCTCACTGCATTGCCCATACTGGCCTTGAACTCAGTCTGTAGCCCAGGCTGGCTCTGAGCTTTTGATCCTCAGACCTCAGTTTCAGCAGCTGGGTGACACACCTGTGCCCCTGGGTCTGTTTTCTAGGATCACCTTAAATACATTATCTTGAAGGCTTGAGGATCCTATAGCGTGTGATTCTGACTTGCAAACCCAAAGAAGCACTTTGATTTGGGTTTTGACTACGAATTTGAGAGGATGTCATTTCCTACCATTTTGAATGGCCAAAGCCAGTTCCCCCCCTCTGTAGAGGCTCACTGCCCATTCTCCTTATAGACAGCCATGGGGTGCACTGTGAGGGTCCCTGTTTACACAAGACAGTTCCCGTCACCGGGTCCTGTGAAGCCATCAAAACAAGAGCTCGAGGATATTTATGTATTTATTTTATCTATTTACTTGACAGTACTAAGGATCTAGCCTATGATCTCATGCATGCTAGACAAGTGTTTACCACCAAGTTACACCTCTAGCCCTTTTAATTAATTTATTTAATCTGTTTTGAGATAGGCTCTTGCTAAAATGTCATCTGGGTTGCTCTTGATTGTCTCACCTTCCTGCCTCAGTCTCCTGAATACCTGGGACCACAGGCTCATTTCATTTTGAGCTCCACAGAGGTCTGTCTTTAGTGCCAGTTTGGGGATCACCTTAGGGTTTTAGGAGATTATTGTTTTAATCAGGGGGACAGTTGGGGGTGTCCCACCCATTCTGTTATTAGGAATGAACTATCTTTTCAACCTTGACCTGTGTAGTTGTTTATCACCATTTCCTCCCAAAGGCTCTGTCCTTCAAGGGGAGGTGCTGTTTGGAAGAAAGAAACACAGCAATAAACCCTTAATTGCTAGGGGATCAAATGTCAATCAATCATCTAATGAAGTAAGATAACAAATGATTACCCGAGAGACTGTTACTCACCACAAAGCAGGGATTGTGTCTCTCACATGAAGAGTTTTGAAAAGGAAATAAACCAGCTGTAAACCCCAAAGGAGCCTTACTCTGGGGCCGGAGTGCACTGGTGTAAGCTCCAGGACATGCGGTATCACTCCAAAGTCTAAGATCCAAGGAATCAGGGGAAAGGTGGTGGCTCAGGTGACAGACGCACTGGAGACCGTCGGGTTCCAGCACCCAACACAGACAAGAGCATTGACTCAGTTCAGTTATCCTTAGAAGGCACAGGGGCTCTTTGCTGTTGTTGTTGTTTTACTATTATTATTTTATTTTTCTACCTTTCTCTTTAAGATTCACTTCTAATTCCTACTGAGATCAAGAAAAATCACATGAAGGATTCAGTTGCTGGGGTACATGGCTCTTGGTCAAGCATCCTATTCAGAGCCTCCATCCCAGCTCTTTTAAAGATTTATCGATTTTTCTTTTATGGGCATGAGTGTTTTGCCTGCATGTATGGAAGTTTTCCACATGAAGCAGTCATAGAGGCCAGCAGAGGATTCCAGGTCCTGGAACTGGGTGAAACAAGTGTAACAGACCGTTGTGAACTGCCATCAGGTCCTCTGTAAGAGCAGCAAGGGCAGCCAGTGCTCTTAACCACTGAGCCACCCCCCTGCACCCCCACCCCCATCCCAGCTCTGTAAGAAACCCTCAGGCTATGTTTTCCTTCTAGAAACCTGAGCCGCTTGTATAAATGTCACCTCTCTGCACCTGTGGCTTGGGTCCCTCTTCAGGGGAAGGAAGGAGAATATGGTGACCGGGATATTATCTTCCTTCCCAGGTAGGTCTGAGTCACAGGCTCACTGATTATTGGCTCTGCATGGGGCTTGAGCCACCACTCGACTGACGAGGAGCCTGGTGATGAAAAGGAACAGAGGTACACGAGGAAAACTGAGAGGAGGCCGACAAATGTGGAGGATTCTGTCTAGAGGGAGAAGAGGATGAGGAGGGAGTTTGCGGGTCAAAGGTGCAAATGATATGAGTTTTTGCAGCCCATGGAGGACGGCAGACCCCTGGTGGTTTGGATCTCTTCATCGAATTCCTACGTAACTTAGTAGCTACCACTCAGAGGCCAGCCAAGGTGGACACCCCTTCTTCTGAGACCAGTAACCCTAATTAAGTGATAGTTGTCCTCAAGAATGTGGGTGAGTTAAAGAAAAGTTCTTGGCAGTGGCCAAGCTAAGAACTGAACAGCTCCTCTCCTGCCCTGATGATCCTCAGGAGGCCACCACACCATCTCCTGGGAAGCCTGTCTGCCGCCTCTGGTTCGGTCTGATCAGGCCCATGGGTTCTAGACTGTTGGCATTGCACTGGGCTCTGGAGCACACAAGGATGTGGTGCTTTGCCCCAAAGGGACTCCTGGTCCCAGTGCACAGTCACTGTCCACTACCTTCCAGTAGCGCTTATGGGAGGGATCTCAGCCCTTGACACTGCCCCTGGGGACTGGGTCACTCTGAACATCAGTTTCCTCATCTGCAGAAGGAGAACAATGAAGAACACAGTGGAGATGGTCTCTCAAGAATGCCACAGGAACTAGGTTTTAAATGAACTTTTCATTGAGCTATAACATGCAAAGAGGAAAAAAACCACAGATCTCAAGTGAAGAATGTGGTGAGTTCCCATAAAGTCAATGCATGCAACTAATTGCTACCCAAGCCCTAGACCGTAGAAGCCCCCTAATAGCCTGTCCTAGTCATGACCTCCAACCTCCTTCCCAGGAATCTCCTGTTCTAGCTTCTGACCCAGTGAGGCACACCTCATGCTTCCAGCTGAACCTACCCAACAGTTTGAGCTGGCACACGCCACACAAGGCCCAGAGTCTAAGGATACCATAGTTCTAACCTGCTGGGATCTCTTCTCTGGGGTTAAAGGCCCAAACAGATGTTTCTGGAGTACTTTGGGAATTTGTTAGGCACCCTTCCAAATATTTTGATCATTTATCTTAAATCCTAGAGGGCTACAAAATAAGATGGAGAGTCCACCCGGGTCTGTAGCATCATGGATGTCAGCATCCTGGCTTCCATTAGGATCCACAAATGCTGCCTACGGCACATTATTAAGGACTCCTTTTGAGCCTGGTGGGTTCATTAGTTTGCTGCCTACAGCTGCTTAAAAGGTTCAATATATCCTCTTGTGGGACTGGGCAATAGAAGCTTAATGGTCTGCACTATGATAGGTCCAGGCTTTGACAAACCAATCCTGGTATCAAACAGAAGGTCTCCCACTGCGTGAATAGGGCCATTCTTCGGAAGAAGGCAGCCTAAGCCTTGATGTTAACTGCTAGAGCTTGGCAGCCTCAGAACATACTTTATAAAGTCCTGGTGGGTACTTATAAACTACTTTCCCAAAGTAAGCAGAGCAGTCATAAATAGGTCAGAAAAATTTTCTCCAATTCAACCTTCATCTTCTACATTAACCTCCCCTTCACCTATGAAAAGCAGAGTACAAATGCCATTTACTCCTTGAAACCAAGAGACAAATTCCCCCAAAGAGCTGAGTCTTTCTAGACAAGGAGGTACAGTTGGGATAAAGCAAAAGCAATTATGACTTACATGATTTACTCTAAAGATCCTAAATGTTCCTGTTTCTGTGGTGGTACAAGCAGCTTTAATTTCTGAGTTTAATTTTCATTCCTGCAACATCACCAGGCAGCCAAAATCTTGGAGGGTCAGTTTGCCCTCTGTAGCTGGAGTTTTCTCCAGTCCCACCCGGGCCTGAGGCCGCTCAGACCCCAAGACACACATGGGCAGCACTCTGGACATTTCTTTCCAGCCAGTTCTGTGCGTTGGTTCCTCATGTGTCACAAGGTAGAAGCAACCTGTTGGAGGTGATCAGTAATGGATTCTTCGGGTCAATGCCCCCCCCCAAAACCCTCCATCTGGGTTCCACTGGTTCTTCGCCGATCCCAGCTGACTACATCAAGTCAAAGATCTCTAAGTTAGCCTAACTTTAAAGCATATTAGGTAAGAAGAAAAAGTAAACTAGAACTCTGTGCTTGGGGAATATGATTCATTGTTAAACAGTACTTAATATATCCTCGGTTTTAAGATTAGGTAGCTGTATTGATGATACAGCTACAGATTTTTTTTTTAATTATGGAATATCAAACATTCCAATTCCTTCTCCAGCTCATGTTTCCTTTCTTTCTTCCCTCCCTTTATTTCTAATCTATGAGATAAGGAAGACCAAAGGGCTGATGAGATGACTCAGGAAGTAATGGTCTTGCCCCACAAGACTGATGACCTGAGTTTGACCCCCGGAGCCTATGGTGGAAGAAAGAACTCATTCTGAAAAACATCCCCATGACCTCAACATATGAACTGTGGCATACACCTACGGGCACTCCCATTCACATGCCACAGGCACAATTGTAGTAAGTAAAATTAAATTAAAAGGTAATTCAAGCATTCGGGAGGCAGAGGCAGGCAGATCTCTGTGAGTTCGAGGCTAGCCTTATGTACATAGCAAGTTCCATGGCAGCTGGAGCTACATGGAGAGACACTGTGTGGCTGGAGAGCGTCTCTCCAGGTCCCACTAAGCCCCAGCAGTCCCACAGCCCACTTATAAAATAAACACACAGACGCTTATATTATTTAAACTGTTTGGCCTAATGGCTCAGGCTTCTAGCTATCTAGTTCTTACATCTTAAATTAATCCATTTCTATAAGTCTATACCTTGCCACGTGGCTCGTGGCTTACTGGTGTCTTCACATGCTGCTTGTCATGGTGGCGGCTGGCAGTGTCTCCCCCACTCAGCCTTCCACTTCCCAGAATTCTCCTCTCTCCTTGTCCCGCCTATACTTTCTGCCTGGCCACTGGCCAATCAGTGTTTTATTTATACAGAATGATATCCACAGCAACACTGGCTCAAAATAATAAAATAACTGATAATAATAATACTTATTATTATTACTATTAAAGGAAGCACATAATCCTAGCACTTGGGAGTTTAAGGTAGAAGATCTTGAGTCTGAGGCCAATCTGGGCTACATAGTTCTGACTAAAAACAAAGATCAAGGAAATATGCAGCTGAGACTCTAGAGACCATCACGATTTTAAGCAGCTCCACTAACAACTGAAGTTAGCTACTAAGTTAATATTCCATGCACCAGCACCGCCCCCCCCGCCCCGCCCCCCGCCAGTCAGCAGCCCTGTAGCTGAGACTGTCTTCTTCTATTGATGGCAAATCAGATGCTCAGAGTCAGCAATTGTCTCACATCACTCAGCCAATAAGAGAGATGCCACCCAAACCTGCGCCTCCTTGACTCTCCCCACCCTCAATCCTTGGGACCTCGTAGACGTGTGTCAGGGAGCTCCCTAGGCATTCTAGACATCCCACATCTAAATTCCTGTGTTTTCCAAAGGCAAGACCATTTCAAACCCGACTGAAAATGGCCCCAACTAAAGACTCCAGCAAGATCATCCTGCGTATGGAAGCTGTAACTTTCAGAGAATGTCCCAACAGGTAGAGAATGGAAGACAGTGTGTCTAGGTCCCTTTCCCAAAACCAGTGCTACCCTTGCTCCCCACAGCAGCAGGAAGAGGAGGGCGGAAGAGAACAAAACCCAAACCAGACAACAGCAGGCTCAGCCTGTGAGTTTCTGCTTGGCAGCTCACTAAGAATAAGCTTTGACAGCACATTTCACATGAGTGAGTGATGGAGCATCTAACAGGAGAGACCGCTCATCCGACAGGAGGAGGCTTCTGCATCTGTACGTTGCCTCTCTCTTCTTGAAAGCAGTCGCCTCTGAGAGACATGTTCTGTGTGGTCCTCTGGGCACAGGGAGGCAATATTCTGACTTCTTTTTTGAATTGTCTTTGAGTTCTGCTTGCTGGTTTGTTTAAGATGGGGTTCGTGTAGTCTAAGCTGGCCCTAAACTCTCTAAGTAGCTGAGTGTGGCCTCGAAATCCTAATGTTTCTGCTTCCACGTTCTGAATTCTTGGAATTATAGGTTTGTACCACCAAGGCCAGCTTTAATTTTTTTATCACTAAAAAAAAAAATCAAGTTTTAGTGTGTTGATTATTTATATTAGAGGACCATCAATACGACCTTCTGGCGCTCTTCCCCAAGAGCCAAGAGTCATATCTGTTCTGTGAAATATCTGAGTGCAAACAATAGATACCAGAAGAGTCAAGACAAGAGTCTCAAGAAGTATCAATCTGAAATAACAACTGATTAGTATATCATTTGAAATAAGAGCTGATATTTATTAGTCGAGGATGAGTCCCACCCAGAGTTATAGCATGATTAGAGATATTAGCTACTGGGAAGAGTTTTAAAATGATTTCTATATGTGGGCACTGTTAGGTCTCAAACCTAATGAACAGCTGAGGTGCCATATTTAATGTATCAAAGTGGACCTGGTTGCTAGGTTCTCCCTGCATCCCCCAGTCCCTCTCTGTTACAGGGTCCCCCTTGCTGGTACACCTGCCCCCTACCCTGAATTCTCCAGCCCAGGGGCTGGGTTGTTCCCCTAGATAACCTTCCCTAGATAATCCAGCCATTGGGTTACCCGGCTCTACTCTCTTTTGGGCCTGCTGGCTGATGCCCCTGGTTCCTGTCTCTCCCTTCTCCCTTCCCCGCACATGGCTCAGGGTCGTGTGCACTCTGGACTCTCCCAGATGTCTCTAACTACGCTCTCCCACATATGTGCCACAGACATGCTTCCTCCACCACACCTGGGAGCTGCCATGGCCTTCCCTTTTTATTTCTTTTTTTCATTCATCTGATACCAAAACCCAGGACCAGCCATATCCTTTCCTTTTTCTTTTCTTTATTTTTTTTCATTCAGGCACGGCAGTTTCTCTTCTGCCAGTAGGCTTTCCCAATACAAAGCATCTTGAGATGACTTCTCGGTTGTAGGACATTTCGACAGCGCACAGCATGAGACACCACAGCCATCCTGTCCACAGTAACTCCAGTTGGAAGGGGAGGCGGGCAGCAGAAACACAAGCTTTAACCATGCTGACGTCTTTGACAACTGAGAACAATGAAGTGAACGCCACAGAACGGGGCAGCCCGGATTTGTGGTGTGCTCAGTCCCAGGCTAAAGGCCAAAGGCGAAAGAGAAGAGCTGTCAACGGCTGCATCTTTCTGGAGTTGGGGCCCCAGGGGAGAGATGTTTAACACATTCCTGGGCTGCTGACGGAATGTCCTTCCTGTTCGGGAGAAACACGGAGGCGTGCCCAGGACCTGGGTCCTGGGGCTTTTGCTCACTGGTAAGAAGGAAAGGAGATAGTTAGTTGCCCAACCACCCTCCCTGGAGACTCTTCCACGGATGGGGGGATTTTGAAAGCAGCCAGCTCTCCCTACTGACGTTTCCAGCCGCACTAAGCCAGTAACGCCGCCGCCGCTGTTGCTTGCTTCCTAGCGGCTCGTTCCTCAACCGCAGAGCCTCTCCATCACCAGGCTGTTCCACAAGACACTCTTCCTTAGAGGAACGAACTTAGAGAAAATTCCCAAGTGGATTGTAAATGAGATTGTTCTCTTCATCTCCTGTAAGACTGTTCATGATCCTTGCAAAGCCCTCAGACGGTCCAGGATGGGAAAGGAGCCCGAGCCTCTGATTTGCTCCACTGGTAGTAACGGTTGGATATGGGGGTTGGAGAAGAGTCGTCATTGTCTGCTGCATATTTGGACAGGAGCCTAGCAAATACCCAAGAGCTGGGAGAGCTCTGAGCTGCCTCTGCTTGGAGCTGCAGGTGGACGTCTACATCTCTCCGTCTGGCCCCCCCAGGCTCCTCATCACTATGCCAACCGACACTGTGTGCGGGCCAGTGGATTGGCAACTTGGGCTTGAGGATGTGGGGACAGATGGGAAGCAAGGGCTCCCAACCCCCCAAGAATAGAGACATGAGCTGGGCTGCTGGGAATGGAGAAGTGGAGCCAGAAAGATTTAGTTGGCAGTGTCCAGCTCTTTCTAGAGCAGGCAGAGTCTTTTGCTTTCACTCATGATTCCCCAAGGCTGTCCTATGCTGGGCAAGTCAAGATGTTGGAGGTGCCATAGGCTCCCTGTGGCTGGAAAAGCCGGAGCTAGAAAAGGCAGGAAGGTAGTAAGATAATACGTGACTTAAGGCCTCAGAAGCTGGGATTGGATAGGGAGGGGAATAGGGGAGGGGAGAGAGAGAGAGAGACAGAGGGGGGGGGGAGAGAGGAGAGAACCTATTCTATTTCAGGGCATCTCTTATTTCATGAGAACTTATCTATGTATTCTGGGTCATGGTGAATACATACTTTTACCAGATAGCAGTTAAAAACTTGGAAACCATTGTTCTAGAGGGCCCTTTGAATTGTTTCCATTGCTTACAGCTTTCTCCATCTGAACACAAACAAGAACAATTTCAGATCCTCTTTGTCCTAAAAGATGGACAAATGAACCTTTCAGAACTTAGTTCTTTTTTCTTTTTTCTGAGACAGGGTTTCTCTGTGTAGCTTTGGTGCCTGTCCTGGATATCACTCTGTAGACCAGGCTGGCCTCGAACTCACAGAGATCCGCCTGGCTCTGTCTCCCAAGTGCTGGGATTAAAGGCGTGTGCCAACACTACCCAGCATCAGAACTTAATTTCTTAAAAGCATCTCCAAGAGGAATTAAGTGAGAATATGGTCTGGTCCCTCCTGCCTCCATGACTCCATGGCTCTGTGGCTCTCGGGCATCTTTATTTGGGCATCTTTCTTTGAGCATCTGCTGAGTGAGAGGTTTGCTATCAATCTTCCCAGGCCCCTAACAACAACATATTATGGAGTGAGGAGACCTAAAGGGGAGAAAGCAAACAGTCAGAGAGGAGGGCTCCACTGAGAGCTCAAGGGACATTCTTTTACCTGAAACCCTGTCCCAAGCACAGGCTCTATGGGAATCTCAAAGAAGCAAAGTGATCCACTTGAGTTTTAACATCTTGGCCAGGGACTCAGAGAGGACCAGTCAATCTCAGAGATATTACCCAGGATGCAGAAAAGGGGATTCATAGGCTGAGGACAGGCCACGTCTGCCCCATGCCTTCCACAGGCACCACAGGGCCTGGTAGAGATGCCCAGAGACGAGGCTTTGCCTTATGGAATGCACAAGGTTGCCTCTGGGTCCTAGAGTCTTTTTGGCAGAGTATGCACCTGGCAGGAATCTTTTGTTAGTAGACAAATGGCTGAGTTACAGAGCTCTGATGTAGTGTCTTGTGTGGGGAGATGCATAGATAATCCCTGGTAAAACTGAGCAGAGGCAATCTGACCAAGTGATCAATACCACCCTTCCTGGGGACAGCAGAGAATACAAGAAATGTTATCTTTAGAGAAAAGAAAAGGGAAATGCAAGCCTTATGCAGAGGTTCTGGAGCATGGTTCCTGCATCAGCCCAGAGGAGTTTGGATTTTCGAGACAAGGTTTCTCTGTGCAGCCCTGGCTGGCCTAGGACTTACTCTGCAGACCAGGCTGGCCTCAAACTCACAGAGATCCACCTACCTCTGCCTCCTGAATACTGGGACTAGAGGTGTGTGCCACCACTGCCCAACTAACTAGTCTAGAGGAGTTTAAAGCTATTAGCTCTGAAGTAGAGTTACCAGAGAATGCTGCCTGCCCCCAAGGCTTCCGGGAAGGGAGTATGAGAAAGTAACCTCTATTCCAGGACCTACCCAGGGAGATGTGAAGTCAGGAGACAATGAGAGGTTTTCAAAGAAGAAGAGGAGAAAGAAATCTTGCTTTTTTTCACAGTTATAAGAATAAAACTGGGGTGGAAAAAATTCTTGCTCAATATAAATACAAAATGTCTTGTTATAAGGTAACAAACCGTATGATAGAGTAATACACACTGTGGTGGATCATTGTTACCTGGAGATGGCCGCACAAAGGTTTGATGGGATGGACAGAGATATGAAGGAGAGAGCAGATGGAGGGCCAAATGAGAGGTGGTGGTCCAGGAACCAGGGGAGGATGATGGGAAGGACATAATTAGGGGTGTGATGACGGGGCCGATCACAGTGTGTTAAACGCAGGGATGACATGTATAACCTTAAAAACTGGCCAAATCTAGAACTTCTGAATTCTTCATGGCTGGTTTTCTAGACTGTGATCCAATAGGTGAAAAGCACATGGATTTATTTATTTATTTATTTATTTATTTATTTATTTATTTATTTATTTATTTTTTTGTGGAGCAGTATGAAACATTGGAGGTTGTTCAGAGAAAAGACTAGGTAGGGTTCAAGTGACTGTCATTCTTCAGCTGTAAGAATGTCAACAAGTTTTGCTACTCTGTCTTAAAAGGTTGACATGAAGATCAAATAAAACATTCCAGAGAATTCTTTCTATACAACATGCTATATATGTAAACTTACAGCCTATTGCTGTGAAAAAAAAAAAAAAAAAAAAAAAAAAAAAAAAAAGATCCACAGTGGATCACGCTGGAGTATGTAGGCATTCATCTGCCATCTTGTCTTCCAAAGGCTCACAGGACTTCAGAACGCCCTAAGGTGTTGAAGATTTCCTCTTCTGCTTTTCTTCTCAGAGAGTCAGTTTTCCCGTGATGCCCTGGAAAGTGATCCTTTCACTTAGAATAGAGAATCCCTCCACCTGACTGGTAGGGCTTCCAAAGAACCGCTTCCTTCGACATAGATTGTCCACCCCCGAATTCAAACAACGCATATCTCCCGTTTTCTGCAGTTTTAAAGCCTTTCCAGAACGTTCCCATGACAGTCCCTGGGTGAGCTGCTCCACGGCTTGCCCTCAGAGTCCCACTGTTTGGATGCTCTTCTGTTTAGCCCCTGCGGGTTTCTTAGGGTCAGTCATCAGGAGCTGTAAGGAGCTGGATTTCTCCCGGTCTGTCTAACGCACTATTTGAGGTAACCGCGCTATCTGGGCGTTTGTCCTTCACTGATCGGCTGGGTCATTATGGGCAAATCACTAGTCCTGATCCTCCCTGTCCCCTCCGAACCTCCTCAGCATTACTTAACTAAATTAGAAGGTCATTTTCCCACTCAGAGGAGGGAGCCCTATCGGACCCATCTCTTCCAGCATCTGGTGCGGTGCGGAACATGTGGTATGGTAGAGATTAATGTTTATCCTTTTATTATTATTAATTATTTTATTTTCATTTTTACAGTGAGTTCTCAGTAGCCTTCCACAGTTCCAGATCTTGAGGTGTACTTTGTGCCTGTTTCATTCCTTCACACCAGAGTCTCTCTGGCAAGGGAGGATCTGGGGTACAGAGACCCCCAGAAGTCTAGGCAAAGCCAGCTGGAATGGGATCGCAATTAACCAGGAACGTGCTCCGTCGCGGTGGTTAAGCGGAACGCGGGGTAGGAGAGAGGACGCAACTCCAACCTCAACTGGGATCCCCCTGTGCTTATCCTAACCGGAGGAGTCCGGCTGAGCGCCCAGCAGCAGAAACTTGGGGGGGGGGGGGAGGCGACTTCCCAAGGGCGCACGGAGAACGGCTCCCCGCAGCGCGCCGCGGGGCGTCGGGGTCCGGGGTCAGCTCAGGTGCGGGTGACGCACCTGGCGGAGGCGTCGCAGCAGACTGGGTAGAACCACGACGGCGGCGGCGGGGGGTGGCGGATACATCACGGCTCACCGCAGGCAGAAACGTGGGTCTGCACACACGAAATCATGGGAGACTGCCCCCACGGAGGGCAGAAGCCTGCGCCTCGCTGCGGCGGGAGGTCGTGGACCCTTTCCCGAGGCAGGGTCTCCTGGGCGACCGTGCAGTTGGTTGATTCCAAGTCAAGAAGGTTTCAGGGCAGGAGAGGACTGGACCTGGTGGGCGTGGCTAAGGGACAGGGCGGTCCAGGGCGGGGCCTTGCGGGGGCGGGGCCAGGTGCTGAGCCGTCTCTGCTTGTCAAAAGGCAGCTGCCCAGCCTCAAAGGAGCGCCAAGCAGCGTGTCCAGCCTCCGGACCAGGTGAGGACCGGGGAGCGGCGGGAAGGGGGGGGTCCTGGGCGAGGGATTAGACTCGAGGGCGGGCGTCCGGGGTCTAGGGGTCCGAGTGTCCGGGTGCAAGCGCCAGAGAGTCCAAGTCTCGGGAGCAAAGTTGGCGACTGAGATCCGGACTGTGGTGCCATGAGGTTGGGACTCTGGGAGGGCACCCGGGTCTGAGAAAGCTGAAGTTCCGAGCGAGACTGGCGAGGGGGCACCTCCGCGATCCTCGGGTGGCCCTCAGCGCAGGAGTCCTTCGCTCAGGACGCTTCTCAGCGCTGGACAACAAGCGTTTGTTTCCTTGCTCGGACCGGCGCTTTGGCGTGGAGCGGAGGAGTAAGGAAGGGCGTGATTGGCTGTCCAAGGAGCTAAGGTCTCTGGGGGTGGAGTGTGTGTAGCCTGTTTATCGCCCTGTGGAGCCCATGTGTGATCACCTGTGATAGTGGAGTGGGATCTTTTAAATGGAGTTTTCTTTTCTTGACTTTCTAAGACCGCCGGCGCTTTGAGGGCTAGTGTACTGGGTTTCTTTTTCAGAAGAGCCTGTCCACAGATGTCCAGAGGGACTCAGGGGCCAGCGTGGAAATTGAGGAAGGGGTTCTAAGAAATACTTTCTGTTTGGGGAGTGAGGGGCCTTGAATCCCGTGATGAGTAGATTCGGAGGGAGGATTTGGAAGGGAACCGCATGTGATCTCCAGGTCCACCGTCTCCACGGCCACTATCACCCACCTGAGGCTGTCTGCCTGTGCTGGGGGAGCCTTAGTTCACTGAGCCTAGGTCACACTCCTCTTCCTCCTGCTGCTCCTCCTCCTGCTCCTCCTTGTGGTGAGTGAGTCAGCCTCCTGTCTGGGCTCAGTAGCAGCAGAGGGGCCAGAGCCCAGGCAAGCAGTTGGGCGAGCATTTTCTGAGCATTGCAGAAGTTCTCTTGGACAGAGTTCAGCTCTGCCCCAGTGCCCTGGGGAAGGCCATCTTCTTCATGGACATGGGACAGGCGGGGTGTGGGGGGGAGGATTGGGGGAGTGTCAGCAATGGTTGACCATGGGATGATTGCAGATGACCATGAAGAGACTTTGGCTTTTCTCTGGAAATAGAGGTATATGCCAATACCAGTTTACCAGCTACCGGTTCAACTTCTACCTTGTTAGCTACCCATCTAAGGCAGGCATGCAGGGGAACTCAGAAGATTTGAGGAGCAGAAAATGCTAGGAATGCTTTCCCCAGGCTAGGGAGTAAGAGTGGGTTCCAGAGAGGCAGAGGGGTGCTGTCCAGACCCAGGATCCTCAACTCTGTGAGCTAAGGGTATTTCACATGGGGGGGGGGGATGTCTCTATTCCTTCCCTAGCCGAAGACTGGAGAGAACTGTGTGGATCTTTCTGGAATACTTTTCAGTCCTGGCATGCAGCCAGAACAGGAGGCGGTAACAGTAAAAGTCTCTGCTGGTTTTGTTTTGGATACTAGAGACCCTTGAGCAGAAATAGGTGACCCGGACCCGCCCGCCCCCCACTAGCCTTTTCTAGCTTGTTTGAGAAGAACCCAGGGAGGCCAACACTGTGACATTGCCTCGGACTATGAACAGTAGGAACCCACGTTCTGTGCTCTGGCTGAGTTGTCTTGTGGCTTTAGGTTTGGCTGTTCCTGAGCAGCCATGACTTGGTTCCTGACCAAGACGGAGGAGGGACTGGGAAAAGAGAGAAAGGAGGAGAGTCGGGCAGCCCAGCGGATCCCTCACACTTTTCCAGATACAGTCCTGAGACCGTATATTCTGGAGGCACTGAATGTGCCTATGCCTGGGGATTCTCTACTTGTCTATAATATGGTTTCTCGGTCTCCCTCCAGTGTCTGCCTCTGAACTGATCTCTTTGAGGGACTGAGTCCCTTAAAAGCCCCCAAAGACCCCTTAGACCTCTGCCTTCAGCACTGATTGCAGGTATCCAAAGCCTAGGCCTTCATAGAGGAAGGCCCAGGGCAGTGGTTCTCAATCTCCCTGATGCTGTGACCCTTTGATAGAGTTCCTCATGTTGTGGTGATCCTCAACCATAAAATTATTTCATTGCTACTTCATAACTGTAATCGTGCTACGGTTATGAATTGTAGTATACATATCTGATATGCACAATATCCGATATGTGACCCTTATGGGGGTCATGACCCACAGGTTGAGAACCACTGGCCTAGGGTCTGGTGGGCCAGCCCAAGAAGTTACCCAAGGCAGGAGAATTCTGTTCACTTTTCCACCCTGCATCCTAAGGACTGGCTGAGCTGAGCCTCTGGGCTGCTGCTGTCTATGCAGAACGGCAAGGCCAGGGGCCCTGGGTCACATTCTAATTTGTAGCTGGATAGTGGATTAGAGGGCTCAAGCGTCTGCTTGTCCCTGCTGTGAGTGCATTTGGGATGCAGGTAGAGGAAATAAGGACATGACCAGATTTGATTAAGAGCCTCCTGTGTGTCCCAGCATGGTGCCAGGCTGCCAAGGGTTGTCCGCAAGCAGATCCCAGCAGGCCAGGCTTCAGCCTCCAAAGAGAGCCCCATGAGGAGCGGCAGCCCTGGCACCGACCCCACGGCTGGCCAGTTCCGAGGCTCCGACTGGCCTGAAGCCCGCCCGGTGGCAGCTGCCGCAGACCACCAGAACCTCGCTGCTAGTTGTTTCTCCCTGATCTGCCCTTAACCTTCCTTATTGACTGTGTGACTTACTCTCCACACCGGGATGCTCGTGAGTTAAACGGGGTTTTGTGCCTGGCCATGGGGAGACATAAGCCCAGACCTGGGTCAGCTGGACATCGAATCATCCAAACCCAGGAGAGGTCACACAGAGTGATTAAGGGGCAAGGTGGGTGGGAGAGACTTAATGCTGAGGTGAGGGTGGGGCCACAAAATTCTCAGGGCAGCCCCAACACCCCAGCCTGCCCTCTGGCCTAGTCAGACAATTCCAGTCCCTTCCTTAAGGACAGAACCGCTCCTGGCCACCCTGTCGAAGACCCAGCCCACCACTGAAGTGACATTCTTTCATCCTTCACTCGTGACTGGCCTTGCCTTTGGATTTTCCTGTGCTGCCCTTACCTTAGAACGGGACACGAAGCCCTGTGACCTCCTCCTCTTCAGTGTCCCCAGGGGAGCTGGGGTACAGGGAAGCCAAGACTCGGCCTTGTGCTTCCTCTGCTCCCTTCCCTACAGACTTCTCATGTGTCCTTCTGCCTTCCAGACCTCTGGGGACACTCACATCCCACAAAGAAGTCCCTCTCTAAAGTGAGCACACAACCAGGAAGGGAAGGGCGGTCAGACCTTGTCCATGTAGATAAAGGGCACAGGTCACTTGGAATCCAGATCCAGGGACAACCAAGATAGCAGGCGGAGCTGGGGAGAAACTGCTGAACGGGCGTGGAACTGATGCCCTTGGATGCTAGCTAGCATTTGAGTCTTCTGTCTGCCTCTGACTGCTGAAGAAATGGTCCAGGGTGGGGACAGACACTTCTTGCTCAACCTAAGCTATAGGCGTTGGTGGCAGCAGCAGCATCCTGTGGTAGTGACATGTGGAAGAGAAACTGCCCTCCCTTCTGAGTCCTTGTGGTCCAGATACTCCGGGTAGCCTCTCTGGAGAGTCCCCAGAGGCTGAGTGTCTGAGTGATTAAGGCGTAGGACATGGGGGAGTGGAGCCTCCCTGACCGTGGAGTGACTGTCTCCTCGGGCAAGCAGGAAGTCCTTCTTTCTCATTATCACAAATGAAAAGAGCAAGAAGGACCTCTTTGGAAATCCCACCTGCTTGTGTGTGTGTGTGTGTGTGTGTGTGTGTGTGTGTGTGTGTGTGTGTGTGTGTGTGTGTGTGTGAAGTGGGTGAGACCAACCCCCAGACTGGCTAGGGGAGAACAGGGTGGCTGGTGAGCAAATGGCAGAGGCTCGAGGCAGAAGCAGAGGGAACTGTGAGAGTCTGAGTGTGCCCCATGCTTCTGCAAACCTGCCCTGCAGGTCTCATGCCAAAGAATAGACTAAGCAGTGTTCCCAGAACCAGATGCCACACAAAGTCCTCATTCTGCACAGGGGAGAGTCCTGGTCCTTAGCAGGGTGTGGGCAGCTGTACCAGCGGGAAAGTGGAGTTTGGGCAGGACCCAGTACCAGTTCCTGGGAAGCTACCGCCTCTCCCTGGCCTTCTGATGCCAAGCCAAGGGTTTGATGTGTTCTGCATGGTGTGACATTCCAGGCACTGTGGAGCCCTCAAGCCTTTGCTGGTGACAGGTCTAGTGTCTGCCACCTGCTGGCACTGGCGTCATAACTCCAGGAACAGTGGCTCGCTGAGCACTGGACACCAGATGCTGTTCCATGGACTTAATAAGCCCCGCCTCCTGGCCCTACCACTCTCGACCTTGTTAAGAAGGAGCAGCTCCTGTACCCACTCTGTACATGGGAAAACTGAGTCTTGGTGAGGTTGCAACATGGAAAAGAGAGTCTGGACTGATACTAGAGTCTGTAGGATGCTGAAACCAGAGGACTAATCCCCAGGAACTCTACACCTCTGCATTCCCAGAGCCGTCGCAGACACTTAGTGCCGTGGCTTGCGTGTTATGGGCCCGTCATAAATGTTTGTGGGCTGTAGGGTTAGATTTACTAACTAGTTAGAACAAGCTGACCCGAGAGTAAGTTCTCTTGGGCCAAAGGTTGCTCTGGGGATGGTAGTGTCTCGAAAGGTTCTTTTAAACTTCTGCACCGCCTCTGTTGTGGTCTTAGACGTACACCATACTCCAGAGGCATCAAAGAACCTGAGAAATCTAAGGTTACGCAGAGGTTGCACAGAATCCGGCAAGACTCAGATGGCCTGGAAGGCAATGAAATGAGAGATCCTCTTTCAACTTCAAACAAATCACCGCAGCACGCTAAGTGAGCAGGTTAAAGGCCACTGTCCCACCAGCCCATCTGAGCTGTCTCTTCTAGCCACTCCCACCCTGCCCTGACTGTCCCTTTTAGGCTCCTGATCCTAACTCTCTTACCTGGAGAAATGGACTCTTGGCTGTTCTGATGGCCTCCAGGCAGGCCCTGTGCTGAGCGCCTGAATGCTGTCATTTACACACTTCCCCTTGGCGTTAACATGCTACGGTGTCCTCTAGCATGTGGCTAGAGGGGTCGAGGCTGGGCAAGCAGCCAGGGAAGAGCGAGCAGGAGAAATAGAGTCAGAGTTTCTAGCTTTGACACTTACTTGTTAGTGACCTGGGGCAAATTTCTTAATCCCTGCAAATTCCCGTTTCCCTGTCTATAAATTGGGGATGATCATAGCTCCGATGTGTGACTGCTGAGGATTAGCTGAGCAAAGTCAAGTGCCTGGCACAGAGTACGTAGGGTCTTGAAAGGCTCGCAACAATCATTCGGCGGACATGGGCTAAGACACTGGGGATTTAACAACAAAAAGAAAGATGAATGTGACTGTTTCCAAATTGATAGCACAAAAACCTAGGCATTGTGGAAGGTTCTGTGGAAGCTCAGAAATGGCTATCCTGGTACCTGGCTAAACGCAGATTTGGTTTCTCATTCTGCCATATGTTAGACAAGGAACCTGGGAGCATTGCTGAGTGTGATTCTGAGGGAGCATCGGATGTGATTCCAGTTCTTCAGCTGCTTTTCTGCTTTGTTTTGTTTTTACTTGAGAAATAATATATCACACAAGAGTATATAGCATGTTTACAGATGTTATGCAAGTATGCTAGCCACCCAAGTTAGGAGTAGAGCATTTATAGTAATTAATTAAACTTTTTAAAGTCTGTGTATGTCTGGGCTGACAGGAAGCCTCAGTGGGTAAAGGCGCTTGCTGTCAGAACTGACAAGCTGGCTTCAGTCCCCAGAAGCCACATGGTGGCAGGGGAGAACTGATTCCTACAAGCTGTCCTCTGACACCCACATCTATAGCTTGGTGCACGCCCACGTGAACACAATAAGTGAATAAATGTAAAAAAAAATTAATGTGTGCACATACATGTGAGTGTCTCTCTCTCTCTCTCTCTCTCTCTCTCTGTATGTATGTGTGTGTACGTATGTATGTGTGTGTACGTGTGTATGTGTGTGTAGGCAGTCATGTAGGTTGAAGGACAACCTCAGGTGTCGACCTCTGGAACACTGTCCACCTCTCACTGGCCTGGAGCGAATCCATCAGGCTAGAGTGCAGAGAGTAAGCCCCGGGGATCTGCCTGTCCGAACCTCCAGGTTTGGGATTATAAACTCCCCGCCACCCAGGGATCAAACGCAAGGGAAATTTGGGTTATCATCTAAGTGTGTTTTTGAAACAGTGTGCGGCACTGGGTTACATGGCCTTGAGGTTTTCACACATCACTCTCTGTCACACGCCCTTTCACTGGGGCTGTATTTCTGAGCCTCTTCCACACTGACACACATTAGCTAATGCCGTGATCGAGTATTCCACACATTGTATGTTCTCCCTCTTGTGGGCGGTCATCTGGGTTGTTTCCAGTTTGGGGCTACTATGAAATGATGATATATTTGCTTCCTAGGTCACCTAGGAATGACATTGCTGGTACACACAGAACTCCATGTTTGGCGTTGATATTTTTAAAAAATTGATGTGAAAAAATTCTCCCTTTGGCTGTGGATGGACCGTCCCATTCTTCCTTATGTTTTTCAATACTCAATGTCGACTTCATCTCTAAAATGACAGAGTTGTGCTAGACGAGTTTCTGCAGCTCCTTTTAGCTACCACGGCATCGTCATGGGCCAGAGAGCTGGTTTCTGTGGGTGTGCTTATCCGAGGCACTGTGGACAGGTGGACCCTGTATTCTCTGACCTCTGTGCCCGACCTCTGGGTGTGGTTGAAGTTTTATCTTTCTGGCCCTTCCATCAGCAGTGGATAAGGGATCTGAGCACCTCTCCCCAGAGCACGATGTTAGCACTGAGCATACGCTCAGTTAATACCTACTGGGTGGCCTTTTTGTCAAAGGGTTTGGGAGAAGTACGTATTTTCTGTGGACATACGTTTTTAGAAAAGGATACAGAAGATGTGAGCCATGAACATCAGCTAATCACAGCAGCGAGGCTCTGATGGGATTCCTGTAGGGCTTCTAGGATACTTAGGGATCCAGGCAAGATGGATTTCTTCACTGGTCCATGTTCAGGGTCTGACCTTGTCTTTTTAGCCTTCTTGCTCGACTTGTCTGGGAAGCAGGAGGTAGCTGGAGGGCTGAGATGGGGGTACAGAGAAGTTGCCGTGGAGGGGTGGGGAGCCAAATGCTTTCGGTGTTGAGCAGCCTGCCTGGGGATGCTAGGGAGAGGGGGGTTTGCTAACTGCTCAGCATCCTACCAGCCACACACACACAGTCAGCTGCCAACTTAGCCACCCACCCACCCACCCCACTAAAGAATGTGGCTGGCTGGGCAGTTGCATGGGCCACCCCTAGCCATCAGCTCTGTAATTACACCAGCCAGTCTGTGCCTGTCGGCTCCAAGGGCAGACAAGCTCCTCTGCCTCGAGCCTCGCTCACCTTGGCTGCCAGGCCCAAGCCGGGCTTAACAGCCAGGCCCTGCCTAGCTTCCCCCTGTGCTGCCCACACCCCCAACTCTGCCCAGTGTTTCTCCCTACAGCAACCTTTGACCCTTAGGAGGTTACCGTATTATATAATAGCTGAAAGTCATATTAACCGAAGGTTAGTAAAACTTACCGTGTTCCAGGCGCTCTATTAAATGTTTCTTTTATGTTTTCTCACTCATGCCTCTCCCTGGTTTATGAAGAGGAAATGGAGGTCCAAAGGGATTAAGGGGTTGGCTCTCCTGCCCAGAGTCATTAAGTTACCGTGAAAGAACCAGTACTTCAGTTAGGGCCTCTCCAGGACCGAGCCGAGCCCTCCTCCCGCGGTGGCTCTCTCTTCTGCCGTGGAGGTCATTCGGCTCAGTCCCTCCTCCCCTTCTTGTTCACGAGGGTTGGAAACGAGATGGCCAGTGAGGCCTGGCCAGGGTGAGCAGGGCAGCTCCGAACTGGCCGGGAGGCGCCGGAAAACACCTTCGGGGCAGAGTTCTTTGTTCCAAATGGTTCTGAATTTCCGGCCTTGTGCCAGGGATGGGAAGTTGCCTCTGCCCAGCCTATTTGGCAAGCACATGCACATCTTGGGTGCCATGATGTTAAGACGTGGAGGAGGGGCTGCCTCGGGTAAAATTCCATCCTAATGAACTCCACTGGAGACCTGGCGCCTTTCTTACAATCCCGTGTGCAGCCCCGGAAACTGGAGGTGAAGGGGGATCATGTACAGTCAGGTATCTCCTGATGAGGACCCTAGATGTTCTGATCCTGGGAAGAGAGGGAGAATCAGATCCACACAGGACCCCCCTTGAATACCAAATGTCTGAATATTTGAGGGCCAGCCTGGGTGAGTGAGGAGATCTTTAACCTGACAGGGCTGTGACTGTGTGTTCAGTTGCCCATTATCCCCATTCTTTTGTGAGCCCCAAGAACAGAGTCCCATCGCCAAGTCCTGACCCACCAATGGGTCACCCCAGAGTCATTCAGGGGCTGCATAGCATAGAAATACCTTTGTATTTGTGTGTATTGGGTGTGCTGAAGTAGAAAGGAACGGTGACGGGAGCGTTTGCAAGGTTAAATTATCTTTAAAAGCCAGACTGCAGTTTGGGTGAATCCTCCCCAGTGATTGTACCAATTGGGCACAGTCACCAGCACCAAAACTGATTGAGCAGGTGCTGTGTGCCAGACAGGGAACCGAGCAGTTGGCACGGATTATCCCATGGACTCCTCGCAGGCTGAGGAGGTGTGTAGGGTCATTCTTCTCATTTCACAGATAAGGAAACAGAAGCTGAGGAGTGCAGGTGATTGTGAGTGTAACCCGTCCAGGGGAAGAGCCAGGGCCTGGGCCCAGCTGGGTGAGATGGCTCCAGAGCCCCTCTTCCAGCTGTGTCTTTCTGACCACAGGGCTCTGCTGTCGCCGTGGGCTGGTGCAGGGACCAAAGCCAGAGAGTAAAGCTGAAGGGGTGAGATGAGATGGGGGACTTCAGACTGCTATGAAGATGGGGCCCACCTCAGGCCAGCAAGAATACTGTTGGAGCTACAGCCCCATGTGGCCTCATGATCCAATTAAGTTTTTATTGCAAGCTAGACATGCTAGACATGTAGTATTTTGTTGTTTTAAAAAGTGAAGTCCCTCCTCCATCTCCCTGCCCCTCCTCTCTCTTATTCTCTCTGGTGTATGTGAGGGATGGGGTTGTGTGTGTGTGAGGGATGGGGTTGTGTGTGTGAGAGATGGGGTTGTGTGTGTGAGGGATGGGGTTGTGTGTGTGAGGGATGGGGTTGTGTGTGTGAGGGATGGGGTTGTGTGTGTGTGAGGGATGGGGTTGTGTGTGTGTGTGAGGGATGGGGTTGTGTGTGTGAGGGATGGGGTTGTGTATGTGAAGGATGGGGTTGTGTATGTGAGGGATGGGGTTGTGTGTGTGAGGGATGGGGTTGTGTGTGTGAGGGATGGGGTTGTGTATGTGAAGGATGGGGTTGTGTATGTGAGGGATGGGGTTGTGTGTGTGTGAGGGATGGGGTTGTATGTGTGAGGGATGGGGTTGTGTGTATGTGAGGGATGGGGTTGTGTGTGTGAGGGATGGGGTTGTGTGTGTGTGAGGGATAGGGTTGTATATGTGAGGGATGAGGTTGTGTATGTGAAGGATGGGGTTGTGTGTGTGCAAGGGATGGGGTTGTGTGTGTGAGGGATGGGGTTGTGTGTGTGTGAGGGATGGGGTTGTGTGTGTGAGGGATGGGGTTGTGTGTGTGTGAGGGATAGGGTTGTATATGTGAGGGATGAGGTTGTGTATGTGAAGGATGGGGTTGTGTGTGCAAGGGATGGGGTTGTGTGTGTGAGGGATGGGGTTGTGTGTGTGTGAGGGATAGGGTTGTATATGTGAGGGATGGGGTTGTGTGTGTGTGAGGGATAGGGTTGTGTGTGTGAGGGATGGGGTTGTGTGTGTGAGGGATGGGGTTGTGTGTGTGAGGGATGGGGTTGTGTGTGTGAGGGATGGGGTTGTGTGTGTGAGGGATGGGGTTGTGTGTGTGAGGGATGGGGTTGTGTGTGTGAGGGATGAGGTTGTGTGTGTGTGAAGGATGGGGTTGTGTGTGTGAGGGATGGGGTTGTGTGTGTGTGAGGGATGGGGTTGTGTGTGTGAGGGATGGGGTTGTGTGTGCAAGGGATGGGATTGCATGCGAGTTCGTGTGCAGGCCAGAAATCAGTCTCAATGTTTTTCTCTGTTGTTTCTACATCTTATGTTTGTTTGTTTGGTTGGTTTGGTTTTGTTTCGAGACAGGGTTTCTCTGTATATCCCTGGCTGTTCTAGAACTCTCTCTATAGACCAGGCTGGCCTTGAACTCAGAGATTCCCCCTGCCTCTGCCTCCTGAGTGCTGAGATTAAAGGTGTGCGCCATCACCACCACCACCACCACCCGCCCCCCGGCTCCCTACACCCTTTTTGGTAGACATTATCTCTTACTGAACTGGGAGCTCATCAATTGGGCTAGACCAGCTGGTTGACCAGAAAGCCCCAGAGATCCCCGTTTCCTCTCCACCACGCTGGCTTTTACACGGTGGTTGGGGACCCAAACCTGGGTCCTTTGGCATGGCGAACACTTTATATCAGATGGATTCTCTCTGTCTTTAAATGAATAAATGATAATGAATTTTTAAGACCTGTACTCTCACCGGGTGGCAGTGGCTGTAGGCAGATCTCTGTGAGTTCGAGGCCAGCCTGGTCTACAGAGCTAGTTCTAGGACAGCCAGGGCTACACAAAGAAACCCTGTCTCAGGGGGGGAAAAAAAAAAAAGATGTGTACTCTCTGTTGGAGATGGGGGTAGGCAACAGAACCCCCCCCCCCCCCGGGGCCCTCGGGTCTCTATGGTCTCCTCTACTACTTGTTTTAGCAGGGGATCGCGGCATAGAGAAAGACAGGGGAGGCCTCTCACTAGAAAGTCTTTACTTTGTCCCTGGACAGAACCACAGTCCATGGGAAGTGGTCCCGCTAGCGTCCAGCTGGCACCTGAAGCCCTCCTTCCCTCCAGGCCCCCTCCCTCTCTTTCTGCCTCCTGTCCTCTCTCCAGTCCGCGGCGGCGATTCTGCCATGAGCGGGAGAGGGCAAGTCATTAAGAGAAATAAGAGGCTAACAAGGCTAGGGGTGTGGTTCAGTCAGTAGGGTGCTTGCCAAGCGGGCACAAAGCCCTGGGGTCGACTCCCCGGCATGGCATAAACGGGGTTTGGTGGCCCGCACCTGCAATCCCAACACTTGGGAAACAAAAGTCAGAAGATCAGAAGTTCAAGGTCATCCTTGGCTGTGTGGAGACTGAGGCCATAAGACACATCTCAAACAAACAAACAAAACCACAAGGAGCTAACAGTTAAACAAAGCGTTGCTAGGCAAAACAAAATAAGACCAGGAAAACAGTGGAGCTTTGTTTCCCAAAGCAGGTGCTCAGCACACACTACAAATGACCTCTGTGCCTGTGTGTGGTGCTGGGAATTGAACCTGGGCCTTGGTGATCTACCGTGAGCTACGCTCCCAACCCTGCTCTTCACTTGGTTCTCCCAGGCTGGACTTGGTGCTCCTAGGTGCCAGCAGAGAGCTGATCATGTGTCTCAAATCCTTAAATGTGCCGTTCTTAGCTTCTGCCTTCTTCCTGAATGTATTCCTCCTCCTCCCCTTCAATACCTGGGAGAATCATAGTAAAGTCACAGCCAACGTTTCTGTGGAGTGTGACAGTTTCTGTAACACATTTGGAAATGTTTTATCTCAGCTGACTCAACAGTCGTGTGGGATGTGTATAGTTTGCTCCAGGCTCATTGGAGGGGTGGTACTGTTCCTCTTCCCATTCATAGAGATCAGGGGCTGTGCATGAAGACTTACCACCCCTGGCTCCCGCGAGATCTGACCTTCACGTCCCACCTTGGGTCCACGGGTGGTGGCAGGTGGCAGCAGGTGGTGATAGACAGTAGTGACTGGGTGTCTCTCTTCTTCAAAGCCTGGCTCTGGGGAGGGGGGGAGTGGGCAGTGGGCCTGTCACTGTGGAAGGACCTAAGAGGATGGTGGCCCGTGGCCAGCTTCCACCCCCCTGCTCCCTGTCACCGTGAGCTATTATTCCAAAAGCTAGGCAGAAAATAGCTCACTCAAGAGAATTATTTTTGTCTCTGTTAAACTTCAATCCAGGGCTCCTGAGGAACCGGCTACGGAGATGTTTTTCAGGTCAGGAGGAGTTCTGGGACATAAGGGGAAGTGGTGGGTGGAGGGGCCGTCACCTCTACTCCCAGGGGCAGGAAGGGCCATGGCCCCTGGCTGCTCAGCTGGCCACAGCTCCAGCTGACACCGTGAAGCCAGCATGGGTAGGGAAGACAGGAATGAGTGAGCCCCGTTGATCATGGTCGCCAGCTCCGCAAAGCCTGACTCCAAGGAACGGCAGGCATGGGGAGGGCCCTAAGCACAGGAGGCTTTCCCTGCAAGCCTTCCATGGAGCCAGGCTCTGAGCTGCCCCTTCACATCCCCTCTCCAGGATAGCTGCTTTGCCTGGCAGTCGGAAGACAAGGGGAGTTCTGTATAGTACAGGGGGTCTAGGGAGGAAGATGGCCACAGGCCACCCTCTGCTTGGGTCCCCGCTTGTAGGCAGCAGGTTGCTGGTCAGGAGAGAGAGAAGCCGTTCCTCTAGAGCCCCACGGATGAACTCCTCCACTGTCCTGAGGCGGCATTTATTAAAAGTTTTGCCATGAGTTAAAACTTCTCCATCTCTCTCTGCCAGGGGTAACAAGGAAAACAAAAAAGAGGATGAGCGCCAGCGGGCAGGAGCTGGGCAATGCGGGCAATGGCTTGGAAAGGCTGACCTTTCCTTCCCCCGTGTGGCCCTGGGGAAGGGCCCTCCAATAATAGCATTTGGCCTGATACGTTGAATTCAAGCATTGTTGTCCTTAGAGCTTCAAGGGTAAGGCGAGGCTTGCGTGTGGGCACCAGTGAGTTTGGACATCTGATCTCAATATGGGTTGACTGATGCCTATGCAGAGATAGAGCTCACCACCCCTGTCCACGGTGTAAGCTGTTTGTGAGCACTGTATGTTTTTGTACCCAGTCCCCTTCCTTAAAGTGACTCCTGGTAACAAAGAAGTGGCGTGTTGCCCAGGAGGGCCAGGGTAGGCTGAGTGGCACAACAAAGGCAGATTTGGAGAGCTGGAAACCGGGTGGTATCTGCTCTTCCTGGGCCCAGCAACCATATCTTGCCACCCTAGACAGCTTGATGAGTGGAAGAAGGGCTGTTGACGTGAGAGCTGCCTTCCATCCACCCTGGTTAAAACTTTTGTTCTTTCCATCTTCTCCTGTGAAAGTTTGGGCTTGTTTTGTTTTGGGGTGTGTGTGTGTGTGTGTGTGTGTGTTGGCCTCCCGAGCTGGGCTCTCTCCTCTGCCTCACCCTTGTACCTCAGTGACTAATGGCTCTATGAGAATTCCCCTATGACTCGGGGTCTATACCACATTCCACGGGGATGAGGCCAGGGGCTCCCCACCACATTTTTGTCCTCTCTTGTGCTTACCCACATCATCTTGTGCTTACACAAGCGGTCCCGTTTGTCATCCATCCCCTGTGGACTGTAAGCGTCAAGAAGGCCTGAGCTACGTCTTGCTCACCATAGGCCTCCAACTTCTAGTTCTGGCTTTGCCTTGGAGTCAGTGCTTAGGGCTAGGCAGAGGTCACCATCAAAGATCAGGTAGCCCCTGGGGAAATAGCTCAGCGGTAGAATGCTTGCCTGGCATGCTCAAGGCTGCAGATTCAGTCCTCGGTACAACCATTAGGTAACAGAAGCCAACATCAATGTCCACCACTGTGAGACTAAGAAGAAATGCTATTGCCCCCCTGCCCTCTAATGGGTCCCCAGAGGGATCTACACAGATCTACACTGAGCAAATCAAAGGTATGGGGAAGTTTTCTAGGGAGATATCATTCTAATCAAAAGCTGGGAAGCAGCTGGTGTTGCTTGGGGTGACTGTTGGTGGCCTCTAAGGCTGAGGTCCTCCTACTTGGCCTAGGCCTTGAGAAGCTTCACGAACACATGGAGACATCTCTCCTCACTAAGGACCCAGAAGATACAGGGAACATCTTATGGTAAATTGGTTCCTCATGGAACTGGACCTTGACAAGCCTGCTTATCTCGGAGAAGCCCAGGGTCCTTCACTGATTCCAATGCAGGCCTCAGAACCTATCCCACCCAGAATGAATGGAGAAGCCAGGGAAGGTCCCACCACAGCCTGGATCAGGTCCTCTTACAGGACCTTCCAGGAGCTGAGGCAGCCAGGGTTGCAGGATGCTACATCTCTCACTACCACCGCCCAGCTCCAGCCCCAACACCTGCCTTCTCCTGTGTTCCTATGGTGGGCAGGAATAGCGTGAAGGCCGCCTGTGTCCTGATAACAGACAGGGGACAACTGTGGGATTGCCATGAGTTCAGTCCCTCTATGAGGACAGAGGCATGAAAGGGGACAGATGCTAGATGATAGGTCAAGGGTTGATAATTAGTGGCAACTGGGAAGCCACAGGCTTTATCTTCCTTATGGAGGGAGTCTAGACATAGAGGCCGGTTTCTCTGCTTACTTGGAGAAAGAGTAAAATGGTCCATTTCCCTCCGCTCCAAGCAGCCAGTGTTTTGCCAGCCATGGTGAATGGATAGAGTGGCTAGCTATGTTTGCGGCCCTGCAAATGTGTGACGTCATGAGCAGTACCTGGGATGGAGAGTTTAGGATGGAACACAGGCTTCCTGCCCTCCCCAGTCTATAACCTTCAGCTTTTCTCACCCTTCTGGCTGATCTAATACATACAGTTCTGTGATGTTGGCTTCCCGGGGGTCTCTTTTGCTCATCACAGTAGCCCCAACATTCAAGTAGTGCCATGTCGCCATTTGTGGATGAGGACCAGGGAAGGACACTGAGGGACAGGGATTGGGTAGTCATCCAGCTAGATTTAGAGGCCGGATGCAAACAAGACATCTAATGCCAAGGACCACCAATGTCTTAGAGCTCACGGGGCCTGGAGTGTTGACCTGTCACTTGATGCAGGTAGAAGCTGAGTGACTAGGAGATGACATTGGCCTCAGGAGGACAAGAAGGAAAAGAAACCTGACCAGGGTCAGCTGGGGCAGGGAGAGGCGGCCTCGGAGCACTCTTTCTGAACTCGAGTGAACCAGCCTCCAGGACTTCTGAAAATATCCCAGCATTAGATGATTCAGCCCAGACAGGGGTGTGGAGGGCACCCAAGGCTGGGCTGGGAGATGTCGTACAGGAAGAGATAGATCCTGTCTACTGGGACTTTTCAAACAGCAAAGCTTAGGGCTGGAGCGATAGCTTAGGGATTAAGAGCACCGACTGTTCTTCCAGAGGACCCAGGTTCAATTCCCAGCACCCACATGGTAGCTCATAACTGTCTGTAACTCCAGTTCCAGGGTAGCTGACATCCTTACACATACATGCAGGCAAAACACCAACACACATTAAATAAAAGTAAAAAATTAAATTAAATTAAAATAAAAAATAAAAAAATTCTACTAAAAGAAAAAAAGCAAAGCTCTATTTAGCTATCAGCTGTATCAGCAGTATCAGGGTTGGATCCTCACAGAAGTCTGAATTTCCCTGTGTTCTTGAGGTTGTCCCAATTTTTATGTCTTAGTCTCCAAGTCACTAGGCAAATAATCCCCTTTGTCCCGCCAACTTTTATGTATACCTGATACCCCTGAGCAATGCCCCATCCTAATATCCTAGGGAGGCCAAGCTAGAGTAGCAAAAGATCAGGTCAGGTGTACCCCACGTCCATCTAAATGCCTTCTAGCTATATTGACTTCCATAGCTCATTGGCTATGAGGGCTGAATCCAAGAGCTGGACATGTAGGACGGGAGTAAGCCTCATCCACCCTTCTGTTTCTCTGTATTTACTGTACAAAAGGGATTGATTTTCAATGGTCTCAACATTATATCAGGGCTTTTGCAGGGACCTTCCCACAACTGCCTTCAAAGAACGAACCCATCCCACGGCTCATTTCTCCCCACCCCACAGTCTCTTCAGGAGCTGCTCAGGCTGGCAAGTAGATTTCTTAGGACTCGGCCAGCGTGGTGGTGAGGAAGCATGCTTTCTTGTGATGTCGCCTCAGATAACTCACTTTCCTTCTGAGAGCCTCGGTTTCCCTAGCCGTCGAACCCGAGAGATTGGCTTTATGTCTTACGGCAGGGCTGGCTACCCCCCCCCCCCCCCCCCCGTGTGCTCCGCCAGCCGCCATGGCTGCCCACGCTTTCCAGCAATGATGGGGCCTCCCCCCCTGTTACCTGGAGAGCAGTAATCAGCCCAGAAATCTTGTTGACAAAGCTGAGGGCAGACTTTCCACTGGAAAAAAAGCAGCTTGCAGGAATAATTGTTGCTGATAAGAAATGGAAATCCATCTGAGCAAGCCATGTGTCTCCTTCCCCATTGCCTAGGGGCTTCTAACTCTGAATTTTGCCCAGCTCTAAGACACTGTTTCTACACCCAAAGGTGACAGAACCATCAACGAAGAGATTCTTGGAAAATGGGAATTTGTAGCCCAGTTTCTATGGCATGACTCTCTACTCCCTGATGCTATAGGGTACCAGTCCATGACTTTTACAGGTTCTCAGAGATGCATATTCCCCAAATGGCTGATTAAGAACCACCTCAAAGGGTAAACTCCTTCCTGTCAACTGCCGGGGCCATCAGCCACTGAATTTACTGTTATTCAGTTAGTGGTTAGATATGTTTAGTAAGCATAATAAATGTGCGTAGTGCTGTAGTGCTGAGGACAGAGAGTCCTGGTTGGGGCACAGACAGCCACATGCAGCCCTCTCCACCCTTGGGAAGGCCATGGAGGCAGACACAGCCTGCGCTTGCGCTCTTCCTTCCTGCCCTGTACAAATCATGAGCATACCTGGGATCAATTAAAAATTAAATGCGTCTCTATTTTCCTTTCGTCTACCCTGCTACCCCATTCACATCATAACATTGTAGATCTTTTTATTTTATGACAATTTGCTAACTGGTGGCAGAAAGAGCTCTCTAATTTGTACAATGATCCCATGTGGCAGCCCCTCCAAACCCCCTCACCCCCGCAAAGACCCTGAGAGAATGGCTTACTGGGCTCATCTGAAAGGAGCTGGGCCAGCACAGCAATTGGAAGCCACACAGCTTCTTTGCATACTGAACTTTCTAAGCAGGGACTCGTTCAAAGAGAGTGGATTGCCAGGAGCGATGGTTCCCTATCAGGAAAACTGATCAGAATATTCTAGAAGGGAACTAAGGCGGTTGGGTCAGGTCGTGATAGGTCACCTTTCAACGCCAAGATGTGGAGGGCAGACAGTGAGGTAGGGGGTTGTTTAGGTGCGGTCTGCTTGTACAGTACATCTTCTCCCCTCCCTCCATTTCACCCTGCACACCACCCCCCTCCTGCCCCAGGGTCTTCTGGGAGATAATGCTGCGATTGCTCTGGACAGAGAAAGTGGGTATAGAGTGGGCATGGTGCCGATGGAAGGAAGGAAGCGGGTCGCCGTGGCTGGCCCTGATATCACTGTGCCTACCTGACCTGCTAAAATGAAGAAAGGGCCAGTGGGAACTTAGAAGGGTCGTACAGCGCTCATCCTGGGCACAGGAAGACGGTAAACATCAAAAAGGAAAAAGAAGTGGTCGTGTGCACACAAGTCCACGGGCAGAGTCTTTGGCAGCTACATAGACCTGCTTACCCCAGAGGAGCCCAGTGAGAGGGTCTCTCTGTGGGTGTGGGTGTTAGGAAGAACTCTCTGCTCTGAGGGGAATGACTTGGTTTCCCGTTTTCTTCTCGAGGGAGCGGGAGCTTTGAGCCAGTGTCAACCATTAAAAAGCCAAGTTTTGGTCACTGTGGTTCCCAAGCTGACTGACGGCCGGCCCCTCTCCTGAGCACCGTTCTCCATTTGAGAGTGCATCAGGGTCGTAGTTCACAGGGCATCAGCCTCAGAAAATGAACGTCTCACCTCAGGCATGTACGTTGGGGCTTATGTAAGGGGTCAGGGGTTAATTTCAGTGACAGCCTCATCATGATGGGACTTTCTCAGAGCTGGAGAAGACCTCAGTGGCCAGCTTCTTTCCAGCTCCAGACCATGCATTCAGCTCGGTCACCCTCAGGACCCCAAGGAGGATCGTGTGTGTGTGTGTGTGTGTGTGTGTGTGTGTGTGTGTGTGTGTGTGTGTGTGTGTGGTGTGCTGACGGAAGATGGCACCTGTGGTTTGAACTGGGCAAGTGGGGGATGAAAGAAGGAGGCAAGGGTTGTGACATGAGTGTCAGGCAGGAACTGTATGATCTCATTTCTCGCTAAGATAAGGTCAGGGCTAGGTCAGGGTCAGGAGTAGGTTGCTCTGTGGACAGCCCCAGCAAAAGCGGTAGGGATGTTCTCTGTGCTCGGAACACGATTGCCGGTGGGTGTGTGGAGACGTGAAGTGTTTTTTTCCACTGGTCCCCATTTTAAGCCTGTGTCTTTGACCCAGTTTCCTATCACCTTGCACTTGGACCCAGAAGCTGACGCTGGCATAATTTCTCCTGAATGGACCATCCAGTGGCTGAATGGATGACAGAGGTCTGTGTGCTGGTCAGAATTTCCCGGCTGAGGGGGGCTGGTATCCGCATCAGTCTTCCGTTATGACCCTGGGTGTTTTTGTTTGTTTGTTTGTTTGTCTGTATCGTCTCCTGCCTTAAAAGACATGAGGGTTATCCAGGGCTTACCGTTGGGGCAATGACTGAGAGAATTTCCCACAGGGAGCGTGGCCGGGTGAGTGGAGACGCCGCTGAGCTCCACACACCATCAGCTTCCCTCGGTTCCCGTCCCCGAGACAGGGATCATGACAATGACTGACTAATAAGGGTGTGGTGAGACTTAAGTGAGTGAGTACTGTGACATCCTGGAGCAGAGCCCAGGACAGCACTAGGTGTCTGCTCTGATGATGTCACTGGGGCTGGGAGGAGTCTGCAGAAGGCACCGTGGGCACTGGCAGCAGCTTGCCCTCGGCTGCCCTTGCTTGGTACCGCCCACTGCCTGGCAAGTCACTCAAGGTGCTCCGAACTTTGGTTTTGGTATCTGTAGAGTGGGTGTGCTCCCTGCCGCGTGGACCACTGTAAGGATTATGTGAAATAAAGTGTGTATCGCTTAGCAGGCCTAGAGTGTGTTAGAAGGTGTCCAGACTCTTCTTTTTTTTTAAGGTGATGGTCTACCTGGATGACCTCTGACCTCTGAAAGTCTTAGGGGTTGAAGACAGGAAAGCCATGGTCCCTCCTTACCCATTGTCCTCATCCCAGCCTTCCTAAGAAGCAGGAAGGAAGCCTAGCCAATCCATATACTGTTGGGCAGTGTGGTCAGCAGGGCCGTGAGCCATGGGGACAGAGGGGACACCTGTCAGGGGGCAAGTGGCCTCTCATTCCCCAGCAGGCCCACTTCCCGCCACTCCCAGCCCGCCGTGGGTCAGCCTTGCTGGGGTCGGATCGGCTCAGCTCCACACCTACCGCTTCTCCTGTGGTTCCCAAGGACCTGGTGGTTCCCAAAGGGGTGGCAGAGGGGTTGGGGGCTAGCAGTTGTAGGGTTGGGTCCAGGTCTTAGAGGCCCCCGGGCTGTTCGCTCCCTGTCACAATGGAACAGAGGTTTCTGAAGAACAGCAGCAATGGGGGCCTGGACCCTGTCCACTTGGGGTTTGGCGTAGGGGCTTCGTCCAGGGTTCAGGTTCCGGCACCGTCAGGTCTCTGTATTTCCACACTTACCTCCTATTAGTATCAGGGAGGAAGCGTGTGTGTGAGCGAGTGTCTGTGTGTCTGTCTTCTGTCTGTCTGTCGTCTGTCTTGTGGGCAGATGTAGGAAGAGTGACATTTCGCCAGCCCCACTTTGGTAACCCGTCATACCACTAAGACCCAGAGTTTGGACCTGGATCAGACCTGCCCCAGACTTTGCATGTCTGGAAAACAGCTAAAAGTGGCCAGAGACATCCGGTGGGACAGCTGTGCATTGCTGGGTTTAACCCCCACAGCACCTTCACATCCACTCCCGCTCTCCACAGACAGGTCACAGACGCCTGCCCGCGAAGGCACCCGGGGTGCACCCAGGCTGCTGTCCCCTCCAGCACTGAGCCACGTTCTAGGACGCCCTATGTTCCATTTCCCAGGGTATCCCCCAAATCTGGAGGGGGGTTCAGCAGAGCATCGGGTCTCGCTCAGACAGGGGAGCACAAGCAAGAGGAGGCCTTGCAGGAATAAGCTGTTTGCGCCCACCCGCTCTCACGGTGGCACTCATGTCCTCCCACTGTTTCAAACCGCTGCCCTCTGCCTTGAGGGGCAGCCGTTCTGACTGTCGCCCGGCTCCCTCCTCTTCACTCCAGCCAGCAACAGCCCTCACGCCTCCTGTTTTTATCTTAGGACCTAACTCCTCGGGCAAGTCTTGTATGGCACATTGGGCTCCTCGAAGGACCGGCTGGGAGATTGAAGATACTTTAGATAAAATGTCTCCTCTTGTTCATTTCAGAGTTCTTTTGGTCGGACATACCTGCGAGACTTCCCGGGAGAGCATCCTTGGGATCTACTCACCCCCTGTTCCTTCAGGTAGGTCTGTCTCCAAGCTCCCTAGCCCTCTCCTGTGTTTAAGGGGCAAGGAGGGGTCATTGAAAAGAAGAAGGCAGAGGGAGGGTGGGAATGCTGCCCCAGCCCTCTGCACCTGTGAGTCCCAAAACAGCAAAATCCATGGCTGAGACTCTCCCGGGTGTGGGGTAGGGTGGGAGCTGGGGCTTCCGGTCAGTGGAGTACTCCCGGTCAGTGGGGTACTCCCGGTCAGTGGGGTACTCCCCCCCGGTCAGTGGGTACTCCCGGTCAGTGGGGTACTCCCAGTCAGTGGGGTACTCCCGGTCAGTGGGGTACTCCTGGTCAGTGGGGTACTCCCCCCGGTCAGTGGGGTACTCCCCCCGGTCAGTGGGGTACTCCCCCCGTCAGTGGGGTACTCCCCCCCGGTCAGTGGGGTACGCCCCCCGGTCAGTGGGGTACTCCCCCCGGTCAGTGGGGTACCACTGTGCTTGATCTTTCCGAGATGCGTGTCCCATCTTCTCTTTCTTTCTCCCTTCTGCCCACCTTGTTCTCTGCCGGTGCCTCCTGGAACTTTTCGCTTCCAGGCCCCTGAGTTCCGAGCCTCCTCCTCTCTCCATCTGGACTCTGGTGAGGCACTGACTTTTTAGCAGTACCTAAGAGCCCCGAACAGAGCTGGGACATCTCTCTGCTCTCCTGAGAGGACCCTGTCCACGCTGTGTCTCTTGCAGCCAGATCTAGCCTTTCTGTCCAGCCTTGGGCAATGGCTTCTAGCCCTGGGCCGGGACACCTCCTGACGTGAAGGCAGTGTATCACAGTGTGCTGTGCCGTGCTGTGGCTCCGAGGCTCCACCTGGCTTCCATCACAGCCTCGTCAGTGAGGTCATGGGATGTGGGACTCACTTTGCTGGACTGAACTGACTAGTATCCCCATCTCCCATTGGAATTCTCTTTTCCCACCAAACCCACAAGGTGTTGGGAGCCTGACTGACCCCAGCTCTGTAACAACATGATGATGAACTGGAGCAGCAGCAGCAGCGTCTCTGACGACCTAGGGTGAAGGAAGTAACATCCTAAACAGTTTCTCCTAATACCCTGTCGTGATCTTGGGCCCTGGGATCCTTACCCACATCGTGGATGTCTGCTATGTTCTAGAAATGCAGAGGAGTCACCTTGGACTCAGGATCGTCCCACAGGCGTGTTCAGCCTTTTGACATTGCAACAGGACACTACCCGCCACAAAGCTCATGCTTGAGAGCCACACAATTCAGTTAAAAGGCTAAAGCAAACCAAACCAAACAAACACACACACACACACACACACACACACACACACGCCTTATAAGTTTACAATTTTGTGTTAAGCTACATTTATAGCTATCATTGGCCATATATAGTGCGTGGGCAACAGGGTGAACCCATCTGCACAGAGATAATGTTGCCAGACATAAGGTACTTTTCCCTTTATCTTTAATTGTTTTGAGATTAGTAAATATTTCAGGGGCTGTTGGGATGATGGCTCAGCACGTAAAGACGCTAGCTGCCAAGCCTGAATCTGGGACCCACATGATGGAAAGAGAAGACAAGCCCTCAAGTTGCCCTCTGACCTCCACAAGTATATAATCACAGCATGTGTGCACCACACACAACCTCCCCACAGAGCCACACAAAATAAATAAGTAAATGTAATTTTAAAAATGTAAAAAGAGGGCCAGGAGGTAGTGGCACACGCCTTTAATCCCAGCACTGGGGAGGCAGAGGCAGACAGATCTGTGAGTTCGATGCCAGCCTGGTCTACCACAGACTGAGTTCCAGGACATCCAAGTCTACGCAGAGAAACCCTGTCTCAAAACCCGCACCCCCAAATCTGACTAGTGAGCTTTGAGATTCCGTGTGCCCAGACCCATGTCTCTCACCTGCTGTACCCGAGTCTGAGGCAGAAGCAGGAGCACACCACCTCATCGCTTTCTCCCTGCTGTCTTCCTCCTGACCCAGGTGACCCACGTGCCTTGGGTCAAAGAGGCCACTCAGGCATGCGATGGCTCTGAGAGGGTTCACAAGAACTAGGAGATTGAGTCCAAGAACATTTTAGGGAGACCCAAGGTGTCCTGGAGTCAACTCGGAGCCTGACTCAGACTAAGAGGCAACAAGCGAAGCCCATGGCCAAATTTACCTAATGGAAGAGAAAGGTCAGCCATTTCTTGAGAAGGGCATATGAGTACCACCATCCTTTGTTCCCCGACTTTCCCTTTTCCTCAAGTGTGAAATCCATGTCTAGATGATAATGCCTACTTATAAAAAAAAAACATCTCCGAAAACAAAATTAGCTAATTGACGATGACTCACATTACTCGGAAGGACAGCCAAAATCACACAAAGTGCATCAGAAACAAAAATAGAAATGGTACCACTAAGGACGTGGGACCCTGAGCTTCCTAACTGCAAGGACCAGGCTCTGGAATAGCAAGACCTTGGGTTTACACACCATTTTGGTCCTCGTTATCTTCTTGGACAGTGGCACTGACCTGTTCATAGCATCTGGGCTGGAGCCTGTGCTGGCGGGGGCAGGGAGCACACATTTGTTCAGATCACTCCCAAAAGTAGACCATCTCTTCTGATGAGGACGTGGGGTACAGAGAGGCCCACTGCCTCCTGAAAAGGAGCCAGAAGGTATAAGAAGCCAGAAGGTATAAGATTTGAATGCAGTGTGACCCTGAGCCTTGTTCTTGTTGTCTTGGTGAAGACAGCCATGCGGCCAGGGCTCCAAGGAACTTCCTCTCTGTACTGCCTCCAGGAAGGGCTCTCAAGGGCCGGGGGCTCTGCTTAGGGTGTCAGCCCCATCTGGCACGGACTCTCACCCTGGCTGTGGCCCGCCTGCTGTTCCTACAGGGATGGAGGCCATGGCCGCCAGCACTTCCCTGCCTGACCCTGGCGACTTTGACCGGAATGTGCCTCGGATCTGTGGAGTATGCGGAGACCGAGCCACGGGCTTCCACTTCAATGCTATGACCTGTGAAGGCTGCAAAGGTTTCTTCAGGTGAGTCCCCTCTCCAGGGGGAAGGGAGAGACAGAAGCAAGCCTGTCCCTCAAGAGGACCCCTGTGCTTCCTGTGCTTTCTGTGGAATGCCGTGGCTCTCCCAATTACTGCAAGCAGCAGGGGGGCTTGGTGAGGGCCTTTTTTCTCCTCAGCACCCCCTCTCAGCTCCACCTCTGACCCCTCAGAAACCGCTTTCCTGAGGTGGAATTTTCTTTTTTTTCTTTTTTTTAAGATTTGTTTATTTATTATGTAGACAGTGTTCTGTCTGCATGTATCCCTGCAGACCAGAAGAGGGCGCTAGATCTCATTACAGATGGTTGTGAGCCACCATGTGGTTGCTGGGAATTGAACTCAGGACCTTTGGAAGAACAGCCAGTGCTCTTAACCTCTGAGCCGTCTCTCCAGCCCCGGATTTGTCTTTTCACCAGCCCTTGGCCTGCTGCTGCACGGAGCCGCATGTCTGCCCTTCAGAGTGAACCCCCTCCTTGCTGAGGATTGCAGCTTCCTCACTCAAAAACCAGGCCCGTCTTTGGGGAAGCCCCAGAATTTGGCCTTTCTGCCTGCCTCTTCCTCCAATCTAAACCCTTGCATGGGACAAAAGAGATCGCCCCCCTCCACGGGTTACTGAGCTGATCTACGCCAGGCTCTTCACCCGTGGCCTGCTTCCCCAGGTGAACCGCGGCGGCCTGCCTGTCAGTCACTGTCAGGGGTTTGCACTAGTCCTGTTAGGTCAGTCAGGGCCAGCGTTTCCTCCAGCACACTTCTCGTGGGAGCCTAAGACTGCAGGCACAGACAGCTTGGGGACAGTACTGAGAAGGTCCACGGATGACCTTACCCAAAGCCAGAGTTAGAGGACAGGGAAAGATGGGGGGGGGGGAAGGATTTGGGGAGCAGGAAGTTTGAAAAATTAGCGTTTGGCATATCTTGGAAAGAGAATAGCCGGGAAGTAACTCTTTGGAAAGGAACTAGTGGCTGCAGGTGGGTGGGTGGAAGAACAGGACGTTGTGAGGAAAGAACAAATCGAGTTGAGAGCTGGGCGGCAAGGTTGGCCTGGCAGAGCCAAGTGGCACGAAGTGGCAAGCTTACCTGGCCCAGGGAGTAAGTGAACCTATGCAGGCCCCTGGTGTGGGACATTCCTCCATCCCAGAGGCTTCTGGCTCACCTACCCTTTACTCAGGAGTCACCAGCAAGTGTTTCATGGCCTGGAGCAATTTTGATCTCTGGACATTAAGGTTTCTGTTGGTGCTAATTGCCTATTTGGCCTGGCGCAGGCTGCCCTCTTGGCTTACTAGAAGACTGCTCCCTAATGAACCCGACCAACAATGTCACTGCCTATATAGTCTTGTAGTCCCATCTGCCAGTCCCCATGGCCACACGAAGCCCACACAGCTGGAGAATGGGCCTTTGGGACCTCAAACCCTTTGTGCCAGGTGCCACCTGGACTCTTCTGCCAGGGCAGCTGGGGTAGTCACCTCCAGAGAGCTAAAGGAGAGTCTGGGTGCACAGTGAGACCAGCCCTGCCATAAAGCTGGTCAGAAGGACATGGACTAAAGTATTGTCCATGCCATCAACTTAATATCCAACCTCACTTTTTTTTTTTTTTTTTTCTCGAGACAAGGCTTCTCTGTGTAGCTTTGCGCCTTTCCTGGAACTCACTCTGTAGCCCAGGCTGGCCTCGAACTCACAGAGATCCGCCTGGCTCTGCCTCCCGAGTGCTGGGATTACAGGTGTGTGCCACCACCGCCCGGCCCTATCAAACCTCACTTAATCATTCTGAGCACCCCTGTGTTTCAGCGAACCCACTGTCCGCTGTTGTGCTAACATCTGACCCCGATGCTGTGGAGTCTTCATCTGAGATTTAATCAGATGATATATCAGAAAAGAGCTTTGGAAAGTATAGAGTAGACCGGGCTGGCCTCGAACTCACAGAGATCCTCCTGCCTCTGCCTCCCGAGTGCTGGGATAAAAGGCATGCGGCACCGCCGCCCGGCAGTGACATATTACTTTTTGGCCACACAGGCCAATGCTGATGCCCTTGGTGGAATTCTGCCCTAGTAAAAGTTCCTGTAGCCATCTCCCAGGACCCCTCCTGGTATGTTTTCTTTCGCTCACTCACTCACCAAATTTGAATGAACACAGAGCCCGGAGCTGCCGGAGTTGGGCCTCTCACTGAAGGTCACTCGTCACTCGTCTATAACCACAGTGTTCCGACAGCCCTTGCAGCTGTTTTGTTCACTGATGGAGCCCCTACCCCAAATCACCTTGCTCTCCCCATCTGCCTTTCCCCCTGCGGCCCAGCTGTGGAAAATGGGGCCCGTAGCTGGCTACCGATTGCTCACGAGATAGTGAAGGTCGGTTTCTCACTGGAGGAACCCTAACTCGGATGCGTTTGTGACGGGCGCTCCCAGAGAGAGACCACTGCGGTTGGTCTTCCTTGGCTCATGCTGACCTGTAAATAAACTCATACACCATACGGTTGAAACTCAGTGTGTATGAGTCCCGCATTCGAAAATGTTCCCAGCTGCTAAAATTCACCAGAATCAATCCTTGCCACCCCTTGGTTGTCAGTGGTGGATGGTGCAGGGCTGTGCCAAGCTGAGTCATCTTGGTGCGCACACTCTCAGAAAAAGCTGAGCAAGGACACCGAGCTGCCTTCGTGTAGCTAGAGTTTTCCTGCCTTGTCCACAGTCAGGACAAATCTCTGTCACCTGCCAGTCCCACAGCCGCTCAGACCCAACCAAGTAAACACAGAGACTTATATTGCTTGCAAACTGTATGGCCGTGGCAGGCTTCTTGCTAGCTGTTCTTATAGCTTAAATTAATCCATTTCTATAAATCTATACCTTGCCACGTGGCTTGTGGCTTACCGGTGTCTTCACATGGTGCTTGTCATGGCGGTGGCTGGCAGTTTCTCTGCCTCACCTTCTGCTTCCCAGAACTCTCCTCTCTCCTTGTTCCACCTACTTCCTGCCTGGCCACTGGCCAATCAGTGTTTTATTTATTGACCAATCAGAGCAGTTTGACATACAGACTGTCCCACAGCACCTTCGCTTCTCACTCTCGCTCTAAACAAGTGTCCTTGTGTTTTTGTCATCTCCCCCCCACCCCCCACCCCCCGGGGTGTTGAACCTTGGACTTGGAAGGCATGCTAGGCAAGTGCTCTACCACTGAGTTCCGTCTCCGGCCACAGTGTCCTTTTAGCAGGCTACCGACTTACTGCTATGTTCTTCTTGTTGTTGTTGTTGTTGTTGACGGTTTTTTTTAAAATTTTTTTTATAGTTATTGGTGGTTTTGTTACTTAAAATGGTTCCTAAGTTTTGTACTAACATGTGTGTACTGTTGAATTCAAGAAGCCATGGTGTGACTTACGGAGAAACCACATGTGTGCGATAAGCTTAATCCCCTCCGTGAGCAACGCAGTTTGTTGGTGGCTCATTGCTAATCAATCAACACTGTATTTCAACCACGAAGACTTTAGAGAGCAAACATCCATAAACCAAGGTGGTGAAAAATGTTGTAACTCAAGGCTCACAGGAACCTGACCCCGTATTTCCCCCAGGAGACAGTTCAGCATTCCGGGCGCCAGTGTCCACAGTGACGTCAGAGGTAGATCACGTGTCCTGCTGTAACCAGAATCGGCTGCATCTACCTCCTTTCTCCTCTCCTTGTGCTCCCAGCACCTTCCTCGATTTCTTTGACTTTTAAATTTCATTTGGGATTTTTTTTCCCAGTTCAGTCCAGTTCAGATAGTTGCTCCAGTACGCCATAGTCACATATCTGGTTATACCCCGAGAGACGGCTAGTACTGTCTCCTTGTCAGACACCACCTCCTTGGGACTACAGAGATGTGTGTGACCAAGCGGCAGCTCTTCAGAAGCTTCCTCTAGCCCATCATGGCAGCTAGGAGGAAGGCTTTTGCCCTGGCCTCAGCTCACAGGCTACTCCCCAAGCCCAGGGACTGGTTGTCCTCTTCAACCATTAGTGTTTGGTTTGGCTTCTAACTACAGAGATAGTTTTGATGAGCCCAGGAGGTCCAAGACTCACTGAAGTCTGAGGGTGATGATGAAGTTTGAAGGGTCATGGTTTAGTTGATCTGTAGTCAGGAGTTAGAGTCCAGCGCTGGCCAGTTCCTCCGATAGACTGTTCCATGTTCTATGTGCTTCTTGCTCTTCTGTAGTACGTGAACATCAAATATAATATTTACAGTGTAAATAAAAGATCTGCAAAGCTAAGTTTGTGGATGTCCACAGCTTCTTGACCACATATGAACAAACAGAGCCCTTGTAAGAAAGGGCCAGAAGGAGAAAATATATACAGCTACCTCATAGGATACATATAAAACGGATAATCTATAGATGGAATTTCTGATCATGAATGGCTCTAAGGTCTGATGTAAAAAGAAAGGCATAAGGACAGAGAAGGATGACCCAGGGACCCTCTGATGAAGAGATCGAGTTGATGAGGTAATTTAAGAGGGGGTGGGAGGTGGGTTGAGGGGGAGGCTGGGAGGCAGGAGGAGGAAAGAGAGGCATCTTTCATTGGTGTGTAAAATGAATGAAAACATTTTCTTAATTAAAAAAAAAAAGCGTGGGTCCTGGAAACTAGATTGAGAAACAGTTCATTGTCGCTTTTTTTTTTTTTTTCCTTCCCCCTATCAATGTCTGTTAACTAAAACATTGAAGGCTGGGGGGTGTAGCTCAGTGGTAGGATGCTTGCACATCTTGTCTGAGGCCCTCGATTGAACCCTGAGACTGTAATCAAACAGACAGACAGGCCGACCCTGTAAAGCCAAGTGCTATCAGTTCCAAGAGAGAAAAAAACAATGTGGAGAAATGTGTTTTCTTTTGCTAGCCCCAAGGTCCTCAGTGGCCTTGTTAATTATGGGTCTTCCAGAGCACAGAGGGTGAAAGGCGGGCTAGTGAGAATCCAGGAACAAGAGAAGTGTTCTGCTTTCAGGAAGATGGCTCGTCTGATATTTATAGTTCTAAGAATTTGTTGCGAAGGAAGCAGAGAAATGGGGAAATGTCCAGCCGATTCAAACACAAAGTATTTAAATGAAGTCCAGTGAAGAGAAAAGATGGGAAGAAAGACCTTCTGGGGCCTTCTGTGGGCACAAGTAGATGGCTCACGGGATAGCCATTGCTGATGAAGAGAACTTTGTTCAGGGCAGCTGCCCTTCTACCCAGGCTATAGGGTGTGGAAGAAAGAGCGTCAGTGTGGTTGTTGATAGACGGCCCAAGAGTCACGTGCTTAGAGAGAGGAGGCCAGAACGTGGAAGGGCAGGGCAGTAGGATTGTCAGGAAAGACAGCTGCAAAGATATAAAAAGATGCATCCATTTCCTTTTGGTTGTTGTTTTTATGTCTGTAGGAACTGGTGTTCTAATCTGAGCTATTTGCATGAATTCACTCTCAGCATACCCTGGGGCTCCTCTCTGTGCATAGGCAAAACAGAGCTGGAGGACCAAGTGGCCAGGCATTACCCCACGCTTCCAACACATCCAGCCAGGGACCACCAATGATCCAATCTTTTTCATCCCCGAGGAGTCCTTTGGACAGCCTTTGCTTCTGCTCCTGGATGCTGGGCAGGCATGTATTTGCTGCTCTATTTTGAAATGAGAGGTGGTAGATTCATGATGAAGAGCTTAGAGTGTCAGAGGGCCAGAGGCTTTGGAATCCAATAGATCTTGATTATATTACATGTCATACTTATGACTATGGGGAAATAAGCAAGCTACTCCACTACGCCTCCTGGAATTGCTTGTAGAATAAAGATAATGTGTATTCCTCACAAGTACTAAGGGTATTGCAGATAAATGTGAAATGCTGGTGTGGTAGACTGCTGTGGGTTGTCTTTCTGTACGCAGTGAATATGTGTTGCTCTGATTGGTTGATAAATAAAGCTTCATTGGCCTATGGCAGGGCAGGATGGAGCCAGGAGGGAAAATCCAAGAGAGATAGTGAAAGGAGAAAAAAAAAGACATCCCACCATCCAGGGAGCAGCATGTAATGGGACGCAGGTAAAGCCATGGAACACGTGGCGACATATAGATTAATAGAAATGGGCTGAGTTTAGTTATAAGAGCTAGCTAGCAAGAAAATTGAGCCATAGGCCATGGCCATACAATTTGTAATTGATATAAGCCTCTGAGTGTTTACTTGGGTCTGAGCAGCTGCAGGACCTGGTGGGACACAGGAATAATAGCTAATGTTGTTCCCTTGTAAGGTCTCACTTTCTGAGGACAGATAACCATGTCCTCTCTGTCTTTACTATGTTGACTTGGATGTGTGTGAATATGTGTGCTCTTAACTGCTGAGCCATCTCTCCAGCCCCTGGATAGATACTTTTAAAAGTATAACTAAACATGTTTTCTAAAAAACCAGTTTGCTGAATGTGGTAACACACACTCGTCACTGTAGCACTTGGGAGATGGAGGCAGGAAGATCAGAAGCTCAAGGCAGACCTCAGCTACAAAGCAAGTTTGAGGCTAGCCTAGGCTGCCTGAGACCCTGTCTCAAAAAAAAAAAAAATCAACAAGACAAAACCTCAAAGAACAACAACAAAAACAACCCCCAAAAACAGATAGTTCAAAAGAATATATAAACAAAATCCAAGTCTCCTACTCAATCCACTTTTTCAGCCCCCATTTCTTTCTGGGAGAGATGAATGCCACCAGCTCCTTCCATTCACTTCTGGGTTCTTTGTATGAAAGTCTGCGTGTCCATGTGCACATGGTCATATGTTAGTGTATGTGCATGCACATGAGAGCACATGTAAATGGATGGCACCATCATTCTGCATCTTTATCTGCTAGAGCCCATTCCCCTTTCAGACTGTCCCCCCTGACTTCCCATGGCCCTGTATTGTGTGGAAGTCCTGTGGCATGGGGAACCTACCCTCTATAACGGGCAACAAGTTTGGTTTTTCACACTCCTGATCTACCCATAGAATAAATCCATAGCCTAGGCATTTTGGGGTCCATGCCCTCCAGAAAGCAGCTCTGTGATCTTAACCAATGTTAACCTTCCTTAGAGTTTTGTAGAGCTTCTGCTGAGAACCCACTGGTATTGCTACAAACATCCATGTCACATGACATCAACATGTCACCTTTACTCCAGCTTTACTGGGCTACATTTGACAAAGAGAACTGGTCTGTATTTAAGGTATGCAATGCAATCTCTCTCTCTCTCTCTCTCTCTCTCTCTCTCTCTCTCTCTCTCTCTCTCTCTCTCTGTCTCTCTCTGTCTCTCTCTCTGTCTCTCTGTCTCTGTCTCTCTCTCTCTCTCTCTCTCACACACACACACACACACACACACACACACACACACACACACACACCCCATACTGTGAGGCGATTACAACAATCAACCTAGATAATGTGTCCCTGATCTCACACTGATCTCGCCTATCTGGGACTCCATGTGGCTCCTGTATCCTGCCCAGGCACTGAGTCTCTAAAACAGCCACAGGCAGAGCTCAGAGGGCACTTGACACCACCCTGCTGGCAGAAGTCACCCACTTGCCGGCCTGAGGCCCTAGCCCCTGGCACTTGATGTTTTTGTGAACTCCTTGTCTCTTTCATGTTTTGACGAATTGGTCTCTGGCATGAGAACTGGCCAATGTCCTCTATAACCCCTGGCTTTCTAGAAACTGCCTCTATATTTAGCCTGGTTGCACCACCCCGGTCCCCTTCCTGAACTAGGGTATAATTGCCAGCCAGCCAGAGAATGACAGGGTTGAGACTCAGAAGCAGCGGAGAGACGCACTGGGCTCCCATGGAATGGGAAGGCTCTTGTTTCTCAAAACCAAACTAGTTCATAGGCAATTAGCTTTGAGAGGAAGGCAGGGTAGGGTTTGGGTCTTTAGGACAAAGCATGGGGCCAGGGCTGGCCAGTCTGGCTGCACTGACTCCTTGTGGGCAGACACTAGATGACAGTGACATGTAGAAATGCCTTGAGAAGGTAGGACAGAGAATACATTGGCCTCCAAGCCAGCAGGGCCTATGATCATCCAGCAAACATCCATATTAAAAAACCCAGGCCAAAGGCTAGCTCTGGATCTGGTTCTGGTTCTGAGAAGGAGCCAGCCCGTGACCATCCAGTGAGCTTTCCTAGAGCTCTCCTAGAGTGTGAAGTCAAAACGTTGACTTCCCAGACACCGTTCCTTTCCCCTGGTCCCATATTTAGAGACACCCAGGAAGAGCTGGTTACCATACTTTAAAATAACAATTATAATTTAAAAGCGTCACAAATGTACAGACCACCCCTTGCATTTAGAGAACTATGACGACACTCAGGGATCGATGCGAAGCGGCCAGTTCCTTCAGCTTCCTGTCTCTGTGACCTCCCCGTTCTGGTGAACTGTCATGTGGAACCGCCAGCCGAAATCAACGCTTCCTCTCTGAAGACGCTTTTGTCACAGTGTTCTACCTCAGTGACGGGAAAAGAAACTGGGACAGCCCCTCAGGCATAGGTCATAGGCAAGACCCGAGAGCCTGAGGAAGTGCAGGCAGGCAGGCCTCTGAAGGGCTCGGGATCCTCCACCTGGTGTCTGGAAGCTCTCTGCCCCCACCAGAGACAGGTTGAGGCTTTGCCGTGAAGGACACACGTAGGAGTGTTTCTTGGTACCCATGGTGCACACGGAGGGTTTACCTCAAGGACTCCTAAGCTAGGCAAGGTGGTGGCGGCCGAAGGGAGCAAGCCCCGCTAAGACCTGGGACAAAATGCCTGGTTGTGAACAAAAAGGAAATGAAAATTTGCTCTGAATTAGAAACATCTAGTCTTCGGGTAGGTTTAGAGAATCGTGGGCATTTGTGGTAACAGGTGAAGCCTCAAGAGCCACAGTGGGAAGGAGAGGAAGGAGGAAGGGAGGGGCATATGTCTCATATCCTAGAATAGACCCATGTGGCAGTGATGAGCTCATTCCTGGGTAACCCTGGCGGCTCCCACATGGCTTCTGTATTTTGCTGTCCCCTAGAGAAAAACTGTCCCTGCAGTGTAGGTAGAAAGGCAAGAGTTGACAGCTTCTTGTCCCCACAGGGGTGGACACTGGCCCGCCACTCAGTGTCTTGCTGAGCATTTACAGGAGAGACAGGGTGGCCTAATTTTAGGCCCCTAACAGCCTGGCACTGCCTACTGTCATTTCAACCCTAGCTCTGCTGTTGACCCCGTGGATATGAAGTGTCATCGATGGAGGGTACCAGAGCCAAAGTCCAAAGCCAACCGCGGCCCTTTATCCTGGGCCCCTCTGGCCTTGAGCTGCGCTCAGGGGTCAGCTGTCTGGGTCTGTGTGGTTGAGGGCTTTGTTGGGCACTTTGAGTTTCTGGGATTGAAAGCAGTCCCAGGAGGTAGAAGCCGGGCCTCAGATCCCTACAACTCTCAGATCTGAAGCCTTAGTTTCTTTTCTTTCTTTCTTTTTTTTTCTTTAATTTATTTATTATGTATATAATATGCCTGCAGACCAGAAGAGGGCACCAGATCTCATTATTGATGGTTGCGAGCCACCATGTGGTTGCTGGGAATTGAACTCAGGACCTCTGGAAGAGCAACCAGTGCCCTTAACCTCTGAGCCATCTCTCCAGCCCAAGCCTTAGTTTCTTACTGGATAGTTTAACCTCAGTGACCCTCCCTCTATTGAGTGAGGCAGTCATACCAATGGTCTTTGGAGTGGACCCAAGGGTCTGTGACTGTTTGTGGTGGCTGTGGAGCCCCAGTCTGGTGTCTTTTCCCCACCCGTGGGTCAAGTCAGTCTGGTTGTCTGAGGACTGTGGTTATCTTTTTTTTTTTTTTTTTTTCAGAGCTGAGGACTGAACCCAGGGCCTTGTGCTTGCTAGGCAATGCCTACCACTGAGCTAAATCCCCAACCCCAAGGATTGTGGTTATTTTTTTTTTTTTTGGTTTTTCGAGACAGGGTTTCTCTGTGTAGCTTTGCGCCTTTCCTGGAACTCACTTGGTAGCCCAGGCTGGCCTCGAACTCACAGAGATCCGCCTGGCTCTGCCTCCCGAGTGCTGGGATCAAAGGCGTGCGCCACCACCGCCCGGCTGGATTGTGGTTATTTTAATCCTCATGTTCCCATGAATGTGAACTGCTAGTCTTTGGTTGGTATACCTAGCTCAGGGCAGGGCTCAGGGTCACTGAGAGTGGCCCAAGGGAATGGAAAATGGACATCGGAGGCCTTGTGGCCAGGTCTCCATAGTTACCGCCCCCGATGGCTGCTCTTAGGCAGGACTAAGGGGCCAGGTCAGCGGCTCAGTGCCGAGTTGCGCTCTCTCGGCAGGCGGAGCATGAAGCGGAAGGCCCTGTTCACCTGCCCCTTCAACGGAGACTGCCGAATCACCAAGGACAACCGTCGCCACTGCCAGGCCTGCCGGCTCAAGCGCTGTGTGGACATCGGCATGATGAAGGAATGTGAGTACCCAGGGGACAGGCGGGCGAGTGGGCTAAGCCGCGGTCTCAAAACGGCTATGGTCACTGTCATCCAGGTTTCTCCCCCGAGGTACCTGCTCTGCAGCCCTAAGGATCCTGGCCCAGGGCCGAGGGTGTGGATGGAGCAATGTGGTTGAATACTTCAAGGAGCTGTGCTTAAAGAGAGAACCCATATAATCCAGCAGAGGCTGGGGAAGGCTCAGCGGGGCCTCCGGGGCTGGAGCACAGGCCCTGGGTCCTCACAGAAGCCCCTTGCGCCCTGTGCACAATTCTGTCAGCATTTACACCCAGACCCCAAACCCTGGCTCTAGGACAGAGCCCATGCCTTGCCAAGCTGTGGGCCTGCAGACACCCTGTGAAGCCCTCTGGGCTATGGGGATGTGAGGAAAGAGGAAGAGGGGGGCGGGAACCAGGAAGACACGTCAGTAGCGGACGAAAGTCACAGAACAGGACTCTGGATGAGAGCGTCTTTCACGAGGGAAAGGAAAGGAATGCTCTGTTGCTGACAGCGGAGGCAGAGAGTCACCTTGGCGCTCCTTCTAGGGCCTTCACTAAGGCTCCTCAGTCCTGATCCCAGCTCCCAGCCAACACTGGCAGCCCTGGAAGGAGTTTCCAGACCTCGGTTGCTGCTCACACCACAGGAACACGCAGGTCTGGACATGCCATTGCTGCTGCCTCCTCGGTGCCCCACCCCACCTCCTGTGTTTATACTGGAGAGTGAGAGGCAGAGGCCCAAGGCTGCCTAGGTGTTCTCAAACATTCTTAATGGGGCCTGGTCTGTGCCTTGTGCCCAAGTGAGCACACAGAGGTGCCCTGCCTCTGTGGCACAGGACACCTCTTTGGAGAAAGTCCCTTAGTGTCCTAAGGTTCCTGCCATCCAAGAAGGGCTCTGGGTTCCATTGTTGGGGTTCAGTAAGATGAGGATCCTCTCAGACCCAGAAAGGACAAAACAGCAGGTCTGAGATCCAAAAGCAAGCTGGTGGCGATCTGGGACTACAACTCAACTCAGGATCCTTTCTAGAACCCCCAGGAACCCCACAAGGAGCATACCAGCCCTCTAGTGCTAAATCACCCCCCCCCCATATACGCTATCACACGATGGTGCCAGCCATTCAGAAGTGGATGACCTCCTCCAAAGTGGCTTTGGAGCTCCATCTTTGGGTCCTCCGTGGCATCTCACATACCTGTCTTACCTTCATTCTGATGCTTCCAGCAGAGAGCTTCCCTGAGCTGAGGGATGGGAAGGGGGAGCAGCCAGAGCCCCAGCTAGAATGGAACCATCTCTCACTGCTCAGGAGGGAAGCTTGTCTCCAAGAGATGCAATTCCTGTCTTGGGATACCCAGCTTTGCAGAACCGGGTGTGAAGTCCCTGGCTTTGAAGCCTCTAGAGCTGATCCCCTGCAGTGGCTTTTGTCCCCCAGGCCTTGCCTCTCCTCTCAGAGACAGTCAAGTATCTCACTATTTTCAAACTACTAGAAAGAGACTAGGAACTACTGTCTCCCTTCTAGTCAGTGCAGGGAGCTGGCCCTTCCTAGGGAAGCAGGGGAAGGGGTCGCTTATGGAAAGGGGACAAAGGCTGGAACCAGTGTTTATTGACAACCTGCTGGGCACCAAATACTACATCAAGGAACACACATTTTCTTCTTAAATTCTCCCACCAGCCCCTAAGCACGTGACTCCTACTTGTTTTAGCAGCTAAGAAAAGTCAAGAGAATTAACCTGCTGTGCCTCTGAGCTAACATGGTATCTGCATCTCTTCTGCCCCAGGTCTGGCCTATGGGCTCCCTCTAGGGAAACTCCTTAGGCATTCCCAGTGAGTCAGAGCTTTATCCATTCCCCACACTCTGCCTGGAGCCCTAAGGAATAGACTAAAGAGAGCATTGTTCCTCTAAAGATTCCTTTCCTCTGTTTTCAAGTCCCAGGCAGTTCACATTTGAAGCTTGTTTCTTATTCCTGTTGTTTTTGAGGTAGGGTCTTGCTGTGCAAGCTCAGGCTGGCCTCAACCCTCTGCTTCAGGGTCCTGACTACAGAGTTGAGTTCGCGCATCTTGCTACATCTGTCCTGCACAGAACCACCCCTTGTGATAACTTTAATGTTTTCATAGATACACATATCTTTTCTGCCCAGTTTCCTTACATTTGCACGGTACCGTACCTGGGACAAAGGAGGTGCTCCGTAAATGTGTGACATGAATGACTATCAGCTCCCCACAGGCTTCGTCTAAGATCTGTGAGATCTTAGAGATCTATAGAGATCAGTAAGCTTAGCCTAAATCTGATATTGTCTGAGTCATTCGTTTGTGGGGAAAAGTTATGTCCTCTCCCTTGGTGTTCTGAGGTCACTGGTGACATCTTCATATTTCGAAACTGTCTGTGTTTGCAGATCTTGCCTTTCCAACTCGAGTCTAGGCTTTGCTGGGTAGGAAACATGTTACATGCAAATAACTTCTGCCGAGCTATTTCATGTCCCCCAAGGGACTTGCAAGGAAGTGGAGAAAGGGACTCCAAGGCTGTACAGGCTGACCAAAGCCAGCTACTGATGTTCAATCTCATCTATTGCAGAGCTCACCAGAACCCAGTTACTGGGTCACCGGCTTTGCTTCCAAAGCGCATCTTCCGGCCAGTCGTAGCAGCACCTAAGTATCAACTCACCGAGAAAATTATTTTTAAAATCCCAGGAGGTTAATAAGCCCTGTAAGCTAATTCTTTCGCAAATCACAACAGTGTGTGTGAATACGTGAATGAGGTATAGTTGTCCGTAGTCAGTGTTGCTTCGTGGAGGCTCCGGACAGGAACCAGCGAGTCTCAGATTTCACCAGTCCTCCCTGAGCAGAGAGGCCGTGGCTGCTAGTCAGTGCAAGTAGTCGGGAAGAGAGGTGTTAAAGGTCAACTCTGAACTTTAAATTATTTGTTTATTTATTTAAGCTGGGGCATGCGTCATCACACACGTGTGGAGGCCAGAGGACAACTTGTGGGGGTCAGTTCTCTTTCCACAATGTGGGTCCCCAGTATTGCGCTCAAGTCATCATTGGGGTTGACAAGCTGGCACTTTACCCACTGTGGTTTTCCCCCTGAGCCATGCCACTGGTCTCCAAAGTCAATTTTGTCTTCAAGTAAATCACTGACAAACTTTGTTCCTGTGGTTGTTCACACTCTTTAGCTTTCCTGAGGACAGTTTGTGTCAGGACTCCATGTCGAAGAGACAGAGTCCTCCTGAGCAGTTACAGCTCGATATAATAAGAGACAGATGGAATTGTGGGTATGACTATTCATTTATTCCAGAACCAGACTGCCCAAGTCTGAATGCTGACTCTACTATTGTTAGCTGTGTTACCCTGAACATGCTACATAACCTCTCTGGACCTCAGTTTCCTCTCCTGTAAAATGGGGATAATGATGATACTTACCTTAAAAGACTGTTAGAGTGAGCCAATGTGCAAAAGGTCTTTTTTTTCCCCCAAGACAGGGTTTCTCTCTCTGACAGCTCTGGCTGTCCTGGAACTTGCTTTATGGACCAGGCCAGCCTCAAACTCACAGAGATCCTCCTGCCTCTGCTTCCCAAATGCTAGGATTAAAGGCATGCACCACCACCACCAGGCCCAAAGGATACCTCTAATAATGCTTGTTACATTAAAAAGCCAAATAAGTCACACATTATTCTTATCTTCTTATGATGCCAAACTTCACCAGAAATTCTAGGTCCCAAAAGATCAGAAGTAAGGCCAGATGTGGTTGACACTCATCCAGCACTTGGGAGGCAGAAGCAGATGGATCTCTGAGTTTGAGACCAGCCTGGTCTACATAGTAAGTTCTAGGACAGCCAGAGCTACATAACGAGACCTTGTCAAGAAAAAAAAAAGGCACATGGGGCTAGAACCATGGCTCTGTAAATAAGAATACTGGATAAGAGTACTGATTGCTCTTCCAGAGGATCTAAGTTTGATTCCTAGCACCCACACGGCAGCTCACAGCCATCTGTAACTCCAGTTCCAGGGGGATCTGATGCCCTCTTCTGGCCTCTACAGGCTCCAGACATACACATGGTACACGATGCAGGCAAAACACTCCTCAAATTAAAATAAAATAAAAATGAGAAAGAGAAAGAAAGCCATACCTCTAGAGGCAAGCACCAATAAACAGAGACAACCCATAACTTAGCAGAGGTGTGGACAGAAGCCATGCCAAATCACAAAGGCCCTGAAGTGTACAGCTCTGGAGTTCTCCCGGAACTCTCAGATGAAGGCATCATCTGAGAAAAGCTGATGGAGGGTCAGGTGGTCCGTACAGATCAGTCTGTCTTGGAAGCGTTTCAATCACAATTATTTAAATCAAAGAGGTCGGCTTTGATGGGTTACTCAGTGAACCTGCGCACTATGAGAGCTAATCCTGACGCTACCTAGTTAGTGCAGACAGTCTGGTGCGGTTCTCTCAGTGCCTGTGAGAATGACTCACCCAGTACACGTGCTCTGTGCGGATGTCCTTGATCATTGGTGTCACCCTACACGGCAAAGCTCCATGGCAGGAATCCCTCGACTAACCTGTGCAAAGTGACACAAGAATTGTAAGCCATGACCCCTGTCCTTAGGCATCCTAGGCTCTAGGAAAGGAGGCCTTGGAGTTCTTAAATTTCTCTGTCAACATGGATTAAAACCTGCTCCAGCCGTGAGTCTCAAAGGGCGGGAGACTCGGGTACCAATGCGTGTAGAAAACACTAACTGTGCAGGAGGCACAAAGAACAAGAGCTCAGAGCAGAACAGAGAAATCAGGGAAGGCTTTGTGGAAAAGAGGTCCAAAAGCTGGCCACCGAGGAAAGACCATGTGTAGTTGTTGGGTGGAGAAGACCCGGGGGACAGGCATCCAGCGCAAACGTGTAAGCAGGTCGCGTTTACAGCTCTTCAGTGCCAACATGCCTAGAACAGAAGCTGTGTCCAAGGATGCTGAGGAAGGGGGCTGGAAAGAGTTAAGCCAGATCATGAAAGGCTTTGACTTCCATTTGGTCCTGGCAAACAGGGAAGATACAGAAGTTTCTACGGAGGAGAATAACATCACAGAATCCTGGGAGGGCTACCAACATCTGCCAGGGTGATCCGCATGCCTGTGGACGCCCACAGTGGGGCAGGAAGAGCCCTGCCTCCTGAGCTCCTATCTCTCACCCTGCCCACCCTTCACCTGGGCAGGAGGGACGGGACACCTGACCATGGTGCCACAGGCCGTGATCTTCGGCCCTTCCTTTCCTTGGGATGCTCCTAGCTCCTTTCCCCCATCCCTGCCTGACCTCCTAGGGGCTGAGCAGACACCTTCCGTGGGAGGAGGGCTGGCAGCTCTTGGGGCAGATGAGTCAGCCTCCTGGGCGTGGCTTCCTCCCAACACTGTTCTTTGGGCTGTGTGCCTTGGTTGTGGAAAAGAAGGCACCGGCTCTCTCAAAGACTTCCCTTTCCTGCTGTGCCGGTGTTTTAGTTCCTGCCTACCACAGGTACTTCTTCAGCGCCTGATGACTTCTCCCATCCTCTTCTCTCAGCCTCCAGGACGGGCTGAGCTCAATGGGCTTTTCTTGAAACCCAGAACCCATGTACTCTCTGGTTCTGGTTCCTTCCCCTGCTCTTGTGAAACTCCACACTCCCGTGGGCAGATGCCCTGGCAGCTGGAGCACAGAGCAAGTAGGTACAGGCTGAGGGCCCTCGTACCCACTCCTAACATCAGACTCTGCATGCCCTGGCCAGGCGGTCTGTTTGCCTGGCTGCTGTGCCAGGCATCCTTGCTCCCACCCGTCCTTGCAGGCAGCTGCCCCAGCACAGGGTGGCAGGCACCATGGTAGAAGCCCCTGTACCAGCTTTCAGGTGGCAAAGCATCTCCTGTGATCAGCTATCTGCTGCCAACTGGAGGGAGTGCCCAGACCCGGGCTGTGAGGCTCCAGTCTTCAGGATTCCAAGAGGGTTCAAAACATTCCTTGAGCACAAGTCCCAAGCATACCCAAACTGAAGGACAGGGATGGTGTGTGTGGAGAAGCAAAGGACAAGGACTTTTCACGGTGTTTAGAGTTGAGCAGATGGCTGAGTTCCACGTCAGGAAATGAGAATGGGGAGATGGCCTCTTCAAGGGGTTCTCCTAGCATTTCCCAGCTTCCAGAGCAGGAAAGGCCCACACAGTCCTGGACCGTGAGGCATGGGCAAGGACTAACACGTGGCTTTATGCCAGGTACACATCCAGTTCTCAAAACAGGTAGTTTTTCGAGGGTGTTTTCTCCTCTTCTTCCTTCTCTTCCTCCCCTACCTTCCTCTCAATAGAGATCTTGGGAGAGACCATATGCTCCAGACTGCTTGCTTTTTATGAGCAAGATAAAAAGCCCATAAAGTCCCAAGGTCCCACAACTTGTCCTTGAGAATGTAGATTTCCAGTTGCCAGACAAACCTCTGCTCCTCCCACGTGCCCCTGCCTTTTCACTGTAGAAAACCAAGTTTCCACGCCGGGCGGTGGTGGCGCACGCCTTTAATCCCAGCACTCGGGAGGCAGAGGCAGGCGGATCTCTGTGAGTTCGAGGCCAACCTGGTCTACAGAGCGAGATCCAGGACAGGCACCAAAACTACACAGAGAAACCCTGTCTCAAAACAAAACAAAAAAAAACAAACAAACAAAACCCCCAGTTTCCTCCATGTCATGGATCGGAGCTGGCCTGGCAGCTGTGTCCCACGGGAGCCCCAGTGTCAGGAGCTAACCAGCCCCTCCCATACCAGCCCTTTAGTTGTGGAGAAGGGATCCTGGAGGAGTTTGGGGCCATCCCTCGGACTCCCTCTCTTGCCCTTACAGTCATCCTGACAGATGAGGAGGTGCAGCGTAAACGGGAGATGATCATGAGGAGGAAGGAAGAAGAAGCTTTGAAGGACAGCCTGAGGCCCAAGCTGTCTGAGGAACAGCAGCGCATCATAGCCATCCTGCTGGATGCCCACCACAAGACCTACGACCCCACCTACGCTGACTTCAGGGATTTCCGGGTATGTCTGCTGGCCCAGGGCTTTGAGCCAGGGTAGTGGAGAATCAGATGTAGCCTGGGCATGGGGAACAGGGATGGAGGGTCAGGGAGCTGGGAAGGGGTGGAGGCTGCGTGGGGGGGGGGGGCGGTTGATCCCTTCCCCTTGCAAACCTTCCCGGAAGCCTTTGCTCTCCGAGGCGGGAGAATGGCCCCCAAAGAGCGACCTCTGAGAACCCCGTCTTTACCTTCCAGCCCCCGATTCGTGCCAATGAAAGTGAAGGCAGCTATTGCTCAAGACCCACACTCAGCTTCTCCGGGGATTCCTCCTCCTCCAGCTCCGACCTCTATACCACCTCACTAGGTAAGGAGCCCTTCTACCTGGCAATTGGGGGGGGAAAGCGTCCACTCCTCTCGCCCTTAGGCTATGGGGGAAGGGACAGAAACCTTCCATTTGCACACTGTGTGTGTGTTACTGGGGATCCAGCCCTTCTTTCACAGAAAGAGGGGTGGCTTGTGCAAGAGGCACGCTGGGAAGAGACCACGCTGGGGTTCTGGCTGCACAGATGGGCCGGCCCTCTGAGTCCAGGCTCAGCCTCTGAGCCAGTCTCAGCCTCTTGACTTCCTCCCTGGAGTGACCTGGAGGTCACTATTCGATGTTTGGGTCCTGGACTCTTTGGAAGGTGAAATGGATGTGGGGAGATGACCTGTGATGCGGGGAGGGGCCTTACGGCCGAGCACTGGGGGAGCCAAGCACTGTGGCCTCAGGTACCTCCACCTTCAACGCCTGGGAGTCTGGGACGTTGTACTTTCCTGCTTTGGAACCTCTTAGACATTCATCTTCATCCTCCTGCCTCATCCATCCTACCTCATGCTGCCCTGTCCTTTCTCCCTCTCTCTCTCTCTCTCACCCAGTTCTGGTGTCCTCCTCTCAGGACCCAGAAGAAGGTGGGGATGGAACACACACACACACACACACACACACACACCCGCCATGCACGCTCTGGGTAACTGTAGCCTCAGACACTAGACCTCCAGACTCTGTGGCACACCTGTGCGTGGGTCGGAATGGAGTGCTCATGCCAAGTGGACTGAGATAACAGGACAGAGAGAAATGAAGGGAGAGGGGTGGTCAGACATGAAAGAAGAGCACTGGGCGTGGCTTGTGACAGGCACTCCCCCCTCCCCTCATTGGGATCCCCCCACCCTCCCACCCCACCCCTACAATGTTCATCCATCCGACGACATAGCCATTGTCCCAGTTAGGGACAAACAGTACTTTAGTTTTTCATGATTATTTATGTCCTTTAAGTAATTTTCTTATTTTCTTATTTTATTTTGAGACACAGTCTTACTATGTAACATTGGCTGTCCTAGGGCTTGCTATGTAGACCAGGCTGGCCCAGAACTCATAGAAAATCACCTGCCTCGGCCTCCTGGGTGCTGGTGATTTTAAGCTTTTCATAAATTCATTGGTCCAAGGTCCTTACACCCACCAATGGTATGTTCCGTATCATATATTTACAAACTCAGAAAGGTAAAATGATGTTATTTTAAAATTACGACACAAAAGTTATACACATTCACCATAGATATTTAGAAAATGTAGATCAATACATTTTGTTGCAGAATATAATCTTCAATCCTATTGCTCAAAGGAAATTACTGTCAACACCTTGACACGCCTTTCCGATTCCCTTCAGAAGCGGAATTGTGCTGCGTGGCCTGAGGACTTGTTCCCTTGTCTTAGCGGTGCAACGTGGAGGCTGGGGAGTGGCTCAGGTCAGAGCACTTGTTGCTCTCGCAGAGAAACCAAGTTTGGTTTCCAGCATCCACGTGTTGCTCACGGCTGCACCAAACTCCAATGTCAGGGACTCCACTGCCCTTTCCTGACGTCTACCAGAGCCAGGCATTCATGGGGTACACAGGTGTACAGGCAGGCGAAACACCCGTCCAAGTTAAATAGAAAAAATGCACCTAAAGATTTCTGAATATTACGTTGTGTTAAGTCTCCACATTGTTCAGTCTGTGTCAAGACGGTGGTTTGGGGACCACAGAGGCGGCTTGGTGGGTAAAGCACTTGCTGTGCCCGACAACCTGAGTTCCACCCCCTGGAACTTATACAAAGACGGAAGGCGACAGCTCCACAAAATTGTCCTCTAACCTCCATGTGCATGCTGCGGCACACGCGCGTGCACACACACACCGCCACCATCACCACCATCACCACCACCATCACCACCATCACTACCACCACCATCACAACCACCACCATCACAACCACCACCACCATCACCACCACCACCATCACCACCACCACCACCACCACCATCACAACCACCACCATCACAACCACCACCACCACCATCACCACCATCACTACCACCACTGAGGAATGATAACATTTTTAAAAACTTAAGACTGAAGTTTTTAAAGACTGAATAGTGTTCTGAACTATAATAACATACCCAAATCCCCTACTGTTGGATATCTAGATTGGTTCCTAGCTTTCTAGTTTTACTCCTGGGTAAATATTTATACTTATTGCAATTTTTTTTCTTATAATTGAATGCATGGAAGTGGAATCATTCTACACATAGTTATTCTCTCTCTCTCTCTCTCTCTCTCTCTCTCTCTCTCTCTTTCTTTCTCTCTTGGTGGGGGCACACCCTTAATCACTGCTAGAGACAGAAGCAGATCTCTGTGAGTTCCAGGCCATCCTGATCTACCTAGTGAGTTCCAGGACAGCCAAGAATACATAGTGAGACCCTGTCTCAAAATACAAAACAAAATCGAAGGTTCCAACTGTCCATCCTCTCGTCTCCACCTCTTGGAGCTGGTGTTGCAGGTTCACATGAGCACACTCAGCAACTGGAGGCTTTTCTGTCCTTTTTCAAATAGCTGTTTAGGTGACCTGCAGAGTCCCACATCTCCGGCAGCACCCCTTGCTGCCTAAGAGTCTCCCAGTGCTTCAGTCCTCACAGATACCAGCACCGACGTTATATTTGTCTCCAGTGTATAGCTGGAAAATGTAAATATTCTCTACCGTGTACTTCCTTGATCAGAACAGAAGCGTGCTTTTGGCCTCATGGGTTGAGGAAGTGAGCGTTTGCCCCTGAGTTGAGGGGTCCCAACACAGTTTTAATTGAATTGTCGGGAAGACTGTATGCTTTGCAAAATGATAGCTCAGAGGGACTTTTTCCCAGAGTGCCTCTGGCTTTTTGGATTTCCAGTCTCAAAGAGCTAAAGTAAGAGATGGAGAGAGACCCGGAGAGAACCTGGGGAGGTAGAACAGCCCTGGGGGAAGACAGTCACTATGGGGTCCTCAGCTGACTCTGCCTCCGGCGCACACGAGGTCCTCACAGGAGGGGCTGGCCGGTGTCCTTAAGTCGTTCCCTCTTGTTCATCGTCTTCCCCAGACATGATGGAACCGTCCAGCTTTTCCAACCTGGATCTGAATGAAGAAGAGTCTGATGATGCTTCTGTGAGTCTGGACCTGTCCCAGCTCTCCATGTTGCCCCACCTGGCAGACCTTGTCAGCTACAGCATCCAGAAGGTCATAGGCTTTGCCAAGATGATCCCAGGATTCAGGTAAGAAACTCTTGTGATGTGTGGGAAACTGTCAGAATCCTGTGTGGAGCTAGACGATACCTAGCGATCTACTGCTTCCCCCGACGACAGCCTCAGGCCCATCCCAGAGCACCTACCCCGGGACCTCTGGACCAGGCCAGGACTGTACTTTAGCGCATGGAGCTGCCCAGCGATATGTGGAGAGACAGTTGTAAGAGCAACTCTGCTGCTCCCTTTCTGGATGGCGGAATGACATCCCACCAGGGCTTCATGGCCCGCCAGCATCCTGTTAGGGGGTCAGAACCAGGCCAAGGAGTTGTTCCCTTGTTCCCTGCAGATGGCTCGCTGCAGAGTCCTCACATCATCCCTTTAGATTCAGCCTCCAAGGTCCCTGCAATTCCAAGGCCAGGATGAACTGACAGTGAGGAGAACGTATAGGATGTCTGGGCTTGTGAAAGAAAGCAGGAATCCTAGAAAACGGGAGGCAGGTTCCCTGGCATCTGTAACTTGGCCATTCCTCACCCAAATCTGTATCAAAATGCCATCTCCTAATCGCACTAAGCCCTTCTTACCAAAACAGGTGGAGATAAAGAGTTGTACCAGAGTAAGCATTCTGCCTTACAGACGCCTTCACACAGACCTTGCTCACTCATGTCTAAATTTGCCTTAATAATAATGACACGTGGAGCTGGGGAGAGAACTCAGTGGTTAAGAGCACACTCACACAGCATGAAGAACAGAGTTCAGGTCCTTAGTACCCGCGTAAGAAATCCAGGCCAGGACTGGAGAGCTGGCTCAGCAGTTAAGAGCACTGGCTGCTCTTCCACTGGACCCAAGTTCCGTTCCCAGCACACACATGGCAGCCCACAGCTGTCTGTACCTCCAGTTTCAGGGCATCTAATGACCTCTTCTGGCCTCCTCAAGTACTGCATGCTTGTGGTATGCAAAACCCCCATACACATAAAATAAAAATAAAGGTTTAAAAAAAAAAAAGCTAGTGTGGTATCCCTGTAACCCCAGCATTCGGAGGCAGAGGGGATTCCCGGGGCAAGTTGGCTACCTGGACTTGCCCTCCACACATATGCTTACACATATGTGTATACACATTTGAACATACACACACACACACACACACACACACACACACCCCTTGTGTGTGTATACATATATGTATGCCACTTATATCTGAATTAAATATTCTTAAAACAATACAGTATTTTAAAAAATCCAGCCGGGCGGTGGTGGCACACGCCTTTAATCCCAGCACTCGGGAGGCAGAGGCAGGCGAATCTCTGTGAGTTCGAGGCCAGCCTGGGCTACCAAGTGAGTCCCAGGAAAGGTGCAAAGCTACACAGAGAAACCCTGTCTTGAAAAACCAAAAAAAAAAAAAAAAAATCCAGTTTATTTTTAGCCAGGTGTTGGTGGTGCACACCTTTAATCCCAGCGCTTGGGAGGCAGAAGCAGGCAGATCTCAGTGAGTTCGAGGCCAGCTTGGTCTACAAAGTGAGTTCCAGGACAGGCAGGACTGTTACACAGAGAAACTCTGTCTCCAAAAACCAGGAAAAAAATACAGTATTGTCACTTTTAATATATATATATAGCCTGGGCTACCAAGTGAGTTCCAGGAAAGGCGCAAAGCTACACAGAGAAACCCTGTCTCGAAAAAACCAAATATATATATTTGTATTTATGTATATATATTGTATATATATATATATATATATATATATATATATATATATATATATATCTGTATTTATGTATATTCAATCTCTTTATTGTTTCCAAAAGTTCATTGGGTATGTTTCCATAAAACCTGTATATAATGTGGTCAAGAAATAGGGAGAAGTCAGTCAATACAAAGCAATGTCGTCATTCCTATCCATGGTAGCAAAGCTAAGGCCAGACTGCCTCCAGATGCTGAGACTAGGGTCCAGTGCCACGTTCTGGGGGCTGCAAGTGACTTGACTCCAGCTGCCTTTAGATAGAGGTTGGTATGAGGTGTTTTCCGTGGTTTTGTCAGCCTTTCGCTGTGAAGGAAAACAATTCGTTATTGTCTAAGCTACCATGCCATCCTCCCAACCCCGGCAGTTCCCAGAGCTCACACGGCAGCTCCCAGCTGGTTTTGGCCAGCAGACAGCTGATTCCTCTCGCCAGCTCAGACGGAATCTGTGTGACTAACATGTAGAAGAGAAACACCACAAGCAGCCGTGTTGAGACTCCCCCCACCCACCCAACCCCCGGAACTACACGTTCTGCCGTGGCGACAGGGCCGCGGGCCTGTCTGTCAGCCGGGTGGGCACACCGAGTCTCCTGCGTGGAATGAGGCCTGGCTCACCCCGAGAGCTTGGCCGTGGAACCGGCAGCACATTGTGTCTAGCACAAGTTCCAACTCCTTCAATCATGCCTCACGCTGCTGTTTGCAAACTCCGTGCCTTCCGAAGTCTTGTTTCGTGTAAACAACTGGAAACCAAACAAAGCACTGCAAGGTACTGAAGTCCTTCTGGCAGCAGCTGGCTTCCACCTGATTCTGAGGCACGCACTCCTCTATTAGCAAGTCTTTCCTCAGTGTAGTTGGGGGGGGCAGGGTGGACAGGTGGCCCCTGAGGCGCCCCTCTAGATGCTCAAGTTTGGTGTCTGGAGGAGGTAGAGGCAGGAAAAACATCATTCCTCCAGACCACCCAACAGTCCCCTCTCCTGAGTACCTCAGCCTCTGTCCCCCAAACCCCATATCTTTAGTTCTTATTATTTACTCTCTCCTCCATTTTTCTCTCCGAGGCTGAGACAATCTACACCTTCCTTTCCTTTCGGGCCCCATTTCCTCGCAGGGTTCCCTAGCGTAGGCCTGTAGTCATGGCTAAAGCGAGGTACCACACATGAGCAGACACCGGAGCCACCCAGGCATCGCTGAAAAACGGGCTACGTTGGTCCCGAACCCCCTCGGGTCAGCTTCTCTTTCTTCGGCATGGCCTGAGACGTCTCAGGCGATCGTTTTATAAGAAAAACGGGCCAGGCCTTCGCCGGAGCTCTGGAAGTACACTAATGTGGATACCCTGACCAGGCGGCAGAAGGGGTGCGGCACCTGGGTGGGAGCCAGCCCGGCAGCTCTCTGGGTCTGTGGTTTCCACACTAAGGGGCTGTGTTTTTCTGAGAACAGTAGCTGCGGCCTTGGCAACTTTGATCTTGCTGCCCGAAGGCGAGGGAGACAGGTGGGGGAAGGCGGGAGGAGACGTCTGTGTGGGTGAGGGGACTGGGGTTGGGATGAGACTCCGACATGGGCACGGGCATGGGACCAACCTAGGGCAGGACTTCCTGGACTGTTCTGGGCGTGCACGGCACGGCGGTGTTCCCTTGGCTCTGCTTCCCCTCCCTTGTCTGCTCCAGCTCACCCGCAAGCCTCTCTCTTAGTGCCGTGCATGGAGGAGGTAGGGTCAGGAGCAGCTTCTAAACGGCTAGGAGCAGCCATGGATACAAAGACTGAGCATGCCCAGGGTGCTGTACCCAGTGAAGGAGGGTACAAGCCTCACGCCCAGCTCCACGAACTAAATGCCTGCAGCCTCACAGCCACCTCCATTTCCAGGGTGGCCTCCAGTCACGGGCCCTAGAGGCTCCCCTCACCCTCTCCGGCACATCATGTATGCTTCCACCCAGCAGCTCTCTTGTATAAACTCTGAGGGATGGCAGTTGATTAGGACACCACCTCTGGCCTCCAGGGACTCGGGGTCTGATGGAAGAGATAAGCATGTAAACAATGGCTGCTGAGAGATAAGAGGTCTGCTGGAAACCTGCTGGAGGTACCACACCGTGGGAAGATGGGAAGACCGGCAGGGAGGGGCTGGCCAGACAGCAGCAGCGTTCCAAGGCGGTGCCCAGAAGTGGCCATAGATGTGAATAGTGACTGATGGTAGGCTGGGAGAGACCACACTTGGCTAGGCCCTGGGCTGGTACTTGCTTTAGCAGAACAAGCCCCTTCCCCAGGTTCCTGGGAACCATGCTTAGAAAGTCCCTGCATTTCCCAGCTGAGGATAAAGTGGGGTCTTTGTAGGTTTCCCTCACAGCCGTCGTGTGTCTGGATCACAAGAAACACTGATTCTATTGAAATGTGTCTTTCAAAGCAGGAGGCATGACTGCTCACTTCTAGACACGTATTCCGAGTAAAGACCGTCCTCACGGTCACACGGGACAGCAGCAGGCGTGAGAAGTGACCAAGATGCCTTATATGTTGCTGTGCTGCAACAGTACACAGCCTACTAAGAGCTAAGCTGGTTTTTTTTTTTAATTTTTGTTTGCTTTTATACTTTTCCTGTCGTTCCCAAAGATTTATTAGTGAGCCAGAACTCAAACGGAAGCAGAGTCAGCATTTGTTCCTTTTTTTGACACTGAGTCTCACTTTGAAGCACAGAGTGGTCTGGAACTTATGATGGAGCCCAGGCTGGACTCAAACTCAGGCTAATCTCCCCTGCTTCAGCCTCCTGAATCTTAGTACAGACATGGAGCACTGCGCCCGGTTCGTTTTTACTTTTTTATTGTGCATTAAGTATTTGTACTGAGAAGCATTTAGACACCATATTGTTAGCCTTTTTGTCGAAGATAAAGAAGATAAAAGAAGGACACGGTAGTTCTCTTTAAAAACAAATCCAGGGAGGCCGGAGAGATGGCTCGGTGGTTAAGAGCACTGGCTGCTCTTCCAGAGGCCCTGAGTTCAATTCCCAGCACCCACATGGTGGCTCACAACCACCTGTAATGAGATCTGGTGCCCTCTTCTGGCCTGCAGACAGAACACTCACTGTATACATAATAAATAAATAAATCTTTAAAAAAAAAAAATTCAGGGGGCTGGAGATCTCAGATGGCTCAGCAGGTTAAAATGCCTCACGCACAAGCCTGACGCCCTGAGTTCAAATTTCCCAGAATCCACCGTGAAGGAAGAGAAAACTGATTCTCCAAAATTGTTCCCTGGCTTTCAGGAGTATGCTATAGCACACGTGCACCCCCACCACACCCAATGGTGATAATAATAATAAGTTATTATAAAATGTTAAAATAAAACCATTCAGTTGGCTGTGGTTAGGAGTTCTCACAGCTAGCAGAGGAGTCTGGTTCTGTGTGCCCTCAGAACATGCACAGGTATTCTGTGGTTCTATTGGTTGTAGCTCAATAGATGAAGAGGCTATTGATTCAGGAGCCCACAGTCTCACAGCTGGATCCAGAGGCTGTGAGCTTGGCTCGTGGAGGAATCGGCCATGTCACAACTGTTCATCAAGCATGCTGGAGTGCAGCCAGCCAGGCGGTCTCCAGCGGGAGCCTTCCAACTGGAGTACCTGTGGAGTTTCTCAGTCCTGACCCTTGGCTAGCTGCCTGACCCTGGAAGCCTTCCACTTCCCATCATGGATGGTCTGTTTCCCCGCGCTTACATGCTACCGCGCTGCAGAAAGCGTTTTAGCCTGTCTGCAGAAGAGACTCCTACAGAGGAGTCTAGACAGTCAGGAAAAGAAAGGAGGGAGCGCCAGAAGCAAGCTGGCCTGTCAACTGCATTTCCCGGCCACTGCTCAGACAAGCCCAGCTCTTGACTCAGAAGGCTGCAATGGTTGGCTTCTTGTCACAGCGACATGTTTATTGATCCTCTTGTACTCAGGAGTCAGTGATCGTCCTGTGGGAAACAATAACGCAATTAAGAGATGGTGTTGGCTCTCAAGTGACTTATAAACAAAACATAGAGCTGGGAGTGGTAATCCCAGCTCTCAGGAGGCAGAGAGAACTCCAGCCAGCCTGGGCTCCGTAGAACCCCAGAGTCCAGGACGCAAAGCAAGCAGAGGCCGAGGCAGGCCCAGGAAGGGAAGGGGGAACGGTGAGCATCATCAACGCACACTGGTGACAGAGAAAGAACCGACTCGGGCGATCGGGCTGGACAGCTGGGAGTGGGGACCATCGGAAGATCACACTTGGTTCTGAGACCAGAAAAGTGTGATGGAACATTAAAAGAAGGTGTTTCTGAACCTGGTGAGGTGGTTCAGAAGGTAGAGGGTCTTGCTGTCGATCCACGGGGCCCACATGGTAGACAGAGAGAAGAGGCTCCCCCAAGTTGTCCCTAGATCTCCACCCACGCCCTGTGGCTCAGGCACCCACATACATCCCTCCATATGCACACAAGACAAATTAATGTCGTAGAAGAATTAAAAGAAAGGGTTGTTCCCGGCCGAAACCGTGCATCCTCAAAGACCTGACGTGTAGGAGTGCATCGCAATTGAATGCAGAGCGGCCGCCGCCGTGTTGCAAGAACGGAGGGGTGGCGGCGTTTGTAATGGGAAGGAGGCCCGGAAAGACCAAGCAGAGCCAAACTGTGGAGTCTGGGCTTGATCTCGGAGCGTTTGATCCTAGGAAGGATCTCGGGCACAAGAATGGCATTGCCCGGTATCAGCAATAGGAAAGATGAGTGAGAGACTTGAGACTCTGGGATTCCAGTAGGAGGCTGTTGCACAAACCATGGAGAGGGCCATTGCCTTAGTTAGTGTTCTGTTGCTGTGAAGAGACTTCATGACCAAGGCAACTCTCACATTGAACTGGGGACTTGTTGACAGTTTCAGAGGGTTAGTCCATGATCATCATGGCAGGAAGCAGGCAGGCGTGGCGCTGGAGCAGTAGTGGAGAGCTTTACATCCGGATCCACAGGCAGCAGGCAGAGAGAGAATCACTGGGTCTGATTTGGGCTCGTTAAACCCCAAAGCCCACCCCCAGTGACACACTTCCTCCAACATGACCAGACTTACTCCAGCAAGGCCAGACCCCCCAATCCTTCCCAAACACTCCACTCTCTAGTAACTATGCATTCAAATATATGAGCCTATGAGGGTCATTTTCAGCCAAACCAGCACAGCCGTGGAGATTTCTCAGCAGATCAACTACCTGCTGCATAAGCATGAGCGCCTGAGTTCGGATCCCCCACACGCACATAACAGCCAGATGTGGCAGTATGCCTCTGTAACCCCAGTGCTAGGGCACGGAGGCAAGCAGATCCCCGGGGCTCACTAGCCAGGCAGTCAGTCTGGAGCAGCATGCTCTGGGTTCAGCAAGTGACCTGGTCTCCAGACACAGTGTCCAGTAGAAGACATTGGCCATCGACCTCTGGCCTCCACGCATACACCAAAGGCAAAAGCCATGGCGCTCTGAGCCAGGGCAGACCTCGTGGGAGCAGGGAGGAAGTCAAGGACTCGGGCGCTGCCCTGGAGACAGAGGTGGCTAAGCGTGCTACTGAGGAGGAACGGACACCTGAAGAGCTGACGGTGACTCTGGTTACACCTTCTACAAGCCTCTGTTGCACCCCCCGGCACATGGAGCTTTCCTTGGCTGTCCCTTCTTCCCACCCATTGTAGCTTCCGCCACCAGTCATTGAAAAGGCTTGGTGTCTTCTCCCCGAGACACATTCTTTTCCCTTCCAGGATATGCCTGTCCAAACACTGCACAGGGGCCTGTGACTTGAAGATTTTTTTTTTTTTACTGGTCACCTGACCTCTCCCTCCCTGCCTTCCCCACCAGGGATCTCACCTCCGAGGACCAGATCGTGCTGCTCAAGTCAAGTGCCATCGAGGTCATCATGTTGCGCTCCAATCAGTCTTTCACCATGGATGACATGTCCTGGGACTGCGGCAGCCAGGACTACAAGTATGATGTCGGCGATGTCACCAAAGGTGCGGTGGGACTCCTTCCTCCTCGGTTTGCTCCAGCTCCCAGGCTCGGGCTCTGCGGCCTGTGGGCCCTTGGGGTTGTGACCAGGCACGGGGAAGGGAACTGAGTAACAGCAGGGAGAGAAGGGGGGGGAGGGGAGGGGAGGAGGGGAGGTTGGAGGGGTGGCGGGGGGGGGGGGGGGGGGGGGGGGGAGGGGAGGGGGGATGCCCGGTAGCGGACTCAGCCAGGGCGGGCGATTCTGCTCTCATGCTGTTGGTTCTTCTCTCACAGCTGGGCACACCCTGGAGCTGATTGAGCCCCTCATAAAGTTCCAGGTGGGGCTGAAGAAGCTGAACTTACATGAGGAGGAGCACGTCCTGCTCATGGCCATCTGCATTGTCTCCCCAGGTATGGAGCCTCGCAGGGAGGGACGGAGAGACCTGGGACCTGGTGGGGACTGTGAAGCGATAAGGGGCTGCTCAGAGCCAGCAGGGTAGTCTGAGGGAGGGGTGAACATGGAAGGCAAATAAGGAAGTAAGTGCTCACTTTGCTGGCTTTGCATGGCCCCCGTATGGCACGTGGAGGGGTCCCTCGGCACATGCGGCTTCGTCCCGCGGAGGCCAGGGTGATTCATAGGACTTTGAGGAACCAGAGGAACAGGGTTCCACGGGCCACGCATAGGCCTTGGGTGTTGCCCATACTCAGGCTCTGTTCTTGTGTGAACCGGGATGAACTTTCCTGTCACCTGAGGTTCCTCAGAGGCAGGGCACAAACCCTGTGGAACCATGGATGCTTCTGCCTGGGTTGATTTTGGAGGCTGTGGGCTGTGATCCGGGGGCGGGGGGGGGGGGGGGGGGGGGACTAAGGAGGAAGTTGCTGTGGTCTTAGAGATGGTGGTAAAGTCTAACAGTCCTGACTCAGCCTGGACCACGTGTACACGGGGAACAAACTAGTGATCTGTGCCCAGCGATGCCTTCCCAGGCTGAAGGCCCAAGCGATAGACACAGACTCCACTCCTGGCGCCAAGCTGGCACGCACTCACTCACTCACACACTCGGTGATGATTTACGAGCACTTAACTATGGCCAGGCACTGGGCAAGGCACAGGGAGTCTCAGCAAACAGGCTAGACTTCCCTCTCATGAAGGTTGGGGGGAAGCGAATGCTAGGTTCTGCTCATTCGCAATATGATGAGGGTTTTGAATACGAAGGTGGTGTGATACCACAAGAGAGATCCTGAGGTAGATCTGGAGCAGGGAGGAGCGGGGTGTCAGGGACAGCCTTCTCCAGGAAGGGCTTTGAGTCTGTTCCCTGATGATCTAAGAGGGGAGAGCTGACTTCCGGGGAGAGGGAAGATCTGTGGGCCAGTATGGGGGATCTGAACATCAAAGGCTGAACCTAGAGACAGAGGAGTGAGGTGAGGTGGGGGCAGGAACAGAGGACGTGGTCCCCAATGCGGTGGGACGTCATCGGGGTGGGGGGGGGATGCTGACGGGGTGTCTGTGTGGATGGATGTTGTGAAACTGAGCGGCGAGGAACTCAGCTGAGCACGCCTGTGTCTCCCTCCGCTCCCTGTGACACAGACCGACCTGGGGTACAAGATGCCAAGCTGGTTGAAGCCATTCAGGATCGCCTCTCCAACACGCTGCAGACCTACATCCGCTGCCGCCACCCACCCCCAGGCAGCCACCAGCTGTATGCCAAGATGATCCAGAAGCTGGCTGACCTGCGAAGCCTCAACGAGGAGCACTCCAAACAGTACCGCTCGCTCTCCTTCCAGCCCGAGAATAGCATGAAGCTCACGCCCCTTGTGCTAGAGGTGTTTGGCAATGAGATCTCCTGATCAGGGTGGCCTGCAGTGGGGCCTGGGTGGGGCCGCTCCTCCAGGGCCCCCCGTGCCCAGGCTCTGGGCTGGTGGCAGCCCAGCAGTGCCTCCTGCCCCTTCTGGAGTTCCTCTGCCATCGCCCACGTCTGTCTGGCCTGTCCTCGTCCCTGCCCAGCCTGTCTCCCTTTCCTGCAGACCACAGGCTGTCCCTGTCCCTGAAGACTTCAGTTGTGAGAGACTGCTATTCATTTGCCAAAGAGACTCAAGTGTGGGTCGAGGGCAGAGGCTGCAGGCAGAGCCCTACCTAGGGACGCTCCCACCACAAGAGGCTGTTGCTTGTGTCGAGGGAGGGAGGCGGGCGGGGGAAATGTGCCCGTGCCTCAGGGACAGGTACCTGTACCTCCCCCGGCTCTGCTCCCACCTGCCCAGAGCCTAGTGGGAAATCCTCTACCCCCTCCCAAAAGGGTACACAACCTACCGACAATCCCCACCTTTTCCCATATCATCCTGCCGACAGTGAATACTATTCTCTCCTGGGGCAGTACGTCCCTGTGGGGCCTCCTTCCTCTGCCATTATATTCCCGGACTCATTCACTGCCAAGATGACCAAATACACCACCACACTAAGCAACGAGGACTCGCCTAGCCCCATAGCTCCCACTTTTGAGGTCTTGCACGGGAATTCCCTGGGGTCGGTACTTCTGGTACTGTGGGCTTCTTCCCCATTCCCAGAGCCACTGTGACCTGGAAAACACTGGAGGGAAGGCCCCAGGGGATGGAACATGGGGCCCAAGTATGGAAGAACAGAGCCAGCCTCCCAGCAGGACAGTGAGCAGAGACCCCTCTGTCCTTGGTCCCTTGGCCTGGAGAGAGTGAGACCTCTCCTCTCACCCAGGATGTGTCGGAACCAAATGTCCCCAACTTTCAGAAAATCCCCAGCCCTGTCTTCACCTCTGTCCCTGACAGTGCCTTGCCTAGGAAAGCGTCTCTTTCTTTGGCTTCCCAGGGTCTTACCCTCTTGTCACCAAGAATGTCCCAGAAGTCATCTCAGCTTCCCCATCGCCCCCATTGGGAGCAGCAAAGTCTCCTCTCGCTTGCCCAGGGGAGCTACCTTTTCTCCACCCAGGAGAATGGGATGGAGGAAAACCAAGAGCTGCCCAGGCGGCCCTCCAAGCCTGCTTTTCAGATGGAAAGCCAGACAGGAGCACCTCCACACCTCAGGGGATAGGTGGAGGGGGGTGGTCAGAAGGTGTGGGGTGCAGGGATACGGTGCCAGTTCCCTCCTGACTCCCTCATTCCACCACCCCAAAGTCAAGGCAGGCCTATGACGTGGACAGGTGATGGGCTGGGTATGTCTCTTCAAATTCCCCTTCTTCCTCTGTAGCAGCCCAGCCCAGGAGTTTGGGACCCTGATCTTGCTCACCCTAAGTACACCCCTTTCTGATCATGGGTTGTAGGTGTGTGGGACCCATGCAGAAAAGATTTTCACAGGGGGCCTCATTGAAGGTCCTTCAAGTAAATGCTTGATTTGGGGAACATGGCCATATTGAAAGCACCCATAGAGCGCTAAGGTCGGTGGGAACATGAGCCCCAGATGTATCCTTCTTTCTACATTTTTTTTTTATTCTCTCTGAAAACCTGGGACAAAACAGGTTTAACATTGCAAGAACCATTAGTGTCCACCTGGCCCTGTGTTTCCCAGAATTCAAGTGGAAACCATCTGGGGCCACATTCCCGTATTGTAGAACGGCATACAGAAGGCTTCCTTTTTTAAAATTTATTAAGTCAGGGCTGTTTTCAGAATTAGACCCCACCTATACTGTGTCCTAACATTGAGATGGTAGCACCTGAATCAGAGCAGTTGATGTGTGTGTGTGTGTGTGTGTGTGTGTGTGTGTGTGTGAATACTGTATGTTGATGATTATTGTTACTGCACAAAAACAAAAACCAGAGAGACCTTTGAAGTTAGCTGCAGACACGTTGATCCAGCTCACCGCTCAATGGGAGGGAAAGTGAAAATTGCTAAGCTCCTTCCACTGCTTTAGAACGAGAACCCGCCATTAGAGGAGAGGGTGGCTTACTGGGGCTCTTAGAATTAGAAACACCCCCAGGCCTGGAGAAACTTTGAACTTATGGCCCTGGGATGCTTTATACTGAGCCTGTTTCCACTGCTCTGGTAGTTGACCCAGGATTTGAGGAAGCCCTGGGTTTTAGAGCAAACGTACTCTGGGACTTTCTTCTCCCGGGGTAATAAATGCACCCACCCTCCGAAGGAGGAGGGCAGGCATCAGCCTCCCTGGGTGAAGCCTGGCCTTCGGACTCCACCTCAGGGCTGTGTGCTACTGTTGTCTTGTCAACAGCATGGGTCGGTCTTTGGAAAGCCTCCCCTCTGCCCTCTTCCTCTCCTGCCCTCCCCACGAAACTCCACGGGCCTCCAGAGAAGGCCAGTTACTCAGCCCAAGGGTCCACCATCACTGAGTCAGTGCCCAAAGGGACGTCTAGGAGCTGGGAGGAAAACAAAGCCCAGCCCAGCGGGGTTTGAAAGCGTCTGGTTGGTTTATTCTGAACATACAAAGGTAGGCATTGAGAAAGCTCACACTTCCGAGAGAGATCATTAGACATGAAGGGAAATGGAAAATCAGCAAGATATACCGAGATGGGAGAATCTTCCTGCTGTCTACGTGGAAGGAAGCAGGGGAGTCCAAGGCAGGCCAGCAGTGATGGCTGAGATAACTGACAGATCTTCTGGAAGTTAGACATCTAAAGAGCCTCCAAAGAGATTTCCAGAGAGAGGAAAAAAAAATGTTTTCCAAGAGCTTGTCAAATAAACCAACGAAAACGCTTTGCCGGTGATAATAAAAGCGACTCATACTTACCTTGTGACACTGACCGCTGTAAATAAACGCCTCATGAAAACCAACTTGCTTGATCTTTGTAAGGACCCCACAAAAGATGGGCCATGGCAGTCCCCACATGGCCGAGGGGATTAGTTGCCCGAAGCGACCCTGGTGGTGAGTGAGAGGTGGGCTTCGGACCGGCGCAGCTGTCTCTGGAAACCTTCAGTTAATCGCAATGTTCTACCGCCCCCTACAGAGTCAAGCCGTGTGACCAATGGTGGGCGGTCTTGCTACCACCCTAGGGAGCGTTTCCACTCAGAGCTGGGGAAGCTGGGGGTGCTGGGTCACAGGGTGCTCTACCCCCAAGAAGCGTGTGACCTAATATGTGGGCCTCAGTCAGGTGTGGCGCTTCCCAAAGAACATCACGAAGGAAACCAAGAGACCACTGGTAACGGTAGGTCTTGCGTTGGAGACTGTTAGGCCAGACTCGGAGTGTTAGAATTACCCCTGCCCTTAAATATGACTCCTGAAGGGTCCAGAGGAGTCAGACAGACACAGCAAACAAAAATTCCTAACCAAGGACTCAGCACTGAGAATTGCACTCAGAATCTTGCCCCCACACTTATTATTTTTTTAAGTTGGTTCAGAAACTTGGATCATGATTTACTTTAATTTGTAGAAACATCTGAAAAGATTTCAAGCCACAAGCTAAGATGGATGGACAGACGTCCCAGTGGAATGAGAGGAGAGGAGAGGGAGACTGGGCTGGAGGGCTTTGTCATGAAAAATAAGTTGACTTAGACAAAGTAAACCCATAGCTGCCTAAGTTAGTCCTGTCTGTGAGAGGATGAACCTGAGGGACAGTTCCACGAACCCTTAGTGTTCTCAGAGATGATCCAGAAGAGCACACAATCCAGAAACCATTACCATCAGGCCAAAGTGCTGAGTTTTCACACGCCGAGCTTTGTTCTCTACCTCACTGTTGAACCACTTAATTTTTTATCTAATTTAATTTATTTATTTCTTGGTTTTTCAAGATAGGTTTTCTCTGTGTATCCCTGACTGCCCTTGTCCAAGACCAAATTGGCCTTGAACTCAGAGATCGGCCTGCCCCTGCCTCCTGAGTGCTGGGATTAAAAGCATGTCTCACTATGCCCTGCTGAACCATTTCAAATCAAACCAAAGGCCGGCATGGTGGCGCACACCTTTAAACCTAACACTTGGGAGGCAGAGACGGGTGGATCTCTGTGGGTTCAAGGCCAGTCTGGTCTACAGAGTGAGATCCAGGATGGCAAGGACTATGTAAAGAGACCCTGTCTCAAAAAGCAAAACAAAACAGAATAGAACAAACAAGCAATTTCTACTAGGTATTAAATAAATAAATAAATACCTCTCATAACTCTGTAAGAAAAAAAAATCAAACCAAACTCAGCATTCAGCTCTTCAAACGCACAAGTTACAGTTCTGAGTTTCCAGTGCTCAGTGGCCTCAGAACTACCATTAGGGACAGTGGCATCAGAGCATTTTATCATCACAGAATGTCCCATTGGGCAGGGGTGGTCTACCCGAAGCAGTCTTCCCTAGTGCTTTATTTTTGGAGACAGAGTTTTACCATAATGCACAGGCTGGCCTGGAACTTACTAATTTCAAACTCAATGCTCCCGGCAGTAGGAAAGAGCGGATGTTGTGGGTCAAGGTTCACCGCTGCAGACAGCCACCCTGAGTCACCGTCAATATACATCCTATCCCCGGCAGTGTAGTGAGAGGGAGTTCCAGGGAAGCAGACCCTAAAATCCTGGAGAGAGGTTGTATAAAATAACATGAGACAGAGGAGCTGGGTTGAGAAAGATCCCAACGAAAGTCTTAGTGCCGCTCAAGGGCCGCCTGGAGCTGGTCTGGATTTCAGATGGCCTCATGTTGAGGAAGGTAGTTGTTTTTTTTTTAATTAATTAAATGTATTCATTTATTTTACATCCCGACCACAGGTTTCCCTCCCTCCTCGCCTCCCATCTTCTCCCCCCTCACACACACACCCCTGTTTTCTGCTTTTTCATCAGAGAGCCATTAGGTGTAGGCTGTCCCCAGAATCAAGGGTGACCTTGACATGACCTTGAGAAATGCCGAGGGCTACTAGGAGTAGAGCATATTTCTTCTCGGTCTATCTCACCCAGGCAGGGCCTTTTTCAGAGCTCTACTTGAGGAGAAACTAAGTATTCCAGTGGCTTCCTTGTAGTTCTGGGGAAGGAGACCTCCCTCTCCGCCGGTTCTTAGAGCCCCATCCAGCCGTGAAATCTCAGCTTATCTTGAGCCTCACCACTAGGGGGAGTTACGACCCTACAGCAAGGCCCTGAGGTTCTGCGGCTGAAAGTCACCTAAATGGCCTTCCTCTCCTCTTACCCCAGTACATTGGACACCTCAAGCAGGAGCCTCCCAAGGTCAAGATCTTGTCCGTGTTGCTTCTGAGCCCTATCTGTGCTGAGAGTGAGAAGCCTGGGGTTGTCCACAAGCCCGACTGTGTGTTTTTTCCAAAGTTTCTAAGCACAGGCCCACAAACAGACCACTGGAGTCAGTAGCAGCGGAGGCCACCAGGAGTAACAGTTAAGGGCGGAAACTACACCCAGTCCTGAGGTTGTCCCATGATGTTTCCGAGCCTTGGTTTCTTCCTCTATAAAACGGCAGCAGTAACAGTAGCCACCTTGTTGGTTTACTGATGCTATACCTCAACCTGGGTAAATAATCCATCACAGTATCCGGCACGTAGCCATCGATCGGAAAGGCCTGTCAGCATCATTGTTGAGATGAGGTTGGTCAAATAAATGTGTGCTAAGGAGGTGACGCTGCTCCCATGCTCTGACCACGGATTCTTTCTGGGTCTCTTGATTGTCCCCAGACATATCTATGTGGCCTCTTCTTCAGATCTCAGCCTCTTGCCAGGGGCTTCTCTTCCCTACTTATCAGCATCTAAAGAAGGCGCCATTGGGCCATCTGGCCACCAGAGGGCAGGTGAGTCATTTAATGAGCCGAATTGGACCCAACTGAACCAGATTGTTGGGGGGCTGGGGGCGTGGAATCTACATTGGGATACAAAGGAGTATGGCTGCCGCCACCCCCAACTTCTTTCAGTTATAGCCTTTCTTTTCCAACTTCATCCCCACAAACCAACCAAGGAAGGAAAGGAAACCCAGCACTCCTTCCCTCCTGACTTCGTGACGTGTGGATTACACCCATAACCGAGGTGAACAGCGGCACATGCTCGAAGAAGCGGACTCTACACACGTTTCAAGAATCAGATCTGATCTGTCATCTTTGCTTACGTCATTTTTTTCATGCTCACGTATCCCAGCATTCACATATCCCAGGGAGCAGTGTAAATCCCACCTCTGTCTCTCCAGGGTCCTGGTGTCTCTGCACCAGATGTTAAGACTTGAGCGGCTGCTGCATCCAACGGGTCCCAGCTCTCTGCATGTGCCTCTCACAGCCTGCCAGTCCAGAAGTTCTCAGATGGTCTCAGAACTCCCTTGCCTCTTAAAAACAAGGAGCCCTGGGAACTTTTACTTGTGTAAATTCTATGTAGCTGCTGCTAGGTGTGATGCTATATAGCTGTAATCCCAGCACTTAGGAAATTTTCGGAGCAGCACTAATTTAAGGACAAAAATACTGTTTCTCAAAGCTCTTTAATGTTAAGCTTAACAGAAGCCAGCTACATTCTTCATCAGCGTCTGCATTCAGCCAGGGGTGATATCCCACATCATCATGGAAGCTGCTTTGGGGGAAGGGGAGGCACTGTATATTTGGGAACAGGAATAAAAAAGTGTTATTATAAAAAAGAGTTGCAGCATTTGCTTTTGCGGGGTCTCCAACACTCACAGGGCCCCAGACTACACTTGGGGGCCCATGCTGTATACCTTCTGCACACCGCCCCCTGCAGGACCCCACCCCGTTTGTTCTGCACACTGCCCCCTGCAGGACCCCCCTTGTTCTGCACACCGCCCCCTGCAGGACCCCCCTTGTTCTGCACACCGCCCCCTGCAGGACCCCCCTTGTTCTGCACACCGCCCCCTGCAGGACCCCCCTTGTTCTGCACACCGCCCCCTGCAGGACCCCCCCCCTTGTTCTGCACACTGCCCCCTGTGGGATCCCCCTTTGTTCTTTACTCTTTGAGTTCCCCAATAAGACAGACTCCTTTTGCTCCTTCAATCTCCAGCTCAGATGCATGGTTTTCCCAGATTCTCCTCTGCCCTTCACCATCCTGCCCCGCTTGCCCATTTGGGTAAAGTCACACTTTCACTGTGCCGTAGAAGGAAGTCTGGCATGTGTTTCAAGCTTGTTTCCCAGACCAGAACGAAGTCAAGCTTCCATAGATACCGCTGAACATGGGGATGGATGAGCACAACACGATGCACCACCCACTTGTGTGAGCCTTGGGATGATCTGTTTTTCACAATAAACATCAGGTTTAAAGAGTTTTCCTGGAAGCCAGCAGGGGGTCACGGGTCTGTCATTCTAGTGCTGCAGAGGCAGGGAGGGGCAGAAGGATTCCCAGGACAGGCCAACCCGAGCTTTGTATCAAGAAACTTTCTCAAAACCAGCCAACCAGCCAACAAACAAACAAATGCTTTGCTGGGGTGCCTGCAAGAAAATGAAATGCAGGCTGGAGAGATGGCTTAGTGGTTAAGAGCACTGACTGCTCTTCCAGAGGTCCTGAGTTCAATTCCCAGGAACCACATGGTGGCTCACAACCATCTGTAATGAGATCTGGTGCCCTCTTCTGGCCTGCAGTCATATATGCTGTATACATAATAAATAAATAAATAAATAAATAAATCTAAAAAAAAAAAAGAAAGAAAGAAAATGAAATGCTAATACTTATACAAATGTAAACCCTTCCCTTGAACTTGGGAAACTGAACAGTTAAGTCCACGTGGCTTCAAAACCCGTACGCTGACCACCTGACCACCTCTCCGCAAGGCTTCCACTCTGTCTTCTCCTTCCCTGTTTGGCCAGATTGGGTTTTGTAACGACTGAGAACTCAGCATGCAGACAGTCATATCAACCTGACAATTTATCCCATATTAGGCTGCTTGAATCTTTTGATTCCCCCATTGTCATCCAGTATTCTCTAATTGTCTTCATGTTTTTTTTTTATATATGTATGCGTATTTTGTCTGCATGTACCTATGTGTACCATGTGCTTGCCTGGTGCCCAGGGAAGTCAGGAGAGGGCACCGGGTCCTCTAAGTCTGGAGTTACAAATGCCCGTGGGCCACCATGGGGGTCCTGGGAAACAAACATGAGTCCTCTGCAGGAACAAGTGGTCTTCACCACTAAGCTATCTCTCCAGCTCCATCTGATGATCAGGACACTTCTCCAGGCTTTGAATCTTCCAGAGCTTAAGTTGGTGTTGAAGGAGATGGAGCCATGGCCAACCGTCCTGCAGGTCAACCTTTGTGCATTAGTTGGGGACTCTCTGGTTCAGTGTGGAAGACGGCACTGAAGAGGAAGGGGTGGGTAAGGAGAGGTGGAGTCTCAGGTAAAAAGAAAGATTAGAATTTCTGCAGGAATGTGGGGAGCTTGTCAGTGCTCCCGGGGCCCAACCATTATACCCCGAGTGTACACAGATACCTGTAAATGAGACCGGATCTGCACTGAGGGTCGGGACCCAGGGTTATTGGAGGACACTCAAGAAGGGAAAATCAAGTATCAAATCCCAAGCTGCAAATCTCCTCTGACCTGGGCCCAGAAAGAAAGGCGCAGCCTCCTCGGTCCTAAGCTGCTGCTCAAAGGAGGCTGGGGGAGATCCCAGGCAGCCCGGGGCTCTGGGCAGAGCCCTCCTTAGATGTCCAGACCCTGGAGGGGGTGACCAACTTGACAGTTCTCATTCCTCTTCGGAGGAGGAGAGAGTTCTCCCTTCTTCCCTTTTCACCGGGACTCAGCGCCAGGACTCTGAAAAGGCCCATGCCACCCTCACCCAAACCCATTTAATTGAAATTCTTGCAGCCATCTGGGCAGACGAAAGGGCACGGTCTCTCCACCTTGGTCAGTACCCAGCTACCGTGTCTCCCACTGCCTTCTAGCACGGCCAGCTAGATCGAACAGTCCTGATAGTGGACCCCAGGCAAGCCGTTCCTGGCCAGGTCTGAAAGCTGAAGGCAACCAGGCCAGGCGTGAGAGGACCATGTCCTCCGTGCTTGTCCCTACCCGGGTCCATGTTGACTTCAGTGCGGTACCCTTTCCCACCCAGGAGCCCTCGGGGCGCAAGGGAGTGGATTCTGAATCAGCCCTGGGTGATAAAAAGGGATGGGGGGAAATGATAAAAAAAAAAAGAGTTGGTAAGAAGCCAGCTCCACTTCCTCCCCGATAGAAACCCCACCCTAAGGGACTCCCTGCTTTCTGCTGTGTTTACAGGAAGGACTTGAGGTGCTGGAGCCGAGAACAAGGAGGTGGCTCGGGGATATTGGTGGCATTTGCTGCTGTGCGACAAAATCTGCCCTGGGGAGACGCAGCACACACATCTCCTCACCCCAGATAGGGAACCCACGACAGACCGGAGTACCGATACCACCAAAGTCCAACTTGGTGAGGCAGTGTTTTATTGGACTTAGTTTATAGGAGTATGGGTGAGGGGTCACTTACAGGAGCAGAAATGACTCAAAGACAGATGCATCATGTAAGCCCACCCCAGCATGGTGACGGCTGACAGAGCTGGGACCCTGGAGCACATTGCGCAGCCTGCAGACAGCTCAACACGTTGGAGAGTGTCCTTTCAGGTGCCTCAATTGGTCTAACCCTCTTCCAAACAGCTCTGCTGCTTCCCGCCTCTTCCTGAAGCTAGTGTGTTATTGTTTAACCTCCCTGCTCAAGGAGCTCCTCTTCAGGATGGAATGTCTTCATCTTAGAGGAGACTGATATCTACACAGTCCTTTGCTCTGGAAGATCACCCGTCATCATTGTCCATTTAGTTGTTTGCTGGTTTGCTTGGTAAATGCTCACTACAGCTCTTCCTACAACAGACTGAACGTGGTACTGGGCCATGAGTAAAAAAAAAAAAAAAAAAAAAAAAAACCATGCAGACAGCTGAGCTCTCCTCCTCCTGTCTCCCCAGACTTGGTCAGAAAAACCAATTAGTGACAAAGGACATGGGCTTCAAGGGTTGGTCTTCCTGAGCCAGGGAGACAGCCATCAAGCCTGATGACCTGAGGCCCGTCCCTGGGACCTACACAGTAGGAGAAAACGGACTCTCACAAGTTGTTCTCTGCCACACTCACACCGTATCGCGCATGCCCACTACCCCCCAACTCCCTTCCATCCCCACACAAATAAACTCTAGCACTTCAGAGGCAGGTGGATCATTGTGAGTTCCAGGCCAACCTGTATACATACATATAAAGCTTGAGGCCAGCCAAGGCTACAGTGACACCTGTCTCAATAATAATAATAATAATAATAATAATAATAATAGGTGGTCATCTTGGTAGTGTCCAAGTAATCTTGGGGGAAATGGCCTGGGCGGTCTGAGCCTCAGTCTCCCCACCTCTGGCCAGCAACACAGAGTCGTCTTTATAAAGACCCCAGAAGGAAGGACTGCTGCATGATGCCTTGTAGGGCTTTGACTACGGCAGCAGAAACAGCATCCAGGGGTAGGATGGGACCCAGCCTTGCCTGCACTCGGGGCACGTTCCCTGTCTCTTCTGTAAAGACTGTCACTGTTCTCTGAAGAAAGGTCCCGTAATGACTACATGAAGAACCCTGAGCATCGTGCCTCATCTGTCAGTAAGAACTTGGGGGGCATGTCAGCCTTCATTGTGATGTTTTCCTCATCCTCCAGGGATGTTCTCTATGGTGGCATTGTGTTCCCCAAAATATTGTGTACCCTAATAAACTTATCTGGGGTCAGAGAACAAAACAACCACTAGATACTTAGGATAGGCAGTGGTAGCACACGCCTTTAATCCTAGCATTCCAGAGGCAGAAATCCATGTGTTCAAGGATACAGCCAGCTTGGTGACTCACGTCTTTAATCCCAGAAAGTAAGCCTTTAATTCCAGGGAGTGATGGTAGAAAGCAGAAAGGTATATAAGGCGTGAGGACCAGAAACTAGAAGCTTTTGGCTGGTTAAGCTTCAGGCTTTCGAGCAGCAGTTCAGCTGAGAGCCATTGGGATGAGGACACAGAAGCTTCCAGTCTGAGGAAACAAGACCAGCTGAGGATCTGGCCAGGTGAGGTTAGCTGTGGCTTGTTCTGGTTCTCTGATCTTCCAGTTCACCCCAATACCTGGCACAGGTTTGATTTTATTAATAAGACCTTCTAAGATTCATGCTACAGTTCTCTGCCCAGTTATGTCTTCCTTCCAACCACCTCTCTAGCTCCTCCCCCAAACCACGGTTGGAGGGCCAGGAGCTGGAACTCACGAGGTCCACCCTCTAAGATGCTCTTGTAAAGGACTAAGTGGGTACTCAACCAGACCTGGAAGCCGGACACACCCCGTGCCATGCCACGTGCTCCAGAATCGGGGGCTGAGCCAGGGCACCCTCTGCAGAGGCCGCAGGACCTGGGGCTGGAGAACTTGCTGAGGGGTATCCGGCCCTGGGCACTATTATCTCAATGTCATTATCTCCTCCTGCAAAGCCCTCTCCACCCATAACCCCCAACCGAGATGACAGGCCAGCAACTGTCTCCAACTGCTCTGATTCAGGATAAGGCTAGACCCTGTCCTCACTGCCACACACTTCATGGCCACCCCTCCCTCGGCCACATGTACTGAGAACAGGCTGACTGTCTCCCTGGGAAAGAAGAAGCTGGGGAGGAAGGGGACACCCCAGTGCCTAGGAGCCCAGGGACCAGGACGGCAGGAGCTCCTGACAGGAGATGTCTTCTCTTTCATTCACCCCATCCTCTCTCGTCTCTGCCGCTCGGCTGTTGCTGCTTCTGCAATGTCTCCCATCTCAGGCTGCTCTTCCCACCCCCACCCCGGAGCCCTGAAGCACCACACCTGGCTCCCACATCAGATAACCCAACCACAGTGGCTCCCCTCACCCGACCCTGCTCCCACCCTCCTCTCCTCCTCACCCCTCACCCTCTTCCTCCCCGGGCTCTTCTACCTTCTAGCTTCTGGTGCACCAAGATAGCCCCTAGAGAAGGTCCAGGAGCCCTAAAGCCCTAGTGGGAAAAGATGGTGTGAGAGTCAGCCCTGCTCCGCCTCAGCATGTGCTCATGGGTACAGAGAGGACGGAAATGCACGCTCTAGGCCAGTTGGAAACAATGATAGGGAAGGGACCCCAGCCCAGGCCTTAAGGTATGACAATAAAGTGAGGGGGTGGGGGGACTCTCAGAAAAGCCTCTGGAACTGGGGGCTGCGGGGCACGGGGCGGGGGGCAGTGTTATGAGATGCCTCTTTCCTTTCCCAGGGCTACGTCTTGTATTCATGAGGTCATCTCAAGCCCAAACTTCCCATCAGAGCTACCTGAGGCCAGGGTTGAGGCCAGAATCTTGGGCAGGGAGGTAGATAGAGGTAGCCTGGAGTGGACGCAGCCCCCCTCACCCCAACCCCCGGTGGAGGCCATATCTGTAGGAAGAGGGCTTCCATAGGGTGCGTTGGCAGTTGCAAGGCATTATGGGGAGGAGAGCACTGGGATGTAGGGAGAGGGGACAGGGACGAGTGGGCGCCTGGGAGCTGGGGGTTGGAGGTTTTAATGCCTCTTGACAACAAATGAATCATAGGCAAATGATGTGGAAATGATGGTGAAAATAAAGATGTGTTATTTCGAGGCCCCAAGCGCGTCTGTCATAAGAAGGCGGGCGAGCAGGGAGGAACCCGAGCTTCTCAGGCCGGATGGTGTCTGTAGGTGGGGGCCCAGGTAGAGTTCCTGTGGGGAACAGTGAGGTGATGGCTCATGCACATCTCTTGTCACCTTCAGGGCGATGTGAAACAGCAGGTGGTCAACCACAACCATGCAGCCCTTCCCCTCCCCCCCAGAGCACTGCAGCCCTCCCATTCCCTCGGCTCCTTGGTGAATCCCCCCACCCTTCCCTAATCTCGCTGTGGCCACTGCCGCAGACACGTGAGATGCCGTTCCTCGGCACCTCTGCCCTGTCTGTCCCTCTAAGCCCAGGCCATGGCCTTGTCCTCAGCAGAAGGGACTATGAAGTTCCGTTCCTGCCTGTGGTCAGAGCACCCTAGGGCCAGGCAGGGAGTCTGGGGGTGTCCTGGGCTATTTCCCTTCACTGTGGGCTTTCTGCCATCGTGAGAGTGAAGTTCAGCCGGGCGGGGGGTGGCACACGCTTTTAATCCCAGCACTCGGGAGGCAGAGGCAGGTGGATCTCTGTGAGTTCGAGGCCAGCCTGGTCTACAGAATGAGTTCCAGGACAGCCAAGGCTATACACAGAGAAACCCTGTCTTGAAAAACTAACCAAACTAACTAACTAAGTAAATAAAATGAAGCTCATGTCCACGGTGCTAGGACATGAGGACTAGGCTGAAGAAATAGGCTTTTTGGATGGATGAATTCATAACCTCTTCTAGCCAAATCCAGGCTTTGGTGAGCCTTCATCCTGCTTCCGCAGCCTCTCAGTGTCAACAGTTATTAACCGATGGGAGAAACATGCACACTGCCCCCACAGCCCCATTAACTAGTGTGCTTGTTTCCCCTTTCGTTGTTTTCTTTTTCTTTTTCAGACAGGGTCTCTCCATGCAGTCAAGGCTGGCCTTGAACTTGTAACTGCTCTGACTCCGCCTCCTGAGTGTGCACCATGTCCCGCTCTGAACGTTTCCTCTCCACGCCTTCCTTCTGCTCCTGTGTTTATACGGTTCCCATCCCAGGGCATGCACGACTCTTGTCTTCTCCCATGATGCTGTATCACAGTCACAAATACCTTTTTAGCAGCTTTATAACTTTCTACTAAGTGGAAATACCATACTCTATTTCATCATTTTCCAATTGTAGGTATTCAAATTATTTCTCATTTTCCGTATTACAAGTAGCTTGATGGTGAACGTCATTGTGCACATATTGTGCCTCCGTGCCTAACCTTTGACGGCAGATATTTGGTCTGGAGAACACTGGGTGGGGTAACTCAGCAACGGGTGAAAACATCTCATAGTTCTCACCATACACTGCCAAGCCGACTTCAAAAGAGGTCTGCCACCGCGAACAGCGCGTGCGTTTCACCGTCCTCACTGGTGTTTGAAATGGCACCTGCCTTCTCTTTGTTCGACTGACATTATTTTGAGCACCTTCAGGCTGAGCACCCCCTTAACATCCTGTGTTTCCTCTTTCCCTGGAGAGTCTTCTTCTGTGCTTTGAACGTTGCGGGTCTACTGATGTGTCTACGGGGCTGCCTATCGATTTGTGTGCTCTCTCTCTGTGGGAGAGGTTCTAAAGGCTGCCAGTTGAATGACTGCAAATCCCTCCTGTGCGTCCTCTACGCTCTCCAGATGCTGACCCGGCACTCTTTGCTTTATTTCAGTTTCTGCCCGCTCCTCTCAGCCTCCCCACCACCACCGCCGCCGCCACCCCCTTCCATTCTTCGGCCCGCCTGCCCCTCACCCCGGGTTTGCAAGCCTCCCCTCCCCTTTTGAGCTCCAGAACAACTGGCCCCTCCATGTCTTCTGGTTGTCTTCCAAGTGCCTCAAACCCGTCCCTAGCTTGAGTCCACATTTCCCTGCAAATCTTCTTTAAAGATTTATTTTTTTTTGTATTAGTTTGCCCTCATATATGTAAGTGCAACACGTGTGTGCCTGGTGCCTGTGGGGTTATGATGAGGATGTTGGGCTGGACAGAGGCAGGGGTGAGTTCAAAGCCAGCCTCCTCTACAGAATGAGATTCAGGACAGCCAAGGCTACATAGAGAAACCCTGTCTTGAGGGAGGAAAAGGAAGAAGATAATGTTGGATCCCCTGGAACTGGAGTTACAGGTGTTTGTTAGCTGTCGTGTGGGTGCTGGGAACCGAACCAGGGTCCTCAGGAAGAGCAAGTGCAACAAGAGCTCTTAACCAATGAGCCCTCTCTCCAGCCCCAGGCTAGTGTTCTTAAAGAGGAAGTAAGATCCTGCCAACCTTCAGACCAGAGGAAGAGGATGAGAGTGCCAGCTGCCATGTGACTCAGTTTCCCGGCTTACATATGTATTAGGACCGATTTCAGGTCTAGAGAGACATGCTTGAAAGCTAGATGAGCAGCCATTCTCCTAAAGTAAATCCACCCATGACACTGACCTTGCTGGCTTCCTTCAGCCATAGTGGCCAGTCAGAAATGAGATATGCTGTAAGTGTAACACACACCTTGGATTTCAAAGACTTGGTATGAAAAAAGAAGACAATAATTTTCATTTTGATTATATATGAAATGATGTTTTCAATATATTGAGTAAATATACTATTTAATCATCTATTCCTGACTTTGGTGGTATGGCAACTAGAGTATGTGGAGCTACACATGCTACCCTTACCCTGTTTCTACTGGATGGTTCTGGTCTAGACTGTCCAAGCAGGGGAAACACAGGTGTACCAGGCTTTTTCTTTTGGGCCACCAAACAGCACCCAAATCATGACACGGAGACTTCTTATTAGTTATGAATGCTTGGCCTAGCTTAGGCTCATAGTTCTGGCTGGCTCTTTTAACTTAAATTAAGTTTATCTACCTTTTCTTTCTGTATGCCCTACTTTTCCTGCTTCGTCCACGTCTGTCTGGCTTGCTGGTCCTGGGCATCTCCCTCTCTGTCTCTCTTCTTCTTCTTCTTCTTCTTCTTCTTCTTCTTCTTCTTCTTCTTCTTCTTCTTCTTCTTCTTCTTCTTCTTCTTCTTCTTCCTCTTCTTCTTCTTCTTCTTCTTCTTCTTCTTCTTCTTCTTCTTCTTCTTCTTCTTCTTCTTTTCCTTCTCCTCCTCCTCCTCCTCCTTCTTCTTCTTTATCTTCTTCTTTTCTCCTATTTATTCTTTCTGCCCGGCAGCCCCGCCTATCCCTCTCCTACCTAGCTATTGGCCATTCAGCTTTTTATTAGACCAATCAGGTGCCTTAGGCAGGCAAGTTGGAACAGCAACACGTTGTTTCATAATTAAATAAATGCACCATAAACAAATGTAACGCATCTCTATGTAGTTAATCGTTAAGTAATATTCCACAACACTCAGGCTATAGGCTGAGGAGTCAGTGATGACCCAGTGGATGTGAGTGTCAAGTTCCCTGGAGATGGGAGCCAGGCAAAGCACCTACTTGATGTCTGTAGCTTCTCCATGGCCAGCCTTCCCAAGGCAAAGCGGAGCAACACATTTGCTGGAAACTTCCTTCAAGTTTGGCTTGCTTCTGAGTTGGAGTTTAGCTTCCAGGAGTCTGTCCTGTGTTCAGGACACAGGACCAGCCCAGCTTTCGATCTCCTCACAGCTCACAGGTCAGTTCTCCGCCATTCATCTTGAACCAGGTCCCGGCCCCCTTCAGCCTCCTCTGCAGAAGGCTGGAGGTGTCTTTCCGACTGCCTGGAGTTCTCTAGTCTCAGCCTACCTGCAGGCTGGTGGAGGATGAGAGACGGAGGTGAGCTCACCTTGACCCTGAGCCTCCAAGTACACTACTTGCATCTTAGGTACATTTTGTGTCCCGCGCCCAACCTTCTCATCCCCTGATGGGGAATAGAAAGGGAGGAGGAGGAGGTGGCAGGCAGGAGCGTGGGCACACCCCATCAGGCTGCCTTTCTCTGTCAGCTCTCCCCTTTCCTGTGCCCAGCTGAGCCACAGGAGGGCAGGGACTAGGCCCATCTGCCTGCCCTGCCTGCCCCTCCCTCCAGCCTAGCGGACTCCACCTTTCCCAGGTCCTGGCTGGGATCCTAAGGCTCCAGGCAAGTGGGGGAAGGGGAGGCCACTCTTACTTTCCCAGCAACTGCCACTGCCTCTTCCTGTTTTGCTAAATCTCTGGCTCTGGACCCAAGGGGGAGGGGGACATTGCCTGTAGCTCCTGCCCCCCAAAGGTCAACCTGGTTCCCTTGGCCCTCTTAGCTGGTTATTTATAGCCCCCCCAGGCCCCACTGAGGAACTGGCTCTCTCCCTCAAATGTCAGCAGCTGTGGCCATTGCCCCAGGGATGCAGCCAGATGCGCAGATCACTCCAGATGTGCAGTGCCACATTTTGGAGAAGAGGCCAGGCCCTTTCTGCAGTTCATATGGTGTCCCCTGAGTCTGGCCCAGTCTCCTCTCAAGGCCAAGAAAAATCCCTGAGTATCTCAGGAGCGTCAGAAGTGTGGTACCATTTTTTTTTTAATTCCCTTTGCCTTCCTTGCTAGGCTTCCCTGTCCCCCAGAAGGGTGTTAGGAGCCCAGACCCTACAGACCCAACTGGATTCACTTGCAAAAATTAGGTCAGGACTCGTCTGAGGCTGAATCTGCAGAGAAACACGGGCTGAGGGAGATGAGGAGACGAGAGACTTTCTGCTCTTCCCAGTGCTGGCATCCCCGCTCCAGCCCCGACAGAGCACAGCCTGCGTCAGGCTCTGTGCTGAGCACTGCATGTCCTGATCTCACAGCCTCCCAGCAGCCCTAATATGGCAGCACCACTGGCCCTGGTCTGCAGAGAGGGAGCTAAGTCTCCTCCAGGTCAAACGATATGCCTTACATACCGGGGAAGAGACCAACTGTAGCCCAGGACTCCAAATCTTTACCCTTAGCCACAGTGCCACACCTCCATGCCTTTTTGTTCCTCTACGACTTCAAACACTCTAGAAAGCTCTAGAGCCCTGACTACAGGGCTCTTGAAGGGAAGAGGAGTTGTCTATACCCAGCCTTCCCAGCCCTCTTACCCTGAACCCCTGGACCCAGCAAGAGAGCTCTGGCAGGGCAGAGACTGCTAGATTCACTGTTAACCCTCCCTCTAATAACCAGGCCTGAGGGGCAGGTGAAAACAGAATCCCCTCCCTGATCCAGCCCACGATGGCCTGATAACCTGGTGGAACCCTTTCCAAAGGGGGACTCTGGGGCCTCTCAAGTCACTGCTCTCTCTACAGCCTATGTTGTCCTTGTTGGGCTGCAGGTTCTCTTCCTAGACAGTACTGTACTCTCTTCAGGTGATGATGGCTTCCTCCATGGTAGATGTAGATGGCAGCTTATCCTGCCTCTGTGTGGAAGAGCCTGCCGTGGTATCCTGGAGAAGTACGCCACGCTGGGTGTTCCTGTGAGCAGATGAAGGGGAGAGTGAGGGAGTGTCTGCTTGGGTGAGGCATCTTAAGAGCTTAGCATGGACGCCCTTATTTTCACCCTAGCTTGGTGGTCATCAACCCCACTTAGCCCTGACTCTAACTTCACGCTGTCCCTGCGGCCTCCTCTCCACGGACGTACACAAACACAACTCAAATTCATTTTAGAAGACACTTCTAGGGGGAAAAGAGAGTGGACACCGGGGCCAAGACCGTCTCTCCTTTCTCCTGACATTCTGGGCCTTGAAATCCATGGCCCCCAAAGAGGAGAACTGTACAGGACGGGCCCCTCCTCCAGCCAATACAGCCACTAGCAGCAGAGGGTCACACTGGGAGATATGACAAGGCCAATGTCAAGCGGGCCAGTGGGTGGACCACAGTGTCCCTGTAGGGGCCACTGGAGCGAGTAATTGCAAACTGCATGCAGAAAGGCATTTTGCAACTCAGATGAATTTCTTCTCATGATTAGAGAACGGCCCAGTGGCTGCCTCGCTGACCTTAATCGCTGCTGGCACTGGTGGCTGGGGCCGGGCTGCTGGCCTGTGGAAGAAGTACTGACCTAGAAGGCAGAGCAGGGAACCTCTGCCTGCCCTATCGCTTGTTAACCATGTCACTGCTGGCAAGCTCTCTCCCCCTGTGCCTCAGTTTCTTCGTCTGCAAGTAATGGCGTGGATTAGATCCGGGAACTCCAAACTAAACACACCTCACAGTGACCTGAGGGTTTCAGAGCATTACAAGGGGGGGCCTAGGAGTATTTCACAACTTTAAGGTCATGTCCAGCCAGGGGACTTGGTAGGTTAGATGACCTTATAAATCTCCTGTTGCTCAAAGAAGCAGATCCTAGTAAACACAATAGTCACACTATGAGGTTTTGCTGCTCTGGGACTGGCTTTATCAGAGGGCGGGTAGGAGATAATTTATTTTGTCATTATTCTTACCCACGATTATTATTTTATTGCTGCATTATTGCCTCGAGGATGGGGTGGGGCCTCATCTGCTCCTTGGTGAAGGAGGCCCTGGCCTCAGGGGTCCTGGCTCACCTCAGGGGTGGGGGTGGGGCTGAGAGAGCAGAGCAGGGAGGGGTGGGAAGGGCCTTCCCTGGTGGGTGGGTCCTCTTGGCAGGGGTGACTGGAGTTTGGCTAGATGCGCTTTGGCACCAATTTCTGGGCTGAGAGAGTCTCTTCCCCCACCCACCTTCCTCCCCCACTTTCCCAGCTTAGCTGCTGAGCCCGGGGACTGCCCCTTCCCGACTTCCTCCCTCCGGCTCTTGCCAACCTCATTCTTGAGCCTTGCTAATCTGTTTGCCACCCCTCAGCCTCCTAGCCTCGCCCTTGCACATGCCATTCTCCCTACCTGGAATGTCACCCCCCCAGCACCCCTCCAACAGCACCCCCCTCTCCCCGCCTGCCTGCTCTCCTGCACTGATTCACACTTCTGGGCTCCATCACAGCCCAGCTCAGCTCAGGACTGGCTTCCTCTCTCCAGGCTGCTTGTAGCTCCGGTCTCCTTGAGCCTCTCCTCTCTGTCACGCAGTCTATTACTCTTGGGATCACAGAATGGGCAACCGGCTTTAGACACGGGGGGGGGGGGGGGGGGAGCGATGATCCGAAGGGACCCACACATGCGATTGAGGGGGAAACTGAGGCCAAAGAGGCTGTGGCTGAGCCAAGAGCATGACGACCAAGAGATTTCAAATAGTTGGGCGTTGTAAGGGGGCTTTTCAAGTATGCTGTGTTTGTTTGGTTTCCTCAACACATTGTGATCTTGACAGGGATGTTTTTGTTTTTATATTTAATGTCCTTTGTCTCCACATTCCAGTGTGTGTGTGTGTGTGTGTGTGTGTGTGTGTGTGTGTGTGTGGTTTATCCAGGAACTACAGTAAACAATTCTAACCACCCATACTCCATGGTGACAAAGACTTATCTAAAGCCTACTGTTCAAGCCACCCAAGGGAGGACACACATTACAAGATGGTGGTGTGAATGTTTGCATATATTATTCATGTGATTTCTGACGCGTTGGGTGAAGTAGGTAGCCAAGATTTTGCTGTTTTACAGAGCGGGGGGGGGGGGAAACGGGGACGGGGGGGACTGAGATGTAGGCAGCACCCAAGTTCATGGCTGAACTCACCCAGAACTTACGTTTCCCTAATCTCAGCCTAAAGCCCTAATTCCACAATGCTTCTCTCCCAGTTCTTGCCTTTTACTCTTTTTTTATTTTTATTTATTTATTTGGTTTTTCAAGACAAGGTTTTACTGTGCAGCTCTGGCTGTCCTGGAACTCGACTTTTAAACCAGACTGGCTTTGAACTCACAGCTGTCCACCTGCCTCTGTCTCCTGAGTGCTGGGAATAAAGGTGTGTGCCACCACCGCCCAGTTCCTTGAGCTCTTTGCTGGGGTCACCAAGGGGTGGCTTCTGCCAATGTTTGCATTCATTTTAATCTTCATGCCGGCTTGAAGAGACTCTGTCCCTGGCTTTCTGGCCCTCCCCAGCCTGTCCCAGTACTTTCTCCCTGTATCCCCCACCACCTTGCCAGCACACAGACACACATGTATGTTCAGAACTGCAGGTGTCTAGGGCAACAGACCACAAGAGAAACCACATCACCTTTGTTGACTCTGAAGGGAGGTGAAGGGGATGAGGGAAGAGACTGGAGTAGTTCTCAGCCTGAACCATTCCCCAGTCATGGGTCCTCCGAGCCTGGGCTATCTGGACTGGTAACCATGGCTGTGGGGCCTTCCTAATCCACCCACTCAACCCCAGCCTAAAAACACATAACACTTCTTGTCTCGGACCTTGAACTCCTAGAGTGGGGTTCGCCTGCCTGCTTGCACCCCAAACCCACACCTGCCAACTTTACCCAGAATACTCACACAGCCTGTTGATCCTGTCTGTGCCACGTAACAGAGAAAGGTGGAGGACAGAGATGAGTCCATATGTCTGGGTTCAGTGAGGCAGGAAACGGGTCATCTGGAGTGATACGCAGAGGTCAACAGAAACCTCAAATAACCAGGCTACACCGCGTGGAAGACCCTGGCACGCTTCTCTCATGTTCGGGCCTGCTGGAGAAATGGCATGGCTCTGAATCAGGCACACTAGGATCGAGCCGTTTGCTGGCTCTGTGACGCCGGGAAAATCATTTCCTCCTTCTGAACTCGGGTCTGCTCACTAAACAATGGTGTACTAGTGAGCCGTGCGTGAAAAGAGTGCAGGAAACACAGAAAGTGCTCAGTGAAGACGAAACTACTTTCCTTCCCCTCCTCTGCTCCTGCCCTTTCTTTCTTCTCTTGGAGATTTCTTTTCATGTATGTGTGTATATGTGTAGAGTTACCCTCAGAGGCCAAAAGAAGGTATCTGAGCCCCTTGACCTGGTAGTTGGGAACCAAAGTCTGTCCTCTGCAAGGACACTAAGCACTTTGAACTAGTGAACTCTCTCCTTATTCCTTTTTCTTTTACTTTGGGTACTTGTGTGTACGTGTGCTTGGTGTTTGGATGTGTGTGGGTGCGTGTGTATACAGGGGCCCGGATACATATACGCAGGAGCATGTGTATACAGGTGCCAGTACACCTATGTGCAAGAAGCATGTGGAGGCCTGAGGTTGGCACAAATGTCTTTCTTAATTGCTCTGCCTGTTCCTTCAATTTCTTATTTTTAGTCCCAGGAAACTCTTTATTTGGAGTTGAGAACTTAACCTCCCCTGTTAATCTGAAAGCCCACAAAGAGCTGGCATTTGATCCTCGGCTCAATCCCAGTTCCACTCAGTGCTGGCCCCTGAGGTCCCCTGGGGGCCCTGGGGAATGAGCCCGCTCTGGTTGGCTGTGTGAGGCATGTGTGAGAGGAAGTGCAGGCTGGGGGAAGACTTGTAGCTGCAGTCAGCACGTGTGGAAGGCTGGGACAGGTGTGGTCCCTAGTGTCCTGACACTTAGACTCTTAGCCTTTCTGCAACCTGGAATCCTGGCCTTGAGTCGGCTCCCAACTGGATTTGTTGAATGAGCAAACGGCCTGTAGCTTGTTGAGCAAATTCTGTCAGGTTTCCTCACATTTATGGGCCATATTTTGTTCATGAGCATAACAAAGATTATTAAGAATAAGGGATCTGGAGGCTGGAGAGGTGGCTCAGTGGTTAAAGGCACTTGCTGTTCTTGCAGAGGACTTGGGTTCAGTTCCCAGCACCCACAGGGCAGCTCACAACCGCTGGTAGATTAACTCCAGTTATCTGAAAAAGCCACCTGGCTCCAGGAGGGCAGGCAACCTCTACTGGTCTCTGTGGACACCCAGGACACATGTAGCATGCGTGCATACATGCAGACCACAAACACTCATATGCGTAAGATAAAATCAACAAATCTTAAAAAAAAATAAACGATCTGATATCTGTCCAGAGGCTAGAATAGGGCTCATATTTGGTAAACACTTGGTAAAAGGTAGCTTACCAAGGCAAGAAGAAAAGGGAAGGGACAAAGAGGAGGACATGTAGGCCCTAAGTCTCGGGCAAACAGAAAGGGGTACCTGAAGGCTTTGTGTTGTCCAGAGAGCGAGGGGAGCTTTGAAGAACCTGAGGTGGATCCTATGGGGCCTGTCTCTTATACCAGGTGTCCAACGGAGCAGGCTGTAAGAAGTCGAGACGCTTCCCAGCACCCACGGCTGTCTCTCCAGCCACTAAAAAAAAAAAAGTCGAGACGCGAATTCTTTAGAAACCTCCCCTGGTAACCACCCACCACAGCAAGAAGGAGGTAGCCGGCCTTTTTCTGTTGTATCTCTAGGGGTTCCTGGAAGCTAACATATGCCACTAGGGAGCATGGGTTAGAAACTGGCTTGGGAATCCACTGTAGCGCGGGAGCTGTTGGGAGTCCTAGGTAAATCTGGCAGCAGCAGGAGAGACCCAGTTCAGCATCCCAGACACTTGTTGTACATGATGTTTTCCTCTCTGCCTACACTTTGAGGGCAGTGAGTCCTGGGGTGTGCCGAAAAAGCCACAGGTTAGGTAGGCACTGTGAACCTAGACAGGCAGCCACCCATCTTGACTCCAAGCACTCAGAAGTCAGTGGTTAGAATAAAAAGAAAAGGCAGATTCACAAATAAATACATGAATGCTGCATTTGCAGAAATCAGCCAACAAGGAGATAAAAAACAAACCAAAGAAGAACCTGAGCACCGTGACAGCCCCAGGAAAGGGAGACAGGTGCGTAGGGACGATGTATGGTTACAGGAGGAGGGAAGTAGAGAGAGAGGATGGCGGTCTGCTCTAACCAGTGGTTTTTCTGAAGGGCTGCAGGCCTCTAAGGGAAGTTTGGAAAGGGGGCTCAGTACAAGGGCAAGCGTGTCTTGCAGAGCCAATATGGCTCAATCACTGGACTGTAAAAGAGATGTCCAGCCGGAAGATGATCCTTGGAGGCCATGAACATCTGTCATCATTCAACCAAGAACGCACCGAGTTTGAATTCTGTGCCAAGCACTGGGAGAAACCGCAGCCACGACTGAGGTAGTACCCTCAAGCTTGGCATCTTTTCTCGAATGCTTGTGGGGAAGGCGACTAGACTAGATGGGTGAAGGTCAGTGTGGAGAGAAAAACCTATAGTGCTGGGGTGGAGTCCTTCAAGGGAAAGGAAAATCCTCCCGGCTATGGGAATCACGGAACATTTCAAAGGAGGTAGTACTGTGAAGTCAAGGGATGTCAATACCACGGGAGAAAGGGGGCCGAGGGCATTTGCCCTGTCGGGAGTGTCTCAGGTCAAGGCTAGGAAGTGGGTAAGTGTGAGGACGGAATGGGGAGCAGCTAGCAGACAGGGATGTGATCATAGTCAATTCGGCCGAGGAACCTAGCAAGAAGCACTGGGCAGGGATGCGTGTGGTACCACACTGCAAGAGGCCATGGATCCTAAAGAGCTGGTGGTACACATGAACGGGTAGAGAGGGGTTAAAGTCAGCTGCTGAACATCAAGAGGTGGACAGGTAGGGAGACCTGCTGACCCGTCACTGAGGCTGTTCAGCAGCATGGCCAAAAGACTCAACTCATCTCTAGCTCTGTCTCCGTTTCCCTTTCTAAAGATGCCCGGAGTTCCTAGGACTCAGTGAGTAGAATGTGATCAGAAAGAAGCTGCTTTTTCAGTGGCTGGGCACCTCAGATGCAGGGGAGCCCAGTGTTCCTGGTGGATGACCTCTCCCCGTCCCAGGCCCCACTTTTCTGACCCAACAGATTGCTGGAGGCAACGAACTGATAAGCCAAGCCAGGCAGCGCAGTGGGAAGGTCCTCAGCCCCTGACCCTTGAATCTGACCTCCGTCGGCTAAGAAGAGATTGGGGGAGAGGCAAGGAGGGCTGTAGTGCAAAGCCAGCCCTCAGCTGAGTTTATTAGCTGAGGGAGGGCTGGAGGCGGCTGCATTCCGACTCACAGACTGGAACATTTCTGTGATCCACTGTAATGCACTGGGGGACACTGGGCACATTGCTGAAGTTTGACTCATAGGGACGGGCGGGGGGGGGGTGCAAAGGGGGGGTCATTGTGGAGGGAGTGGAATGGAAGAGAGGAAGAGGAGAGGATGGAAGGAAATCCCTTGAGAAATGTCTTTGAAAAAAGAAAACTTTCAAATACTGCACCACCCCCACCCCCTTTTTTTCTTTTAATAGGAACAGGCTGGACCCTTCTGCTCCCCTCGGCAGGCATTGGGGGGGGGGTGCCACTGGGGTTGGACTGGGCAGTGATTCAAATCAGATCCTGAAGCTTTCCTGAAGCGAGTCCTGCTTGAGTGTGTGTGTGAGGGGTGGAACGGGGACGGGGGTGTCGTCTGGGATTCCTTACTTGGGACCCTGAGCGTGTCCTGTGCCTCCGTATGGTGTAGTTCTCTTCTCCTAAACTTCCTATGTGTGTAGATGTGTGCACAGGAGTCCTTCCCCGAAGTGTAAACCACCCCGGCCTGTGTAAACATGGATGCACGCTCGTGTACGCTGTGTATGCACGGGTGCGTGCACTCAGGTATCTGGGTTTCCGGGAATTGTGCGCTGGGCGCAGCGCCGCGCGGCGGCTGGGGCTCGGCGGCGGCCGCGCGCGGGTCCGGCAGCGTCCCGCGTTCCGGGTTCGGCGCTGCCTCCCGGGGCGGTGTGCCGCGCCCCACGGCGATCGGTGTCTGCCGCCAGCCTGTGTGCGGCTGAGCAAAGCCTGCCGGGGTGGTGTGTCCCAGGGCCGCGAGCGCCGGCCCCCCTCCCTCCCTCCCCTCCCCCTTGGCCCGCTCTCAGACTCAGATAAAGCATTTCCTTCCATTGTCATCCTACCCGGCCGGCCAGGCTGCCAGGGCCCTCCCCTCCCGGCCCCCTCCCTTCCTCTCGCCGTCTCACAGTCGCTCTGCAGCCTCCGGCGACCGGGGGGATGTGAGGCCGGCGGCGCCCCGGCCCCCCGCCCGCCATGAGCCCCCGGCTCTGAGGGCCCCGGCCCCTGGATGCACAGCCCCGGCGCGGGTGAGTACCGGGCGGCCGCCCCCGCCCCGCCCGCCCCGCCCTGCGCGCGGCACCCTGCGCCCGCCCGCCCCGGCTCCGGCAGCAGCAGCGGCTGCGGCTGGGTCTCCGGCTGGTCCGGCTGGCCGGGTCCTCCGTGCGCGCTCGACCGCGCCCGCTCGGCGGTGCTTTGGCCCGCTCGGGGGCCCGGGGCTGGTTCCGGGGCCAGAGAACTCCGGCCTCCTGCGGGGGTGCCCACATCCGCCTGCTCCGGGGCAGCGACAGGCCCCGGGGAGACTGTGGGAGGCCCCGGGGCCGCCTGTGCATGGGCCGGGCGTCCCTTTACCCTCCTCCTCCCGGGAATCCGGGAGGCACGGACGGCCGCCGAGGCCCGGGGAGGAGGCGGTGCTCCGTGGCGGAAGGCTTGGAAGCGGGAGGGCAAATGGTAGGACCCACTGAACTGCGGCCGGATTTGTGGGGCTGGCCCTCAGCGTCCCCATCTCGCGTAGCTGGGCAAGGGCCCTCCTTAGATCCAGTGGCCCGGGAAAACGACCCCTGGAGGGGTATTAGGCTGGGAGATTTCTCTGAGCATCAACCCTTAGCCTTGATCACCCATCGGAGTGAAGAGACACCTGTGCCCAACTGAGTGAGCTATGAGGGTAGTGCCCTGAAAGGTGTAGGCAAGTGAGGGCTGCAGGCTGTGTACTGAGCGGTAGGGAGGTGGGAAGCTGAATGTGTGGCCCCCGGGTCTGTTAGTGCTGAGAACCGGGGCAAATCTGGCAGCTGAGCTGTCTTTTCACCACTACCACAAGTTCTCGGCCAGTAAGTTGGAAGAAAACCTGGGTTCTACAGGTCACTGCATGTGCCCCACTTCCTTCCCACTGGCTGCCAGTTTGGGGCCCTTAACTGTCTGTCCTTGCTGACTGTCCAGTATTCCCCAAAGCCTCTGCATCTGGCGTTGGCTGGCCTGCTGCTGCTTAACTATCCCTTCCCACATCCCAACTCAGCATCTGCTTGAGGCCCAGCTCTGCCTGCCAATTTTCAGGGTGATAATAGGACATTGGCCCTCGGTGGCCCTGATGGGAGCGCGACATCTGGAATCAGGAGCGAGTGCCCCAGACTTTTACGTAGACTTATGGGACTTTGCTCAAATTCCTTGCCCAACCACTGGAGACCATGACTCTGCTTGGTTTCTCCCCTCTAGCTTGTACTTAGGTGCCCCGTTTCTTCCCAAGAGACTCCAGTAGGCTGCCAGACATGCCTCCCCTTGATGCCAACCCTCTCCCGCCTTCCCAGCCTCTTCTCCAGCCGCTGCTAATCATCCCTTTTCACCTCCTTGCTCCCTCATTTCCTTGGCATCTCCGCTCAAAAAACTAAGTCATTCTCTTCCTTACAGTCACTCCTGAGGGAAACTGAGGCACAGAGCAGTTCCACGGTGTGGTACCCAGATAAGTGAGGTTGGACCAAGTCCTGGACCCGCTGGGAGTGGGGCTGGACCTGGCCCTCTGATGTCCCTCCCAAGCTCGGAGCTGTGCTTTGGAAAGGTTGGGAACTGTGCACCTGAACTCTCTGTCACTCAGTCCGGCCCCTTGGATGGGTATGTCTCTGCGTATCGGGGGCATAAGCTGAGATTTTGAGGCGGAAAAGGTTTTGCACCTAAGCTGGTCACCCCACTTAAGCTCACTCTCCCCACAATTAACATCAAGCTGCGGGGGATCCTAAGTCCCCTTTCCAGAGCTTGGAACCAGAGAGACTAACCCCAAATATGCAGTCAGTGTTCAGCAGGGAGCAGGGAGACATTATGTGGGGAGTATTATGTCCTTGCCTTGGGAATAATGGCTGTCACCTCTAGGGCCTGGTGGCTCCGTTGTGATGGGATGGGGAATGAGGACCCTTTTGTAGCTGTAGGCACACTTCCCAGGACTGGGGAGATGAAAACCTGTGATGCCTGTCATCTCTTCCCTGCTTTCTATCCTCCTGGCCTTCCTTTGGGAGCTGGTAGTTCGAAGCTGGCAGAGGCCTGAGAGAAAGATGAGCTGAAGCAAGCCCCAGGGTCACCCAGCCAGGGTGATGGCACCACCCAGACCTTCTGCCTCTGCCAGGGCCCATTCTTGCCCAAACTCTTCCGTAGTCAGATGTGGTCTGGAGCCCCCAGAGGAGTGTGGGGTATTGCAAGGCTTGAGGGCATGCCCCCCTGGCGGCGCCAGCTCCAGGACTACACATTTGTATATGTTGGATTTGTTCACTAGATGGGGCACTTCCTCTGGGGCAGGAAGCCTTGATTTCCTGTGTTGGGGGGAGTAGAGACTAGGAGTTGGGGGCCCACTGGGCCATCCCTCGTGTTGTTTGGAACCACAGAAGGGCAGAGCTTTTGCTGGAGGCCGTTTCCCTAGTCCAGGGGAGGCAGGAAGGAGAGCCCTGGCTAGGAGGCCCAGGCTAAGGCTGGAGAAGGCTCTGAGTGCCCTGAGATGGGGGTGGGGAACCCAGCAGGAAGCATGGTCAGCAGGTGACCCCGCCACCGGGTATTGTGTCCCTTAGAATATTTTCCCTGTTTCTGTGGTAACGTTCCGTGGGGGCCTTAGGTCTTAGGGCTGCAGGAAGGTGCTCCAGACAGCCCTTTCCTTAGTGGCCCACGTACTGGGAGTCCCAGGGTCTAGCTACTCCCTAATCCTTTTTGGCTCTGTAGGACCAGGGCCTGGAAATCCAGACAAGTGGTCTGACCAAGCACTGACTGGGGGGGGGGGGGGCCTGAGTAGAGGCCCCACAGTATCTCCTGGCAGCCAAGGGAAGAGAAGTAGGCTGGATTTGGGGGAGGGCTCCAAGCAGATTGAAAACACTGACTTCAACTTCTGCCTCCTCTCCTCCGGATCTTTCTCTCCCCGGCCTCCTGCAGTCAGTCATTCAAGGGGTGGTGGACAGAGAGCCAGCCGCCTGGGGCAAGGGGTGGGGGTGGCAGAGGCAGGAGGGATGTTTTCATCCGCAGAGCATAGCTCCTTTGGTTCTGGACTTGTTCCCAGAGGCAAAATAAATTCAGGATAGCATCTGTTTAGTATGAGTCTCCATGTGATATGTGTGTATGCATTGGGTGTGTGGTGGGTGTCTGTGTTTGCCCAGGGCTGGATATGCCTATGTGGTGGTTCTGTGGCAATCTGTGATCCATGTGCTGGCTCTGTTGGGTGTTTGGGGGTGTGCACACATGTGGCACAGATGTGTGTCTTCTGTGTCTTATGCACCTTTATAAGTTATGGCTCTGTGTGGGGTATATAGAGTTTTAGGGGATGTGAACCTATGTAGAAGCTGTTTTTTCACAGGTGTCCAGATGTTAACCTATAAAGCACCGTCCATGGGTTTCTCTTCTCTCTCTATTCTCTCTCTCTCTCACTCTAAGACAGGGTTTCTCTGTGTACCCCTGGGACTCGCTCTGTAGTCCAGGCTGGCCTTGAACTCACAGAGATCCACCTGCCTGTGCCTCCTGAGTGCTGGGATTAAAGGTGTGTGTCACCATGTCCAGCTTCCCCTCCATGCCAGTTACTGGACCAGTTGCTTCAGGGTCATGTGAAGGATGTGTAAAAAAACATCCTCAGGCCCTGTTCCCACCATCTGTCAGAGTCTACAGGAGCGGGATGAGGAACCTGCATTTTAACTTGCTTGGTGGGTGATTCTGGTGCCAAGCCGTGCTGGAAAAGCACAGACCTGGGCCAACCTTTTCATTTATTTTTACGGAGGAGACAGGGTCTGCAGGTGTGTGGTATGTTTGAGGTCACTGGGATATTTAGAGAAAGAACTCAGAAACCACGCAAGCCTCCTAAGGCTGCTCCATCCATGATTGAACGTGGGGACCTGTGTGCACGTTCATGGCCAGCATGGTGAAGGGGGCCAGGTGGTGCCGTCTGGTATTGATGCTGCCTCAGAGTGGCACTGGCTTTTCCTTTGGGCGTCCAGCCTTTCTGGTCTCGTTCTTGTTACCCTGAAGCCCTCGAGAATCACGCTGGCGGCCGGGGAACCTCATTTACCAAGCTGGTCACTCAGCAGTCCATCCGTTTGTTACAGACTTGCAGAGCTCTGTGCCATGCACTGGGCACAGATGTGCAGTGAGCACCAAGGCATGCATCTGTCCTCGGGGTGCTACCACTCTACTGGAGACCGAGAACGCATGGGTGGGAATGAAGAGGTGAATAGTTACACATGGTGATAAGTCCTACGAAGGAAATGAACTGGGTGAAACAAAAAAAAAAAAAAAACACAAGGTGGGACTTCCTTAGACAGGCCATGGGAGGTCTAAGTGGCATCGACACCTTTTCTCCCCAGACTGGAAGTAAGTCTGCAGAACCTGCTAAACCATGCTTGCAGGCTCCCTGAACCCAGCTGAGGGGTCTGGACTGAGCTCTAGCTGAGGGCTGGAACTGGACGGCCAGCCTGGTAGACAGCCGGCTCTCCTTTCCTCATGGAAGCCCCCCACAGGTTGACAGGGGGGCAGGGAAGCAGGAGCAGCCAAACAGGGCTCAGATGAAAGTTAAGAAGATGGCAGACTCTGTCAGGAGCTCCCAGGCACCGCCCATTCCTGACCCTCCTGCCTCCATTCCCTTCCTGCCTTCCCAACCTGGGACCCACTGTGCCTCCAGGTCTCTCCCCTCTGGGTATAGCTGACTGCCTCTGTGGCCACTGGGACTTATTTATCAAGTTCAGGGTCACCAAGGAGAGGGGGGCGGGTCAAGGCTCAGAGCCGATCAGGGTCCAGGGCTATAACAGAACCAGAAATAAAGAGGAGGGGGCACAGGGAGGGGCCAGGAAGGCCTGAGCTTAGGAGACATTCGCTCTTGAGAAAGCTGCCCAGCAGTGCCTGGACCAGAAGAGCGTGTAGGGAAGGCCTGAGCTTAGGAGGATCTTCTATGCCCTCACATCTGCTCCCTGAGCTGGATGACTCTTAGACTAGAGGGGCAGAGGGGTCTGGTTCAAGCCACCTGCTGTACTTCCGCCAGAAGGAAGTACCCCCTTGGGTCCACCTGCAGGCCTGCCCCTACCCCCGTCTCTCAAGAGGTTAACTTTCACATCAGCAATTTTGGGCATAACCTTCCTGCTGTCGGCCAGCAGCCTTCAGACCCTCTTCTCTCTCTCTCCTCAGTAGAGGGTTTTCCCTGGGAGACCCTGAGCTTCCCACTGGCCCAAGAAAGTGCAGCCCCGAGGGATTGGAGGAGCCTAGAAGGGAGGGAAGAGGTCTGGGTCCCTCCCCCTTTGCTTGGTCCTCTCTTCAAACGCCTCAAGTGCCTTCATTCCTTGGCCCCCGCCTCCCAGCCTTGCCCGGCCCCAGCTGCAGGCTCCTATTGGGGGTGGGGGAGTGGAGGAGCCGAACTCAGGGTCCCTACCCTGTCCCCAGGCCACTTTCCTTCTCATATTGCCAGGCAGAGATGGGGAAACTTGAGCGGTGCAAAACCCTTTGGCTTCCACAGCTGGGAAGAACCAGGGAACTCCCGTTCCCCTTGCCTTCCGCTTAGCTCCCTGCGGAGCCGGATCCCAAGGAGCCCACTCATTTTTCCTACTGGAGCCCTCGACCCAGAAGTCCGGTTCCCCTTCTGCAGCCCTCTGGATGGCAGGGAGGAGCAGGGCCGGCTGGGAGGTACAGGTTCGGAAAGAGTCTGGGGTGGGGGAATTCGGAGACGGGGCTGTAACCGACTTGTTTTGCTTGCCCCACAAACCTGCACGTCCGGGGCATCCGCTGCGCCCTCCGGGGCCTTCAGGTTGTCGAAGTGTTCTCAGAATGACAGACTGGTGCCACCGGGTTGGGGCAAGGGGGGTGGGGTAAAGGGGGGGGGAGCCCCAGGCAAGGGGGAGCTGGAGGGTTAAAAATAGCAGCAGTCGGGTTTCGGTTAGCAAATGTGGAGGCGGGGAGCTGGAGGCGCGGCAAACGGGGCTGTGCTTCCCCTGGGTCCGGGAGTGAGTCACCGTGGAGAGCTGGTGAGGCAGCAGACTGAGCACCCTCCTCACCCTGCCGCCGCTCTGCACAGGGTTGCACGCAGGGGAGCCCAGGGCTCAAAGGACATAGAGCTCTGAGCCAGAAGGGCGCCATGTGAAACGGAGAAAACCGAAGCCCAAGATCTAGGGTTGCACGCGACTGGAGTAAGCTGTTGGGGGCTTGTGTGAGGATGCCGAGGCTTCAAAGTCTTGTTTGCTCCTGGCTCCCCCCACCCCACCCCCCAGTCGGGGAGTGTAAACTCTTGGTGGACTGACTCTAAAGCATCCCCCAGATGTCAGTTCGCATCACCCTGCGCCAGTGGCAAAACCCAGCCAGAGGTGCCTCGAGTGGGACAAGAGGAAAGAATGGTTGGTCTGGGCTGAATCCCCCTTTCTCCAGCCACAGACAAAGCTTGGGGCACCTTCTTCTCTGTGACTCGGTTTCTTTATCGCTAATGTGAAAATGATTACGTTCTCAATCTCACAGAGTTTCTGTGGAGATGAAAGGAGATCGTGTACTTGACTTACGCCATGTCTAGTAGGAAACCAGGGCCCGCCGAATACTCATCCTTATTATTGATGTTATTGTTCATATTTTTTAAAGGTCAGAAATAGAGAATGTTGGAGACAGAATGGGGCCCGGCCCCAGTTCACATTGGAAAACCGGGCCAAATTCCCTGCTCTAGATTCCTCCACCCTTGTGGGCCTGGAACAGCAGGAGTCTATCGCCAACAGTCCCAGGGTGGACCCCTGCTTCTCTCTCGTTCACTCCCTTCCCAGAGAAGCAGGGTGAGGGGGGACCCCAGGCTTCATAGCCAGCTGGCTCGTCCAAGGGGCTGCCATGCCATGCTGGGCAGGGAGCCCCATCATGGCCTCCTGTGTGGAGGACCTTACCAACATCTCCTGCTGGTGACCAACCTTTCCTTTAGCTCCTCCCTGGCAGCCCTTAAGAGGAGGGTGAAGCAGAGGAGGGTGGGCAGCCCAGTGACATCAGCAGTATTCCCGGCGCACTGGCCCTGGAAGAGACCTGAGGCATTGCTCTCAGGAAATATCATTATTCAACCGACAGGCATTCATTTAGTAAGGCCTGACGTTGCCTAGCCTGGGCTCGGCCCTCAGCGTGATTCATAAGAGGCAAATGCCCAGAGCGTGTAGATAACACAGATTCCCTGGAGATACGGGGTCCGAGAATATGTGGAATCCTTGACAGCCCTGTAACCCTAGTTGGCTGTAGACCCTTGGTCATGTGTCAACCTTGCTTCCAGGGTGTGCACATGGATGGGTGTGCACAGTGAATCGCTACCACAAGGGTACTTCTGCAGAAACAGACGATACAAGGCAGCAGCTGATGGAAAGTAGCATATACTGCAGAGCTCTACCATGAGGGGGGCCCTGGGCCCTCAGCACATGCCCTCCACTTTCTCATGTGCCCCTTAAAGCTGTCTTTTTTTTTTTTTTTTTTTTTTTTTTTTCTGAAATGAGATCGCATGATGCATGCTGGTTTTTTTTCAGTCAGCAATCTCTACCTTCCTGTGTAGTATCATTCTCACCCAGTCCCTATTTGGCTAGAAATTGTCCTTGAAGTCACTTCGTTCACACCAGTTGAATTCCCTGGTGGCTGTGTAAGCATCCTAGCTGGATTTGTGGTCTGGAAGGATCGTTGGTAAGTGTCAAGGGCAGCCCTGGCCACAGAAGGGAGTGAGATTCGCCCGCAGAATCTGCCTGATAGACGTCTGCCATTTCCCAAAAGTAACAGGCGGAAGGAGGAGGCTACCACGGCATGACTGGGTTTGGGGATGTCTGGGGTATTTGCTGCCATTAATATTAATGTGGCATCTCAGTGAGTGCCAGCATTCATAGCTTGTGGCTATTCCCAGACTCCAGATGCCTCCCATTTTCTTGGTTTGCACTGAGAGCCCACCCCCAGGCCAGTGGGAGGACAGGGGCTGTGGCCAATGTCCTTAACCTTCCCCCCCAACTAGGGTTAATTTGGCTCTTCTGAATGAGGGTGCTCCTCTCTGTACTAGTGGGTGCCCCCACTTCCACCTGCCCAAGGTCTGCCCAGGGGAGAGGCTTGGGAATGAGGGAGAGGCTGCATCCTTCTAAAGGAATCCCTTCTGAGTACCCGTCTTAGGGTGGCTTGGCCTGGTTATGCAACTGGAATTTTCTACAAGGCCTTGACAATTTCCAGAGTGCTCTTACAGTATGGGATGCTCCAAGGCAGCCCTGGGAGGTCCTGCTTGTTTAGTTATCCCCTGCTGGAGGCAGCTTACAGGAAGCCAAAAAAAAAAAAAAAAAAAAAAAAAAAAAAAAAAGGAAAATGCACATTCAAGGAACTGGGGAAATATAAGATGAATAAGGAAGCGAAGAGGAGCCTCCCAGAGACAAAGGTGCGGGAGGGCCGCCGCGGACAGGGGTGGTGTTTGTTACGTGGTGTGTTTTGGATAGAGCCTCTCATGCTTTGTGGAAGCGTGCCAGGGCTGGGGGTTATTCTACGGTCCTGTGTGCCCCTCAGCGGCTTCTTTTCACCACCTATTAGGAGGTGCCCATGCCAGTGTGCTGATCGTGAGCTTAGGTTTTGGAAGCTTAAGCGAGTTTCTTTTCTCCCCTCTCCCCTCCCCTCCCCTCCCCTCCTCTCTTTCCTCCTCTCCCCTCCCTCCCCTCCCCTCCCTTCCCTCCCTTCTCTTCTGCTCTCTCTCCTTTCTCTTCTGTCTTTTGTGGCGCTGGGGATAAGCCCAGGGCCTCTTTCATGTTAGACAAGCTCTCTCTATGGCTAAGCCACACTGCCCTTTGCCTGCTTCTTGACCTCTTTAGCCTCAGTTTCCCTTGTAGTAGCACCAACTTTAAGGGCTGTGGTAGGAATGCGTTGCCAGCGTTTGTATCTGCCTGCTGGTCATTATTAATATTAGTGGTTAAAATGATTAATATTAGTGGTTAGAATAATACACTAAGTAACTTGGACTTCTTCCCTGCCATCTCAGGACTAGACTGGGGGAGACCTTTGGGTGGCTCAGGTGGAGGGTGCGGTGAAAGCGCCTCTCCAGGCACACAAGCAGCAGGGAAAGGAGCACTCAGCAGGGAGCACTCAGGGAGCAAGCAGGAGTGGGGTGCACAGATAGGCCCAGGCCAACGGCAACCCTCAAGGGGGAAAAGACACCGCCCCCAGAGGCAGCTTTGGGGTGGTGACGGCGCTTCCTGTTGGGGCAAGCAGTTGAGAAAGGCTGGCTGGGGCTGGCTGCTGGGTGAAGTGGGCATGGGGTGGGTGGGGATAGGGGGTGGGGAGCTGGAGGGGGTTGCGGGGAGACAAGGCAGAGGCTGACAAGCCCTAAACTTATAGCCCCCACATGACAGATGGGGGTCTCAAATCTTGCCTGCTTAGGATGTTTTCCTTGTGATAGGAAAAAAAAAATAGTGACTAGACTTTATAGTGAACTTCCAGTAAGATTAGAGCTGCTGGACCAAGGGAGCTGTGGGTAGAACTTACGTGTCCGAGGGTTTTCAGTGCCTAGAAATACCAGGGCAATCTGGACTGGGCAGCCTGTCTGCTCAGGAATTCCCTAGGTGGACAGGGCGTTTCAGAGCAGGCCAGGCTGCAAGGCAGGCCCTGGAGGTAGGGAGCAGCGTCCAGCCTGGAGAGCCACCCTGAGGAGGTGTGTGCTTCCGGTCTACAGAGGGAGTTCAGAAAGGCTAAGGAGTCCAAGAGGCCCCGGGTGGTGACAGAGGCCTCAGGGTCTCACTGTCCTTTAGCAGGGAGCAGGAAAGCTCTAAAGGTGCCATTGCTTCATACCAATGACCCGGGACCTCTTCCTCAGGATTCGAGAGAGAGGCCAGCAGAGGTAGGTGACAGAGAGACAGGGGGACACGGCTTGAGCTGCCACTGCCATGGTTACATCGACTTCCTGTTTGATGAATTTCAAACGGGCGGGGTGGGGGTGGGGTGGAGGGGATGGTGGTGGTGGAGGGGGGTGGAAAGGCCAGCTCCTGGCTCAGGCTACCACTATGTGGGGCTGTTTACAACAGCCGCATGTGGGATTCCCAGAAAGAGACTCCAAACCGGACATCCTGTGGCTGCAAAATACCCAGGTGTCAAGAGCTAAAAATAACTGCCCTAGAGTCCCAGCCACCCAGAGGTGGAGGGGAAGGGGCCTGTTCACTGTGGGGGAGGGGGGGGGCCTGAAGTCTGCTCTCCCAGCCCTCTCATCTCTGGATGTCTAGCTGCCATGCCAGTGATCTCCCTCCCCTTGTCGCCTTACAGCTGCCCCCAGACCCCACCCCCCCTGCATAGGCCACCCATCCCAAGCTGCCCACCTGCCAGCTGAGCCTGTGTCTACAAAGGGTCTGTGCAGTTTGCTCTGGGCCTCTTGCAAGAGGCCGTAGGAGAACTTGAAAGCTTCTAGAGCAGTGGTTCTCAACCTGCAGGTCGTGACCCCTGGGTGGGGGGCGGTTGAATGTCCCTTTCACAGGGGGTCACCTATCATCAGAAAACACAAGATATTGACATTACGATTCATAACAGTAGCAAAATTACAGTTGTTAGAAGTAGCAATGAAAATAATTTTATGGTTGGGCGTCACCACAACATGATGAACTATATTAAGGGGTGGCAGCGTTAGGAAGGGTGAGAACCGCTGATCTAGAGAAGAGATGAAGCAGGGTACCACTGAGCAGAAAAAAATGGAGCAGAATCCCCTCTGAGGCCCCAAAGCTGTGGCCAACAGTCCTGTTATTACTTGGCGTCTACCAAAGCCAGTTACTGCTGGTGACTCTTTGGGACTGTCTTCATGGGTACCCACAGGGTGCCCTCTGGCCTGCTCAGGACTGGGTTTGCCTCTGGCACACTCTGGAGGCAAAGAACTTTTTTTTTTTTTTTTTTTGCCTTTGTCTGCCCTGCACTGGCCAGCTAAGAGGCGTGTGTTAGTTGAGAGCAGGATTCTAGAGTCATCATGCTATGTGACCTCAGGTCCTTTGCACATGCAAAATGTGCTTGAGTGTATGTGATGTGCTTGAGTGTATGTGTGTGCACAGGCATGGCATCCCCTGGGACTGGTGTTACAGACAGTGATGAGCTGCCATGTGTGTCCTCTGCAAGAGCAGGCAGTGCCCTTAACCCCTGGGCCATCTATCTCTCCAGCCCCTAACCTCAGGTTATTTAATGCTGCTGGGTCTTAGTGTACTCATCTATATACTAGAGATGAAACCAGTCACCTCGTGGGGCTTGTTACAAGCATCGGGCAAGTTAGCAGATGAAGGGCACTTGGGGCAACTAGGGCCACCTCACGGCAGTTTGTGTGGAAAGGGAAGGGAAGTCCCTGTTGTTGGGGGAGGGGGAGGGGAAAGTGATTGGGGGGGCGGGCACATGCAAGGCACATGCCCGTGGTTGAGGAGGGAGGGGTGTGCAGTGGGACCGGATACTGACTTGTCAGTGCCAGAATGGGGGCTCTTCCAGGTTTGGAGCAGACAGGAATAGTGGGCAGCCGTGACGATGTGTGGCTGACCACAGCTGGCCTCTCTTCAGACTCCAGATGGGGCAGCTGAAGCTCTACCAGATGTCATCACACATCTGGCTCATCCCACTTGGTGTGCTAGCCAAGGTCCTTAATGCTAGGGACCCTCGCTCCCCTCGTAGGCTTCATGTAAGAGCCTACTACTGTCTGTCCCCGAGGCTCTGGATAAATCTGAGCAAGAAGCAGTTCAGAGCCAAGACTGTGAAGTTTTGGAAGAGGGGAAGGTGGATACAGAAATTGTTTAAAAGGTCTGATTCAAATGAAATTATAGGGAGTCTGGGGTGAATGAGAAATTTATATTCTGTCATACATTTTAGGCTGTTTGAGTTTTTTAGTAACTGTAAATAGTATATACATTTTTAAAAAATTCTTTTATTTATTTAGATTATAATATAAAGTAGTAATACATTTTTTAAAAAAATTGTGTGTATGCCAGGCAGTGGTGGCACACTCCTTTAATCCCTGCACTCAGGAGACAGAGGCAGAGGGATCTCTGTGAGTTCAAGGCCAGCCTGGGCTACAGAGTGAGTTCCAGGACACCCAAAGCTATACAGAGAAACCCTGTGTTGAAAAAAAAAAATATGTGCCCATGCAGTTGTGTATGTATACATGTGTGTGTTCACATGAAGGTGTGTATGTACATGTGCAGGTGTGTGAGTGTGTTCATGTGTATGGGGTACACATGTGTGTGGAAGCAAAGGCCAGCTTCGGGTGTCATTTCTCAAAAGACATGTTCTTCTGAGACAGTCTCTTACTAGGACTTGGGGCTGGCCTGTGAGTCACCGGGATCCTCTGGTCGCTGCCTCCCTCGTGCTGAATTGTATATGTATGCCACTACGCCCAGCTGGCATTGCACATGTATGGGTGTTTGGCCTGTGTGTATGTCTGTGTACCATGTGTGTACAGTGCCTCCAGAAGCCAGAAGAAGGAGTCTGATCCCCTGAAACAGTTAACAGACAGTTGTGGGCCACCATGTGGGTGCTGAGAATTGAACCCAGGTCCTCTGAAAGAGCAGCCCACGCTCTTATCCATGGAGCCATCTCTCCAGCCCTTATAACCCAGCTTTTCATGTGGATGCTGGAGAGTCGACGCATGTCCTCATCTTAACACCACCAGGGGTTTACCAACCAAGCTGTTGTCCTGGTTCCCCCCCAAAAAAATATTTTAAAGCCAGGCACATTTCACCCCTAGAAGTATATGTTCTTTTTCTTTTTTCTTAAATCAACTAAAGGAGCTAGGTGTTGATGGCGCACGCCTTTAATCCCAGCACCTGGGAGGCGGAGGCAGGTAGATCCTCTGTGAGTTCCAGGACAGCCAGGGCTACACAGAGACCCTGTCTTGAAAAACAAAACAAACAAAAAATCAGCAAAAGGCTGGTTATGGTAGCCTGCGCCTGTAATCCTGGCACTTGGAGGCAAAGGATTTGAGTTTGAGGCTAGCTAGGGCCACATAGCGAGTTCTAGGCCATCCAGGGTTACATAGTCATTTTCAGGTCAGCTAGGGCTCCGTATTGAAATTGAAAACCTGTCCAAAAATAATAATAACAATAAACTAAACATGAGGTATGTTTCTGTGTTCTACATACGTGTGATCTCATTACTCAGGAAGCTGAGGCAGGAGGGTTGAGAATTGGAGATCAGCCTGAGCTGCATCTTGAGACCCTGCCTCGGTATGTTAAGATTCTGAGCTGTATTTCATGTTTCTTTGCTTGCTTGCTTGCCTGATTTTGAAAGAGAGGGTCTTACTCTGTAGCTCAGTCAAGCCTCGGAGTCTTGATCCCCCTGTCTCAGCCTCAGATTACAGGCGAGGGCTGTTTGAAACTGTTGGGAAGCAGCAAACAGGGCTCGGGTGGCTGTGTCTTCTGGGCCCCCAGCTCAGCCTCCGGAGGGGGCCAGCACCCGTATTTGGAATCACCTCTCCCTCCTGACTTCCTGGGCTGGTGAACTAGCGCCCTCTCACACCCCTCTCTGACACAACAGCATTGGCCTGAGTGATCCTAGGTTCAGTCAGATGCCTGGAAGAAGAGCCATCTTTCCATGGCTCTCTCGGGCCTTTTGGGCCGGACAACCATGGCATGCCTTCTCCTTGGTTATTCTTGGACTCTCCTGGGGCCCTTTTAACTCCTCGGGGTTAACTCCTCGGCCAGTCCCCACAAGGAGTCAGGCTTTGTCCTTCTTGTGTCATGGCTTAGAGACTCTGAGGCTGCAACCTGGGGGTTCGGGGCTCAGCCTGGAACCCAGGACCTTGGCCTGCTGGTTCTATCTGTTTTCCCTTTGCCGCTAAGGCCTGGTCCTTCCTGCAGCTTTCTTTGTAGCAAATAGCCAGGGACCAGGGAACTGGGAGTCACCTGGACTCAGGCTTCCTGTCACCTTGTGGGACAGATGAGGTCAAAACTGGGGCCTGAGGCGGTGATGTAAGATGCAGAAACCCAGCTTGTCCAGGGGGCCGAGGTTGGAGCCCCACGGTGTTCATACCTAGTCTGGAGATTGCTCAGGTTGTGATGTACCCATAAAGGCAGGCTATCTGAGGCGCTTGGTCCTGGGTGAGAGGCAGATGCTCTGGAGCAGGAAGGAAACGAGTTAGTCCAGCTTCTCCACAGTGAGTGAACTGCTAAAGCCTGATTGCAGTTACTTCCCCCCCCCCCAAAAAAAAAGGTGGAAATGGGTGGGGAGCGGGTAGCTAGGCTCCTGAGGAGCCCCCAACCAAGAGCCGTGTGAAGGGTCCAGCCCTGGACAGTGTTCTTGGTCCCCTCAGGTCAATTTTCTCCTTGTTTTTCATGTGGTTTGACCCTCAGTGGATGATAGCCCCCCTCTGAGAAAGGTAGCGAGGTCACTGAGAAGTGGGAGTCCGAAGTGCGGGCCGGAATTAGGGTGCAAGGTATTCCCATTCTCTTTCCGGCTCAGCCCTCATCATGGCACCGTGAGATGCCTTTCCTCTTCGAGCAGTGAGCTATTCCCAGGAATTCTGAACTCTGTGGCTCTGAGCAGACAGCCAGGCAATAGAGAGGTTCTTTCTAGAAAGTGCTTTTGGATTTGGTCTATTTGCTGTCATGAATGCACACACATCCAATGTGGCTCTTCAGAGTAGAGCTTACGTCATAGGTCACCACCACAGACTGTCCCTGCACTCACCGTAACAAACCACAAGGCCCAAAGTTATTAGTTCTTCTCCTTTCCACAGAGTGCATGGTGTCCAAACCTGTGGTTACCAGGGGCGTGAGGCGCCGACGGTCTTAACTGCTCACAAGCCTGTAGGCAAGGGCAGAGGGGGAAGTGCAAGTTAATTCCCAGGATACAGGGGGATCTCTGGGCCCGACAGCCTGTTCAAGTCTGGTTTCTGCTGCTGTAGTAAACACCATGACCAAAAGCAACGTGGAGGAGGCAAGGGTTTATTTGGCTTACTGTTCCGTGCCATGGGGCAGCCCTTATTGAGGGAAGTCACGGAAGGAAGTCAAGCGGGAACCTGGAGGCAGAAACCTCCAGTTTGGAGAAGCGCTGCTTACCAGTGTGTTCTCTCTGCCTCCCTCAGACACATTCCTTGTACAACCCAGGACCACCTGCCTACGAGTGGCATTGCTCTCCTGCATCAGTTAGCACTTTGGGGGAAAAAAAATGCCTCACAGATGTGTCCATAGGCCAGTCTGATGGAGGTAATTCTTCAGTTGAGATGTCCTCTTCCCAGGTGTGTCAGGTTGACAACCAAGATTAACTCTTACACAGGTCATATACTACGAGTCAGTGCAGAATCCTCTCAGGGCCGGGGCCCACAGAAGAAAGGGGATCCCCAAGACACCCAGAATGAAGACTATTCCTAGGAAGAGGAGGCAGCTTCTGGGATAGGTGTCCCTTGGAGATCACAAACCTTGAGAGATATTCATGTCTTAGGCAGGGAGTCGGGAGAGGATCATTGTGTGTGATTCATCAGTACCAAAAGGGCCTCGTGTGCCTTAGGAGATGTTGTTGCAGGTACTGATGGCTGATACACACCACCATCGATACCATGCATAATTAATGCCGTGCTGAGGTGTGGGGACACTGTGGGTGCATGGGAAGTGAGGAGAACAGATGGGATCGGCCCCGTCACGACACCAGCTTGGGCAGACCTCCAAAGGTGACTGAACTAATGGGTGGGGTGGCATGTCTGCACAGAACTGTGTACTGAGGCATGGGTGCTAATGTAGGATGGGCCATGGTTTGAGTGTCTATCTGCCTGGAGCTGCTCATCAGTACAGGTCCAGAAAGCAGCACCAATACTCCCTCCAGGAAGTAGCCTTGCGTGCTAGATCTGGTCTGAGGAACAGAGCCACTCAATGCTGCCTGTAGAAAAGCCCTCCGTTTCCTTGACCCTTCCGGGAGGGCCTTCAGTCCCTCGGGCCCGAGCTGGCATGGCGAAGGGTGTTCACTGTGGACAGGTGGCCTAAGAACTCCCATCTGCTTCCCCCGCCCAGCCTGCCTGGGTCTGTCTGTTGCCAATCAGCCCAAGCTCCTGTTGTAGTTTTGTGGGTTCTGAGTGGGCTTAGGAGCCTGGGAGAGGTGGCCATTTCCGGAGAATAGATTTCTAGCCCTGCTTATCTCAGAGAGGCTTGGTGGGTCTTTCTTCTTGGACAGTCAAGGTGGCCAGACACAGAATGGAGCAGCTGGAGGAGAGGACCCTACACTGGGGGCCTTGGGGGTGTGCATCTCCCCTGCTTTACAGCTCCTACCAGATCTCTCCTGACCTGCGGCCACAGCCCAGTCCTTTCCCACTGTGAAGACGGTTCCTGTTCCTGACAGTTACTCTACGTTTCTCGGGGCCTGCTCTCCAGCTCTCTCCTGCCCTCCCTGGACACATGCTCCCACTTCTGGCCCTGCACACCTCTCAGCCTGCTTTTCCCCCCTCAGGCTGTTGGGAATGTGCTCTGACTGCCCAGAGAAGATGGTATCTGACCACATGAGGGAGGACTGAGGGCATTGTGGGGTGAGCTGGGGCTTCCTTGGGTTCTTGTTGTGTACTGCGTGTCCAAGCTGCTGGGTAGCTGGCTGAGTCATGCAGTAGCCGGCCACAGAAGCTGGAGATCCCACTCAGCCAGCCTGGAGCGGCAGGGAGCTTGCCCCCTCCCCACCCCCGCCCCGCCGTGCCCAGACACACCTTCACCTCTCTTCTTTCTACAGGCGGGGCCCAAGTTAGCCTAGGTACTCGCTGCCCCAGTCCCCCTGGCACAGGTGAAAGTCAGGCCAGAGAGAGAGAGATGAGTTGGTGGGGATGGGGATGAGGGGTGGGAACTGCCTGGGAAAGGTGAGATCTGAGGGTTTGAAGAAGTGGAGATGTGGCTGGGCTAGAGAGTTAGAAGGAGGGGGCAGGGTCCCAGGGAAGGGACAAAGTTGGGTCTCCAGAAGAAAGAGGATAGGAAAGGCATCTTTGGATCTAGGCTAGGAGAGATACATGTTCTTGTTTTCAAGTCATTCGGTTCTCCTAGGGGCCCTTCAGGGAAGAACGCTGTTTCGCACGGGTGAGACGGCTTTCTCTGGGTCGTCCCTGCTGTCACTCACTCATCTGGAAGACTGGTTTGCAGTGGACTTCCTGCTGCTGCCTAGGTCTAGGATGGAAGTCTGACGCTGTCTTTCCTTAACTCCCGGGGTGAGGGTGGGGGTGGGGGGCAGTCACCAGATCTACCAAGTCTGTAGTGATTCCACACAGCAGGGAGACCTGAAAGGCCAGAAGATCTTAGCTGTCCCAAAGCTTGGGAAGACAGGACACACAAAAGGAGGGAGAAAAAATAGTGGTAGCAACGTGTGACCTGTGCTAAATGAGAGAAACGTGGCCCATGAGTTCATCCTGTCACTCGGAATCGTTAATGAACCCCATCCCTGTGAACCACTGTCCTAGGCCACTGAGGAAAAAATACCAAGCTTTCCCCAGGATTCTGGGTCTATTGAGTGTCCACCTTACGCCATGTTACGGTATTCTAAGTCCTAGGATGATGATGAGCAATGGCGAACCAAAGGCCTAGCTTTGGAGCTTAACCCAGGTGTGGTACTGCTCTTGGACAGCTTTCAATGCTGTGAGCATCCAACATGGAGTCCGGGGGGAAGGGCTGCTTCACACCGGCCTAGGTCCAGCTGGACTTTGAGCAGTAGGTGAAGTTTGGGGAAGTAGAACGTAGGGAGGGGTGAGGTCAGCATTGGCGGGAGATGCTGTGAGCCAAAGAGCAGGGGATAAAAGGTTCTGGGTTTATTGGGGGATAAAAGGCACTGCCTGAGTCGTCCGTGGCTTTATTCACACGGAGGAGACCAAGCTGATGTGGGTGTTCATGGGAAAATGCCTGAAGGAGGCTTCCCAGAGAACTTTCCCCACTCTTGTACGGTGTCAGGGGGCTCCCCGACGGAGCCTCCCAAATGCTAAGACACCCAGGCAGGCATTCCCAAAGTTCTGAACAGAGTCCGTCCTCTGTTCCTGGCATCCTTCGGCGCCGGCGGTAGCAATGCTGAGTGAAGGATGGCCGTGGCTCTTCCGTGGCTGCTCCTCGTTTGCGGTGGCTGAAGCCACGGGCCTCAGGTAGAGTGCCCCACCTTGGGCTCTCCCAATCGCTGCACCATCGAGGCAGCGGCCTCAGGAAGCCAGGACACCAGAACTCGGGAAGAACGGGCCTCTCGTGGGCCAGGGATGTGTTGCCAATGGAGGCCCACGCTCAACCAGAATGACCTCTTGGGTAGAATGGGAACAGGAGTGAGGGCACCAAATCCTGGCATTTGTTTACCATGGGTGGCATCTGGATGCACAGTCACCTCTGGAGGGTCACAGCAGGCCCGGCCTGACTCTTCTTCATGTCCATATCACAGTCAGTGTTAGAGTGACACCCCTTCGTGACAACGCCCCATGAGTTCTTCCCTTACCCAGTGGGAGCCCCTTCCTTCCAAAGGAGGTGATTTCCTGAGTGTTGGTGGGGAAATGGAGCATTGGCCTTAACAGGGCTGGACTCCATCCTCTGTCTGCCCCTTGCTGGGTGACTCTAGGCCGTCCTCTTCACATTGGGACCTCACTTAGCTCATCTGGGATAAAGGACGGCCATAACCAGCCTCCAGGGCAGGTGGACTGGGAGCTGAGTGGGTTCTGTTGCATGCACGCACCACAGATGTTAAGGTTACGATTCCTATGGTTGTGTCAGACCACAGGCCACATGTCCTGCCTCTCCCATTGGTCCTTTGCTGGGGATCTTCCCATTCCCAGCCAGTGCCAGACCCCGAGGACAGCTGTGGCTGCTCTGTGAGGGGATGCCTGAAGAAGGCCCCTGGGAGGAGTTTCCCCCTCTCTTGTACACTCATCCTTTCCCTTCCCTAGGACCCTCCCCCCCAGGAACCCCTCTTGCGGCAGCTCTGCCCCCCCCCAACCCGGCATCTCAGCATCCCTGACTGCTTAGCCCAGCCTGGCCAGCTGGCGATGCTGGCCCAGCCCCTGGTCTGCTGGTGAGCTATAAATAGCTCCTGCACCCACGGCCTTGGCAAGGTGCTCCTGGCGTGGGTGCAGAGGACACTGGAGAAGCAGCAGCTGAGCCTGCTGCTCTTGCCAGGCCAGGCCCGCAGCTGGCTCGAATGGGAAGCAGGAGTCTGCACCACAAGCTCACGGGCCTGGTGAGCCGAGGAGCCTGCCCTGAGAACAGGGTTCCATAGGCCCGAGGTGGCCGGCCAGGGCTGCTTGTGGGCTCCAGGCATTGTTTCTGGATCCCCAGGACCTGAGTGGTACAGAGCGTGGGAGTGAGAGAATGGCCCATGAGATTGGGGGCTGAGCCGAGGAGACCCGTTTACCTCTCTGGTCTCGCCCTCCCACCCTGAGCCAGGCTGACCTCATTCCTAGAAGGACAAAGAGTATAGAGCCTAAAACTGCATCGCTCTCAGAAAACCCCATGGGGTGGCCTTAGCTCCAAGCCAATGGAGAAGCATTCTAGGGGGAGACGCCATGCTTACAGACCTATGGCTCACTTCTTGCTATCAGCAATTGGAAGGGAGCTTGTCTGTCGTCTGTAGACCTCCTGTCTCACGGGTCGAACGGAATCCAGGACCCACCTGTAGCTCGCCGCCGACAGGCTCCTGTGCGGAAAAGGTCCCCTGAGGGTGTTTTTGACTGATGTTAAATCAGCCCCGGAGGGTTCGGTCGTCTGTGACGGTGTTCCTGCAGACTGGCCGTCCACCTGACTCTGCTGTGTGTCCCCAGGCTGCCCCGCCCTCCGGCCAGACACGCCAGGCTCTCAGTCCCAGCCCATGGATCTGCGAGTGGGCCAGCGGCCCCCAGTGGAGCCCCCGCCGGAGCCCGCGCTGCTGGCCCTGCAGCATCCCCAGCGCCTGCACCGCCGTCTCTTCCTGGCGGGCCTGCAACAGCCACAGCGCCCGGCGGAGCCCATGAGGGTAAAGACAGAACTCCTTAGAACACATCCCAGCCTCCGCAGACCTTAGTTAGCTCTGCCCTTCACTCCGCCCTCCTCCCTCCGGCTCTGTCCACAGCTCCCAATGGACGCACCCATGCCGGAGCTGCAGGGCGGGCAGCAGGAACAGGAGCTGCGGCAACTTCTCAACAAAGACAAGAGCAAGCGAAGTAAGAGCAGGACTTGGCTCCCCTGTGCACTGCCCGGCGTTCGGGGTCCGCCGCGGGGCTGGGAGGGGTGCGTGGGGGGTCACCATTTGCTGGTGATGCCCTCTGCCCGGCTGCCTGGGAGCAGGAGTCGGGGTGGGAGTGTCCAGAGGCTGGACAGGAGGGGCCGGGCCTCAGCTGTGTAGTGCTCTTGCCTGCCCGAGGAGATGCAGCATACTGAAAATGTGGCCTGGGCAGTGGGCAGAGAATGCACCTAAGAGGCTGCCTCTCTGCCCGTTGCCAGCCTCCTCATGTCGGTGCCCCTGCAGGTGCGGTGGCCAGCAGCGTGGTCAAGCAGAAGCTGGCTGAGGTGATCCTGAAGAAGCAGCAGGCGGCCCTTGAGAGAACAGTCCATCCCAGCAGCCCCAGTATTCCGTACAGGTGGTTCACTGTTCCTCAGGTCCTTTCTGTACCCCTTCTTCTCACCGTGCTCAGCTGTGAGTGTGCTCACTCGTGTGCTTAGGGCCCCTGCCCTCCCCCAACACCTGCCACCTACTTCTTACTGTGCCCCTAAATCCCCTAAGTCCCCCCCCTCCACGAGCACCTGCCTCCTTTTCCTCTTTAGTTTTCTCCCCTGAGGCCTTCTCTGTGTGCACAAGTCCTAGTTCCTAGTAAAGGCCCCTAGCACGGGAGACACCGAGTCTCCAGGGGGCCCTAAGCGCCCAGGCCTGGGTTTTATACCTGGAGCAGAACATCTACATTAGCATGGGTGACTCGCTACTGCCACCTGGAGATGACTCCTGTCGTGCTGGCTCCACCCTGCCCAGCTCCGTTGGTGGCCGATTTCCTGGCAGCCTGGGCTCGGGAGGGCATCTGTGCTGAGTGAGATTTCAGGGCCTTGGGGGCGTCACGGGCTTCTGAGGCAGCCTTGCCGCTCCACCCTGCAGAACTCTTGAGCCCTTGGACACAGAGGGTGCTGCCCGCTCCATGCTTAGCAGCTTCCTGCCTCCAGTGACCAGCCTGCCCGCCGAAGCCCCGGAACACTTTCCCCTGCGTAAAACAGGTGAGCGGGGGCAGACCTTGGCAGGCTTGGAGGAGGCGAAGGGCCTTAGATTTAGGTCAAGAGTATGGGGTTGAGGGAGGGCTGGGACGGTCCTCCCCACACCTCCCCACACCCCCCACACACCCCCACTCCACCCCCGGCTTTGCCTTTTTTCTTTTTAACCCATAGAGGTGGCTGGGAGGGGAATTAAAGGGCACGGAAAAGGCCTGGTGTGGTGGCGCACGCCATTAGTCCCAGCACTCAGTAGGCAGAGGCAGGTGGATCGCTGTGCGTTTAAGGCCAGCCTGGTCTATGTAGTGAGACCCTGTCTCAAATAAATAAATAAATAAATAAATAAATAAATAAATAAATAAATAAATAAATAAATAAATAAATAAATAGAAGGGTAGCTGGTGAGACCCTGTCTCAAATAAATAAATAAATAAATAAATAAATAAATAAATAAATAAATAAATAAATAGAAGGGTAGCTGGTGAGACCCTGTCTCAAATAAATAAATAAATAAATAAATAAATAAATAAATGAATGAATGAATGAATGAATGAATGAATGAATAAATAAATAAACAAAGAGAAGGGTAGCTGGCATAGTGATGGGGGGCACCCCTTCCTCCACAGTGTCTGAGCCCAACCTGAAGCTGCGCTATAAGCCCAAGAAATCCCTGGAGCGGCGCAAGAATCCCCTGCTTAGAAAGGAGAGTGCCCCGCCCAGCCTTCGGCGGCGGCCTGCAGAGACCCTCGGAGGTGAGGGCCAACAGGGCCACCGGGTTGCCCCCCTGACCCCTGCTGGTGCCCCTTGGGACCAGGTCCCACCCAGATGGAAGTCCCCACGTGGAACTGCTAAGTGCTGCACAGCGTGTACCCCACACACCCGCCCGTGAGAGGGCGGGTGGAGGCGAACCCCTAACTAAGCCCGTGGGGTCTGTTCAGTTGACGTTTGCTGGGGCAATGGGAGCTAGCTCCCTAAAAACATCGGCTGAGGGTGTCATGGGCTGGCGGCGGTTTGGCAGCTTTCTGTTCCTCTAGGAAGAAAGCAGAAATACATCCCAGGAGGGGAGGAACTGTGCCCGGGAATCCTGCCCAGGCAGGGCTGACCACTCCCGACCCTGACTACGCCATCCCTTTTCCTCTCCCCTCAGATTCCTCCCCGAGTAGCAGCAGTACACCAGCCTCGGGGTGCAGCTCCCCCAATGACAGCGAGCATGGCCCCAACCCTGCCCTGGGCTCCGAGGTAAGGCCCTTGCTGGGGCTGGGCTTCCCTGGGGCAGTTCTGAGTCCGGGCCTTTCTCTAGCACGTGGGACCTGGCCTGAGGCTTCAGGGTGTGGGCAGCCCCTAGCAAGGCCTGTTGGGTGTTCTGGGGACAGGCATGCCAGGGGTAGGTCGAGTTTCAGGACTGGTGACCCGTCACCCTGCTCCTCATGGCAGGCGCTCTTGGGCCAGCGGCTGCGGCTGCAGGAGACTTCTCTGGCCCCGTTCGCTTTGCCGACCATGTCCTTGCTGCCCGCAATCACACTGGGGCTGCCTGCCCCTGCCAGGGTGAGTGGCTGGGGCGCCCTGCCCCCACTCCGCACTCCTCCAGCCTCTGTCCTGTCTGTGTCCTGTTGCCTGTCCTTATCTTCCTCACCCGGAATCCCCGTCCAGCTCTGACTTTTTAACCTTTCTTTCAGGCTGACGGTGACCGCAGGACCCATTCGACTTTGGGCCCTCGGGGTCCTGTCCTGGGGAACCCCCATGCTCCGCTTTTCCTGCACCATGGTCTGGAGCCAGAGGCTGGGAGCACCTTACCCTCTCGCCTGCAGCCCATTCTGCTGCTGGATCCCTCGGTCTCCCATACCCCGCTGTGGACTGGTGAGTCTTGCTGCTTCTCCCAGAATGGGCAGGATTTGTGCACCCTGCCAAGGGGGCGGGCCCTGGGAAGGACCCGCCTCCTAGTCCCTCATTGTGTGTCTCCCCCTGCAAAGCCCCGCCTCTACTCCACGCCCCGCCTCTCTCCTGGCTCCCAGGACCCCCTTCCTTACATACGTCCCATTCTTTCCAGTGCCTGGGCTTGGGCCCTTGCCCTTCCATTTTGCCCAGCCCTTACTGACCACCGAGCGGCTCTCCGGGTCAGGCCTCCACCGGCCACTTAACCGGACCCGCTCAGAGCCCCTGCCCCCCAGCACCACTGCCTCCCCTCTGCTGGGCCCCCTGCAGCCCCGCCAGGATCGGCTCAAACCTCATGTCCAGCTGATCAAGGTGAGAGGAACTGGGTATGGGTAGGAGAGGTGCCGAGGGCGGGCCCAGCTGAGCCCCTGTGGGTTGGACGAAGGGCGCAGAGCGGGGGGGGGGGGGGGGGGGGGGGGGGGGGGGGGGGGGGGGGGGGGGGGGCGGGGGCTGGAGGACCGGAGAAGTGGTTGCTGGGGACCTAACAAGGTGAATGTGGCCTCACCCAACCCGTGCCCTGCCACCCACCCTCCTCTCTACCCCACTTCTCAGCCAGCCATCTCCCCTCCCCAGAGGCCTGCCAAACCGAGTGAGAAGCCCCGCCTGCGTCAGATACCCTCAGCAGAGGACCTGGAGACAGACGGAGGGGGAGCGGGGTCTGTGGCGAACGATGGCCTGGACCACAGGGAGTCAGGCCACGGGCCTCCCACGGGCAGGTGCCCTGTTTCTCTGCAGCAGCACCAACAGGTACGGCGGCCCCCAAGGGCTCTGCAGAAAGTTCAGTCAGAAGACGTGGGGCTTGGCACAGGATGGAAAGGGAAGGGGATACCATAAGGACCCACACCAAGGTGCAGACGCACAGATGCGTGCGTGCGTGTGTGCGTGCGGGGGGGTGCGCGCGCGTGCACACATACTCTCGCAGTCTGCTTTCTCAAGTAGACCCTGTTCCTATGCCTGCTTCCTGGCTTTTTACAGAGCCACGCATACTCCTTCCTCCCTTCACACTTCTCCCTACAACTGGCTGTCCTTTAATCCTGGCTGTCCTGGAACTCGCTCTGTAGACCAGGCTGGCCTCGAACTCAGAGATCGGCTTGCCTCTGCCTCCCGAGTGCTGGGATTAAAGGCATGTGCCGCCGCCAACCACCGCCTGGTCTGGCTGTCTTTTTTATCCCAAGGTAGCTGGGAGAAAAAGTAGGACATTAGTCCCCTGAGCTGAAGAGTGATAGCATGGAGGTGAAGGCAGGGTTCATTTGCCAGGGCCCCTGCAGCCGGGACTGCACACACAAGTGCCTTGAAAGACACTTACTGGTCACCTTGATGCTTTGAAGGCTGAAAGGGTGAAATCAAGAGGTGTGTGTTGGGTGGGGTGGGGGCGTTATGTGTTCTGAGGGCTAGGAAGGAAGGCGTGTCTGGAGGCCTCTGCTCAAATTCCCTTCTTCTTCTTCTTTTTTTTAAAGATTTATTTATTTATTAACTATACAGAAGAGGGCACCAAATCTCATTACAGATGGTTGTGAGCCACCATGTGGTTGCTGGGGATTGAACTCAGGATCCCTGGAAGAACAGTCAGTGCTCTTAACCTCTGAGCCATCTCTCCAGCCCTCAAATTCCCTTCTTACAAGGACAGCAAACCTGTTCAATGAAGACTTGATTTCCCCCTGCAAAGAACCTGTCTCCAAAGATGGGGGAGTCTTAAGACTTTATGGATTTGGGGAACTGTCACCACCAAGCAGTACTTGGTGGTGACAGTTCACCTGCATGTAGTGTCTCAGGCAGGTCTCCTTGTGGGTAGTAGCACAGTCCTAGGAGAGGTGATCTCCGTCAGCATAGACTCAAGGGCCCAGGGAGTTCTTGCAAAATCAAGGCATCGGTCTGGTGCGGGTCTTCAGGGAGCTCGGAGAGTTGGAAGGCCAGAGCGCACATCTGGAACTTTTCTGGAAAAGGGGGTCTATCTGGAGGGTCCTTAGTCCTTGGGTGGCCAAATCTGAGAAACTGGAGGCTGGTGGTGTTTCTTTCAGGTGCCTCTCTGGGAGCAGCAGCATCTCGCTGTGCGGCTCTCCCAGGGAAGCCCCGGGGACCCTGCGCTGCTACCTCTGGCCCAGGCGGGACACCGGCCCCTGTCCAGAACCCAGTCTTCCCCAGCGGCACCCATCTCCCTGCTGAGCCCAGAGCCCACCTGTCAGACTAAAGTCCTCAACAACTCAGAGACACCCGCCACAGGTAAGACCAAAAAGGGACTCAGGGAGGCAGAAGGAAGTGGCTGGGGCGTGAGTCCGTGACTGTGAGCCGGCTTTCAGACAGTTCCAGGGACCATAGAGCACTACTTGAATCTTGTCTGAGCTCTGTGGTGCCCGTGAAGTAGGTGAGGACATCGAGACTCAGGAAACCTAAGTTGACAGTGACTTACGGTTAAGGGACAGAACCGGCAGTTGGGCCAGGATAGGACTTTGAGTCTCCTTCTACCGTGGCCAGCCCTTTGAAAACAAAAGCAAAACTATTATTAACTGTTGCTGTGCTTGCAAAAGGAACTCAAAAGTATTTCAAACATGTTGAGAAATATCGGGAAATATAAGAATAAAAAGAATCACCAAGTATCTTATTGCCTTGAGCTCTGTGTATTTCATTCGAGGCTTTAGGTGGCCTCCATACCTCTCTAATGTCACAGACATGTGAACTGTACTTTGCACCGTGCTTGACTGAGGCCTTTCTAACTTTGGCTGATGGTGCTAGGAATTCAAGTACTAGGATTACAGGTGTGAACCACCATGCCCAGCTCAGTTTTCATTTTTATCTTTTCTTTTTGTTTGTTTGTTTTGGTTTTGGTTTGGTTTGTGAGACAGGGTTTCTCTGTGTAGCCCTGGCATCCTGGAATTTCCTCTGTAGACCAGGCTGGCCTCAAACTCATAGAGATCTGCCTTGTTCTGCCTCCCGAGTGCTGGGATCAAAGGCACACACTGCCACCACCCGACTTTGGTTTTAATTTGCTTTGTTTGTTAGTTTTTGAGATAGGCTCTCACTATGAAGTCCTGGCTGCCCTGGAACTCACAAGATCCACCTGCCTCTGCCTCCCAAGTGCTGGGGTTAAAGGTGTGTGCCATCACACCTGTCCTTGAATTTTCTTACGTGTCAGTCTTTACTTCTGTCTGGGATTCTCTCTCCAGGGTCACTCTTAAGGAGTAGCATTCCTGGGTCAAATAGTGTGAGCATTTTGAAAGTCTCCGGTGTCCTGAGATGTGTAGACAGTGACCCTCCCACCAGCAGTGTGCATGTGCAGGGCCTGTTTCTAGAGACTTCCCTTGGGGTAGGCTGAAATCCAGTCCCTTTGTCGTCCCTCAGAGAGTTGATCCTAGGACCCCAGCCCACCTGATACACAGATGCTCAAGTCCTTCATGTAAAACGGCATAGTATTTGCATTTAACCTATGCATGTCTTTCCACATATTTAAATCATGTCTGTTTTGCTTTTAATACCTACCTAGTGCAATGCAGATGGCATGTAAATAGTTTTCATGCTGTTTGCATATTGTTTACAAGGTAAACCAGTTTTCTGCCTGTTTTCCATGTGCAGATGGGAGACTGACCACACAGCCAGTAACATCGTGGGTACCCCCTCTCCCAGTCTTGAGGGTTCCCTGGGATTGCTTTTCCTCTCCGCGTCGGGACACAAACCCTCTCTGGGTTTGTGACACCCCGAGTGAGATGTCCTGGGTTAAGTCTCTCTGGGTTTAGGGCATGAACTCTCAAGGGCATAGGAGATGCGTCTGGCCTTATGAGGAGTAGGCGTACCAAGAAGGCAGGGGTCCTGCAGAGCAAATGGGCTTGGCACTGCCCTGGTGTGTCCATCAGGTTGTCTGAGACATCTAGGCATGTGCATAGGGAAACGCGGCCAGCTCTCCACAGAAGGGCTGGGAAGGGAATGCAGACACGTGTGTCAGGAAGGGCTCTGTGGGTGTGGGTTGTTCTCCATCTGAAGATGGAGATCATCTGTGGTGGAGATCCCCCCTGCCCCCACCCACCCTCCACCCTAGCCCCCACCCCTCACCTTCCCAGCCCTGATGGCCGTTTCCTGCAGGGCTGGTCTATGATTCAGTGATGTTGAAACACCAGTGCTCCTGTGGAGATAACAGCAAACACCCCGAGCATGCAGGCCGCATCCAGAGCATCTGGTCCCGGCTGCAGGAGCGGGGTCTCCGCAGCCAGTGTGAGGTGAGGCAGTGGGGGCTGTGCAAGGGAAGGGGTGAGGCCTTGGGGGTCAACAAGGGCTGAGAGAGTGGGTGGTCCGGTGGTGGCGGGAGGGTGAGCAAACCTCAGGAGCTCTGTGCGCCCTTCCTCAGTGTCTCAGAGGCCGGAAGGCCTCCCTAGAGGAGCTGCAATCAGTCCACTCTGAAAGGCACGTGCTCCTCTATGGCACCAACCCCCTCAGCCGCCTCAAACTGGATAACGGGAAGCTGACAGGTAGGGGAGGGAGATGGATGATGACCGGCTGTGAATCGCCCCGGGCTTGCCCATCTCACCCGCTTCTGTGTCCTTGCCTCGGTTGTGCCCGGCTTCCTGGACATCCCTATGCCAGTTTGCTGCCCTGGTGTGGTCCGTGTGTCCCGCCTGCCCCTCCCCACCCTGCTTCCCATCTCCGCATCTTCCCGGATTGCTTCTCCCTCCATACTTAACTCTCCTTAGGGCCTCTGTGTTCTTCACTCAAACGTGGCCTGGGTCTCTCCCCACAGGACTCCTGGCACAGCGGATGTTTGTGATGCTACCCTGTGGCGGGGTTGGGGTAAGTATGCCCAGAGATCTCAAGTGGACATTGCCAAGGGCTTTCGGCCTTCCGTTCGGTTCTCTTGGCCCACTCTGGCCCCTCTGCCACCTATGACTTGTGGTTCTTCCAGCCTGGGTAGGTCAGGGTCTTTCCCATTATGCCCTTCTGCTGGCTGGGAGCTCCTTAGGATAGATGTAGCCCAGTCCCGTGAGCGTCCCGTGAGAGTGGAGCCAGCCCAGTGCCTCACAGTTAGAAGGTATTTGGTGGATATTGAGTGAGGATCAAAGCAGGGAGGGTCACATTAGGGTTTGAGATTGTGTCCCAAGAGTTGGCAGCTCTGCCTGCCCAGGAGTGGGCCTCTCTCGGGCGCTTGAGGTGTGCCCTACTTGACCTCCAGACCTTGGACTGCCCAGTGTGGGCTATGGGGTGCCTCCCATGTTCTTAGAGGGTGAGCCTTCCAGGCCCCCAGCTTTGCTCACCTCTCCCTCACCTGGTAGAGGTCTTTCTGCTACCTCTGGCATGACCCTCCCTGCCTCAAGAGGCCCCTGTCATGGTGCCAGGCAAGGTGTGTGGAGACGAGGTGGAGGCTGAGTACAGGAAGGCAGGGGGAGCCACCAGGGTGGGCTGCTGGGGAGACAGTCAGTGCCCCGCTCACAACGCCCCATTTCTTGCCACTTTCTGGTTTTTCCAACTGTTGTTGCTTCTGTTCCCTCCCCCTCCCTCCTCCCTCTCTGTCCTTCTCTCTCTTTCTCTCTCTCTCCAGCCTCTTGCGACTCTTTCTGCCTTCCTCGCCTCTCTCGGTCCGCCTCGCCCTTCCCATCTCCCCATCATGGCCCCCGGCCCCTCCCTAGCCTTGAGGCCCAGGGACTGGGTTTGGGGGGCCTCCCAGCCTGGGCTAGGGGCCCTGAGTGGAAGACAGTGGTGCAGACGGCCCCTCCAGCTCCGACCGTCCCGCAGGGCCTGAGCAGAATCAGCTGGGGCTTAAAACCCCTCCCGGCCCAAACCCCAATCCCGCCCAGGTAACGCCATGCCCCCTCCCCTGACTGGGGAGGCAGAGTGCTGGCCACACACGAGCTGGTGCTGGGAAGAAATCCTGCTGGGACTGGGGGACACAGGAGGCCTTGCCTTTGGGCGGTGGGGCACTGGGGAGGCAGCTTTGTCTGCCCAGCTCCCTGCCCCTGGGGTCCTGGCCATGGGGTGGGTACTGCCTCACTGGGCCCTGTCTCCTGTGGAAAGCATAGGATGATGTAGTCCCTGACCCTGGCCCCCACAGGTAGACACTGACACCATCTGGAACGAGCTGCATTCCTCCAATGCAGCCCGCTGGGCTGCGGGCAGCGTCACCGACCTTGCCTTCAAAGTAGCTTCCCGAGAGCTAAAGGTAGGAAGTTGAGATTAAAGGCTGGTAAACCACAGAGGAGGTGCCGGGGTGATGGTGTCGGGTCCAGATCCCAAGCCTTAGACCTCTCATTCTTTGTGGATATTGCTACACAGTTTTGAAAGGGAAATCAGGCCCGAAACCAAGCTAAGGCCTGACCCCTAAGTTCATGTCACTTAGGTAAATCAAGCCACTCAGCACTAGGGCCGTGGTGACTTAGACGTCCTGACCATCCGAGATCACTTAAGGCCTGTTTCGTGGCTGTCGGTGAATCATGGCCATTTTTGAGTACCACAGGCCCATTGGCTCCTTTTAGTGATGGGGTCCCTCCATATTAGGTTGGGGTGATGCTCGTTGCTCTAAGATAGGTGCTTTGGGGTGATCGGCCTGAAGCTCACAGCCTCGTTGTCTGAGAGCGCATAGGCCGAGGCAGGCACTGTGCCCTTGGTATTGTAAGGGCTTGGCAGCACTTGGCAATCGCCCCGATTTTAAAATCCCGGCACTACCATTTGCAGCCACGTAACGTGGGTTATTTAATTCCCTGTGGCTTGGGTTCTTATCTATAAACTGGGGATGGTAACATTTATGATCTAGAGATTCTGTGAGAGGCAAATGCGATATATAGGAAGTATGTGGACACTCCGGTGGGATGCTGGCACTCATGCCTTCGACTCCTCAGGGCAAGAGGCTGGGACGAGAGCCAGGTTCAGGCAAATGTGGGTGCAGAGGTGGCTGTTTGAGTGATACATGCCTTTCCCCTTCCAGAACGGCTTTGCTGTGGTGAGGCCCCCAGGACACCACGCAGATCATTCCACAGCCATGTAAGGCGATGGGAAGGCGGGCCTGTGTGGTGTGAGGTGGGGGCAGCCTCTAGAGCCTTCCTGTAGGCAGAAAAGGGTGGGGATGGACTGGCCGGACCCTCTCTCCTCCCTCCAGGGGCTTCTGCTTCTTCAACTCCGTGGCCATCGCATGCCGACAGCTACGAGAGCAGGGCAAGGCCAGCAAGATCCTCATCGTTGACTGGGTAGGTCCTGGTTCCTGGGGTCACCAGACCGAGGCCTGCCGGCAGAACCCGGAGGGAGGCTGGCCTTAGAGATGTGCCTGCAGGTCCGAGTTCGGCATTAGCCTCTACCTCATGAAAGTTTGGGAAAATGCAGCACCCTTATCATAGAACCGTCAGGAGGCCCAGAAAGATGGTTTGTGGGAGGTGCTGGTGTTCGTAGGCTCCTGCAGGGGATGGGGATTCTCATGTGCCACCTTTAACCTCTGTTGGCTTCTTTTTGGCAGAGCGAACCATTTCCTCTCCACACAGTAACCACACCAGCTGAATCTGATAGCATCAGTCTGTCAGTCCTATCTAGACGCTGACAATTTTATATCTGGTCCTGACTGTAGCCCATTTCACAGATGAGGAAAGTACACACAGAGATGACGGTCTTAAGTAGTCACTCACCTCATGAGATGTAAGACCAAGATTGGAGCCCAGGCCAGTTAGCTCTAGAGTGTATGCATCTACGTACCGTGTCTCATCTGCATGGACAAGTGGGAAAGGAGCATTTCCAAGCAGACGCTGAGAACAGTGGGGGGATTTTGCATAGGAACCTGTGTGTGGTCTTGTGAGTCGAAGGCAGAGCCCAGCACTTCTAGAGGACTGAGTCTAGATCCCTTTAAGCTCGATCACTGACCACATGATCTGCCTCATGACTTTGTGCAAGGAAGACTATGTCTACACAGAGATGATTTATACATCTCTCTCTTTCACATACACACACAACTCACACACATACACACACACACACACACACACACACACACACAATATATATATAGAGAGAGTCTTTGCCAGGTATGGTGACAGTAATCCCAGTACTTGAGAAGCAGAGGCAGGTGGGTCTCTGTAAACTCAAGGCCAGCCTGGTCTACATAGTGAGACCCTATCTCAAGACAGGACATCTTTCCATGTGGAGAGGGGGATCCCTGCCAGACAGTAGATTACTTGGGGCAACTCAGTCATGTGATCCTAGAAACTGTGGTTTCCTGACCTACGTCAGCCTAACATCCCAGTACTCGGAATGGTACCGACCTTGAAATCCTTCCAGTGTGTCCTTACCTCCATCTTTCTGCTTCTGGACCTCCCCTAATCAACTGTCTGCTGTGTTGTGCAGGATGTTCACCATGGCAACGGCACACAGCAAACTTTCTACCAGGACCCCAGTGTGCTCTACATTTCCCTGCATCGCCATGATGACGGCAACTTCTTCCCAGGCAGTGGGGCTGTGGATGAGGTAACTGCCTGCTGGGTTGGCCTCTTCCAGCACATTCCTTTTCTTCCTGGATCCTCTCTGCCCCCTGCCTGTGTGGTCCTGAGCAAGTGGCGTACCCTTTCTGGGACTTGGCTCCCGGAAGTGAGGAAGTTGGATGAACTTGGGACTGTCCTCCTCACGTCTTCCATCTCGTGTTCCAGGTGGGGACCGGCAATGGCGAAGGCTTCAATGTCAATGTGGCTTGGGCTGGGGGCTTGGATCCACCCATGGGGGATCCTGAGTACCTGGCTGCCTTCAGGTAAGTACTCTGGGGCCTAGAGGGAGCCAGTCCATCCAGACTGCCTCTCCTCCCTTTCCCACAGCCCTGGATTGGAAGCCGCCAGTTGGCTTGTCAATCTGTTCACGCTTGGTTACTAGACATGGTAAGCCAGCTCCAGTAAGAAAATAGGACACACACAAGAATGAGAACGTCCGAGTCACACCTCCTGGGGACATTTGGGTAGAGCAAATCTGCCCCATTTAGTCAAAGAATGCTGCCTGGAGGTGATGAGTAGAAACTTGGTGTCCTTAAATGCTGTCCACAAGGAGGGATGGGTTTACTTTAGACACCGCTCTGGAAAGGACTTTGGGCCCTTGTAAGGAGTCCTTCACTCCAGTCTGTTTCTAGGGAAAATGGAACCCTACAGTTTGACCCGGAAGTCCTTTTCTGGAGGTTCTCTCCATGAGAATTAATTCTTCAGGCGCCCTGAGTGGGACTTCCTGGTGTCTGTGCCGAGCTTCAAGGCCTAAATTGGGACACGAACATTGGGTTTGGGGCAGGCAGAGGGAAGAAGATGAAGGATGGAACTTGGCAGCTCAGGACCTCAGGTCTCGCCGCCCTGGTTCATTCTCAGGTGGCAAGTTGCCTGGCTCAGCTCTAAACTTAGTGTGTTCAACTTCAGGCAAAGTGCCGAATGTTTCCAGTCCCTGAGGCTTAGTGAGCAGGGCCAGCCTGAGTGCAGCTGGCTGTGAACCACATACCGTGCATGCAAACACGCACGTCTTTCATCCCATTATAGTCGTCTTTGTTCTGCCCCTTGCTGGTGAAATTCTCTGTGTGGCTGGTTTCTGAGGTTGGTGTACCAGAGCCACAGCCAGGGTGATGGAGATCAGGGCATCGGCTCATCCCATTAGGAGACTGTCTTGGTGCCCTCAGCCAAGTGGGCAGGAGGGGCTAGCATGGGCTGCTGTGTGCCATGTGCTGGGCCCAAGAGGGTGACGCCTCTCCTTGCAACTTCAGGATAGTGGTGATGCCCATTGCCCGAGAGTTCGCTCCGGACCTGGTCCTGGTGTCCGCTGGGTTTGATGCTGCCGAGGGTCACCCAGCCCCGCTGGGTGGCTACCATGTTTCTGCCAAATGTAAGGGGGGCCCCTGCTGTGGGGGAGATGTGGGGAATAAGAGCCAGGGTGTGTGGGGACAGGAATGTACTTTCAAAATAAAAGGGGCGGGAGGAAGCGGCGGCCACAGTCTAGGGCCACACATGAGGTCTGGAGTAGGGCTGCAGGCCCTGGAATTCCCTGGGTTCTCCCAGCCTAGCACAGCACAGGACCAGGCCAGACCTCCAAGGGTCAGACCCCTGGAGACTTAGGTCTACCAGATGGAAGTCCAGTTGTAGGAGCCAGGCTTCCAGACTGGGCCGTTCAGCTGCTTCAGAGGAAGTTAGAAGAGCCGCATTCTCAGAACAGTCAGTGTGGTCCGCGCTGCCACAGGGCCTGGGAACAAAGAGGTGGCCCAGTGTGAGAGACTGGAGCTGGAGGGGATGATGCTGGGATTCAAGTCTCAGCTGTGGGACCCTGTATATAAGACCCTTAACTTCTCCGAGCTCGGAATGAAGCCTTATGAGTGGGGTTCGCATGGGGTTCTCATCTCTAAGACACTGTCTACAGAGGAGGTAGCAAGCGGGGGAAATGACGGAGGTCGGGAATGGGTCTGCCTCTCTCCGCTCCAGCCCTCTGCTCTTTCTCCCACCTCACCCGTCTAGGTTTTGGGTACATGACACAGCAGTTAATGGCCTTGGCAGGAGGCGCCGTGGTGTTGGCCTTAGAGGGTGGCCATGACCTCACAGCCATCTGTGATGCCTCTGAGGCCTGTGTGGCTGCTCTTCTGGGCAACAAGGTAAGCTTCCGGAACCCTAGCTATCTATACTTCAAATGAGGCAGGTGAGCCTGACTCTCACAGTTCCGGGACAAAGAGCAGGTAGAGAAGACGAGAAGGGGTGTGGCTGGGACGAGATGGTAAACCTTCCTGGGTCAGGTCCGGGACCAGTGTCTTCCGACCTCAGAGGGCCAGCAGCTCATGTCTGTTTGTGCAGGCTGAGCCTGGGGTCCCTCGGGTCTCTGATGGAGTGTTTCTGCAGGTGGATCCCCTTTCAGAAGAAGGCTGGAAACAGAAACCCAACCCCAATGCCATCCGCTCTCTGGAAGCTGTGATCAGGGTGCACAGTGAGTTTTGACCTGGGATACTTGTTGGGTCCAAACTTGGGAGAGCCTCCAGGGTCCACCATCCCACTGGCAAGTCTCAGAGATCCAGTGCCAGCCAGACCGGAGGCACATTGACAGTCTCAAACAGTATTCCCAGGAGCCACTCCAGGAGTAATGGTGGGCATATCCCCATGAGTGGGTCACCTCTCAGCCCTCCAGTTGAACCCAGCATGGACACAACAGTGGCTTCCTGATGGCCGGGACTGGCCCCTCCCATCTCTGGCTCCCATAATCTTGGGCCAGGGACCACGCTGACACCACCACTCAGGCCTTGCTTGCCAAAAAGGTTTGGTTTAACCTCGTCCGTGCTGGTCACAGTGACTGCAGAGCTGTGGGGAGGGAGGGCCTTCCTGGGTCTCAGAACATAACCCCTTTGAAGAGCCCACATTTGGAAAACATGTTAAAAAGATTCAACTTCAACCAGGCATCTCTCTGTTGAGCACTTCCTGTGAAGGCCCCAAACCTCCACTGGGATACGAAGATGAATAAAGCAGATTCCCCATACCCGGGGCTTGGCTGGGGGGACAGACACATAACCACGGATACAGCTGCCTGTGGAACCTCCCGTGGGCCGGCTCCGCACTGAGCTGGTCCATGTCTATCACTGTCTCAGAACAGCAGGATGATGGGTGTCCCATAGACGGGAAGTGGCTGTGCAGAGCAGCCGGGGAGATGCCTGCCCCTGCTCTGTGCCATGACTGTCTTGCCTCCCATCCACCCCCCACCCCTTTTCAGTACTAGTGATTGAACCCGGGGTCTTGCACAGGCTAGATTTCCACTCTACTGCTGAGCTCCAGCCTCAGCTCTTGGGTTGTTTAGTTTTGGTGGATACAGGGTCTCACTATGTAGCCCAGGCTACCTTCTGGTGTGTGAGCCTCCTACCTCAACCTCTACCTGCTGGAATTACAGGAGTTTACTACCATGCCTGGCCTCCTGGGGGTAGCCTGAGCACTATGGAGGCCACATGAGGGGGACCCTGTGCTATAGGAAACCAAGGCACAGGAACCTATGAGCAAATCTTGACATAAACCTGATGTAGGGACAAGTGGACCCGCCTGGTGCTTTTAGAATCCACCCACCTATGGAATTGGTCTTTTATTATTTATTTTTGATTTTTGAGACAGGGCCTATATAGCCCTGGCTGTCCTGGAACTCATTATATAAACCAGACTGGCCTTGAACTCAGTGAGCCAACTGCCTCACCCTTCTGAGTGCTAGGATTAAGTGTGTCTGGTTTACTTTTTATTTTTTAATTATTTTTTTTATGTGTGGGGGTATTTTGTCTGTGTGCATGGCCATATACCATGTGCATGTGCATGCAATGCCCTTATAGGCCAGAAGAGGGCATCAGAATCTCTAGAACCCAAGTTTCAGAATGTTGTGTGCTATCATGTAGATGCTGAGAATCAAACCCAGGTCCTCTGGAAGAGCAGCCAGTGCTCTTAACTGCTGCTCTAATCTCACCAGCCCTCTAGAGTGGAATTTTAGCCAAGGAGGGTAGGAAAGAGGCTTGGTTATCTGTGAAGATAGCCTCATAGCCTTGTTGAATCTGCTGTTACCCAGGGCTGTAGGGAAGGGATAAGTTGGGAGATGTCTTGCTGAGAGGTGAGGGCAGGAAGGGGAGTTGACCCCAAGCTGATGACGTGGCCACTATTCTTGGGCTCTGGGCCCGTGACCCTAGCCTTGGTATCAGTCTAGGATATAGCTCCAACAGCTTGTCTTTCTGACCCAGCTTCTTGTCCTAGGGAAATACTGGGGCTGCATGCAGCACTTGGCCTCCCGTCCAGATTCTTGGCTGCCCAGAATGCCAGGGGCTGATGCAGAAGTGGAAGCCGTGACCGCACTGGCATCCCTCTCCGTGGGTATCCTGGCTGAAGACAGGTAATGCAGACCCCCCAGCCCTAGGCCCATGGCCTTCTAATGCCTCTGGATCCTCCCAACTTGAAGACCACAGATTCTCACGCAGCTGATAGTCTCAAGCCTTTGAAGTAGGGCTGTGAGGGTAACGCCACTAAGGCCCTGCCCGCAGCTCTCCGGCCTTCCGACATCCTGCCCTTGCCCCACTCAGGCCCTCAGAGCAACTGGTGGAAGAGGAAGAACCTATGAATCTCTAGGACGTCGGGACAGATCACCTGCCCTTCAGACATGGCTTTCCTCACCTCTCTGTCAACCCTGTTCCTGGGTCTGCAGAGACCCTCCGGGCAGGTAGTCAGGTCCAGAGCACAGCCTACCCTGACAGCAGCCCCAGGGAACTTGAGAAGGCCACTGGGTCTGGGATGGGGACCGGGAAGGATCCTGGGAGGAGGCAGGCTGGGCACGAGGGCTCAGCTGGACTCGTCTAGAACAGATCCAGCTCCCTGGTGTCCAGGCCCCCCTAGCTGTGGCCTCCATCCCTCAGGACTGCACAGAGGAGGGCTGCCTCAGGTGGGCCCACCACTACCACTATTCTTAACTTGGAAGACCCCAGATTTTGCACACCGCCCCGGGCTCCATACAGAAATGTGAACTTGGCCTCAGCCAGGGCGGCCCTTCCCAGGTTCTGAAGGGCTAGGGGAGCGGCAGGAGCCTCGGGTCCCCTATTCCTGAGTACAGGAGAGTTCCTCTCACCTCCTCCTCAGTTGTCTTCTGGTAGCACTTCTGGGCTCAGAGAGCCATTCTGAGCTGCGCTCTCCCTGTGAGTAGTCAGTCACCAGCAAGCCTCCCACCTGGTCACTGTCCTGCCAGAGGCCACCCTACGTGGACCATCTCAGTGCCCTGGTGCAGCAGACAGGTGCTCTCCGAGTCCTGGGCTTCCTGACCCAATGGTGCCAAACCTTCATCTCCCCTTAAAAGCACAACACAGTCCCAGGGATGCCTGGCCACTGCTCCCAGTGTGAGCCTGCCTTCTGTTTCTGGGGTTTCCCCCACCTCAGCTCTGACTGCTGCCCCACACAGAACTAGCTTGACGGAGGCAGGATAAGGTAGAGGAGTAGACAGACGTGGAAGCGAGGAGGCCACCCCAGAAGTCTTCAAGGCTTTTGCGGTCTAGGCCCGGGGCCAAGAAAGAGTATTTGTGCGTATGTGTGTGAGCGTGTGCGTGCCAGAATGTGTGCGTGTATGTCTTCCCAAGACCTGCCATACCTTGTGTATGTGTGCATGTTTTTGTAAAAAAGAAAAAAAAAATGGAAAAAAAAAAACCTGAACAATAAATGTTTTATTTGCTTTAAAGGCCTTGTGAGTACGCCTCCTGGATGTTAGTGATACATCATCAGTGGGGTGGGTGCGCACCCGGCACCCTGCAATGGGCTGAAAAAGGGGGCAAGTTGGGGCCGAACTCAGACTCTCTAGTCCCTTACCCTCCCACGGCTACTGCATGCAGGAAGAAGCCACTCCAAATACATGCTTACCACCAACCCAGGTGAAAAAGGAGATGAGCCTGGGCTGAGCCCTACAGACTGGGCCCTGTGGGATAGGGGACAAGTTCTCAGGCTCAGTTTGCCAAGACACCCCAAAAAGGTCATGAAGCACACACCTGGGCTTAAGTCCTGCCGTGTCCGTAGTCACCGTCTCCTGGATCTTTCAGTAAATGGCCCTAGGTGTGGACATGGCTTCTGGTTCCTTACCATGATGTTTTAAGCATATATCGTAAAGTAAAAGGATGGATGAGACAAGAGGCCAGAAAAAAAACGTGCCCAGCATAATGGGGGGGGCAGTTGGGGGGTATTGCCAGCTCCTGTCTTTCTGGTTCTAAGTCTGCCCAGCCTGGTCACCATATACCTTGGAGCCCCAAGCAGTCTGTTTGGAGTAGGAGGGGGAAAAGAAAAAAAGATTCTCTTTCTCTGACCTGGGGGGGGGGGGTATGGAATCTGCAGGGGATGCTGAGACTGTGAGCATCCTAGCCCCATAGGGCAGGGCTGGGGGAGCAAAGGAGGACTGAGTTAGTGGTCTCCTCATGCCAAGAGGGTAGGCTGCCCGCTCGCCCAGAGCTTACCTTAGAGATATAATCAGATAGGTGGAGGCCCCACCTCACCCGCTCATACAGTCCCCTCTCAAGACGGCCCTCCCCCCCCAAAGAAACACCCTGAGGCTGATAAAAATGGCCGCTGTATTTCTGCTAAAGTGACAGTGTAAGGCAGAGAGCGAGGGGGGCGGGACCCTGGTGGAGAAGTGGACGTGCAAAATGGCAACCTAACAAGAAAGGATAAACGTAGCGGCCCCCGTCCCACCTCTCTACTTAGGTGAGGCCTTGGGCCCATGTCCATTCAGGAGAGAGATGAGCGTCAATGTTGGGGTTCGGTGCAGGGAGAGGTCCTCGGGGTCGGGGTGGTCTTGTGCAGTGAGGGTCAGGTGAACGTGCAAGGCTGGAGACCCAGGCGTAGAGGTATAGTGCTCTCTAGCCCCCACCAGCTTGCCCTCTTATCCCAAAGCCCTTCTAGGTAGGTGCATGGGTGTGTTTCCTGTGGTCCTCAGGTCTAGCCTCATCCGAGGAGCCCAGCTCTGGCAATGTGTGGTCATGTGTGCGCATGTGACACACAGGAATGGTTGGCGGGCTCTAGCACCCTCGTGGGAAACAAACTCTGGAGGGAAGGTAGGGGGAGGGACACTGGGTTCTGTTCAGTCTTGCAGCTTGGGGACAGAGCCAACTGTCACTTCCCTAGGGACTGATGAATTCAGCTACCTGTCCCTTGAGAACAACAGGATGGAGGTACTGGGGTGGGATTTGGAGAGCTCTACTGGAGATTCCTTACTTGATCAGACCTTTCCAGATGCCTCCCCCACCCCACCCCCCACACACACGGCTTCAGTGACGTCTAGGACAGCAAGGAAGCCTGTCTCCAACCCTGCCCCTCACCAGACGTTCAGACCTCACGGTCCTACCCCTTGACACCTTGAGTCCATTATTGTGGCCCTACTTACAAAGATTCCTCAGAGTGCTAAGAAAATAGATCCATTTGGAAAGGTCTAAGCTGCCCATTAGCCAGGCTAATGGGCAGATTGGCAGTGCCCCTTCAACAGTTCTGTCTCCCCAAAAAGGGGGACCAGACGGCTTTCTGGGACACCGAACTGGCCCTGCTGGATATGCTCTGCCACGGTTCTGGAGTCCCCCCAGGCTCACTTGATGACTCAGAAGCTGAGTACCGGTCCTGGGGGCCCCCAGGCTGGAGTGACCTCATTCCCTGGGTCAGAAGTCGCTGAGGATGCTGATGTCAGCGAAGTCGGCCCGGTAGCGGTGGGCGTACAGACTGAGGAGGAAGGACCACTTGAAGGAGATGAAGCTCCAGACACAGGAGAGGTAGTAGCTGGTTGGGTCTCTGAGACCTGCAGGGGAGAGGCGCCAGATGGTAACTTGAGAGATCTACCCATACCACACAGTGGCCGCAAGGCCAGGACCCCCCTTCCTTCCCGCTCCACATCCCTAGATCCTCCGGGCCTCTGAACCAATGCAAATGGAAGACTGGTGTTTGGCGCAGTTTTAGGGCACCCCTGCATGTGTAGTCACAAAGCTGGGGCGTGAGAGGAGGTCAGAGTTCGCCTGAAGGTCTGTACCATCCACTCCCCCTTTGAGGCACACACCCAGGCCACTTCCAACCTGCATCAGACAGGGGACGGCCTCTGGCTGCTTCTTGTTAGAGCCACCAGGGGGTGCTGCCCTCCTGGAGCTAGGCAGAGAATAAAGGACCCCAGCAACTCTGGGGTGGGAGGTGTTCATGTGGGCCACGCCTGTCCCTAATACTTCCTACCAGTCTGGAATCCTCCTGTCCCTGAGGAGGTGTGGGCTCCCGTCCTCCCCACTTTAACAGCCAGGAACCCCGGCAGGGGAGGTCAAGTGATGCATTCAGTCCCTAGAATAGCACTCAACAGAAACTGGACAGGAGTCCCAGGGTATAGTCCCCGGTTGCTCCCTACCCCGGAGCGCCCCCCCCCCCCTTCCTCCTTTCCCTGGACGGTCCTTACTCTGGTGCTGGGTGATGGCCAGTGCCAGGAAGGTGCAGAAGGCAGAGACGGAGACGGCTGAGAAGAGAATACCCACGAGGAAGAAGCCCCGCAGGCCTTTGAGCCAGGTCCTCCAGTAGTCCTGCATGTACATCACGTGAGTCACCAGGACCCACAGTGCCAGGACACCTGCCGGGACAGACTCAGTCAGCACGACCCAGGCACCTGCCTGTCAGGTTGTAGCCCCCTCTCGCTCGGCCTGGAGGCCCAGGGACCTCGATACTAGGGCCCTTAAGTCCACTCGGCCAGATCTACTCACACAGTGACACTAAGGTGACTGGCCCTCAGGACAGTGGCGTGATGCCTGTGGGATGCGATGTTCCCACTTGAACATGGAAGCATGGGACTTCAGCTGCCTTCCAGAAAGCCAGGCATTGAAGAGATTTGTGGAGAACAAAACCATGCCATTCTTGGTAATTTTTACTTTCACCAACTTTTTCTTTCTTTCTCCTCCTCCTTCCCCCCTTCTCCTCCTCTTCTACTTCTTTTGAGAGAGACAAGGTCCTATTCTGTCATAGAATAACATTATAAGGGTGTTACTTTTGTTTATACTGCATTTGTCGAACTCGGTGAAGCTGTGTTACTGTGCCTGTGTGAAACACCTGATAGTCTGCTAAGGAACTGAAAGGCCAATGGTGAGGCAGGAGAGGGAAATGGGCAGGGCCGGCAGGCAGAGAGGAGAAATAGAAGTAGAAATCTGGGTAAGAGGGGAGGAACGAGATGGAGGAGTGGAGAGAGAAGAGCCAGAGGAGGAGGAGGACTCCAGGGGCCAGCCACCCAGGTACACAGCCAGCCACAGAGTAAGAAACAAAGAAAGGTAGACAGGAATAGAAATGGAAAAGCCCAGAGGCAAAAGGTAGATGGGATCATTTAAAGTTAAGAAAAGCTGGCAAGAAACTAAGCCAAGCTAAGGCCAGACATTCATAAGTAATAATAAGCCTCCGTGTATGAATTTACTTGGGAGCTAGGTGGCAGGCCCCCCCAAAAGGGTAAAATACCAACAACACTTCTTTTCTTTCTTTCTTTCTTTCTTTCTTTCTTTCTTTCTTTCTTTCTTTCTTTCTTTCTTTCTTTCTTTCTTTTTTCCTTTTTGGTTTTTGGAGATGGGGTTTCCTTTATATAGCCTTGGCTGTCCTGGGACTCACTCTGTAGACCAGGCTGGCCTCAAACTCACAGAGATCCTCCTGCCTCTGTCTCCTGTAGTGCTGGGATTAAAGGTGTGAGCCACCAAAAGGCTGAGACAAAGTCTCATGCTAGCCTTGAATTTGTGATCCTTCTGCCTCAGCCTCCCAAGTGCTAGGATTACAAGCATGTGCCACCACACCCAGCCTGAAAATACTGTGTTAGCTGGGCAGTGGCGCACGCCTTTAATCCCAGCAGTTGGGAGGCAGAGGCAGGCGGATCTCTGAGTTCGAGGTCAGCCTGGTCTACAGAGTGCATTCCAGGACAGCCAGGACTACACAGAGAAACCAAGGCGACACAGAGGTCTTGAAAAATCTAAATAAATAAACAAAAGGTTAAATATGTATAGAAGTAAAATGCTTAAGAGGGTCTCAGTTTTAGTTTCTAATCTGGCACATGGCCACAGATAGCCTCTACCTAAACAGAATTTGTCTGGCATTTCACTCTGAGAACTTTACATATAATGCTCCTGAAATGAGACTTCCTCATGCCTATCCAAAGCCATAGAGGTGGAGGAGCATGCCCCTCCCACGCTCCTCCTCTGCCTGGTCCTCTGGGTCCTGGAGCCTGCAGCTGAATTCTTGGGCAGCAGGGCACTCCTCAATTCTACATTGGTCTTGCTGAAAAACGAAGCCTTGTCATGAGGGCCCCCGAGGCCACCCAGCACCCACGTGGCCTACTTGCTTTGGACTAGGTCTCATGCCATCCCTCCAGTGTGAGGCAAAGGGCAGGCTACCATCCCAGACCCTTCTGGGCCTGCCCTCTTGCGCCTGGTGGGCGCTTCTCCTAGGATGCTCTCAGCCAGTACAATAGAACACAATACAACCCTCAGTGCCAGGCAGTGCCTGCTGGTATGGATCACACAGTGAAACAAACACCAATTCCGTTGGCAGGGACCTAGAGCAAGGGTTGTGAAGGCAGGCCAGCAAAGAATGGGAGAAGAGAGATGGCCAGCTGTAATCTCTCAGTCCAGCCACGGGTTGCAGGCAGGCCCCCCAGGCTGCCAGCACCCAGGAGGTGGGGGCCCTTTCAAATCATCTGTTGCATACAGTACAAAGTGCTGTGACCTCTCAGAAGGACAGACATCCGTCTGGCTGGGAAGGAGGTCTCAGGGACAGGGGGAAGCAAAGGGACCCTCTGACAGCCACCAAACATTTTATTTCTTGGCAGCTGGGGAATGAGCACACGCATTTGTTAAATTGTTCCTCCTCTTGACGTGCCTGAAATGTTTTATACTTTTTAAAGTTACAAGACAGAAGGTTGGGGTGGCAAGCAGAAGAATCTAGTTATCAGGAGGCTATGGTGACCGGCTTAACGATCACACTCAGGGCAAAACCAAAACAGGGATAATACAAACCAGGAAACTGGGAGCCGGGCACCGGTGTGCTGCCGAATGTAAAAATGGTCCAGTCCTGAGGTCCCGCCAGTCTGGATAAGCAGGGAATCCTGGACTCCTCCCTGTGTGGGCAGGAGCCCACCAACCCACCCACTTCACCCAGCTCTCCCCACCTGCCAGTCTGTCACCCCCCTTCCCGACCCCCTTTCTTTCAGTTCAGTCCGAACTGGCCTTCAGTCTTCCTCCTTGGAATGGGTTCCCATTACCCCTGGGCTGTGGGCGGATGAAAACAAACACGTTCCCATCTCTGTCTTGGCAGGAAGCTGCAGCAGGCCAGAGGTAGACAGAATACTAATCTCTGCTTTAGCCTCCATGATCCGGATTTTATCCCAGAAACCTCCTGAAGTTTTCGCCAGCAGGGAGTTGGTTGGATTCTCTTGTTAGGGGCACTGAGAATCAAACCCAGGGTACTGTGCACAGTCTTTGCTTTTCCACAGGGAGCTCCACCCCTAAGACTTGCATGTGGTTTCTTTTCTTTCTTTTTTTCTTTCTTTTTGGTTTTTCAAGACAGGGTTTCTCTGTGTAGCTTTGCGCCTTTCCTGGAACTCACTCTGTAGCCCAGGCTGGCCTCAAACTCACAGAGATTCACCTGCTGGATTAAAGGCGTGTGCCACTGCCACCAGGCTGCATCTGGTTTCTTAAATGGTCCCAAAAGATGAAGCCTTTGTCACTGAGCATTTCAGGGACAGACCAGATCCCTCCAGTGACTTGTCCTCCCTCCTCTTCCCACAAAAGGGGGTGCAATAACCGAGTTCTAAGACCCTTTCCCACTCGAAGACTCTGGAAGCCGGCTGAAAGTGGAAAAAGAAGGTCAGAGCAATTCTTCCGTGACTCAGCAAAGTCTGGGTTAGAAAATGCTGAACTAGGAAGTATAACGATGTCATCGCAGACCACCAGCATGACCCAGGGGTTCCCTCAAACTCTCACCCCCACATGTGCCCAGAAGTGCTGGGAACAAGAAGAGGAGGAGGAGGAGGGTGGCTCGAGGTGCTCCAGGTTGTAGCCAAGCACTCCCCCTGAACCCAGTCCAGTATTCATGCTAGGGAAACACACTCAGGCTGGAGGCCATTTCCCACCCAGGCCCTCCTTGGAGAGATGCTTCCTCCACAAGTGGTCACCGAGGAAGTGCCCCTCCCTGGCCCCTGCCTATACTCAAGGAATGCAACTATACCCTGTCTTGCTCTGTTCCCTTTCCTAGGATACTCAAGGACTCCAGGATGCCTGGTCTATACAATTCAGGGCAATATGGAGGAGTCCCCTGCTCCATCGGGTTACAGGAGCAAGCCCCACCTCATCCTGGCTCCACTCTACCTCTCCAAGGCTAGGCCTGCCTAGCCTCCGGCTTCATAGGCCTGGTTAGGGAAAGCACCTCCAGATAGATGCTGGGCTTGAGAGGAGGCTTGGGGGTCCCCAAGGGAGCCTGTGGAGTAAATACAGACACTTGGTAATGTGGCTCTGAGGACACACTCCAGCCCTGTTGCCCAGCCCAGAGGACACAGAAGACCCAGGGTGCCAGAGTTCCTCTATCAAAGCTCATTTGTGAAGAGTATGGAGCTGTTTGGATGTGGGGTACAGACGCATTACTACCCATGGTTTTCTAAACACGCAGCAGGCATGTTAACGAGGGCTCCCAGTGCAGAGCCAGAGTGGGGTTCCAATGAGGCCTCTCTCTGCTGAACCCACCCTTTTTTTTTTTTTTTAGGTCACTGCCTTTCTGCAAAGTCACTTCCTCCCAGATTCCTGCCAGGATAAGAGGGTGTCCCCACCTCAAACGCCCATACATATACCCTGTTCCAGAAGCCAGCATGCCCAACAGCCACAGCTGACCAACATGTGCAAAAACCGCTGGGACGGACCTCTGTGACTCAGCAATTTCTGAACTACGAAATGCTGAGTCAGTAGTGGGGTGCTGGCAAGTCAGAAGGGCTGCTGACACTTCACCCCAAAAGAGGAAGAAGGGCAGGGCGGCTGGCTGTGGGACCCTTGTTGCAACCCACACTGGATGGGGGAAGAGTGTGGCCCTGGCCTGACAACACTTTGCCCACCAGCCACCACCACCGACCAGTTATGGCTCTTCCATGACCACGGTTGCCAGAGACCAGACTAGCTGGGAGATGAACCCCTGCTCTAGCTAACTGCTGCCAAGTGCCCGTCTCTCAAGGTAGCTCCACCACTAGCCTGCCTCTGGCCAAGCAAGGCCATCAAGGAGAGAAGAGGCAGAGAATGGGTTGGAGGGAGGCCCCGGTGGCGGCCTGGTGGCAGCCTGGCATGGGGGCTGGACCCTTCCCCTGCTCTTTAAGAAGCAGCTAGACACAGAGCCGTGGAGAGTGGACAGTAGCACACAGCCCTGCAGACCTAGAGAAGTGGCATCTCCTCCCACTCCTTCTAGAAGAGGAAGCGGACGCCTAGCAGGCATTGCCATGCCTCGCACAGCTAGGGAGAGATCACCTCTACTCCCACAGGGCGGACCCTTAGCCAGCTGATCCCAGGCAATGCCCGCCCTCCTCCCTGCAGCCAAAGCGCTTATCTCAAGTCTCAGCATCCAGCCTTGGGCCCTGGCAGTGCCTTCCAACCCAGCGGCAACGGGGCCAATAGGAAGTGTGGAGGAGGGCGTCCAGGAGGAAGGCTCTGAGCACACACCAGCCCTCAGTGCCGGCTGTCCCAGCTAGGTCAGGAGTCCACAGGTGGCAGGCCTGAGAACTCCCAGCCAGGGCATCACACTGAACCTTCTTGGTGACCCCAGGACCTGGCCTGGCACGGCTTTGGTTTAGGAGCCATGCATGCCCTCTGATAGGACAGAAATACCTAAGGCTCCTTCTCTACCTCAGGGTGGCACTCAGTGCATTCCGTGGCAATGAGTGGTGTTTTTTTTTTTTGTTTTGTTTTGTTTTTTTTGGTTTGTTTGGTTTGTTTTTTGGTTCTTTGTTTTTTTGTTTTTGTTTTTTTTGTTTTTTTTTTGTTTTTTTTTTTTCCTAGACAGGGTTTCTCTGTGTAGCCCTGGCTGTCCTGGAACTCACTCTGTAGACCAGGCTGGCCTTGAACTCAGAGATCCGCCTGCCTTCTGCCTCCCAGTTGTTGGGATTAAAGGGGAGTACTGCTGTGCCCAGGGTGAATTAGTTATTTTTAGTTACTCCATTTACAGATCTTTTGGTCAAGGATGTTAGTCATGGAATAAGATCATTGTATATTAATTGTTATCCTTACCCATACTTCTCCCCATACATATTGTTTCATGCAGCTATTGTACAACTGGGCTAATGTTCTTAGTAGGAATTTTAATGCCTTTAGTTTGCTAATCTGAATTTTACAACTCTCAAGAACACAACCTCTCCTTCTGAGTTCTAAGGATGGAACTCAGGCCCGCCAGGCTTTCAAGGCTGGGCCATCTTGTGACTGTTGTAACCCTGGATAAATTATTTACCCTAAGCCTCTCTTTTTCTAACCGTGAAATGGGCACAACGATGCCTACTTCAGAGGGCTGATATAAGGATTAGATGAAATAAGGGGAGTAGACTGCTTAGCACAGCATAAAGTATTAAATTATGCTAATTAAGTACAAATAATACATTTGGCCTTCACGCCTCTTCTTTGGCACAGAGATTAAACGGCGTAACCAAAACTGCACATTAAGTACAGAGTACAGTTGAACAGTCGGCCTTCACCGCTGGTGCCTCCTGACCCCTCCTTGGGGGATTAGCAAATTCCCACTGAGGATCCACAGCAGATGGAGGCGGATGCAAAGGAAATGTCCAGTAACACTAGATCCCACAGTACGGTCCTGGTCTCCGCTGAGGGCCTCTGGGGCCGGCTGATGGGCTTCCCCACGAACCCCCACTTATTATAAGAGACGCGGGAATCCCGCAGAAGCGGTTATGTGTGTTCCCGGAGCGAGGGTGGCCAGGGAGTGGGCGCGCAGAGGGCGAGGTAGTGGCCCCTGGGCGGAGGGTAGACCGACAGGGTGCCGGGACGCCGACAACCCCAGCGCGGCAGAGCTGTGCAGACGACGGCGTCCGGCAGTCGGCACCCTAGGTCGCGCCACGTTCAGAAGGCATCAGGTCCCAGAGGCCCTGGCAATGCCCAGGAACCCGGGCCTGCGCTGCCACTGGCCTCTTTGGGGTAAACAACGCTCCCGCCCCGGGGACAGCGCCGCCCCAGCCGCTGCGCGCACTGGGGCGCTGACAGTTCCACCACCCTCCCACCCCCGCCCGTCCCGCGGGCCCCCCCCACCCGAGATACCTGCGAGACCCCCCATAGCCGCAGTCCCCGGCTGTCGGTAGACCACCGTCCAGACGAAGAAGATGGAGAAGCCGGCCACCGAGCTGAAGCCGGAGTAGGCGGCGCGGAGGCCGAGCTGCAGCCGGGACGGGGCCATGGGGCAGCGCGCGCGCGCGGGGCAGCAGCGGAGGAGCAGCGTCGTCGCCGAGTCACAGGTGCAGCAGGGCCCGAGCTGGAGCCCCAGCCCCAGCCCCAGCCCGAGCCCGAGCCTGAGCCGCCGGCGCCCGGCGCTCCGCCCCCAACCCGCCCCCCCCCCCCCCCCCCCGGTGCCGCCGGCACAGCGCCCTCCCCGGCCGGAGGCCGCTCGCGACACAAGCTTGACCCGGCCACCGCGGCTTGGCAAAGGCCGGCGACCCCTGGTGGAAGAGCAGGGTCCTGAGCTCATCCCCAGACCCCAGCTACCTAGCCGGCAGGCCTGGAAATAAGGCTTTATGCCAGCCAGCTGCAATGGTTACTTTTTAAATTTTAAAATAGGTTTTGAAATTTTTTGAGATAGGGTCCCTCTACGTAGCCTTGGCTGTCTTGGAATTCGCTATGTAGACCAGGCTGGCTTGGAACTCACAGAGACCCTCCTGACTCTGCCTCCTGAGTTCTGGGATTAAATTTTGAATGGGAAACTCATCAGCATAAAAGATTTAAGATTAAAATTTCTAGTTACGATTATAGAAACTAGCCAGGTGTAGGGGCACATGCCTTTAAACCGGCAGGAGCAGAGGCAGCGAGGCAGGCAGATCTCTGTGTGTTCGAGGGCAGCCAGAGCTAGGCAATGAGATCCAGTCACAAAACCAAAACAAACAACAAGGAAAAACCATCAACTGGGTGTGATGGCCCACACATATAATCCTGGCACTTGGGAAAAAAGTGGCCAAGGCAAGGGAGACTCTGTCTGGGAGGGGAAACCAAACCAAACCTGGACAGCTGGTTTGATTCCCTGGCTCCCCCTAAATTAATAAGTAAAATAAAATAAAAAATCTAAAATAATACAGTATACAACTAAGATATTAATTCTTTCCACGGCCCGGGAGGTGGTGGCACATACCTTTAATTCCAGCACTCAAGGGGCAGAGGCAGGCGGATCTCTGGAGTTCAAGGCCAGCCTGGGCTACAGAGTGAGTTCCAGGACAGCCAGGGCTACACAGAAAAAGCCTGTCTCAAAAACAAAACAAAACAAAACAAAAAATTCTTTTTGCCCATACTCCTAACCCGTGAGTCCTCTCCCCCAAGAGTCACACACGTCACACAACATTGCTCCACACACTCCTCACTTTTCCTTTTCGTCTTCACAACTGTCACTCCCAAATTCCTTGTGAGCTTGTCCCAGCCTCTGCAGGGCATCCATGGCAGAATCCCACGGTTCCCACTAGCCCAGCTTCATAAGTGTGTGCCGCTAACAGGAAAAGTCAAAGCAGAAGCCATGCTCTGCACCCCAGGACCCAGAATCCTCTGGCGGGGCCAACCACACCCCTACACCCCCCTCAGTGTAAGAAACTAGAGTTCCTTGCAAACATTTCCTCTCACTACTGCAACAGTTACTACAAACATCATCGTGGTCTAAAGCAACACAAATGTATTACAGACCAGAGGTCAAGGGTCCAAACAGAGGTGTCACTGGACTAAAAGCAAGGAGACTCCCCAGGGAGGTGGCAGGGAGCAGCTGTTTGCCTGCTGTTCCAGGTTCTGGGCAGTGCAGAGCGCTGAGACTGCCCCCCCACCCCCACCCCTCCACCCCCGCCCCTTTCTCTTGTAAGGACAACAGTAATCCAAGCTAATCTCTCCAACTCAAGATCCTTAACTTCCTCACTTCAGCAAAACTCCTGCAAGGTACTCCCAGCTTGCAGGAGCTTGTAGGGACTCAGATGCAGACGTCTTCAGGGCTGCTGTTCTGCCTGATTCGCCCTTCTAGAATATCAAGTTCATGATCAGCAGTGGTGCCAGTTTCGTGGGCACCCACACCTAGTGGAGTGTCCCAAACCCCCTTAATGAACATCTGTTGAACAGATCCCTCTGAATGACTTAGGTGAGCAGTAAAGAACAAGGAAGTGTATCACACACAAGCAGCCCACGTAGGAATGCTCAGTGGCCAAGCAAGTGGTGGAAGCCGCATTTGCCTGGCTCCAAAATAATCTGGGGCTGGGCAGTGGTGGTGGCGCACGCCTTTAATCCCAGCACTCAGGAGGCAGAGGCAGGCGGATCTCTGTGAGTCCGAGGCCAGCCTGGACTACAGAGTGAGTTCCAGGAAAACATATCCAAAGTAATCCCAGTGCCCTTCTTGCTTACTCAAATTCCAATGTTGAAGTGCTTTTGTTTGTTTTGAGTGGTTGGTTTAGGTGCCTTTTGAATTTTGAGACAAGGTCCCACTGTGCAGACGAGGCTGGATTTGACATTGCTTTGTCAGCCTAGGCTGGCTGCAAAGTCAAAACCTCCAGCCCGGCCTCCGGGGTACTGGAATTACAGCGTGAGCCACCACACCTGGCTTGAAGAATTTTTTTTTTTTTTTAACAAGGAATGGTTTTGATGCACAAGTCCATTTCGACCCTCTTGTGGGCGGCAGGTGGAGATGAAGTGTTCATTGCTCAGAGGAACGGAGCCTAGAGGTCCAGAGCACTGCCGGAGATGGCCACCGGGCTAGCCGGGATGGACAATATCCTGGGAATTAGGAGCAGTCTGCATGAAGACAGCCCTGAGGGAAGCATGCACAGTGGAATGTTCTGAAAGCAGCAACAGGTCTTTGTTTTGGTTTGGTTTGTTTTGCTTGTCGCTGGACTGTTGGATTTGAGGGGGAGTGGTGGATTTTGAGCTTGGAGACTGAATATGCAGAGCCTTGCAACATTGCCTCCTTTCCCATGGCCTGGAGTAACTGTGTTCTAGAAATATGGCCTGGTAGTACTGTGGAGAGGGACTGCCTGAGAAAGCCTGGAAGCAGAAAGATCAGTGGGATATGCCCTTCCCACTTCAGTACCGTGGTTACTGGGTCTGTGAAATGGAGACAGACAGCCGCCATACCCACTTCAAAGAGTTCTGAGGAGCAGCTGGTGCTTGGCCAACTCCCTGGCACACCGTGGGTTCTCAGGAAAAGCCAGAAAGCGTAATTAGTAGCAGCCAAAAGCGGCCCTGGCAAGAGCTGGTTCGGGCAGAGAAGAAGGAAAAGAAGGAACCGATTGGTTCTAGAAATAGTTAAGTCACTTTAACCTAGAAGATCAGGTGTTAATTCATTTGCATGGTAGGCAGGAACAAGGAGGGCAGAAGTCCTGTGAGTGTCGGAGGGTGGTGAGTAGCTTGTATGGAGAGTGAAGTTGTGCAAGAAAATAATAAGATGATTATGTAACAGTGGCCTGGGCCCAGGCTGTCCAAAGGGGGCAAAGCTCGGCTGAAGTGTATATGTGTATAGCGAATGTGGGGAAAGTAAGGGGGCGATTAAAAGACTGGAGACGCTAACTCAGGGTCTAGGTCCTCCTCCTAACTCAAAGCTACCCAAAATAACTCTCTGCCGCACAGAAAATAAGTCTCTGTCTGTGCTGTGCAGTGGGGGCCCCTAGTGACATGTTCCCTTTGAGTGTGTGATATTCGGCTAGTCTGACCACGGGGCTTCCACTTACGTCTAAGTTTAAGGAAAATGGCTGCACATGGCTAAGGGGTCACAGCATGAGAGAACACTGCTTGAGATGCTCAGGACTGCTGTTGCTCCATGCTTCTAGAGGGAAGGACGATGACCCCTCCTGGGTCTGTCATCAACTCTCACGTTAAGGAGCTCAACACAGCAATGTACAAGCAAGTCACTAATGCTGTGGCAGAGACTGTCTGTGTCACTATTAGAAAAGGGTCACAAGGCATGAGCTATGCCTGGAGGAGATGAGTTAGACTGTCACAACTAGATTACAAAAAGCTTCTTGTAGAAGAGGCACACCGCACAGTGTGCTGGCTGGTTTTATGTCAGCGTGACACAAGCTAGAGCTATCTGCAGGGATGGGACTCAATTGAGAAAACGCCTCCATGAGATCCACCTGTAGGGCAATTTCTTAATTAAGGATGGAGGGCCCAGCCCATGGTGGGTGGTACCATTCCGGGGCTGGTGGTCCTGAGTTCTATAAGAAAGCAGGCTGAGGGCCAGGCGTTGGTGGTGCACACCTTTAATCCCAGCACTCAGGAGGCAGAGTCAGGCGGATCTTTGTGAGTTCAAGGCCAGCCTGGGCTACCAAGTGAGTTCCAGGAAAGGTGCAAAGCTACACAAAGAAACCCTGCCTCAAAAAAACCAAAAAGAAAGAAAGAGAAAGGAAGGAAGGAAGGAAGGAAGGAAGGAAGGAAGGAAGGAAGGAAGGAAGGAAGGAAGGAAGCTTAGCAAGCCATGATGAACAAGCCAGTAAGCGGCACCCCTCCATGGCCTCTGCATCAGCTCCTGCCTTCAGGTTTTTGTACAGTCTTTAGTTCCTGTCCTGACTTTGTTCAGCGATGAACAGTGATGTGTATTTAGAAGCCAAATAAACCCTTTCCTGCCCAACTTTTTGGTCATGGTGTTTTATCCTAGCAATAGTAACCCTAACTGAGACAAGCAGTGAAGTGTAGGATAATTGAGATCTGCTCTGAAGAGGAAGAAAGGAAGGCCTGTGGAACCGCAAAGCACATGGGTAACACACACACACACACACACACACACACACACACACACACACACGCCTGTCTTCCCACATCAGCTTCTTTCTGTGTCAGAGAGCAGACGCCCATCCCAACCAGGACAGATGCCCTGGTCCCCTATAAAACAGTCACTCTCCTTGTCTACAGCAGAGACCACCAATACCCAAATGCCTCTTCAGGGCACATCACCTACTCTTTAATCCCAGAGCTGATACAGAAATGATGAAAAAGAGGTAGATTATTAAGTCTACTTTAATCCAAAAAATAACTGTTAATCTTTCATACTTTACATCAGTATGGATTTTAGTTTATTGATACAAATTTAAAGTTAATTTTGTTATACTGTATGGATATTTCTACTTTTGTTTAAGTTATTGTGTTTATGCAGTTCATTTTAAAATGTAATATATAGTAAAAAATACAAATTAATAGTCATCTATAATAGTCAAACTTTTAGTCATATTAATTAGGTTTTCTAGATACACAGAGGTATATTTCAGATAGATAATCTTCAGACACATCAAAGACCTACAGAATATGGCATTTAAAATGTTTAAGAACTTAGACAATAAGACATGTCTACTCCTGGCAGCACCAATTACTTCAAAGAGGATGACGGGCATCAAAGAAACTTGTTAAGGAGTTTGCTTACAATGTGGAAAAGGCTAGCCAATTGAGCAAGAAACTGCTCTTACCTGGACTGCTTAACTGTATGTTGTATAAACTGGACATGCAGGACCCATAAGAAAATGACCACTGAACTTTGTCAAAACAAGGCAGGATGGTCCTTCAGGTTTTTGCTTCACATAAGAAACTGCCAGACATTCTGCAGGACACAGAGAAAAGTGACTGATGAATTTTGCCAAAATAGAACAGTCCTTCAAATTTCCTGCTTCACTGAAGTCTGCCAGAGACTCTAGGCCTATAGGCTGAAGATAGATGCCCCAACATATAGAGAAACTTTGGGTGACTGTCCAGGCAGCCAGATGTCTCTGTCATTTCTAGAATTTTGGAAGTTGCTTGCAATGCATTTCTGTTTACTTAGGTAATATTATATCCTTCTGGGGTCTTTGATGGAATTGAAAAGTAGCTAGTTATAGTTTTCCTTAGTTATAGTAAAAGGTAAATTAGATATAAAACTTTAGACTCACAAAGATAGGATAGATGATAGAATATTTTCTTTAATTTTGCCAAATAAAAATAGACTAAGTATTATAACTGCAATTCTTGCTTGATAACTGTTTTGTTATGTGTAATTTTACTACATTAAAGTTAAAACCTTTCTTTTTTATTAGACAGAAAAGGGGAAGTCCTGTGGGATAGTCTTTCTGTACACTGTGAATATGTGTTGCTACTATTGGTTAATAAAGAAGCTGTTTTGGCCTATGGTAAGGCAGGTTATAGCCAGGTGAGATATCCAAGAGAGATACAGGGAGAAGAATTGTTGGTTAAACAGTGCTGCTCCTGGCTGGCTGGCCATGCCAGCAGAGGAGAGTGCTGGAGGAAGAATCACTGCCATGGTTACCTTTTTAGAGCTTTATTGGGGGGTGGGGAAGAGGGAGACAGGGAGAGAGGGAGACGGGGGGGGGGGGGGGAAGAAGAGAAGGAGGTCCAGATGGAAGGAAGGAGCGGAAAGGAAAGAGAGGGATGCACAGAGGGCCCACTTGCTTTTTAGGCTGGGACGCCATCCCAGGCTGATGATGTAATTAAGGACAGAATCCTTGCATCTCAGACTTTCACTTATTATAAAAAAAAAAAGCAGGTAGATGGGAATAGGGGCGTTGTTCCTCTCAAAACTGCTTCCAGCTGACTTTTGGATGTCGGTTGACTCTGGGGGGAATGGAGAAGGGAAGTTTTCTGAGGTAGACAGGCGTTGTGGAATGCTGTCTGTCATCTGTTTGCTCTGGAGACATGTATCCCTCTTGGCTGTGGCTGGGAACTTGCTGTTTGACAAGATGTTGATCTCTGGACTCCGTTTCTGTGGTGGTCCTGTACCATTAGCTGAACAGTGAGTTAGAACAGGGAACTGGGAAGTGAAAAGCTTGTGGTATGTGAGAATTTATTTTTTGGAATTAGGGACAAGGCAAAGATCAGGGCCCTGTCTGTATGCACATGAGAATGAGTGGATGGAGTTAAGGTGAGTTAGGGCGAGTTGAAGAAACCACCTAAGCCCGCCCATGTGGTGGTAATCTAATTGTACTGAAATATTATTTTGATTGTATGTTAATAAATAAAGTTGTCTGGGGGTCAGAGCTATTAGAGCCATAGCAAGAGTGTGGCGGTGGTGGCACACACCTTTAATCCCATAGATATCTGTGTGTTCAGGGATATAGCCAGCATTGGAGACATATGCCTTTCAGACCTAGGGGGCTGTACATTCAGACAGTGACGAGGCAGTCACGTGTTTGGGTTTACAACCAATGAGAAGGCAGAACAACATACTATAAAAAAAATGAACAGACAGGAAGTAGGTCTCTTTTGTGAAGCTGGGACAGCAGGAGGAAGGGTGAGATTTTAGCTCTGAGCTCTGACCTCTCGGCTTTCTCCTTTACATTGTTTCTGTGTTTCTTATTTAATAAGACGGTTAGTTACATCTATATGCCCATTTGAGCCCGCCCACTGCCGGCGGAAGGCAGACAGAAAAGGTTGCACGTGGCAAACACAGAAGTGGAGAAGGAGAAGGGTTTAGAGCTTTAGCAGAAAGCTTGGAGATAATGTAACTCTTATTTGCCCATTTGCTGGCAGAAGTTCCCATGACGCTGTTATGTGGCCAGGTTTACACTGTGCCCGCCCCTATCTGCCAATGTAGGTGGTAAATGTATCGTATCTGCCCCTTTGTCCCATGGCTGTAGCCGAGAGAAAAATAAAAAATTAAAATAACAAACCGGGATCAGACTCCTATCTCGGGCGTCCCCGAGAGTGACGAGAGATCTAAGAATCAGCTCAAGTTCGACATCCTCTTCATCAAGGGATGGGAAGGGCTGCGGCTGCACTGCAGTTGATCCACCCGGTAGACCCGAGACAGCATTGACCCCCCTCATCAGGAGCGAAAATGTGCCTGCCGTTGCCAATACAGCCCGAGGACAACCCCCAGGGTGTCTGTCGCAAAGAATATAGCTCAGACTACAGCCGCGAGAACGGCGGACTCACTGTGGGGAAGAATCATGGCGGTAGCAGCAGTGGAAGCTGTGTAGGGATCCAGCGGAGGTGAGGGACGCATGTGTGCTTGTGGTCTCGCGGTCTCACTGGATGGGGGAGGAGGTGGCAAGCGGCAGTAGTCAGCAGGTCCTTGGTGGTCTAGCCTGGGTTTCGGCACCAATGTTGGCTAAACGGCGCTGCCCCTGGCTGGCTGCCACCCGCAGTGGCCATGCCAACGGAGGAGAGTGCTGGAGGAGGAATCACAGGCCATGGTTACCTTTTTAGAGCTTTATTGGAAGGGGGGAAGAGAGGGAGAGAGAGAGAGAGAGAGAGAGAGAGAGAGAGAGAGAGAGAGAGAGAGAGAGAGAAGAGAAGAAGGAGGTCCAGATGGAAGGAAGGAGCGGAAAGGAAAGAGAGGGACTCACAGAGGGCCCCCTTGCTTTTTAGGCTGGGACACTGTCCCAAGCTGATGACATAATTAAGGACAGAATCCTTACAAGAGTCAGGGCAGACACCATCCAGCTGCCCAAGGAGCAAGATGTCAGCAGACTGATAATGTCATGGCTATGTGGCAATATATAGTATAATACAAATGGGTTAATTTAAGATGTAATAGCTAGCTAGCAATAAGCCTGAGCCATAGACCAAACAGTGTGTAATTAATATTAAGCCTCTGACTGGTTGTTAGGGAACAGGCGGGCAGGAGAGAACTCAGGAGGCAGAGGCAGGCAGGTCTCTATAAGTTCTAGGTCAGCCTACATAACAGGTTCCAAGACAGCCAGGCATACATAGAGATACTGTCATATATATATGCTATATGACCTGCTAGGTGCATCTGAGTTGAATCAATGAATGCCACGGATTCTTGAGCAGTGGACTGCAGGCAGAAACAGCATGTGCCATTTCTAGGCAAGACTCATAAACATCTCCTATAGGTCCTGAATTCCCTCCTTCTACTGATGACCCCAGAGGCTGTATAAAAGTGTTAAGTGTTGAAAGACTGACTCTGTAGGTCAGGAGATTGGGCAGATGCAGTCCTTCTGTCTCCCCAGGTCTTCACTGGATCCTACAATGACTGTGGTACATCTTTATTGGGGGCACGGCTGAGATTTGGGGGTCGCTTTTACCATTGGTCTTATCATCATGCCACTTCCGCCATCTAAAGAACACTTGTCTTGACCTCTGGTCTCTAAAGTTACTTTTGAACTTTCCCACCGATGTCAGTAACTCCCTTTTGCGGACATCCTGCCTCCTAAGAAATTCCTTCCTTACCCGCCCCCAAGGCACATACCAGACATTTTTCCTCCTCTGTAGTACTAGGGCTACACCCATTGAGCCATCTTCCAGACAACTGAGCTAATGGCCTCCTCCTCTCTACCTGAATTCCTCACGGAGGAACCTCTGATGTTCTCTGGGGGCACATCCTTGTTTCCCGAGGCTCCAACCTCGTGTTACTCACCAGCCTCCTCTGTCCCTCACTCTCTCTTGCAGCACCTTAGCAAACCTAGTTGAATCTACCCTGTCCTCTGTTCGCATCCCAGGGCCAACATCATGACCACCTACCACAGCCTCTTAGCTGACCCCAGTTTGCTCATTTCCCTTTAAATCCTGTTTCTGCCCAGTACCACAATATAGTACTCCTGCCCTCAATCCTTGCGTAGCTTCCCATAGCTCATAAATAAACTGATTGTCATAGATAAACACCTTGTCAGTTCCTATCGGCTTTGTTGGCTCACTGAGGTTTCTTTAAACCTTTCTTGAAGCCTTGGCACTGCGTGTCCAGAAAGCTCTTTGAAGGCTTCTAATATTGGTCATCATTCTGAAGAACCAGTTTGCCCCCATTTTAGGCTTAAAAAACATCTTATAGGAAGGGAAAACTACGTTCATTCCTGTTTATGATTAACTCTGTTTCTCAAGGATTGGGCTGTGCCCCACCTATAACCTTAACTACAGATGGTTCTACCCTGTCTGTTCCAGGAAATGGCAATGATGTCTTTGTTTCCAAAAGTTGTTTATAACCATCTTGCAACCCGACCTTTGTTTCAAAGGGTTATTTGTCCACCTCTGACGAGCTTGTTATGATGACTAGTTGTTAGGACTACCTTGTTATGCCCACCTTGCGACCATGTCTTTGTTTCAGGAGGTCATTATGACTAACTTGTTATGCTTGTGTTCTGCTCCTGAAACCCCGCCTATTTTGCCCACCAAACCTCCCATTTGTAAACTCCCCACCCCTGAGCTATAAAAGCCTTGTCTTCCTCACATCCAATGCTGACCTCTCCAACCCTGCCTTAGGGGGAGGCAGCCTTTGTATATGAATAAAAAAGCTTGCTTTAATTAACAGCTTGCTTTAATTAATTGGCCATCATGAGTTGGTGGTCGTCTCTTCCCATATTTGGAATGAACACAGTCAAGGCTCAACTCAAATGTTCCTTTGTCAGAAAGGCTATTTCAGACCCCCTCTCTAAAACAGGATACCCCTCTAACACTTGCCACTCTATTAAGGGTTCCAGGGATTGAACTCTGGTCATCAGGCATGGCAGCAAGCATCTTAAATCTCTAAGGCATCTTGAGGGCTGACTTTTCCTGCTTTACAAATAAAAGCCATACATCCCAAGAAGCCTGTCAGTCTAGAGCAGTAGTTCTCAACCTGTGGGTCACGACCCCTTTTGAGGAGGTCGAACGACTTTTTCACAGGGGTCACTTACGACAAACAAAACACAAGTATTTACATTTTGATCCATAACAGTAGCAAAATCACAGTTATGAAGTAGCAACAATAATAATTTTATGACTGGGGGTCACCACGACATGAGGAACTGTGTTAAAAGGGTTGTAGCATTGAGAGCCCTGGGCTAGAACAAGCCATAATGATTAGTCCTGTTTCCCAGGGGCCTAGGTAGGAGGAACTCGGCAATAACTAAGGGAAAGACAGACTAGCTGTCCATACAGAATTATTCCATCCTGGCTCTAGGGGGCAACCTTCCCCAGCCTTGAACTTTCATATTCAGCTACGCAGGTCCACTAAAACCTTGTAGACCTAAATTTAGCTTGTGAGTTTTCTTAGATTCTTCTGCCCAGATCTCTTACCTCATCACGCTGTCCTCCCTTATCCCCAAGGAGTTCAGAACTGAAGGCCTTGGCTATGGCAACCCAATGCTGTGCCTGACTCAGGGAAGGGGAACCTAGCTTCCTCTCTCTCCACTTCTGTTTGTTTGTTTGTTTGTTGAGACAAGGTTTTTCTGTGTAGTCTTGGCTGTCCTGGATCTCCCTCTGTATACCAGATTGGCCTTGACCTCTCAGAGATCTGACTGCCTCTGCCTCCTGAGTTCTGAAATTAAAGGTGTGTGCCACCATGCCTGTCTATCTCTCTCCACTTCTGTATCGCCATCCTGGTCCTGAGGTCAGGCCTGTGGACCAGAGAACTTCAGAGAGAACTGGCTCAGAAAGGAAGCTGTGGGAAGCTGTTCGCAGGGAGGGTCCCAGTCACTGAGCACCCCAGCTTTTGAGGCTCGAGGAATATCTTGGCCTTAGAATGCGGCCCCACAGGGCTGGTGTGACCGTCTGCTCCTAGAACAGGATCTCAGAGCTGGACTGGAACTACTTGAAGTCTCTCTTCACAATGAGGCCTCACTTCTCTGCCTGCCTGGGAGCCTAGAGCTCTGTTCTCAACCTCAACCTAGAGTGGTGGTTCTCAGCCTTCCTAATGCTGCCGCCCTTTAATACAGTTCCTCATGTGGTGGTGACCCCAACCATCACATCATTTTCATTGCTACTTCATAACTGTCATTTTGCTCCTGCTGTGAACTGTAATTTTTCCCCTGTGTTTTCTGGTGGTCTTCAGGTGACTCCTGTGAAAGGGTCATTTGACACACACACACCCCTACAAAGAGTCGCCACCTACGGGTTGGGAGCCATCAGCCTAGAGGTTCCTTCAGAGGCCGGGAGGATGAGTGAAAAGATGCCAGTCAGAAGCCACAGTCATTCTGACCGAAGCTAAAAGGGCATCAGAAGGCAGGGGATGATGTTACAACCACGGTAGCCACCCAGGGAGAGCATGGTGAGGCCCCAGCCACAGGACCCGTCTGAATCTCCCCTTCCCTTTCCTTGGGAGGATGGAATGTTGACGTATGGGAAGCAGAGGGCAGGTAAGTCCTGTGTGTGCCTCAACATGGACTGCGGCCTGGGACCTATGGCGCTGATTCACTTGGGTGAATCAGTCCGGTGAGTCCCCTGAGGCTGAAGGGGGCGGAGGAAGAGTCAGGCTGTAGCTGTGAGGTGGAAGGACAGTCACCAAAGCCTGGCACACGGAATGATGAGGACTCACACCCACCGAGACTGGAATCTGGGATGGGTTCATTACAAGAGCAGGCAGATCCCTGGTCATGAGGGCAGGGGTGAGTCAAGGACTAGACATTGGTTGATCTCTTGCTTCTTCCAGAGTAGGGACCCGAGAATGGCACCTGAGGGAGGTCTAAGTGGCCATGCTTGATGACCCCTTCTGGAGGGGGAAAGGATGCGCCAGCGATTTGGGGGCTGGGGGAGGGGAGGCAATAGAAATACAGCTATGCCATAAGCTGGGTGGGAAGGAACAAAGATAGACCCATGGGGGAGCCACAGGGGAGGTGGAAGGGACCAGTGGAAGGAAAGAGGGAACCTCACTGTCACCTCTCACATCAGAGCGCGCGCGTGCACACACACACACATACACACACACACACACACACACATACACACACACATACACACACATACACACACACACATACACACACACATATACACACATACACACACACATACACACACATACACACACATACACACACACATACACACATACACATACACACACATATACACACATACACACACACACATACACACACACATACACACATACACATACACACACACATATACACACATACACACATACACACACACACATACACACATACACATACACACACATACACACACACATACACACACACACACACACACACACACACACACACACACACACACTGCTTTGAGCATAAGCGATACAAAGCATGGATTCAGCAGAATCACTGTAGCAGGTAAGAGGTTTGCAGCGATTCCGTAAGCCATTTCCTGCTCAGTGACCACTGATTTCTCCCCCAGAGGACCCTGGGAATAGTGTGTAGCAGGCTGAGTTCCAGGAACGGGGCAGGGACTATGGAGCTCCAGGGGGAGCCTGTCTTAATTAGGGTTTCTACGGCTGCAATGCAACACCATGACCAAAAAGCAAGCTGGGGAGGAAAGGGTTTATTCAGCTGACACGTCCACATTGCTGTTCATCAATGAAGATGTCAGGACAGGAACTCACACAGGGCAGGAACCTGGAGGCAGGAGCGGATGCAGAGGCCATGGAGGATGCTGCTTATTTACTGGCTTGCTTCCCTTGGCTTGCTCAGCCTGCTTTCTTATAGAACCCAGGACCAGCAGCCCAGGGATGGCCCCACCCACCATGGGCTGGGCCCTCCCCTATTGATCACTAAATGAGAAAATAAATCCCTTGCAGCATTTCCTCAACTGAGGCTCCTTCCTCTCTGATGACTCTAGCTTGTGTCAAGCTGACCCAGGGAACCAGTCCGTACAAAGCTTGATGCGGGTAGGACACCTGCAGGGGAAGCAAGTGAGCCCTGGCTGCATTCTGTAATGGCTCCCAGGCCCATTAGGGCACGTCTGTGAAAGCCTGAAGAGTCTGGGCAGTCAAGGAGGTCAGGCTAGCATTCCAGCCACTCCTGCAATGTGTCTACATGGAGCATGTGACTGCCCGCCCCCTCCCCCTGAAGAAGAACCCTGAGGAAGAGGAGGAGGAAGAGGGTGAGGCTGGGGAGCAGAGAGAACTCCCTGTAGTCCTGAGGTTTTGGGAAGTCTGAACAGCTGAGACGGCTGTCCATCCCACGCATGGTCATCTGTGGCAGTCCATCCCAGGCGTGGTCGTCTGTGGCAGTCCAATCCAGGCATGGTCTTCTGTGACGGTCCAACCCAGGCATGGTCGTCTTCTGCAGTGGTCCATCCCAGGCGGTCTCTCCGTCGGAATTACAGACTTCCCTTTGGCTCTCTGCTTCCTTCTCTGGCTTCCATCTTTGCACCTCCCCTGGTTTCTGATCAGGGCCTCTCTGAAGGGAGGAAATGGGCAGTGGATCTGGTGCCAGGAAGTCTTGGACTGTGCAACTTCCTCTCTGGCCCCAGCATTTCCTGAGTGGGATTTGGGGGCAGGACTGGGGCAGGTCTGGTGCTGGAAAGAGATTCTATTCCTGGCCTGAATGCCAACTTGTCTTCATTGCCCTGTTCCTCCCTCCCCTGACCCCAGCCAATACTCTGGGGACAACTGAAGCAACCCAGCAGGCCGGCCTGTGACACAGGACAGGGTATTTCATGAGGTCCACCTCACAGGACTTCTCTCCTGGGTCCTGCAGCCACCACCCTGCCAGCAGCCAAAAGCAGACAGCAGGGAAGGCTGGGCAGAGTCCAAAGGCTCAGCATAGGTGAGGACGGGAACAGCTGAGCCACAGGCTAAGAAAGTCTGGGAACACTGGGGGAGGGACCCTGGGAGAAGGGGGTGGTCTGCAGGTGACCAGGTGGTCAGCTGTGGGGAGAAGGGGAGCCGGGTCAGCCGAGGAAGGCAGAAGGGACGGGAAGGAGGGGAAGCGGCCACCACTGGAGTGGCCATTTCTGAGCACTGACCATTCAAGGTCAAACAGGATGTCTCCAGAGCATTTGGCGTGTGTGTGTGTGTGTGTGTGTGTGTGTGTGTGTGTGTGTGTGTGTCCCCTTTCTCCGTTTCCCCTCCTCCTTGAGAAGCAAAAGCCGGGACTAGGAAGAGGTGGCTCTCTTCTGCATATTCACGTAACACAAGTTTTCTGAGTAACTGGCCTGCTCTCTGCTGCAGGCACCTCGAGACTTAAGCCTTGTGTCTTCCGTGAGCCTGTCCTCTCCCACCGGCTCTCCATCCTTTGGTCTTCATCTCAGGTCTTTTCAGTGATGGTTTCCCTGCCCCTCTCTCACCCACCAGGATCTTGAGCACCAGCTGGAAGCATGTCCAGTCCCCAGACCTGCCTGTAAACCCTGCCTGCCCATTTCCCCAACTTAGGGAAGGCAGCGGCCAGCTTTCTTCTGCTCACATCACTGCCCAAAGTGGCCCACGAGTGACTGGCTCTGACCTGTTAGTCCTAGGAAGGTTTGGCTTCGCGCCCATGGACATTCCAGCTCCCTGCTTCTGCCCCCCACCCCAGGAATGGGCAGGAGAGGAGAGGAGTAACTGAACTGGAACCACTCCTGAGAGAAGGAGCCTAGGAAAGGATTGAGAGGACTTTACAGAGCCAGGAGGCAGAGTCCAGATAAGGGGGGCCTGGGTGCCTGTCTTCATCTTTCCCCATGATAGCTTAGCGATAGCCAAGGCAGAAGTCCAGAGACCCTGGGAGGGGGCTGGCATCGGGCATGAACTCCTCTACTGTTTATTTAGGGTTGCTCTCCAAGCTGCCTCTTTTCTGCAGTCCCTTTGAAGGCCAACAGTTAACAACTTCTTCCACCCTCAAATGATGTGGCCTAAGCTTGTGAGTGACGTCAGCAGCACGGGACATGGGAGAGGAGGGAATAAGGAAGCATGAAGGAAGAGAACACCTTGAAAACAAACGGACTGAATCAGCCCTTCTCACTGCCCCACATCTGCAGGTCCACAGCAGGCAGCGCCTGGTTTCCAGGGTTCCCCTTGACTTCATCTCCATCTGTAATCACGAAGCAAAGCGAGCAATTCTTTATTCCAGATGCTATGCTGATTAGGGAGACCGACCAGATTAGTGTGGGAGGGAGATGAAAGGATAACCCCACTGGACTTTATGTTCCCAAAACCTGGGTTGGTTGGGTTTTTTTTTGTCTGTCTGTCTCTCTCTCTGAGGCAGGGTCTCTGGTAGTCCAGGCTGGCCTTGAACTTGCTATGTAGCTGGTGACAACTTTGGATCCTTGATTCTCTTGCCTCCTCCACTTCCCCAGTGCTGGGATTATAGGCATGTACCACAACTCATGCATTCGGTGCTGGGGCTGGAGTCCAGAGCTCTGTGCATGCTGGGCAAGTGCTCTATCAACTGGGATAGCCCACCAGCCTGTTCCCAGCGATTGGGGGTGGCATCTGCTACCCAGACTTACAGCACCATTCCTGGCAACTGTGGTAAATGTCAAATGGATTCGAGATTTTTATTAATGACCCTGAGGGACGACACTGAAGGATGAGGGAGGCAAGGATGAGGGAGGCGAGGCAGGGGTAGCCATCGCCATCAAGCGCACGCGCCGCGCCGGGGCGGAGGGGGGGGGAGGAGTTGAATACACACCCAAGGGTGTCCCTACAATTTGCCATCAGGGTAACCTTCGGCACATTTCTTCACCTCTCTGTGCTCCACTTCCCTTACTTGCAAATAAAAGCTGTACGGGAAAGAAAATGGCATTTACGAGAGCTACCTCTAAGATGAGTGGGCTGCCCACAGTAACTGCTGAGACCACCACTGGGCTGGAGCAGCCGCCCTGGGGAAAGGAGAGGCGTGCTATTGGTTGAACCAACCACCCAGGTGCCTGATTGGCTGGAGGAGAAGGGCGCTACCTTACAGGTTTCTTGCTTAGACAGTGGCAGGACTCCAAGAGCTGAGAGGCCCAAGCAGGGGGAGGAGCCCCCTGGGGCAGGAAGGGAGTGCTGGACACGTGGAGTTTTGAGGCTCCAGCACAAATCCAGGAAGCTGTGGGCTCAGTGTGTGCAAAGTCAGCCAAAAGGGCTGGCGGGAAGAGACACAGTCTCGAGTCAGAGCCCGGTTCTCAGAGCCTCCTTCAGCAATCCCACCTCCATGCCCAGTACCCAGGAGAGCTACCACATTCACCTCAAGAGACAGACAGGGTCCTAGGGGACCTGTATTCAGGCTGAAGCTCACTGAAGGGACAGCCTGTTATCAAGTGGATTTGATGTGCCTCTCACTCACATCACCTGTCTGTTCCTCTCTGAGCACCAGAGCCAGAAGGCCTAGGGCATTCTCATCTTTAAAGTCGGACTGCACAGATTCAGTGACCCCTTGGGTAGAATCACTCAGTGCCCTACTGCTCTCCAGTTGGAAGACCTTGAGCACATTATTTAACATCTTGGAGCCTCAGCTTCCCCATCTGAAAAATGGGACAATGATAATGCCATTTCACAGGACAATTAGGTGGATGTATATGAAGTATTAAGAACAGGGCCTAGTACACGCTAACTCTAATTATTATTTATCTGTCAAAGACACCTGCCGGGCATGTAATGACAGCTGGGGAGGGTGGATGCCGCCACAGGACACGGCATGATCACCTCCAAGATGAGCCATCTGGCCTGGGCGTCTTCTTCAGACCTCCTTCCCCATCCCTGGACCCTGTGGGTCTCAACCTCAATGGAACATCTAATGAGCAGTAATTGCACTGGCTAGGTCCCTCCCCTCAATCCCGAGAAGACCCACAGCACTGGCAGGCGGCAGGAAACCTGACTCCCGCTAAGAAGGGACATCTAATCCTTTGGGTGGCTCTGGCCAGCAGTGACGAGGTAAGCCCAAAAACCAGCATCGTGGCTTCCTAGGACGGAGAGGATGAGGGCAGGATGGGGCCAATAAGTTTGGGACAGTCATTGTCATTGTTGCCCATTTGAACGTCTTTCTTCGGCTGCTTCCTGTGTATTCAGTACTTCTCTGGTGACAAACAAAGGCAACATGAGAAAAAGAGTTTGAATCACAGTGTGAAGGTCCAGGCCACCAAGGAGAAGGCGCGGTGACAGGAGCATTAGCTGGTCACTTCGCACTGGCAGCCAGGAAGGGTGAACGTGGCGCTCAGCTCACTTTGGCCTTTTCGTTCACGGAGGGACCCTGGTCTGCGGGGACGGTGCTGCCCTCATTCACAGTGGGTCTTCTCTCTAAAGACACCTTCAAAGGTGCCCAGAGGTTTGTCCTCAGGTGCTTCTGAATCCTGTCAGATGGATAATGAATATTAGTGTCATTTACCCTGCCCGGCCCTGGCTGCCACACACACTGTCCCTTCTTGCATCTTAGTACCTGCTCACAAGGCATTGCGGTCTAGAGAATGACAATATGGCAGAGAGAGCATACGCAGGCCATCCTGGGGGCGAAGCAGAGCCAGACAGCCTGGATAGGATTGTCACTGGGTAGGGAACAGAGCCAGGAGCATGGTTAGATCAACAGGTAAGCAAGTGTCCTATCTCCTCTCTCAGCGTCTTTTCCCTCCTGCCCTAAGTGGGGCAACAGGAATAGGAAAGAGGGAATTTCCTACTCCACAGTCAGTTCCAGGGAACTCTTTTGCAAGACCTTCTAGGCATCCTGAGTGGCACCACGGAACCCCCCCAAACCCCAACTCTTTCCCTGAAATGCTACCCATTTCCTATCCTTTTAGGCCAAGTATCCAAGCCGTTCTCTAAGTTCTAGGAACTTGAGTTGTGGGCTGGACTCCTTCCCAGGTTCCCTTCTTTGCTCAGAGGAGCAGGGAAATTTTCACTAGTGTGTCTCAAAGGGTGGGCACCACAGATGACCTGAAAATGTTTGTCCAAGGTACAGATTTTCTGTTTCATGCCAGTAAGATGGAATCAGAATCTGAGGAGTTAAAACGTCCATGCTAATATGCCCCAGGGAGAGAAAAATTGTTGAGAGACACATACCCACTAAAATTCAGGTTTTTAATGATGATTAAAATTCTTACATCAAGAAATCAGTTCTGGGTGGAAATGGGCTTCTATGCTGGATTTAGCCCCCACCCCTCCCCCAGATTTAATGGCAGCGGGGAAGGAGAAGAGAAGGGGCGAGGGAGAGTTCTAGAACGCTGGGGGCGGGACCTGTGCCTTCTGCTAAACCCTCATTAATGTCCTGAGCAATTACCAGGCGTCACGGAAATCGCTGTCCCAGGTCACATTCTCTGTCCACTCGGAAGCAGGCGTGAGTGAGGCGAAGTGCCCGCCATCTGTGTGTCGGTGGAAGTGAGACCCAGGGGGTGTGGGGGCCTCTGCCTTTACCTAGCCCGGCATAGGGGAGCACTAGGGGGTGAGAGGCGTGGCCCTCTGAAGTCCAGCCTGCCACAAATCCAAAGCCTGGCCAATCCACGCATCCACGCGACCCTCTCTCCATCTGGAATGCGGTCGCTCCCCTCCAGCCTCAACTTCCCAAGCCGCAAGATCGAGAGGGCAGAGGTGGGAAGCCAGGCAGCGGGATTCCCCACAGGAAGGCTGCCTAGTTCCAACCCCGAGCTGCCGGAGACCCTGAATCCAAACGGGAGGCCGGACGCCCCTGGCCAGGAAGCAGCCCCAGCCCGGATTTCCCTCTCGGGTGGGGCGGCCATGACTCACTCCCTCCCCCTTCCCTAGTTTCCTTGTTTGCATTTCTCCTCCTGGCCACGTGGCGGCGGGTGCAGCCTTCACGGGCCCCTAACCCCGCACCGGGGCTGCGACAGGGGCTTCCACCCGAAGGCACTTCCTACCCGCTGGGGCTTCGGGTCCGGAGCCCTGAACCCACTGACGCAGTCCCAGGTAGGGACTCCATCAGCTGTGGGTCCGGCCCCTTCCCCGATGTCCACCCCTACCGTAAAGCCGGTGCCTGTTCCCCGCCCCCTCGGCTTGTCCCGGGGAGGGGAAGGGGCGGGCAGCGCAGGGGGTGTGACAGCTCCCGCCCGGATCAGTGCCAGCTGCAGCTTCGCTTGAACGCCCTGTGCCAGCTGGCTCTTACATCTGGGACGGAGGCGGAGGCTCGACGCTCTTAGTCTTTGGGGAGGGGTGGGGGTTCCCCCACGCCCCCCACCCCACCCCCCAGCCCTCTACTCACCCAGGGCGAGCCCCTCTGCCTAGCCCGGCGTCTTGCTACTCCGGACGACCTGTCCTGCTGGGAACTGGCCCGGGTGTCGCTGGCACCCACACCCCTCCAGGATTCCCGGGGCAGAGCTGTGCTGGAGCGCGCCAGGGATCCTCCAGCCTCTTGCTAAGAGCGTGCACCGCTGTGTGAGCTGGAGAAGAAACATGAAGGTGGGTAAGGTGGGGCCGGGGTTAGGGCCAAGGAAAGCTGCTGGAAAGGGCGGGAGAGGAAGCCGACACGTGGGGGAGTTTGGGTGGGAGAGGGTGGCGGGGAGGAGAGTTTGAGGCGAAGCTGCTTCTGGGGAGCTGGCTGGTGTGCATCCAGCCTCTCAAGCCGGGAGAGGTGGCCATGCCTGCAGGACGCGGGCAGCGAGGCGGGGCAGAATTCCAGCGAGACTGAGAAGGGCCCCGTCTTTGTGAGCCAGCTGGAGACCCCTAGGTGCGCCAAGCCAGCAGGACCCGGGGCAGGTCTTCCTGTCCCTCCCCCGGCTCCTGGCAGGCTCTGCCGCACCTCCGCCTGAGCAGTCCAAGTCCAGAGGACGCTAAGCCTGGGCTTGGCAGGGTGGAGGTTCGGCTCCTCCAGCCGGATGACCGGCTGTCGACTTTTCTCCTCACCTCGCAGGTCAGCTGGCCAGGTGAGAACCACTGGCAGGTGGGCCCGGCTGTGGTGGAGAGTCCGGCGGTGGGGACGCCGCCGGTGGGAAGTCTCCCTGACGTGGTCCCCGAGGGCACGCTGCTCGATATGGTGCTGAAGAGAATGCACCGTCCGCGGCGCTGCTCCTACCAGCTGGTGTTCGAGCACAGGCGGCCCAGCTGCATCCAGGGACTTCGCTGGGTGAGTACCCTCCAGCGGCCAGGCTGAACCAGGGCTGGGCTGGGCTGCCGTGCTGGGGGGCCCGCCAGCTTGCTGCCGGCGTGCAGAGGAAAACGTTTGGGTACTTAGAAGAAGGCAGGGCCGCTTGGTGGCCGTGTGTGTGGCTGATCACGGAACTGGAGCCTGTGTGTCTGTGGGTAGGGTGCCCCGTGTGTGAGGTGTGCTGGGCTGTACCCCCCAGTAGGGCTTTATCGTTTATCCGTCGCCTCCGTGTGCCAGGCGTTGACTTAGGTGTTGTGAGTTCTCTCTGGGTGGCAGCGGGAGATGGGCGGCCAGGTCAAGTGGGGGTAAAATTAGCTTGGTTACTGTTCTTGACACATCACCGTGGCAACGGTCTCCTTTAGTGAACAATTGAACTGGACTGAATCTGTTTCTTTTCTCCCTCTCTCCTGGGGTGAGGCATTTGTGTGGATAAAGCCTGGCACCGGGCCACCACGGGGACTGAAGAGGGTTCGGAGTGGCTAATGACTGCCTAAGGAAGGGGATGGGGAGGAGAGGGGCTAGTGGGATGGGGTGGGGTGGGGTGGGGTGGGGTGGTAGGAGCCAGTCTTGAGAGGTAGTCTCTTCTCTCTTCCCAGCCACCAGGCTTGACGGTCCTATCTGTATGCTGTGTATATCCGTGTGTGTGGTGTGTGTGTGTGTGTGTGTGTGTGGTGTGTGTGTGTGTGTGTGTGGTGTGTGTGTGTGGTGTGTGTGTGTGGTGTGTGGTGTGTGTGTGTGTGTGTGTGTGGTGTGTGTGTGTGGTGTGTGTGTGTGTGGTGTGTGTGTAGGGGGCAGAGGGTACTGAACTTAGTGAAGGCTTGAGAGAAAGCAGGAATGGGTTACAAACTGGGAAAGGGTCCTCTCTCACCAGCAAGTCCCTTTGAGTAGCAAAACCATCACCTCCTTTTCCTACCTCGTCCAAACACTGTTTCCATTTCGAATAAAGGGGGCTGGGTTGAGGGAGCCCCAGGTGGGTCTAGGGGAGGAGCCCCTCTGCACTGGAGTTGACTCCGTACTTGCCTTTCTCTCCCTGGGTTTTTTCTAATAGTGTGTGTGTGTGTGTGTGTGTGTGTGTTGGGGGGCTGCCTCTACCCCACCTCCCCACGCAGGCTCTGGGCCACAGTGGTAGTTCCTGCTGGTTTCTAGTCGCCTGCAACCCTCCCTCCGGCCTTCCCCTTCAGGCTATAATTACTTGTGCGTTTCCTGTCCCCTTCCCAGCTTGGAGAAGCTAGGTAGGAGGTGGGGAAGGTCAGTTACCAGGACAATGAGGTCACTGGGGAATCTCCTGGGATCCAAAGCCAGGGAGAGGGTGGAGGAAGTCGCCGGCCAGTCTCCTAACTCCCCCAAGACTTCAGAAAGGAAGGAGAAGCTTGCATGGGAAGCTGGAAACATGAAAGTGGGGGCTGCTGGAATGTAAACAGGGTCAAAGGTCCAGAGACAAGGCCCACCTCTGCCATTCATGGGGGCGAGGGGGGAGGGCTGATAACTAAAGTGTTTAGGTTTCTAGGGCTAGAGACCATGGTTCCCCAACTCTCTATCATGCTCATCCCTGAGGGGTGGAGCGAGGTGGGACCAGTCGACCTTTGCCTGAGTTTAGGAGCTCTCTGGCCTCCTTCGAGGCTGCACCTCTTGACTCTCTTAAGGCTCCTTTGGCTCATGAAGTGTTCCCGTAAGGGAACAAGCCCCAGCAGGGTGTGAGCGTGTCCAGGGTGAAGAAGGTGAGCCCAGAGCCCAGGAAGACAGGGCTGGGCTGTTCAGGCTACACCCACCTCTTTAGAAAGCCCAGGAGAAAGTGGGTTTCAACTTTCTGAAGTTGAGTTCATCAGAGACCAGGACAAGAGGGGATGAAAGCCGGGTACACACAGCGGGGGGTGGGGGTGGAGGGGGTGGGGGGGCAGCTCTCAATTAGATGCAGAAAGGACTTACCAACTACAGCCGTGTTGATACAGCGCGGGGTGACAAACACTTCTGAAAAACATGAGGGAGAGATGAAGTCTTGTATTATATGAGAGAGCAGGAGAAAGAGCGTGACCTTGGGTGAGCCCCCCAGACTCAGGAAAGCTTGGAATGATTCTATTCGTATGACAATTTGGGGGGGGGACGGGGGACGTAGCTTTATCCCCAGAACAAATCCATCCAAATAATGACGGTGGCTAAGAGTCACACTCCTTGTGTCCCGTGCCCTGTACCAGCTACATCTTGGTCTCATTAAATACACTCAGCAGCCTGGTGGGATCAATGCCAGTGGTTTCATCTTACAGATGTGAAAAGGGACGCACAGAGAGGTCACGCAGCAGGCAAAGGGCTGCCCAGCTGCCGAGTGAGTGGCCGAGCTGGGCTTCGTACCCAAGATCTACCTGCAGAATAGCTTTGACCCCCTCTGTGTCCCTGCTCCATGCACACCCTGGCCTAGGACCTTAGCGGGGACCGAAGGAACTGGTCTGGTGGGTCTCCACGAGGTCTGGCTCCCTGACTGACTGTCCTTCCAGCCAAGCTCCGATTCTCAGTGACAGGGAAGGAAGGGGTGGGGCAGGCCATCAGACTACTGTCAGCAGCCCCTTCCCACCTCCAATCCTCCCTGCCCTCAGCTGAGAAGCGTTGGTTGGTAGGTCATCACTTGACCCACACCAGCCATTTACTTTCCAACTGAGAACCTCAAAATGATACTCAAGGGTCATGAGATCAAGACCAGGGCCAGCCACAGCCCGTCCGTCAAGGCGGCGGGAACACATAAGTGAGAAAGCTGGACTACGGCATTAACGTTTGCCAAACAGTTTCTGTGAGGCAGGCACCATTCCATGGCCTTGAGATTATTAGCCTCTTTCAATAATACGATAATAACTCTCTGGGGTAGGTTTCCCCTTCCCAGACAAGAAGCTGGTCCATAGAGAGCTTAAGTCGGCATAAGGTCACGCACCCCCTGGCCACCATTCCAAAAGCAGCATTTGAACCCAGGCATCTGGCTCCGGAGGCCACACAGGTGCCCCCTGCCGCGCTGCTCATTAACGGTCCCCTCCCTGCCCATTCCCAAGGTCCCCATCCGCAGGAGCATTGTAGGGGCACCGGAAGGCTGTGGTAACAAGCGCGCCCCTTGCTCTGCCTACAGAATGTTCCCGAGGGCGGAATGCCTCTGCTCTTTCTGGGGCTGTGACCTGCCCTGAGGGAGGACAGGGGTGGTGCAGCTCACGGGAGAGGGAGGGTTGCTGCCGAAAGCAAGCATGGGCTGGGGAGTCAGGCAGGCTCTGGTGTGAACGCTGTTTGCCACCTGTTAGGGTGGCTTATGTAACCTTTCTCTGGCTGTGAAATGGAATACAAACACCTGCTTCGCACGGCGACAACACCTAGACTCTTCCCTTTCTGGGCAACTGTGTGACCCTAGGCGGTGAGTTTGACGCTCAGGGCTTCAGCTCTCTCCAGCGAGATCAAATGCCTTATGGTTGCGTTCTCAAGCTGCTGCTCTCCGACTCCCATGCCCATCCCTTGGGGTAGGGCAGGAAGTGACCAGCTTGGTCATGTGGCCTCTGAGGTCAGGATAATTCCAGGAAGGGTGGGCTAGGGATGCAGCTCGATGGGCAGAGCGTTTGCTTAGCAGGCATGGAGCCCTGTGAGGAGACAATTCCCCACGTCCTAGCACCGAGGAAGTGAGGCAAGATGATCAGATGTTCAAGGTCATCCTCAGCTGCTTAGTGACTTCAGCCTGGACGGCAAGTGACCTTGCCTCCAAAACAAAACATCAAACAAAGCTTCGGAGATGGCTCTGTGGATAAGAGCATTTGCTGATCTTGCAGAGGCCCTGAGTTTGGTCCCTGGTAACATGTCAGGCAGCTCACAACTCCTGTAACTCCAGTTCCAGGGAATCCAACACCTTCTTCTGACTTCTATGAGCACACACATGTGAGCACACGCGTGTGTGTGCACATACACACACAAATCTAACAACAGTAATAACAGAGTTCACGCTAGAGCCTGGACTGTGGGCACCAATGGGAGCTGGGGCAGGAACTAGAGACTCGGGCATTTTGACATGAATAACAAGAAGTCATTAGCACTCGGGCACTGTTTGTTCCAACACAGGGCCTGGCTGGATAGCATTCCTGCCCTTCCTCCCTTCCTGGCTCCTCCTCCTCCTCATTTCCTGTCCTTAAGTCTCTAGGGCTGTGTGTCTGGCACCGGCTTAGGCCCGATGACCCGGGCAGGGATACCCTTGGGACACCTAGTGACTTCCGCCGAATGCTGGGCTAGGCACCCATGCCAGACCTCTCAACCTCTGCCGGGGTCTAGTGACAAAATGCTTGTGCCTAAGACCTGCCAGGCTCGGGGAGAGGACTTGGATGCCAGCTCCCCAGCCAATGCTTTCCCAGGTCCTTGAGGGCAGGCAGGTGTGGTGGGTGGAATGGGACTGGTAAGGGAGATCATCTGGGTGGGAGCTCCGGGTTAGCCAAGGCTGGCTGGCAGTCCTGCGCGTGCGTGGCGGCCTCACGTGGGGTACTTGAATTCACCTCAAGACTTGTTTCCCTGTAAGTCACAAGGAAACAGACAGTCTCTGGTCTGCCTGCCGCACCTAGGATGGGGTGCTATCAGGGAGGTGGATATGCTCTGTGAGCTGTCAAGGGTGCTTTGGGGGAGGGCTGGTAGAGATCAGGGCAGCCTACCCAGAGCTGTTCATAAACTCTCCGTTTTCAGACGGTTGGAAAAGAGGGTTGTGAGGGGGCCTTTGTGGTTGATATGCCAGGGCACAGGTGTCCTGGAGTCCTTGGTAGTGACATTGCTCCCAAGAGCCTTGTTAACCAATGTGTCTATGGTAAACCAGTCTTATGGGCTGCCAAGGCCTTACCCACCCTTACGGGGCTGTGGCTTGCAGAATCTCGTAGAAACAAGCCTCCCAGCCGCAGTCCGTCCCTGCTGTGCCTCACTGAATAACCAAAGCTGACGTATGTACAGCCGTACGCCTGGCAATGGTTAAACATGCGATCTGTGTCGGCTCCTGGGGGCCTTCCATGAGTTGCTTTGGTTCGCACCTCAGAGATTTCATACATAGAGATTTTGTTCAGGGTCACACCATTAGTACAGAGCCTGGCTCCAGGGTTAGTGTTTTCATTAACTGAGCCCCAGCCTTACAGAGGGCCCTGTGCTTGGGCACAGACCTGAGCTTGGGGTCAAGCCTGCAGTCCCAGCTGGGAGCTGGTGTTCCCGGGCCTCCCAAGATGTCCGTGCCCTGGCCTCTCATGCATCTTGTATCATGTCTTCCCACTTCCTCCAGCTCCACTCCAACCAACCCCACACAGGGCCTGTGTGCTTGGTAGCCTGAGCATGTGGGGACCCCGCTGGGTGAGCGGCGTGGATCTTGGGGGCCTCACCTGCAACACACCGGTGTGGGAAAAAGTTATCTTCTGAGAGGGGCAGCGTCATGGGGAACAGGTGGTGTCTTGCACACAGGGCGAGCAACACGTGTTTATGTATGGCAGAAAGGCTGCAAGGCTGCATTGGGGCCGAGACCTGGGCAGGGGCAGTAGTGAGTAGGCCAGGGAAGGGTCCCACACTGCGCGTGAAGGCCTTCCGCTGATCGGCAAATTCTCCCTCCTGCCCTCAGACACCACTTACCAACAGTGAGGAGTCGCTGGACTTCAGTGTGAGCCTGGAGCAGGTATGAGCAGCGGAAAGCAGGGCTGGGAGTGGGCTGCAGGCTGCAGGCCTCAGTTTACCCTGACCTCCCTCGCTTCATCCCAGGCCACCACAGAGCGTGTGCTCAAGGCAGGGAAACTCCTGCACCGCCATCTCCTGGCCACCTACCCGACCCTCATCCGAGACAGAAAATACCATCTCCGACTCTATCGGTGAGCGGTGAGCGGCAGTGGGGGTCGGCTTTCCTTCCCTGCTCTCCTCCAGGCACTGGGGCCCAGCCCTGCTTTGTGGGGGAAGAACTGGGATTGGGCCCGGATGGTGACTTTGGATTGAGATCCCCCTCACCCTCCACTTTGATTCTCTGGCCTCCTTCCATTTCCCACAGACAATGCTGCTCTGGCCGGGAGCTGGTGGATGGGATCTTGGCTCTGGGGCTTGGCGTCCATTCACGGAGCCAAGCTGTGGGCATCTGCCAGGTGTTGCTGGATGAGGGTGCCCTTTGCCATGGTGAGCCGAGCTCAGGTTGGGCACTAGGACTGGGTGGGGGTAGGGGGAGGGCTGGCCTGAGGACTGGACTCCGTTGGGAGCTATGGAGGGGCTTAAGGCATTGTGGACGGTGTTGGTAGGAAGTCTGATACCTGTCCTAATTTTCTCTTCTCTGCCATGCCTGGGCCTTGGCTCCCCAGTAAAACATGACTGGACCTTCCAGGACCGAGATGCCCAATTCTACAGGTTCCCTGGACCAGAGCCAGAGCCCGCGGGAACTCAGGATGTGGAAGAGGAGCTTGTTGAGGCAACAGCCCTGCTCTCGCAGCGAGGGCCCGATGCCTTACTCACTGTGGCGCTCCGGAAGCCGTGAGTGGAGAGTCCTGCCCTCTGCCCCCACGCTCACACAGCCTCCAGTTAGACCTCAGAGGCTCCCAGAGTCATTTGGAGGAAGGGACCTAGGCAGGGCTAGAAACCCAGCTCAGCTCTCCGTCGACCTTGGACTTGTCATGTGATCTCAGCCCCCACATCCCAGACCATTTCTCCTTCTATTCCTGAGGGTGTTGGGCCAGAGGGTCTGAAGACCCTCCCCACTGGCAAAGGATGTGAATTTTGGACAGAGGCAGGTCAGGGTTCACCTTCTAGCCCAACCAGCTACTCACTGGGTGACCTTGGGCCTCTTCAGCTAGCTTCCTCTTCTGTCGAGGGAAGATAATATGCCCACGTCATAGTTGTGAGCATGGAATGAAATAATGCATGAAAGGTGCTCAGCATGGTGCCTGGTACCCGGGGCTCACCCACAAAGCCTGTTATTAACAGTGGATTGACTGATAGTTGTGGAGTCGCCATCTGGCCCCAGGCCTGGCAGGCAGGCGGGCGGGCAGGCAGGGTGGCTCCTCTCTGGCTTTGGCCCCAGTTCTCAGGGCTCCCTCTGCTCCTGCAGCCCAGGTCAGCGAACAGATGAAGAACTGGACCTCATCTTCGAGGAGCTGCTGCACATCAAGGCGGTGGCCCACCTCTCCAACTCCGTCAGTACACACAGCAAGCAGGCTTGCCCTTCAGCTAGGCCGCTTCCTCCAGGAGCCCTGGAGCTGCTGCTGCTAAATGGGGGCTGGGAGTGGGGAGAGTGGGTCCCCCCCCCTTTGTCTGTGGCGTGAAGATTTCCATCTAATTTCTTTTTTAAATTCCTTTTTTGGGAGGGTGGGGTGCATTTGAGACAGGGTTTCACTGTGTAACAGCCCTGGCTGTCCTGGAACTTGTAGAACAGGCTGGCCTCGAACTCACAGAGTGCTGGGATAACAGGTGTGAGCCACACAGCCTGGCTTCCTTTTCTTTTTCTTTTTTTTTTTAAATTATGGTTTAAAATTTTATTTTGTTGTTTTATTTGTATGGATGTTTTGCCCACATGTTACGTCTGTATACAACATGCATGCCTGGTGCCTGTGGAGTCTAGAAAAGGGCCTTGGCTCCCCTGGAGCTGACTGGTTACAGATGGTTGTGAGCGGCCATGTGGATACTGGGAATCGAACACGGGTCCTCTGGAAGAGCAGCCAGTGCTCTTAACCACTGAGCCACCTCTCCAGGCTTTCTACCTAATTCTCACCGTTAGCCCTCAGACTAAATATTTTCCCACCTCTCTTGGCCATTTCTTTCCCTTACTTGGTCTCTGCCACATTCCGAGTCCAGCCAGCCTGGCCATGGCTGTATCCTCCGGTGCTTTGTCCCTGGATTTACCCTCTGGGCTTGTCTTTCTCTTCCCCCAGGTCGACGCTATTGACATTCCTCTTTCCACCCCTAGGTGAAGCGGGAATTAGCGGCTGTTCTGCTCTTTGAACCACACAGCAAGGCCGGGACTGTGTGTAAGTCGGGTCGGCCACAGGGTCAGGAGCCACAGGGCAGTGGTGGGTGACCAGAGAGGACATATCTGATCCATGCTTCTGTCAGTGTTTAGCCAGGGGGACAAAGGCACCTCGTGGTACATTATCTGGAAGGGATCTGTCAATGTGGTGACTCACGGCAAGGTGAGTTCTCCCTCCAGCCCGCCACGGTCCCCTGGAGTGTCAATGCTCTCCGATTCATGTCCCCATGGACATTCCTTTGGATAGTCCCAAGGCCGCCGATGCCACACACGTGTCTGAGTCTGTCCCAGCAAGGGCTGGTGGTAAGGGTAGGTTGTGACTGAGTCCTGGCTTCAGGGGCTGGTGACCACGTTGCACGAGGGAGATGACTTTGGACAGCTGGCTCTGGTGAACGATGCGCCTCGGGCAGCCACCATCATCCTCAGAGAAAATAACTGTCACTTTCTGCGTGTGGACAAGCAGGACTTCAACCGCATCATCAAGGTGCCATAGAGTGGCGGGGGTGGGGGTGGGGTGGGGGTGATGAGGACGTGGTGTGGTGGGGGGTAGAGTCATTGGTGTCTGAGACTGGTGTAAGCAGACTTGGGGTCTGGCTGGGAGTGGACACCCTCAGTTTGGTGGGAGAGACCAGGGACTGGTGGGTGGCAGAGGGTGGGGTTGGGGTCTCTGGAGGGGCTGAGGCCGGGAAGTCTGGTAAAGGTGGGTCTAGAGAGGCGCCGAGGGTCCTTAGGAGCCTGTAGGGCTCAGGGTTTGGAAGGGAACTGGTACAGAAAGTCTAGAGGAGCTTAGGGCATCGAGCGCCCGTGTGGCCCCTTCTCCAGGATGTGGAAGCAAAAACCATGAGGCTGGAAGAACATGGCAAAGTGGTGTTGGTTCTGGAGAGGAGCTCTCAGGGCACCGGCCCTTCCCGCCCCCCAACCCCAGGCAGGAACCGGTAACAAGCCCTCCGTTTCTCTCCCTACACAGCTCCACACTTACATACCTCTCCCACTTCCAGCCTTTGCTCCTTTCCCACGCCATGTTCCTGTCCTCTGGCCCTCTGGGGGTGGGAGGCATGGAGGGGCTGGGAGGATGTATCGGTAGGGCGGGCATATCAGGAGGCATGATGGGATCAATTATTGATGTCTGTGTGGAGTTATGATGGAAGGGCACGTGCTATAGATGGACTGGTTTTTCCTCCAGGTATACAGTAATGTCTGGCACCCCAGAGAAGATCCTAGAACTCCTGTTGGAAGCCATGCGACCAGATTCCAGTGCTCATGACCCAACAGGTCAGAAGACACTACCTGTTCTCTGAGTCATCAGGAGGTCATTGTGGCCTGACCTCATCGGGGGCTGGATTGGTCCATACAGGCAGTTGGCAGGAAGTGCTCTTGGCCTAGGTGGAGGACACTGTCATAGGGGCTGGGCATTCTTTTGCTGGCTTGTGCGGCACTTGGGGACATGTGCTCCAGCTGCTCATATAGCATGGCTTCTGAAGTCCCTTCCCCTCCCTAACCCTGCCCAACAGAGACGTTCCTCAGTGACTTCCTGCTGACCCACAGTGTCTTCATGCCCAGCACCCAGCTCTTCACTGCCCTCCTGCACCAATATCCTTCGAGCCCCGGGGTGATGTGGGTAGGGGATGGGCTGGCGTGTGGAGGTGAGGGAAGGAGTCCCTACCAAAGCGACTGCTGTGACCCTTTCCTGGTGCCCTGCACATGCCTGGTCCAGCCGGGCCCTGCCCCTCCTCGGCTCAGGTGTGGCGGGCGGCCTCGGTGGCTTGCTGTAGTTCCCTTGACCGGTGCCCACCTTCCACGTGGAGCCAGCAGAGCCCGCTGGAGGCAGCGAGCAGGACCGGAGCAGCTACGTCTGTAACAAGAGGCAGCAGATTCTGCGGCTGGTCAGCCGGTGGGTGGCCCTGTACGGCCCCATGCTCCACTCAGACCCGGTGGCCACCAGCTTCCTCCAGGTACCTGGGAATGCAGCTGGGCTGGCTGGGGTGCCCGTGAAGATACAGCAGCAGCCAGCCAGCCAGCCTGCCAGCCCAGGGGCTAACTCTCAGCCCTCCACAGAAGCTCTCAGACCTGGTGAGCAGGGATGCCCGACTTAGCAACTTGCTGAGAGAACAGTGGCCGGAGAGGCGGCGGCACCACAGGTGACCCTCTGACTGCAGTTCGTCTGTCCCCTTTGTGCCGCACCGGCTGAGCGGCTGGCACAGGGCCATCCAGGGCTTTTAGTCTAGGCCGCTTGCCCTATGCCAGGCGTTCTTGTCAGCTCCCACTCTGTCTCCACACACGCTGCAGTCATTCATGTGCTCATGCTATACGTTGACTGCCTCCGCATTCTCACGTCTTCCGTTTGACCGGTTGCTATGGACTACGGTGCCGCTTTCCAGCCGCCCTGCCCATCAACTCCTTCGACTTTACCTTGCTTCCCCAGACATCTATGGGGGGCAGCTGGGGTGCAAGGGCAAGAGCTCATTCAGAGCCCCGGAGCCCGGGTCTCCCTCCTGCTCCCCCCCCACACTCCCTCCTGGTCTCCGGAAATCACAGAAGCCAACCCAGGTCTTAGGCGCACCTTGCCCCCTGCCCTGTGTACACGCCTCACCACATCCCTTGGAGCTTCTGGGGAGGGCAAGATGGGACCCAGACCGCTGTGGCCACTGACCCTGAGAGGTGTCCTGCCTGCAGCGGTTCTCAGTGACCCTCTCACCCCCTCTCTCTCCCTCCTCTCTGCAGGTTGGAGAACGGCTGTGGGAATGCATCTCCTCAGACCAAGGTGCCTGCCCTGACTCTTGTTTCTCCCTCTGCCTGGCTCAGCTTCTTCCCTCTGCCCCTCCTGCCTCCACACCCAGAGGGTCCTTGACCCGTGACGGGTGCATCAGTGCAGGTCCTGTTCGAGAGCTACGAGCTGGGTGATGTGGCCTGTGGGTTCACAGTCACTAGTGGGCCAGAGCTGTGAAATAGTCTCCCAGTGTGTGAAGTCCCAGTGTGTGAAGTTGGCGGAGCCTGAGAAGGCCTGAGGAGAAGAGCCTACTTACTGACTTACCATGAGGGCTTCGAGAAGTGTCCCGGGAGCTGAGCTGAGCTGAGCTACAAAGAGGGCCCCAGGGCAGCACTGGAGGAGGAGAGGGGGCGAGAGGGGGTGACAGGGGCCAGAGTGTCTCCTCCCAGGGTCCCAGCTATGAACCATTGAGAGGTTGGAAGGGACAGTGATGACTCTGTCCCTGGCTCAGTGTGGCTCTGCTCAGGTGGGTTGGAGGAAGTGAGTGGGCTGCACCTGAGGGGTGGGGTGGGGTGAGTTTAGAGGCAGTGAACTATTGTAGCAGTTAAGAGATCCCCCTGGGTGGGAGAGAGGGCACCGGGACCCATTGACATGAAGAACCCAGAAGGAACAGACAAGCTCTGGGGAGTGAGGAGGAGCCTGAGCCCGGAGCAGCAGAAAGAAAAAAGCAGTGAAGGCAGAATGAGGGGACCCCTGGGTGCAAGAAGTCAGGGGCAATGAGTCAGGGATGGGGATGTAACTTTAAGGCCAGGGTCCTGGGGAACCCAGCGCAGGTGGTAGCGTTTTGAGCCTTGTCCGTGACACTCGTGGGGACTCTGAGGAAGCTGTCTAGGAAGGGGCAGGGAGCAGGGGACCGGCTCCATTTAGAGGCATCTAGAAAGTATCAGATTTGGAGAGAGTGTTGAGGCTGGATGAGCTCATGGTAGGATTGCCCATCACGGAGGCTATCCCTGCCCGCTCTGTCGGGCAGTTCTTGAGGGACAAGGGCACAGAGCAAGAGCACAGCACATTTCTAGCTCTGTAGCGGTTGCTGTGTGGCCTTTGGCACATTCCTTAACTTCTCTGAGCCTCGTTTATCACACCCATAAAATTGAGGATTAAAAATACTTTCCTGCAAGAACTGCTGTGACTATTTTGGTGCCCAGAACAATGCCCACTTTGTAGCAAATGCTGAGGGAAGGAGAGGAGAAACTGGGCCCAGGCATTTTTATCCCAGAACAGCTCTGGCCCTGTTTATGGAGGTGGCTGAACACCCCCCCCCTTACCCCCAGTAGATGACTGGCCTGCAGTTGACCTCTGTGTCTCCTGGCTCCCTGCCCTCCCTGGATTCCAGCAAAGCCCCTTGATGCTCTGGGGTCCCTGCTGGCGGTGACAAAGGCCCTTCCTGTCCCTTCCCTGAATGTTGTCTCTGGATTCCGGAGCCTGATCCTTTTCCCTCTCAGGCCCGGAACACACCTGTTTGGCTTCCTGGCCAGGAGGAACCCCTCCCAAGCAGCACCGGTGCCATCCGAGTCGGGGACAAAGGTGGGTGACTGAGCAAACTGCCGCCATCAGCATTTCGGACTCCGTCTCCCTTGCCCGGCTGTTGCTGCCCTGGGCCAGGGGAGGATAAGGTCGTCCTGAGGGCCTTTGTTATAGCCACCAAGCGGGTGGGTGGGCCCCCTGTGCTCCTTCCCTAGCCCCAGGGCTCCCCACAGGGCCTTCCCACTGGCCTAGTAGACTTCTCCTTACACCCCCTTTTCTGGCCTGTGGGAATTCTACTGCTGATCTACGGTCCTGCTCCTTATGGGGTGGGGAGACCCGGGTCCTGGCTTCCAGCTCAGCCCTTCCTCCTCTCCAGTCCCCTACGACATCTGCAGACCCGACCACACGGTGCTGACCCTGCAGCTGCCTGTGACCGCCTCCGTGAGAGAAGTGATGGCGGCCCTGGCCCACGAGGACCACTGGACCAAGGGGCAGGTGCTGGTGAAGGTCAATTCCGCAGGCGGTGAGTTGCGTCTCTGGATCGACTCTCGCCCTGAGAGGGCGCCCTCAGCTCTACGCCCGCACCCTTGAATTCAGACCGTGTGTGTGTGTGTGTGTGTGTGTGTGTGTGTGTGTGTGTGTGTGTGTGTGTGTAGGGGATAGGATGACCACATCTCCTCCGGCTGCTCCAGGAGCAATGCTCAAGGCCCAGCCGGTTCTCTCACTGGCTGTGAGTCCCCGGGCAGGGTTGCGTGAGCTCTCTGAGCTCATCACCTGGAAAGCGCAGATGATGAGATGCTGTGCCGCTTGGAGCTTTGAGAGAACTAAAGGAGGAAAGAGTTAAGCTGGTGTCTGATGTGTGTTGTCTCGTGTACTCATTTATTCCTCGTCATGAGCTCTCAAGAGGAAATTTTACTCTGTTTTTCAACCGTGGAGACCAGAGCTCAAGAGAATTCGGCGTATTCCCCGAGCTAACGGTGTCAGTCAGCATGTGTCTAGCCTTTGGTTTTAGGGAGCCCTCATTCATTAAGTCATTCCGCAGATTTCCTACTTTGCTTTCTGTTTTTGTTTTTGTTTTTGTTTTTTTTTGTGATAAAGAGCATGATCAACAGAAATCCAGGGAGGCAAATGTACATTTCATCTTATAGCTTAACAGCCCATTGTGAAGGGAAGTCGGGGAAGAGACTTAAGGCAGGAACCAAAGAAGAGGCCACGGAGGGGTGCTGCTCACTGGCTTGCTCCCCATGCCTTGCTTAGCCTGCCTGCTTTCTTACAGAACCCAGGACCACCTGCCCAGGGTAGCACTGCTCAGAGAGGGCTGGGTCCTCCCAGATCAATCATTAATCAAGAAAATGCCCTCTCAGACTTGCTCCAGGCCAGTCTGACAGGGGCATATTCTCAAAGGAGGTTCCCTCTTCCAAGATGAACCTAGCTTGTGTCAAGGTGACGAACTAACCAACACAGCAAACATTTTTAAAATTGGTTTCTTTTTTATAATTTTATTTTTATTCTGTATGTATGGGTGTTTTGCCTCAAATGTATGGTCTGTGCACCACCATACATGTGTTTGAGTCCCATGAAAGTCAGAAGAGGGTTTGGATCTCCTGACACTGGAGGTATGGACAGTGTGAGCCACCAAGTGGGTGCTGGGAATCGAACCCAGGTCCTCTGGAAGAGTAACCAGTGTGTTTAACCACTGAGCCTCCTCTTCAGCCCCCACAGCAAACTTTTTTCCCCCCGAGACAAGGTTTCTCTGTGTAGTTTTGTCGCCTGTCCTGAATCTCTATAGACCAGGCTGGCCTCGAACTCACAGAGATCCGCCTGGCTCTGCCTCCCGAGTGCTGGGTTTAAAGGCATGCGTCACCGCTGCCCGGCTCCCACAGCAAACGTTTTTGAGGGTCATCTGTATAGCAGCAATGTGTTAGGTGCTAGGATTACTATAGAAACTACCACAGATCAGCCGGACGGTAACCACATAGATTGGACTCCCAGAGCTATGTGAGGATTCCAATTTAACCTCTACCCAGCTGAGGGACCCTGGGCCTCTCTGAGCCTCCATTGCCTTGTCTGTCCAGTGAGCATCATTCCTGTACTATTATGAGAGATTGCTGTAGCTGTTAATCTACAGACACCCACCCATAAGGCAGGTAGCCCAGAGTCTAGAGCATCTCTGCCTAGACTACCATCTAACTTATCAGGACCTGCTTTCGGAGAATTTGGTATGTTAAAAAGCCACTGTTGGGGCTGGAGAGATGGCTCAGAGGTTAAGAGCACTGACTGCTCTTCCAGAGGTCATGAGTTCAAGTCCCAGCAACCATATGATGTATGCATAATAAATAAATAAATCTTAAAAAAAGAAAAAAAGTCCTGGCTGTTAAAAAAAAAAAAGCCACTGTTATCCTTGAATAGTGTAGCCTGGGCCTGATGGCCAGAGCCCAGCAGTCAGGAACTGGGGTCCCCAGGGACCTGTGGCAGGGGTGGTGAGGCAGAAAGTCCCCTCCCTTCAGGAGCGAGCAGAAACTGGAGCACACCTGTGTGCTCGGCTCTGGGGAACACTGCCCTCTGGTGGTTACCTGGTGAGTCACCGCTGGCCAGAGTCCTCGTTTATTGAGACCCTAACTGTGTGGCAGTCCTTTTCAGACCACAGATGAACATCTATGCCAGTGACCCATGCTCTATTACAGATCTCCCCAAGTGTACATTTGCTTATAAATTACATAGAAAAATCACATCATCGACATGCGATCATAAAGCTATACGCAAACTAGAAATGCACAACAGGTGAGAACATGGATTAATTAAATAGATGACCGACGTCTCTGGACACACGGGTGGTCTGGTATGCCGTGCTTTGGAAGCCACTGGCCTCGAACTCACAGAGATCCACCTTGATCTTGGAGATCGAGGAGACTTGAAGACTCAAAGTTCTGTCCAGTTCACAGCTGATGAAAGCAACACCAATCGCAGCCAGGCTCTGGGCTCACAGGCCGGGCTCCGGGCTCACAGGCCGGGCTCTGGGCTCACAGGCCGGGCTCTGGGCTCACAGGCCGGGCTCTGGGCTCACAGGCCGGGTCTCATGTCTTTGTATTGCCCACAGCGAATGATGGCCAGAGCCGTCCGGATGCTCCACCAGTGCCGGAGTCACAGCACAGGTAAGAGGTGGTCCCCCTGGGTAGGAGTCCCTCGGTGCTCCCAGGGAGGCTCAGCGTGGCCATCTCCCTGACTCGCCCCTTTCACCCTGCCCAGTGCCTCTGTCACCGCTCAGAAGCCGAGTTTCCCACATCCACGAGGACAGTCAGGCGTCGAGGATCTCCACATGTAAGTGATGGAACAGGGCTACTGGCAGTAGTCGGCCCAGCCAGGGACTTAGGTACAGTCCGTTGTTACCTGTGGGGCACAGATGCCACTGCTAGCCCAAGAGGAAGTCAGTGACGGAGGTGGAGCTTGGGTGCCAACTCCAGCCTCCGTGTTTATCTGATATGAGTTCCGTGTGGTTAGGGAATAGTCCTAACATGGGGTTGGTATCACGATGCCCATCCTGTGTTCACAGATGCATTCGTGCTGATAATAAATGGAGCCTTTGGCTCAGGCCACGTAGGAGAACACAGATGATAACTTGGTTCTCCACTGCCCACTGCCTCGACCCCCACAGCTGCCACTAGGGTGGATTTTGAATTACTCACTCTGTCTTTTACTTTATATTTTGTTTATTGATCGACTGATTGATACTTGAGACAGTCTTACCTCATAGCCTAAGCCTGGGATTCCAAGCTTGTGCCGTATCCTGTGGTTTTTGTTGTTGTCGTTGTTTTTTAAATAGCCTTATCTCATACCCACATGCTTCATACATAGTACAATAAACATTTTTCAGGTTTTATTTTTATTTTATTTATGTCCGTATGCACATGTACAGGTGTGTAGGGATGGATGCACACATGTATGTATATGTGGACACACGTATGTTGTGGTGAGAGGCCAGCCTTGGGTGGTGTTCCTCAGGCACCCACCCTCTCTTTTTTGTGAGACAAGCTCTGTCATTGGCCTGGGACTTACCAAGTAGTCTAGGCTGGCTGGTTGGCCTCAGAGATCTTCTTGCTTCTACCTCACCAGTGTGGGAATCCTAGGCACTTGCTGGTTCTCCAGTTTGGCCTCGGGTCTTCATGCTACCAAGACAAGCAGTTCACACCCTGAACTATCCCCCTAGACTTTGTTTGTTTGTTTGTTTTGGGGCTTTTTTGAGCCAAAATCTTTGCTGGCCTGGAACTTGCTATGTAGCCCAGGCTGGCTTCAAACTCATAAAGATCACCTTGCCTCTGCCTCCTGGGTTCTGGAAGAAAGGCATGCACCACTATGCTTGGCCATTTTTTGTTGATATTGTTTTTAAACAGGGCCTGGAACTTTCCATCCTCCTGCCTCAGCTTCTGAAGCTCCCGGGATTATAAACATGCACCCCCACACCCAGCCTGTTTTAGTTCCTTTTGAACTAGAGAAGGGGTACTCTGCTGAGATCTCGGGGGGGGGGGGGGGGCTGTCTTCTTTCTTCAGACTTTGCAATCACTGCCCTCCCGCATCTGGTGGAGATACAAGGACAGCCATGGGGGAGGGGCTCGTGTTAAGCGATGCAGAGCCGAGGCTGCTCCCTGGAGAGGGCAAGGGTGGGTTTGCTGAAGTGGCCGTGGTACCCCCCTGATGGCTCTCCTTTCCTCCAGGCTCTGAGCAGTCCCTGAGCACCCGGAGTCCAGCCAGCACCTGGGCTTATGTCCAGCAGCTGAAGGTCATCGACAACCAGCGGGAACTGTCCCGCCTCTCCCGGGAGCTGGAGCCGTGAGGAGGGACTGGGCGGAGCAGGCACGTCTCTCAGAGAAAGCCAGAGCCTGTGGGGCCCCCCGAGAGGTCCAGAGGCCAGCCACAGCTGGGCAGGGCTCTCCATGGATCGGACTCAAGGCCCTGGAGTGGGCAGTGTAGAGGCAGCTGTCCCGTGATGACCGTCGGCGAAGGAGATCTTTGATGTGGAACCGAGCTGGCCACAAGGCCAAGGAAGAGGGGCCACTGAGGCCCTGGCGTGGGTAGGAGAGCTGGGAGGTGCAGGACTCTGTGGTTCCATAGAGAGCTCTCCCACCAGGCTGTATGTACAACTGTGCCGCCCAGTGGTCGCCAGGGCCCGCGCTTGTTTTCCACAGGGGTCAGAGAGCTCACATCTGTATGATGGGTGTGCACTGGGTGGGACCTTGCCCGGGAGAGGGTGGGGAGTTCTGCTTTTCTCTCCACACTTCTGAGATAAACAGCTGGGTGTAGGCAGGGTGGTTGCCTAGAGTGGTGGGTCCCTGAGGAGCTGTATTGTTCCCATAAATTAACAAAGATGTGTGTGTGTTCTACAGCCTGGGTGTGTGGCAGGGCAAGCCGGTGATGGAGGAGGTTGCTCTCTGGGTGCAGAAAGCTGCCCCGCCACCTTGAGCTGGGCTCCAGGAAAGCTGACTGATGCCCAGATGGGCTACGGTGCTGTTCCGGGCACTCTGGAAACCTTCAGCTCTTCCCATCTGCCCTTGATCCTGGTGGGTGGTGTGTGTGTGCCGAGCAGAGGCCTCAAGGGAGTGAGCGAAGAGATATGGGCAGAGGACATGGAGGCATAACTGATGTCCTGGAAAATACAAACTTAACCTGGGTTACGAGTTGAGTTCCCCGCCCCCACCCCCACCCCCACAGGCGCACGTTCTGTGGCGGTTAAGGACACCCCCCCCCCCCCCCCACCCCGCTTCCTTGCCTCTTCAGCACCTGCCTGGGCAGCGTTTCATGCCTGGAAACCCCATGCCAGGATGCTACCCTCTCTGCTCTCCTTGTTGGGAGCCCGGCAGCTCTAGACGTGTTTTCTGATCTGAGAGAAAACCCACAGCCTCCACCATGACCTTGGGTAACTCCAGGGCAGCAGCAGCACTCTCAGGTGTCTGGAGGAGGTATCTCGGAGCAGAAGGGCCAGAGGCAGCTGGGGCAGCCCTGTGCTTGTCCTGCAGGTGTAGCAGCCAGCTCAGACTTGACACCCTCCCCCTGCCTCCACACTGCCAGACTCCTCAGCCCCAGGTTACAGAGGCCCCTGTCGGCTGCTCCCAGGAGAGATCCAAGCTGTCGGCAAGGAGGCCGTCAGCACGGGGATATTGCTCTAAGGAGCCTGAGCATGCCAAGGTGCACTCTTTGCCTCCACTTGCCCATCTGTGAGGTGGGTGTGTGTGACGTATGGCTGTTGGTGATGAACAAGGCACATGTCTTGCCTCCTCCAGAGTGACTGTCACAGTCCTGTGTCTGTGACCTGGAGAACCAGCTGCATCTCCTGGAGTAGAATCTGAGACAGCTTTCAGGATGGAATCCACTGGTGGAATGACCAAACCAGTTCCGTGGCCTGTGGGCAGGGAGGGGGGACCTGAGGGAAGCGTCCAGAGCTGAGCAATCGTGAGTCCAGGCCCAAGCCTCAGTGAGTCACGAGTCCCTAAAGCGTTCTTGTCTCCTAAGCCCATTGCCAGTGAGTGTTCCCGTCGGGGCCATGCCAGTGCGTCTCAGCCCTTTGCCCAGGGTGAAACCAACCCGGCGATGAGGCAGACTGTGTCCTTCACCTGCTCTCATTTCTTCCCCCTGGTCACACTTACCTGCTGACCAAAATTCTGGGCTCCTTGTGAGTCCTCCAGCTTAGACAAGCTGCAGCTTCCCAGGCACTCTTACCTCAGGCTGGACCTCTTTGAGCCTGTTGGGGAAGAGTCTGGCAGGAGGAACGATGTCCTGGACACACCGGGGGTGCAGGCTGGGGAGTGGATGTATGAGCCAGGTCACCACCTGGGGGCTGGGGTGGGCGTGGGTGGGGCTGGGGTGGGGCTGGGGTGGGGTGCTGAGGAAGAGTACGGGCTCCTGATGGCAGCCTCCTCCCGATGTCCAGGCAGCGGGTGGGGAGGCTGCTCCGGCTCCCTGGCTTCACAGGCTGTGTCTGTGTGTGGGTGGGTGGTGGAGGCTCCCGAGGCCAAAATAGGAGGCCAGTTGGGAGAGACTGAACGAGAGAGAAAGCCCGGGATCTAGCCTTTATCCAACTTGTCACCTAAAGAGGTAGAACAGAGGGGTGTGTGTCTGGGTGTCTGTGTGTGTGTCTGTGTGTGTGTGTGTGTCTGTCTGTCTGTCTGTCTGTCTCTTGTGAGAGAAAGCAGCACAGAAGGGTCATTGCACATGTCTGTGGCTCTCTTCCTCTGGTCCCTAAAAGGGCTCCAGTCACGGGCTAGATCAGGCTTGGGCTTCACCAGGGGAGGGTACGCCTCTCTAGGGGTGCGCAGTGCCTGGTGAGAGGGTAGAGAGGCTGGAGCCAGCCTCTCCTTCAATCCTTATCACCCATCAGAGGAGGATCGGCACAAACCTGTGAGCCAGCTCAGCCTTCAGCTGGGAACAGGCCTGCTTTCACAGGTTTCTTGACTCTGTGTCCCCCAACACCCCTGAACCGGAGACCATTCTGCTTGCCAAGTAGCAAAAATTAGACATTCTGATGTTGCTGTTATTCATGAGATTCGTCAGGATAATAATAGTCTGAGATTTGAATAGTGCCTCTGGCCTCTCTTCATCACACTTTCACATCTATGGTCTTATTTTTATCCTGATGACAGATTAGGAACGACAGGTTATTTTTTTACTTCGTTTCAGAGTCAGAGGAACTGAGGCACGGAGAGATTTGCCTAAGGTCACCTAACGGCTTAATGACAGGGTGGCTGCATGCAGTGACTGCCTAAGTATCAGCTATGTCCCTGGCCTGTCACCTCCCTGAATCCCATTTTCTCCTGTAAGAACAGCCCAGGCGTGGAGTGCTTTCTCCCTATCTCTATTGCTAGGATCTGGCTTTCAAACATGGAGTTAGGGGTCTGTGTGTGGGATCCGCTGTGCTTCGTGGATGGATCCACCAAACCCATCAGAAGAGGAATTTAGAGGGTAATAAAAGCCTTGGGCTGCCAAGTTCAGCTCTCACCCACCAGAAGAAGACTTGAGGCCCAGAACTGCTCTCACGTTAAATACATGCTCACAGGGCTCCTCCCTGCATCGGCCTGCAGAGCCCTGCCTCTTGTTGAGGATGCTCTGGGTGCACCACTTAGTGTGATCTGCCTGAGTTTCAGACAGGCGTGGCTGCCAGTGGCTGGAGCCAACTCTGATCTTGCTGTTCATAATTCCCCCACTTCCGCACGTCCATAGACCGGAAAGCACATATGTATTTCAAAGCTCTACCCCGTAGACGAAGAATTGGTCTTCTCACATTTGCCAGGGCCATGGGCCTGCTCACCCAGGCCTGTCTACTTACCCCCATTGATTCGGGGATCCCTCTTTCAGATCCTGGCACCCCGCCCCCACCCCCCTAAGCTGTAGTCCTTCTGTAGCCTCACTTGGTGGCACCTGAAGGTGAGGCTTGCGGCCCAGGGCAGGCAGGTAGTTGTGTCCCTCCTACTGGTGATGAAACTGGACTATGCTGGGAAGCCACGCCAGCTCAGCTGCTCAGGAGCATTATCCCTCCCAGGCCTGAGGGGACTTCCTTGCAGGAGCAGGAGTCTTGACAGGGCAGAAGGGGTGGACGGAACACAGAGGGCGGAGCTTTGGGACCCCTAGAAGCAAGAAGAAAGCTTGAGCTCCGTGTGCCGCCGGGTGCTATGGATTCTGCTCGCTCTGCAGGTGGAGGCTGGCCAGTGTGGCCCCCAGATGAGTTGTTTGAAAACAGTATACTTCCACAGAAGGGTGCGTAGCCCCAGATCAAGAGCACACCGAGTAGGAGTCCTGCCGAGTTTTTCTTCCCACAAAGGGGTTCTGTACTTTACTCTGAGAGGTCCGAGCTTAGCCTCACATTTTTTTTTTTTTTTTTTTTTTTGGTTTTCGAGACAGGGTTTCTCTGTGTAGCTTTGCACCTTTCCTGGAACTCACTTGGTAGCCCAGGCTGGCCTCGAACTCACAGAGATCCGCCTGGCTCTGCCTCCCGAGTGCTGGGATTAAAGGTGTGCGCCACCAACGCCCAGCCATAACCTCACATTCTTATATGCTCTGCTACCCTAGAAGTGATGCAGTTGATAAGCAAAGTGTCCTTTGTCTCCTACAAGCTAAGTTTTTAAAGAGCCCACAGCCTTTGCTACCTCTTAGGTATTGTCCTTCCCCAAAGCCTTCCTTCGTGGGTGGGTCTCCAAGTCTGCCTGTGTGCATGGGTGGGTAGGTGACTGCTTGCTTTTCTACTGTTTGATCCGGGTTATCTGGAGAAAGCCTTATTATATAGATGTATAGCCTAGGGACAGTCTAAGGAATATTTCTAGTGATCACTTGGGGACAAACAGAATCGCTCCTAGGCAATAGCAGTAGAGGGGTCCTGGGGTGAGGCCCAGGGTGTTACTTGGAGAGAGGGGGTGCTGCAGCAGCTTGGGGAATCACAGGATGGGAATGGGTGGGGGCAAGGCAGAGCCAGGCTCACTGGACTCTGCCAGGAAGACCCGAGATGCCCCCAGTGTTCTGCAGGGAGAGTCCGGGGGGTGGAAAGGCCCCTAGGGTGCCTCCTCTCTGTGTCTTGTCTTCACACCAAGCAGCTGCAGGTGACTACAGCTAGTGGTGTGTCACAGCAGTGTGAGGGACAGTGGCCTTCCAGGGAACGAGCCAAGGCTGCGGGCTGCACCTCGGAGGTCAGAAGTAGGGCTCTAAGCAGGTGAGTGAGGCACTGTGACTCACTGAAGGGCCCTTGGACCCCAACACCAAAATACAAGAAAGAGGCTTCATTTTTACACTTAAAATTCACATGTATTTTTTAATACATATCACGCTTTAGGTCTCTTTTAAATTTCTCTCTTCTCTCTCTCTCTCTCTCTCTCTCTCTCTCTCTCTCTCTCTCTCTCTCTCTCTCTCTCTCTCTCAGATGCTTTCCTTAATCATCCTGTATAAATTGAGTCTCCTCTCACTTGAGACTAGGTCTCAAATATTCTAGACTGGCCTTGAATTTGACATGTAGCTGAGGATGATTTCAAATTTCTTTTAAGGATTGATTTGTTTGTGTGTTTCTTATTTGTATATAAGTGCACTTGTGTGAGTTTATGTGCCCAGAGAAACTCATGGAGGTCAGGAGAGGCCATCAGATCCCCTGGAGCTGGGGTGAGTGACAGGCAGTTGTGAGTTACCATGTGGGTCCCAGGAACCAAGCCCAGGTCCTTTGCAAGAACACTAAACACTCTTCTCATTTTCTTCTCAACTTATATTAATCATATACAACAATTGGTTTCATTATGGCATTTTCATTCATATATATATATATGTATATATAATGTATTTTTTTATCATAATCACCCCCATTACCCTGTATTGTTCCCCTTTCACTCCTACTAAACTTAGAACTTCTGATCCTCCCGCCGCTGCCTCCAGACTGCTGGACTCACGGGCACTCACCTTGTGCTCAGTTTATGAGGTGCTTAGGATGGGCTCTAGGATTCCTGTGCCTACTGAGTCACATCCCCGGCCCCTACCTTATTCTTTAAAGATTACTTATCTAGTTCTGTTACATGCTAGGCATTGGCCTGCAGGTTCAAGTATTAAGTCATCCAGTCTGGATGGCAGCCTGGTCAGGGTCTTGCTTCCCTTATTTTGCATCTGTAAGGGAAACTGAGGACTGAGAGGTCGGGGAAATTGCCCAGGGTTGTTTTACATGGGGCGAAAGGCAGAGCTGGGTTTGCAGAGGTGACCTGGCTTCAGGATCAGTGTCCTCAAACTGTGTCCTGGTGGTCCCAATCAGAGCTTTAAATACCATTATCCCAGCGTCTCCCATCTCTCAGATGCCAGCCAGCTCACCTTGTACCTGCAGTGCCGACATGTCTGGCACTTCATTCTTACCATCTGCTGGGTGCATGCACGGACGGATGACTACCTGACTCCCTAGCACAATAATCACGGTCATTTGGACAGAGTAGGTCTTCATGCGCGGGTCAGGAACCGCTCCTGCCAGTCCGGTGTACCATCACCGTCTTCAAGAAGCCAGAGCGGAGCAGTTCCCCTGTGCCAACACACCTAGGGCAAGAAGCGGTGTGGTGCCTCCTGCCAGCACCTGGCTCCTGCTCAGCCTAGGGCACGTCTCTTCCTCTCTTTGTCTCACCTTGCTCACAGCCTCGCTGTCTCCTGGAGGCCGCTTATCTCTGTCTGCCCGGCCCATCCACGTCTTTGTGTGTGCTGAGCCTAGGCGCTTTCCAAAGCGGGCGGAGGACCTGTAATGGCAATTTCACCTCATCATCACTGTTGAGGAGTAGAAATACAAACACTGGCACAGTCGCCTCCCATCCTGCAAGTGTTGCAAGTCATTACTCTGGAACCCCCAAAAAAAAAGTGTATCAACGTAGGTCATAAATGTGGAAGCGACTGGGATCCTGGGTTCTGTCTATCCCTGTGTCAGCCACTCCTTGAAACTTTAGTGCCAAAGCTAATCCACGAATGGTGTGTTGGTTAGTTTGATGTTGCTCTAGCAAAGCCCTGGACAATGGGTAAGGTTATAAGGAGAAGAAGTGTCGATTTTTGTTGTTGTTTTTGGTTGTCTTGAGACCAAGTTTCACTATGCACGTTTTAACAAACATTCCTCTTGATACTTACATTTTCTTGCCTCAACCTCTAGAGTGCTGAGATTTTAGGCATGCCATGTCCGGCTTAGGAAAGAGGTTCCAGGCTAGAAGTGCAGGATGGAGTGGTTCCGTTGTTTCAGTCTTTGGTGAGGACCCAGTGGTACAGGGCATCATCAGGAAGATGGTAGGGACCAGACATCTGCGCTCTAGACAAGGTGGAGAGGCCAGGCTTGCTTCTTGTATCACAGCCCTCCCCCCGGGGGGAACTAACCATCAGGGTCCTCCGGAACTCCCTTAATCCCTTCTGCTGACAGCGTCCCAGTGACCTCCCACATGCTCTGCCTCTCAAAGGCCCACCACCTCTCCATCAACACACCTGGAACAAACCTCCACACCGCTAGCCCTCGAGGGACATGCTACAGCCCAGCCATCGCAGGGGGCTTGAGAGTTTAGGTTCCACCCACGATTTCCATTGGCCACAAATTCATATGCCAGGAGGCTCTCCCCGGGCGTATAGACCCCAGTACTTGGGAGATGGAAGATCAGGAATTCAAGGTCATCCTTGGCTTCACAGTGAGTTCAAGGTCAGCCTGGGCTTCAGGAGACCCTGGGTCAAAAAAAAAACACTACACACAAACAAACGCACACGCAATAGCCAAGAAAGTTCTTTCTTATAAAAATACAGCTTCAGCGTGGATGCCTGGACCCCACTTCCACCCAGTCCTTTCAGTGCAGACTCTGCACTCTTCACGGCCCGGGACAATCCACCTGCTGCCTCTGTTTTGCTAATGTCTCCCCCCAAGTCCTTAGTGACAAGGGACAAGGTGGAAGTCTGCCTAGGTCCTTCATGCATCGATATGTGACTTCCTGGACACATATTGACAGCTAGCTAATGCAAGTGGGGTGGATGCCTGTACCGAGCTGCCCAGGAGACTTGGGATCCCCATCTCAAGGAATTTCAGAGATAAGCGAGAGAAACAGCTGGAGGGGTGAAAGGTTAGGTGGCAGCGCAGGGGTTAACTGGTACCCTGGAAGAGGTGACTGATGTGCCAAAGGCACATCTGGAACAGTCTATGGCAGGAGGGTCCCTGGAGATTGGAGGATGAGCGGTAGACGGACAGCCAGTGAGCCGAGGGCGTTTTAGCAGAGGTCAGCGTGGGTGAGGCTAGCTGAACCAAATGCACAGACCAGGACTCTGAGATGAGTGTGCCCAGGCGGTAAGTGTGGTGCTGAAAGTCGGGCTGTCCCCAAACTTCAAAGGAACAAGTGGAAGGCCGAGTGTGCTGCGTAACGTTCAAACTGCTGTAGGAGAGAAACCACATGTGCGCCGTGGTGAGCCATAGTGAATGAGATCAGATGTGGGTGACTGTGCTGGGCCTTCCTTCTGGGGCCAGAACACTCTCGGGCTGCAGCCTAGACAGCTGGCATCTTTAGGTATTGGGGTCCCTTTGGAAGCTAGACCTGGGGCGCCCTTGGAAATGTAATCCAGACCTCCTGGAGCTGGCCCAGCTGAAAGTTCTTCCAGGCTCTGCTCCCTGTTGATGTTATTTGGTTTTGGTTTCACAGGACCAACATGGTGGAGTAGGCTGGGCTGGGGGCATATATCCTTTTATATTCCTGGGGCCAGTCTCTCTCTCTCTCTCAACCCTCAGATCCTGCCAGGTCATGGCTCCCAGTGGTAGCCCAATGATGAATGAACTACATCTGGGATCATGAGTCCACAGTACCAGCAGAAGTCAATAGTTTCAGGAAGGCCCTAGCCCATGAGCTGGGGAGATGGCTTGCTGTGAAGACGTGAGAACCTTAGTTAGGATCCCCAGAATGCATGGAAAGGCAAACACGGTTAGTGTCTGAATTTGCAACTCCAGAACCCCTCTGGGGATAATGGGAGGTGGTACAGACAGGAAAGTCCCTGGAAGCTCATAGGATGGTCATCCTGGAAAACACAGTGCTGGAGAGATGGCTCAGCGGTTAAGAGCACTGACTGCTCTTCCAGAGGACCTGGGATCAATTCCCAGCAACCACCTGGCAGCTCACACCTGTCTGTAACTCCAGTTCCAGGGGACCCAACCCCCATGGCAAAACACCAATGCACATAAGGTAAAAAATAAAAAAAAAAAAATCTAAAAAATATCACTTAACAGAACACCCACTTCCCACATCTCTGACAGCTGCCTGACCCCTGGCCCTGGCCCTGGCGGACTCAGCCTCTTCCCCCTCCTCCACACCACCACAAAGGCCACACTCTGCCAGCTCCACTTCAGCATCTCTGGTGACACTCTTTTCCCATCAGCCTTTATCAGGCACCTTCCTGCGCTCCTTCCCCACGGTGGCTCCCTGGAAAGCACTTGTCAAGATGGAAGCCTATGTGAGCATCTAGCTGAGGGAGAACCAAGGACGAGGAGCAGTGGGGCTCCTGTCCAGATGGGCGAGCAGATAGAGAAACCTGTTGGAGATGCGTTGCTTTCTCTGTGTGCTTATATATATAAGGATATATGGGCATCTGTCTTAGGGTTTCAATTGCCATGATAAAACACCACAACCAAAAGCAACTTGAAGAGGCAAGGGTTTATTTCATCTTAGAATTCTCAGGTCACAATTCATCCTCGAGGGAAGTCAGGACAGGAACCTGAAGGTAGGAGCCGAAGAAGAAGCCGTAAAGGAACACTGCTCACTGGCTTGCTGCCCATGGCTATTTTAGCCCGATTTCTTATACAACCCAGGACCACTTGCCTGACTGTGGCACTGCCCACAGTGGGCTGGGCCCTCCCACATCAATCATCAACCAAGAAAATGCCCTCCAGATTTCCCTACAGGCCAAATCTATGGTGGTATTTTCTTAATTAAGATTCCTTCTTCTCAGATGACCTTAGTTTGTATCGAGTTGACATAAAAACTAGCCAGCACAGAATCTGAGTTCCTCCACTAATCATCTCTGCATGAATGAGTTGATGAACGCTCGATTAGTGACTTGATACCCCCGCCCCCCATATTCCTTATCAATTTTTATCTATACCAGCCCATCTTAGGTTGTAAAGTCCTAAGGGATGGGAATGAGGTCTGGGAGAGATGAGCAGTCTGAAGAGGATGTTCCTCAACCTCCCCAGTGGTGAAGACATTCAAGTGTAAGTCCAGTAAGCACTTGGGATCATGGAAGGGGTTTCTACACTGTGTGACATGGAATTATTTGACCACAGTAGTTCCTTGAATCCCAACGAATCTCAATCTAGACTTGCGGTTCCTGGCAGGCCAGGTCTGTGATTGGAGGTAGGTGGGTGTAGGCCACCCGAAGATGAGCACATCAGTGTCCCTAACTTGAATAAAGAACCTGCCAAACTAGGTCCATCTTGCTGCGTCTGCTAGTGTGGCCTATTTTCTAGCTACAAATAGCAAGCATTACCTGTTTTAAACATCTGGCACTACCTGCCTGCTTAGTCACCTTTTTCTCTGGCTTCAAACAGCTGTGGGGCCCCACCTCCTCTCCACCTCCCATCCATCTGTGATCCATTCCCTCCCCTCTTCCTTCCTGGAGGGATCTGGACACACCAGATCCACAAGTCCTGATGTCTTTAAAAGGATCTGCCTGGGGAATAAGGTTCATCTGAGTACTGTGACAGACACCTTGATTGGAGTGGGAAGTCCCACGGCCAGTCTGCGGCAGCTGGCATCATGAAGGCCTGTGTCTCCCTGCTAGTGGCCATGCTCTGTGGCCTGGCCTGGGCTGGTAAGTCATTCTCTGGCGGGCACGGGTGTAGGATGGGTTGCTTAAAGGCCCGAGGGCTGCGGCACTTGACAGAGGTTAAATGCTGTCCTCACCCACCGGACCACTTTGGCCTGTCCTTGGTTGAGGTTACAGGATCTGTGTCTCTGAGGTTGGCTGGTGATGTGAGGAACTGCAGAGCTGAGGCCTGGGGGGATCAGAGCTACCATCACTAGAATAACCAGACTCCACACTTGGCCGAGCTTTTCTTTTCCTGGGGCCACAGCGTGATGTAAGAGGGAAGGAGGTTGCTGAGTCGGGATTGCCTGGCTACCCTTCTTGACTCCCTCCTCTGCTGCCTGGCCACAGGTAGGCGTCAGGAGGTGGGTGGGCTCGGGAGGAGACCAAAGGCCCTGACTCAGAGGTGAACCCTGTCCCATGTGGGACTACACAAATGGTTAGGGGTTTGTCCCAGCTTAGGGGAGCTGACTAGTCGAGAGAAGGGATGTGGCCTGCACTTTCGGGGAGTGCCGGGAAAGGAGGCAGGTGCTGGAAAAGGAAAGGGATGCTTTCCTGTTAGCAACTGTGCAAAAGAGCTGCTGCTGCTGCTGCTGCTGTGTTAATTAGTGATTAGTGGGTGGTCGGAGGAGGGCAAAGGAGAGGGCTGAGCAGAGGGGTGTGGGCAGCATCCTCCTCTGCCCCAGGAGAGTCAGAGTTCCTGCAGTTCCGCCCTCCCAGGGTGTTCCTGCCTTGGACTGTTGAAAGGCAAGAGAACCAAGCCAGGGCTCGGCCCATTGGAACTTGTCAGGGTTTTAACACGACTGTTTGTAGGAGGGGCTGGCTTCTGGTGTCATTCCCTGTCAGGGTGTGTGCAGGGAGACCCCAAGTGTGATTTTTTTTTTTTTTTTTTTTATTTATTTGATTTATTTATTTATTATGTATACAGTATTCTGCCTGCATGTGTCCCTGCAGGCCAGAAGAGGGCACCAGATCTCATTACAGATGGTTGCGAGCCACCATGTGGTTGCTGGGAATTGAACTCAGGACCTCTGGAAGAGCAGTCGGTGCTCTTAACCACTGAGCCATCTTTCCAGCCCCCCAAGTGTGATTTCTAAACAGAAAAGCCATTGAGGAAAAAGCTGCTCCCATGGCTCTCCACACTGCATGCACCTCTTTGAGGACTCCGCTCTGCCTGGGTCCTGGGGCTGGAAAGGAAGAGGAGGAGAGGGAAGGGTAGGTAGGCATGGGACCTTACCTCAGGCCTGCTCATTGAAGGAATGGAGGAGGGTGTGTGGGACTGACCAGTGTGGCGGGGTGGTCAGAGGGTTTGGGATATGCCAGCCCCAGGAGAGGACCGCACAGGAGACATCGGGTCCTCGGAGGAGGTCCCTGAGGGCGCGGCTACAGCGGCTTCAGGGGTGCAGGCAAGCCTGGGCTACTGGGGTGAAAGCGTTGGTTAACCTCTGCTATAAGGGGGATGGGAAGTGAGGGAAGAGTGCAGATACACCAGGAGGTAGGAGAGAATCTCTGTGCTGTGTTGTTTTTAACAAAATCGCAATCTTTTGATGATTTTACCAGTAAAGACTCGGGAGTCAGTTGAGTTTCGTGAGTCTTCTTTGAGATGGCGTGGGAAGGCTTCAGGGACATCGGTGGAGGAGAAGGTCAGCTGGGTGCTTTCTCTGCCTCTCCGAGCTAGCAGGCTTTCACCCCGGCATCTGGCTCCCGGGTCTTTACTGGTAAAATCGAATGATTGAGATGTTGTTAAAAACAACATTCCTGTTCTGTCCTAGCATCCAGCATCTTTAGACTTGGATACCCAAGGATGAGCCACACCAGGAGTCACAGGTGCAGGCCACCATCTGTCAGCCAGGTGCCTCCCAGGGCCTTGGCTGTTTCCAGTGAACAGAGGCAGGAAGCTGGTCTTGGAGACGAAGGTTTTGGTTCACTAGGTTTCCATGGAAATAACATCTGGGCTTCCCTGAGAGACAAACGTGTGAGGATGCTTCAGTTGTCAAAGGGCCCGAGAGGTGACATACAGGGATCCTGTGTCCATCCAGGCTTGGTGCCAGCCTTTCTTGATGGCCGGCGGGGAAAGAGTGTGAAGGTCTGAGAGGATGCAGAGAAATGTAGCTTTTCACAGGGGAAGGAACCAGAGCTCTGAACGAGGAGGGGTAGGAAAATCTGAGGCTGAGAGGGGAGGGAGAGATGGGGCGGAGGCGCGGGGGGCAGAGGCTGCTGGAGCAGGGATGAGGGCCCTGGCCTGGTGAGCGAGGCCTATACAAAGGCTCCGTGTCAAAGGGAGAACTGGGTAGGGGCCTGGCATCAGAATGAGGAGTCATCTGGTGTCGCCAGGACAGCACAGCGAGGTTCCTGTAATGAAAACTCCCACCCACGCCTGCCACCCCCATGTCCCAAGGTTACCTTGAGGCAAAACAAACCCACGGAGGAATGTGAGACCTGTTGGCATCAGGTTCTTACTGGGGACAAAGCTCCGAGGCAGAGATGACAAATCCCTGCAGCATGGACCAGTGGGAGGCCTCTCCTGAACTCCAAGGCAAGCTATTCTTCACTCGTCCTTCTCAATCCCTGCCAGGCCTAAAACAGAGCGAATTCCATCCTTGGACTCTGCCTCGGTGGCCCATTAAGAACAAGGCTCCCACTTGCTTCCATTCTCTCCCTCTGGACTCTGGGTGTTCTGCCAGGCTGGTGAGGCAAGCAGCTGACCCAGCCTTCCTTCTGCACGGAACACTTTTTCTTAAGACCTTAGCATTTAGGTGCCAAGCGAGACGACTTAAGATTCATGATGGGTTCCCTGTGTGCTTGGATGGGAAAGTGGCCTTGGGCTTGGCCTCCTTTAGGACAATCTCCGGACCAAGGCCCTGTCTTTCTGGATATGTTGGAGGCCCTGCACACAATAGGCGATGGCCTCAGGACCTGGTTTAACCTTGACCTGACACCTCTCTGATGCAAAGAATAGACTAATAATGACGGATGATGTCAGCTGGTAAACCACCCCGAAGCACGTGTGCTAACAACAACCCAGCTCACAGCATGGCCCAGCTGAACTGGGGGAGGGAGTCAGGCAATGTAGTTTACGGACAGGTTCCCTGACTGGGGATGATTGCTGAAGCCAGTCTGGAGTCTGGATATTTGCCATCTCCAATATGGACATGGAATGTGGCCACTGTTTATTTACATAACAAAGACGGAAATGGCTCTATTCTGTGTCACACACCACAGGAAGCGCTTTGCCAAGGTTAACTCATTTACTTCTTATGCATATTCTGTGAGATAAATATATATCATTTTTTCCTATTTCTTTCTTTCTTTCTTTCTTTTTTTTTTTTTTTTTTTTTTTTGGTTTTTCAAGACAGGGTTTCTCTGTGTAGTCCTGGCTGTCTTGGAACTCGTTTTGTAGCCCAGGCTGGCCTCGAACTCACTGAGGTCATCCTGCCTCTGCCTCCCAAGTGCTGGGATTCAAGGTGTGCTCCACCACTGCCCAGCTAATTTTTTCTTATTTCTGCAGATAAAGGAACAGAAGCACAGAAAGTGAAATAACTTGCCCAAGATCACACAGCTGAATACCATTATAACCAAAATTTCAACTCAGGCAGCTGGGTACCAGAGTCCAGCTTCTCTTGCTGTGTACCCCTCATTAGGCCTGACATAATCCCAACCCCAAGTCTAACCTGAGACAAAATTCAGATTTAGTGCTGGTACATGCTCAGCTCTAAGTCGAGTTTAATCTTACTCTATTCCTTACCCAAATAGCAAAACAAAATTGTTACGTTGTCGATCAGCTTAGCACAAACTCCCCCTCATTGTCGCTCTATATTCAAGGACAATACCAGCCCTGGTCTAAGTTAGGTTTGTATTTTCTCATTGGCCCAATCCAGATGTTCATGGCAGTTCTGACTCTTGTGGTTGTTTTTTTGTTTGTTGTTTGTTTGGTTCGATTTGTTTGTTATTTTTGAGACAGGGTTTCTCTGTGTAGCCCTGGCTGTCCTGGAAGTCACTCTGTAGACCAGGCTGGCCTCGAACTCTGCCTGCCTCTCCCTCCTGAGGGCTGGGATTAAAGGCGTGCGCCACCTCTGCATGGCTTCTTGTAGCTCTTTTGTTTTTGCTTCTTTTGAGACAAAATCTGATGCAGCCCAGGCTGACTTTGAACTTGCTTTGCTACCAAGGTTGACCTTGAACACCTGATCCTCTTGCTTCTACCTCACAAGTCTTGGCATTACACACATGTGCCTGGCTTCCGACTCTGACCCTGACGTTCTGTGCACTCCTCAGCCTGACCCCGTACCCCAGTGTTCTAGACACCCAGGCTTCAGGAGCCACCATGAAAACACCCCCAAGTCAAGGAGGAGAAGACCCCTCTCCCACCTCCTGCCCTGCACTCTCTTTGCTGTTGTGGGCACGGTGGGACCTGGTTTCTCTTTTAGAGTAGCAGTGTGTTTATATTGTATTGTTCTCTGCAAAAGTTCTGGTCATTGCCAGGCATGGTGATGCACTCTTTAATCCCAGCACTTGGGAGGCAGAGGCAGGAGGATCTCTGAGTTCAGGGGCCAGCCTGGTCTACAGAGTGATTTTAGGACAGCCAGGGCTACACAAAGAAGCCCTGCCTCAAAACAAAAAACAAACAAACAAACAAAACAAAACAAAAAAACCAAACCAAACACAAAACAAAAGTTCTGGTCATATGCCCCTTGTGACCAAAAGCTTGCTTCTGTAAACGGTTTGTCTGGAGCGAGGGATGTGGTCTGTGGTTGCATAACAGAATCCTGTCCCAAAGCCCAGTTCTCACCCACATCGCCCTCATTCCCCACCCAAGCGCAAAATGCATTCCAGAGGCTGAAGGAGCAGAGCTGTGACTGGGGAAATCCGGGTGCAGAAGAAAGGGTGAAGGAGGGGAGAGCAAAGAAGGGGGGGAGGAGCAGAGAGGGCTGGCGTAGGGAGTGGGGGACCCCTACTGCAGCAGCGGGACTCTTCCTCTGCAGGTCAGGCAGGACCCTCGTCCTGGCCGCTGACCTCTTTCTTCAGCCTGTTGGGAGTTTAAAATCTGAGACATTTTCACCCCCCAAGGAAGGTTCCTTTTGGCAGTCTGGAGGCTCTGGCTACATCTCCTGTGGCTGGGAAGCGGCTGTGAACTCCAGTCAGGCTATCCTTGTTGAGCTTGTGACAATCTTTTTATTTCTCACACGATGCTTCTTTGCTTGTTTCCGTCACTGGGCCCTCCAACAGGTGCCTGAGTCTGACTGAGCTCCTGGTGGGTGCTCTGAGCCTAGGTCTTCCTGGTGGTGCTCTGAGCCCAGGTCCTGCTGGTAGGTGCTCTGAGCCTAGGTCCTCCTGTGGGTGCTCTGAGCCCAGGTCCTGCCAGGCAGGCTAAGAGTGGGGAAGGCCTATACTGAGTTGGGAGGCATGCTTGTCCTGTAGGCAGCAATGACCTGCCTTGTCCTCCCCTGAGACCTCCTGTACGGGCAATTTCAGTAAAGCCTGGGATCCCTGAAGCGCTGAACTGGCGGTCTTGACCCTCATAGGAAACCTGGAGTCATGTGCATCTCGCTGCAATGAGAAATTTGACCGGGATGCTGCCTGCCAGTGCGATCGCCGGTGTCCCCAACATGACGACTGCTGTGATGACTATGGACGTCTGTGCAATGGTGAGGTAGCTTGTGGGATGACGGCTTGGGAGACACGGCAGGCCAGGCTGTGTGCAAGTCTGGACGGGTGTCCAGAAATCCAGAGCAAGGCCGGTGACCGAGGAGAGGGTTCCAGGTCTCAGTAGGAGAGTGTGGGGGGCAGAGACAAAGGTCGAGGATTTGGTCGTCGCTAGTCTCAGGTCTTCTAGGAAGTTCCTAAATTAAAGGAGGGCAGATGCTATTGACCTGAGGATCTGAGGGAACAATCAGGATTCACAGTATCTTGAGCAGGGCTGGAGGGATGGCTCAGAGGTTAAGAGCACTGGCTGCTCTGCCAGAGGTCCTGAGTTCAAGTCCCAGCAACCATGTGATGGCTCACAACCATCTGTATTGAGATCTGGCGCCCTCTTCTGGCCTGCAGGCATACATGCAGGCAGAACGTTGTACACATAATAAATAAATCTTAAAACAAAACGGAGAGCAATATCTTGAAAGTTTAAGTAACAAAATGATACTTTAGTACATATGATATCGTTCACTCTTAGTCACACTGGAAAGAAGACACGTACGTAAATGGTAGGCAGCACTCAGCAGCACTCACGATGTGAATGAATGGGGAAGAGCGTGTGGCTGCTGTGACTGTCACAGCACAGACCATGCCTCTCCAGGAAGGGAACTGAGCAGCCACTGCTTTACACTGGCCTTCCCATGCAGGACTGGAGCCGCACACCTTTAATCCCAGCACTCGAGGAGGCAGGGGCAGGTGGATCTCTGCGAGTTCCAGACCAGCCTGGTGTACAGAGTGAGATCCAGGACTGCCAGGGATGCACAGTGAGAAACCTGTCTCAAAATAACAACAAACCAAAACAAACAACAAGGCATGCCTTTCCCCAAACGGCCATTTGTTTCTCCACAGGCACAGACATGTGTTTCCCCCTCTGTCCCAGGGATCGGGCCACGGGTCTCAGATATGCGAGGCAGGCACTCCTCCACTGAGCTGTGTTCCCAGCTCATTTTCTGCTTTTTATTTTGAGACAGGATATAACTGAGTTCCCAAGGTCAGCTCGGAGCTCACTACATAACACAAGTTGTCCTTGAACTTGTGATTCCTCCTACTTTAGCCTAGCCAAGTACCTAGGACAGCGGGCCCTTATTTATGCTCAGGCCCAGCGAAGGGAATATTTGACGAATCATTTTTTAAATATTTATTTTTGTGTGTGTGTGTGTGTGTGTGTGTGTGTGTGTGTGTGTGTGTAGCTAAGGAGGCCAGAAGGTGCTGGCTCCCCTGTCACTGATATGGGCGGCCACAAACCAGTTGACGCTGGGAACCCACCTTCCCCTGGAGGTGCAACTGTTCTTAACTCTCGCCAAGCCGTCTCCCAGCCCTTGAAAAATCATTTTCTAATGGGCTCCTCCTTTAGTTCATTGTCTCGCATCCAAGAAGAGTAAGGAAAGGCTGATAAGGGGCCAGCACCGTAAAGGAATGTGAACTTCTTAATTTGAGAAATTAAATAAGGTGAGAATGACTCTAGAAAGCGGGAGGGGTTCCACGGATCAGGGATACGACCATGTTGCCTTGTTGCCCTATTGGTGACCTTTTATGAGATGTAGACTGGAACTGAGGTCATTTTTATTGAGACGGGTAGGTCTGAGCGCATGGCAGGCCCAACCAGTGAGAAGTTCCCATACCTTATGCGTGGTTCTTTGGCCCGACAGGAAAGGTAATCTGTGTTCATGGTCCAATCAAGGGAGCGGTCGCATGTCTCATGGTCCACAATGGGCCCTGCCTTTCCTTCCTTCCAGGAGCTAATAATGCCTGTCTCAAGGCTAGCGCGTTTCCCATGGTTCCCTTCTGCCATTGCCTCTGCGGCCTGCCTGGCCGCTTGGCCGCCGCCGCGATGGCTTCTTTTCCCAGTCCAGTTGCTGCTGCCTTTTGATCTGGGTTCAGCTCAGCCCCTCTCCTAAAAGTAGAAAAGGAAATGCTCAGGAGAGGCATTTTGTTGGGTTTAATGTCACAGCCCCGGGACACCGGGGTAGGTGTCTCCCCCTAGCTCATGAAGCCCGATGTTATAACTGGAGGGGAGGGGTGTTGGCTCCAGCCATGCAAACCTCCCATGCAGCTAAAGCTTGGTGTTTACTCTAGACATGGCATCGTCCCTTTGAGATCCTTACAGTCATTCCTTCCTCTGCTCGGGACTCCTTTACACCTGCGAGACTTTTATGTGACTCTGGGCACATAGCTATAAAAAGCAGGTATACATATCGAACATTTACTGTTACAACCACATATGACGGTGCAGGCCTGTAACCCCTAAGTACTTGGGAAGTAGAAACAGAAGGCCTAGGAGTTCAAGACCATCCTCAGCTACCTAGTGAGTTCAGAGCCAGCCTGGGCTACCTGAGGGCCTGTCTCACACCACATTAAAACAAACAAAGGACACTGCAACTCGTAACAGACCGCAGTTCTTCACCAGAGCAGACCTGTGCTGGCGGTGATGGTTGGCCTTGGGTGGTGTGACCACATGTGCAGTGCGTACTGTGTGTTCAGAACCAAAGATGCGGAGAGGTCACATGACACACGATTCCTGCCATAACACCTCAGATTCATTACATGTTTGATTTGGGGGTTTAGTTTTTGGCCATTGCCTGCTCAGAGACATTTTACTATTGGCAAATTCTTCATGACCCCACATCCAGCTGTTTGACCCCAGGCTCTGACCCACCGTGAAGCTGGGTTATGCCAGCAGGGGAAATGCCTACCTCTGGCTTGGGGAGAGATTGTGATAGAGTCAGCTAGAGTTCATGGACACTTGTGAATTCTCTTTGAAATGGTCATGCCTGGGGCAGCAGCTTCCGGAGCTGGAGTGAGTAGCTGCCGTGATCGAGTAGTTTCCTCCACACGCTGGAGCTGGCATGGGGCTAGGGCGGCTAGCTGTTTCATGAACCTTTAACCTGAGCATCTAAGACAACGAGAGAGCGAACAGCTGCCAGTTAGGGAGTCAAGCCGCCCATCCCCCGCTGGTTTACAGGAAAACATCCCACGGACTGCTTGCCGTAAGAACTAGAAGAACATATCCCTACCATTAGCAGTGATTTTGAGCAGATTTTTACAGTGCTTCAACAATACTTAACACCTGCCCAGCCCACCCCCAGGGAGAGGTGGGTCCCCCCTCAACTCTCTTAATAGGAACAGGATGTTCTGAACGGGGAGCCTTGTCATTTGGAGAATGCTGAAATGCTCTATTCATATGTGGTAACTCAAATTGGTTTTGGGTCCAGAAGGGACTCCCCCGCCTCTTCCTCCTCTTTTTACACACTTTTCTTTTTAGTTCTTTTGAGCACAGTGAGCCACCAAATGCCAAAATGGTAGGAAATTTGTCGGGGTGAGGGGGATATTTTTGTTTTTCCCAAGTTTTCAGTAATCTGACCCTGGAAATACCTTCCATTTTCAGCCCTCAGCCTTCAGTGTCAGGGGTTTGTCCACATACCCTTTCCATATACTTGCTTGCCTCGAGGTGGGAACCCGGAACCAGGGCCAAAGCTGGAGGGAACTCCCGGGATGGCTGGTAACTTTATTTTCCTACATTACAGCTGAAGATGGGCCCCCAGAGCCCAAGGCATTCCTGGATCCAGAGGATGAGATCCCAGCCAGCTGTAAGCCTGAACCCCAGATAGGACAGCAGGGGTATCAAGGGGAGAGGGTGCCACCTCAGAGGCAAGGACCCAGTCCCAAGCCGGAAGAACGAGGCTGGATCTGCCCAGGGGAGACGCTGGTGTGATCCACGCCGCCGCCGCCGCCATGGGGAGGCGTGGCCAGGAAAGCGTCTGAGGCCTGGGGAGGGAAGTGGAAGAGGTTTTATTTTTAGAGTGGGGAGATCATAAAAACAAGAGGCAGAGGGTAGAGCCCTGCATCAGAAAGCAAAGGACTTCCTGACTGCAGGGTGTGCAGAGGCTTAAGCTCGCCGCCCTCCCCGCCCCCACCTCCCCGCCTCCCCCAGGAGACCTTTAGCAGGGAGCCCAGCTGTGGGTGTGGGTAGAAGGTTTGGACCTTAGGCTCCTAACACGCCCTCTAGAGGTTGCCAGGGACACACACACACACACCCTCTTTTCTGTCCTCTTAGACCTGTACTCTGCACCAAACTCCTGCCAGGGCCGCTGCCGGGAAGCCTATGACAGGCACCACCCTTGCCACTGCAATGACCGATGCCAAGAGTTCGGGAACTGCTGTGAAGATTTTGACAGCCTGTGTGGTGACCACGGTCAGTCTGCTCCGTCAGCGTAGCCCCAGACGCACAGGAACTCTCTGGAGTTCTCCCGGTGTGGTCCCCGGACCCGCAACACTGGAGCATCTGAGAACCCTTAGGAGGAGCGAGCAGACCTAGGCCTGGGCCCCAGACCTTCCGCTCAGAAACTCTGGACTGGGCTCTACACCTTCTAGGGGATTCTGATGCCTGCCCAGTTCGAGACCTTTCTTAGTGCAAAAGGGCGATATGGACTTTCTGTGCATACCATGGCAACGGCACGCGCTGGCCTTAAGGGTCTTTTACTGTCCTGCCCTCTAACTGCAAAGTCTTGGGTGGTGTTCCCCCTCCCTGGAGCAGATTTCCAGAAGGGGCCAAGAGGTGGATGCTATTGATCTTCAGACAGTTGGTAACCTGCCTCCCTCTGCCTCTCAGACCTTCCCTCTCCCAATTCCTCTTAGAGGGCTTCTCCCACAGCAGCGACGCCATAACCAACGAGGAACTCCAGAGTATCTCTGAGATGATCTACAGGGTAGATACCAATAAAGCCCAGAAGGAAGACATTGTCCTCAACAGTCAAAACCGTGTCTCCCCGTCAGAGACAGGAAACAGAGTGGACCGTTGCCCAGAGCCGTGAGTGCCCCTCACTAGTTCCAACCCTTCACCCTATCTCTCCTCCACACTCGCTTCCTTTGATGCCTCAGATCTTGCCCCTCAAGTCAAGCAAGCTCAAAGGGAGAAGGTGGGGGGGGGGAATTAATGTCCAGAAACAAAGAAATCATCTTGAGGGTAGGTGGGTGTACAGCCAGAAGGTTTCTGTGGCTGGCTAGGCTAAGGATAATGCTGATCTTCCAAGGGGTGACGTGGAAGAAGACAGACTTCACAGTTGGCTTTCGAAAGCACCTCAAGTTGCCTTTGCTCCTGAACCCTGAGCCCATCTCTAGGTGCTGCCCCTGCCTGTCTAGAAGATGCTGGGAGAGTTTCTACTGCATGTCCAGGCCTCTTAATGGGTCTCCGTCCATTTGCCGCAGGCTCTTTACTTACGTCAACGAGCAGCTCTTCTCCAAGCCCACCTACGCAGCTTTTATCAACCTGCTCAACAATTACCAGCGGGCCACAGGCCATGGGGAACACTTCAGTGCCCAGCAGCTGGAGGAGCAGGCCGTCTTCCTCAGGGAGGTCATGAAGACAGCTGTCATGAAGGAACTCTATGGCTTTCTCCATCACCAAAGTGAGTGAGCCTCCCAGATGCACAAGGCTGTGGGATGAGGTGTGTCTCCAGGAGAGGTCTCTGGTGGTGGCGGCGGCGGCCACGGTGGTGGTGTAGGAGTAGGTAATGGAGCACTGTATGGAAGCCAGTAACAGCCAGGAAGGGTCAGAGACAAGGCTAGAAGGAAGCTTCAGAGATTGGGGACCCCAGCCGGAGCTGAGGGACCTTCCTTCCGGCTGGCTTGCTTGCTTAGATCACCCATCTTTGACTGAATGTCAGTCGTCTTGTGAGTTTCCTACCTTCTGAAGGGCACAGGCCCCCCACCCCATCTCTACCCCCACTCTGGGCACTTTTTAGTCATCGCATGGATCCCAGAGACACGTCAGAAGGCGTACATTTGAGCAAGTGGAGTTCTCCACACCTCCTCCTCCTCCTCCTGGGCATCAACAGAGACTCAGCAAAGCCCAAGGAGTACCATTCTGTTAGGCAGTGGTCTGGCTGGACCACCTCCAGGCACAGATCCATGCAAATCAGACCAAAAAAGGTTTTGGCTTTGGGACTTCTTGGCTCTGGGCTCTGTTTGTTAGTGTCTTCCAGATTCCTTTCCTGAACGCTGGCAAGCTGGACTCTGTCTCGGAGGCAGATCTGTATAGGTCTCCTCCCTCCTTATCCCTGGGGACCGAATCCAGGCAAACCTGCCACTTTCTGTCTGCGACCTTAGACAACAACAGAGTTACTAAGGCTGTTGTTGTTAGAGGTGAACCGCCTGAGGGATTCTCTAAGAAACATGCGATCCTGTGATGCCCTCTGGTGTCTGCTCCGTGTTAAACACACAAGACAGACAGGTGGTTCTCAGCCTTCCTAATGCTGCGACCCTTTAGTTCCTCATGTTGTGGTGACCCCCAACCATAGAATCATTTTTGTTGCTACTTCATAGCTGTAATTTTGCCACGGTTATGAATCATATGTAAATATTTTTGGATATAGAGACTTGCCAATGGGGTTGCGACCCACAGTTTGAGAACCAGGGGACTTTATTAGAAGCCCTTGGTTTTCAGCAAGGGAACAGACGTCTAGCCAGGCTGGAAGACCTAAGTGAGCAAGGAGCCGGAAGTTGCCTTCCAGTACCCAGAACAGGCTTCCCAGCACTCATGCCCTCTCCCTCACCTCACATCCCACTAGCCTGCTACATTTACAAAAGCCCCAATGGCTCACGCCGCATCTCGTCAGAGTCTGAGAGATCGGAACACAGCCCAAAATAGCTCAGACAGATAGACTTGGTTTGGCACTTGGTTCTGTTACCACTGGTGTGATTCTGGTGTTATAGTTGAAGGGCGTCTCCCAAATGTCACGTATCAAAACCGTAATCTCTAGTGCCGTGCGTTAATGCTAGCTAGAGGTGAAAACTTTGGGAGGTGACTCTAACTGCGGATTCATGGATTATCAAGAGTAGTCTGTTAGAGAATCTGGCTCTCTTCAGTATGCTTGCTTTGCCTGGCCCTTCTCACATGCCAGCCCTTGATATTTGATTTCCTAGACTCCAGAATGTGAGCCAACTAAACTTGTATTCAGTATAAATTACATGGTTGCAGGGATGTGGTTTTAGCAACACGCAGCAGGCTATGCTGTTCGTGACCTCTCCTGGTCTTTATCTGTGGCTTTGAAGATTAATGCTTCCAAAGCATCAAAAAAGGACACCCAGCAAGTACTAATAAGGGTAACTATTTGGTCTGTGAAACGGTTCTCTTCATGTCCACACTGTCTTGTTTTCCAACAGTGTTTTAAGTCCTTGAAAGGAGAGAATATTCCTGGTATCTGTTTTGGATCCTCCACACAATTCTGGAAGTCCTGATTTAAAACTGCAGCTCTGACCTTTTCTTGGGGCTCAGTGGCCTTTTCAACAGCCCCACTCGGCTCTCTGTTGCTTACATAACACAGTGTAAAGAGAACTCACTGTTCCTCCTATTCCCAGACCTGCTCCTCTCTAGGTTGGCTCATCCTCTAATCACCAGGACAATCCATCCAGTTCTCATTCAAAAAGCCCAGGAGTTAGGGATGTGTCTGTGTCGGTGTGTTTATGTGTGTGTATGTGTATCTGTGTGCGTGCGTGCGTGCGTGCGTGCGTGCGTGCGTGTGTGTGTGTGTGTGTGTGTGTGTGTGTGTGTGTGTGTCTGAGATTAGATCTCTAGATTGGTTTCTGCATGCTGGGCAGTCAGTTTACCACTGAGCTTGCAACCCCAGCCCAGCAGATAGATTTGATTTTTCTGTTTTCCCGACTCTCATTTCCCGGTCTGTAATGTCCATCTCTTCCACTTTCAAAACATAGTCCAGATGTGCTTGCTTCTTCCCTCTCTTCTCTGCTGCTGCTGGTGAGAGTTACCACCAGCGTACTACAGACAGACCATTTGCTTTAAAACTGGTCCCTCTGCTTTTGCCTGTGTGACCCCATTAAACCTCTGTTACATACACAGCCAGGGTGGCCCTTTAAACCAAGTTCATGCCACATAATTGCCCCTCACCCCCCAAGACCCCTTCATCTCCATTGTCTTAGTTAGGTTTCTCTTGCTGTGACAGAACACCATAACCAAAAACAACTTATTTCATCTTGGACTTCAAGTAACAGCTCATCCATCACTGAGCGAAGTCAGGGCAGAACCTGGAGGCAAGATTTGGCTAAAAAACCATGGAGGACCACTGCTCACTCACCTATTGTGTATACTGTTTTATACATCCCAGGACCACCTGCCCAGAAGTGGCGCTGTCCACAGTGGACCGGGCCTTTCCACATCAACCATCAATTAAGAAAATGCAGCCAGGTGGCAGTGGCGCACACCTTTAATCCCAGCACTTGGGAGGCAGAGGCAGGTGGATCTCTGTGAGTTCGAGGCCAGCCTGGTCTATAGAGCGAGCTCCAGGAGAGCCAGGGCTACACAGAGAAACCCTGTCTCGAAAAATAAACAAACCTACAAATAGAAAACGCCTCACAGGCTTGCCTACATGCCAATCTGACAGAGGCATTTTTTCAGGTGTGGTCCCCCTTCTCAGCTGACTCTACAGCTTGTGTGAATTGGCAAAAACCCAAACAGGCATTGTCTACCACAAAGAGACCATCGAGTTGTAACAGGTCCATCTTTAGAGCCACACTGCGTGGGCCCAAGCACAGAGGCTAACAGCGTGTGTCCTCTCGCATGAGTTTTGTAAATTTTGTCTGACTCCGTTTCCTCGTCTCTGAGTTCAGGTTGCTTAGTGTCATTCATTACGTGAAGATTCAGCACCGCTGCGCAGAAGCATTTGAAACCGTACTGAGAATGCAGCAGATGCTCCCCAGAGCCTCGGTGTTCCTCTATTATTACTAGTCGGAGTGGGTCTGACCTCCTTGAAGGCTCTGAGCGCTGCCTCCTTCTCAGACTTTCTCCCTCCTTCTCACTATGCTCTGGAAATGTCTCCTTAGATCCTTGTGTAGAGAAGTCCTTATCTTTCGGGTGTCTGGTCAGTACCCCCCTCCCCAAGTTTTTGCCTTGGGTCCTTGAACTCATGACCCTTCTGCTTCTACTTCCTAAGTACTAGGATTACAGGAGTGTGTGAGCACCCATCTGGTGCCTCCTTCTTCTCCAAGTCCTGTGTCTTAGTGTGAATTATGCTGATGTACAAAATATCAGCCTGGGGGAAATTTATAACACATAGGAATATATTGGTTTATAGTTTCTAGAAACGGTGGGGCATCATCTCATAAGAGCCTTAGGAATGCAGAGAGCGACAGAGAAAGGCAAAAGAGAGCTGAGTTTATTTTTGTTGTTGCTTATTTTTAGAAAGGGTCTCTTGTGATCCATGCTAGCCCTGAACTCGTTGTATACTGAGGGTGACCTTCAGCTTCCAAGGGACAACAGGCTTTACTATCACACTCAGCTCTATACTCATCTTTTTAAACTTTAAAATTTAAAGGAAACCATCCACTTAGTGAGGACCCCCACAGAATGGCCTTAATTCAGTCACTGGACAGAACCTCATAGCCCAATCACTGTTTTTTTGGTTTTGGTTTTGGTTTTTCCAAGACAGGGTTTCTCTGTGTAGCTTTGGGGCCTATCCTGGAACTCGCTTTGTAGACCAGGCTGGCCTTGAACTCACAGAGATCCTCCTGGCTCTGCCTCCTGAGTGCTGGGATTAAAGGCATGTGCCACCATCACTGACCCCAATAACTTTGTTTGTTTGTTTGTTTGTTTGTTTGTTTGTTTAGACAGGGTCTCTCTCTATAACTCTGGCTGTACTGGAACTCACTATATCAATCAGGCTGGCCTCAAATTTACAGAGATCCGCCTGCCTCTCCTCCTGAGTGCTGGGATTAAAGGTGTGTGCTACAGCACCCTGCTCCCTAATTATCTCTGGAGATCCTACATCTTAATTTTGTTATAGGAGTTATCAAGTTCCTAACAAGCTTTAGAGAGGCCAGATGTGATGGCACACCACTTTAATCCCAGCACTTGGGAGGCAGAAGTTGGCAGAGCTCTATGAATTCAAGGCCAGTCTGGTTTATATATCACATTCTGGAACAGCCAGAGCCACCTAATGAGACCCTGTCTAAAACCAACAACACCCTAAACCCCAAAACACACGGTACTCCTGGCTCCCACCTCCTCCTCTAGTTGTTATGGGGTAGTCTTCATATTTATCTGAGATACCATTTATTATTTCTGTTTATTATTCATGCCTTTCCCTGAAATGCAAACTGTAGAGACAGACTGTCTTTGGTGTGTGTGTGTGTGTGTGTGTGTACTCCTCGGGCCCTTGACTGTGTATAATGAGCATCTGGCCACATTTGTTGACCCTCCATCTCTCCTGATGCACCGGAGCAGGTACTCTTCCTTGCTTCCCAGGACTTCCTCAGCAAAGAGTCTTCTGTCTTTCTCTCCACAGACCGCTACAGCTCCGAACAAGCATTCGTGGACGATCTGAAGAACATGTGGTTTGGGCTCTACTCAAGAGGCAGTGAAGAAGGGGATTCGAGCGGCTTTGAACACGTCTTCTCAGGTAGGCTCGCTCTGCTTGGCAGAGAAGCGAGGGAGGGACAGAATTGAAGGAGAATGATTCTGCTTAGGGGCTGGTCAGCCCCGAGCCTCGGTGAATAGGCGGACGAGCATTGGTGAACAGGCAGACGAGCACCGGGCAGCGAGGGGCTACCAGGTCAGGCGTGAAGGGCATCTGAGCAGTCACGCTGAGGGATGACAGTCTCTCTAGAGTGCTTAAGAGGCAAAGGAAACCAGTCCTGGTGCCCCCAGGGTTCCGTCTAGTATGAGCGGTTTGCTGGTGTGTCTGCCTCCGAGCAGTCCTCTGCTTCCGTGGCTGGGTTAGGTAGGGGCTTCCTACAGAGGCTATTGTGTCCCGTCACCCTTGAGGTTCCCGCCGAGCCTAGCTTGATCCTGCAGAAACAGTCAGAGGAGTATGCCAGAGCAGAGGATTGTCTAGGAGGAGGAGTCTCCTGAGGTCCTGAGCCAAAAAGAGAGAACAGACATATGAGGGTGTCGGGCAAGGGGCCAAGGAAGCAGCTGAATCATCTGGGAGTCAGAGTCTGGAGATGGGAGACAGGCTGGGCATGGAATGGTAGAAATGGGATTGGGGGGGGGGCAGGGGGATGGGAAGGCGGCCCAGAGCACCCCCTTTGGACTCTTTATCACAGGTGAAGTGAAAAAGGGCAAAGTCACTGGCTTCCACAACTGGATCCGCTTCTACCTGCAGGAGAAGGAGGGTCTGCTTGACTATTACAGTCACAACTACGATGGACCTGTGAGTGTCCGGGCTGGAGGGGGCTCGCGGGTGCCCAGGCTTCCTGCTCTCCCTCTGGCTTCCAAGCCATCAGACCGGCTTCAATCACTCTGGCCCTCCACAGCCACCCAAGAGTGAACATGGATCCCATATCCTCATCTGCTAGAGAGCAGATTTGCACCCCAAGTCCCCAACAGTGAAGCCTCTAAAACTGCCAGGGACGGGAGAGAGAGGGTACCACATCCAGGTGGGAGGCCAAGGCCCGATTCTTAGACCAGAGAACAAAGCATGCATTTACTCCCCTGCCTGAACGACCTTAGAGGGTGGCAGGAACGTCCACCCTGGCGAACTGAGCTAAACTGCACGTTTCCTATGAAACTTTTGCTGCCCTAGTCCAGGAAATGACTTGGGGCAATGAACCGGCCTCTTGCATGTGGAGGGCCATAGGGAACAGCTGTGTCCCTGCACTCCGGGTGGATCACTCGGATGTTACTCCGACCTCATTGCCACTGGTGGCTTCAGACAGGGGGTCTGACTGGGACTCGGACACTTTGCATGGTGGGCTGTCCCATCTATCTCTTCCAAGAAGCCAGTGTCTCCAGAAGGCTCCTTCAGGACCCCCATACACACTGGCTGACTGTGGGCGCCGGGTTCTATCACGTGACCCTTGCCATTCTTTCTCCTGCAGTGGGATTCCTACCCTGATGTCCTAGCCATGCAGTTCAGCTGGGACGGCTACTACAAGGAAGTGGGCTCAGCCTTCATTGGCAGCAGCCCTGAGTTCGAGTTTGCCCTCTACTCCCTGTGCTTCATCACCAGGCCAGGCAGAAAGTGAGTATGGGGGTGACCAAGGGACCAGAGCAGTAGGGGAGCCGCCAACCGTCCTCATGGAGGATGGCGTCTTGAGTCCGCCACTCTGGCTGGGAAGAGGTCGGAGGAATTACTGTTCTGACCTTCGGCAGTGAAGTGGTGCCATTAGACTGGTAGCTGCCGGTCTCCATCCGAACAGCAGAACCATCGACCTCCCCTCCTTCCTCTCCAAGGAAGGGGAGCATCCAGGATGCAAGCTACTGAGATGTCAGCAGTGCAGTTGACCTGGATCCCTGAGGCCCCCATTGGCTGTCTGGGAGAACCAGAGTCCCAAAGGGAACAGTTGATAATAACTGGCCTCTGTCACTTGAGAATTTGTTTGCGTCCTAATGCTTTATTTATTCTTGCGGGAGGGGCTTTGTCTCACTGTGTCGCCGGGGTTACAGATCCTCTTGTCCACAATCTCTTGAGTGCTGGGTTTACGGACACGTGCCAAAGTGCCTGGTCCTGTGACTTCCGAAGCAGAGAGCAAACCCCTAATTTCTGCAGCACTTGACTTGAGGCGTTCAGAGTATTTCTCTGGGAAGGATGAGGAGCACTGTCCCATAAGCAGAGAGATACCGAGGGCCGGATTTGGAAAGCTTGCTGAACACAGGGAGTTGGGGTAGAGGCTCCGGGATGCAGGTGACTGTCTGGGAGGCTGGAACCCTTCTGCTGGGGATGACTAGGTCTTTCACATCTGGAACAGAGGTGGGTGAAGTGGTGGGCTCCGCTGATTGGATGCACCGTCTCTCCCTACAGGTGCCACTTAAGCCTGGGCGGCTATCCTTTGGCCATCCAGACCTACACCTGGGATAAGACCACCTACGGAAACGGCAAGAAGTACATCGCCACAGCCTACATTGTGTCTTCCACCCAGTAGAGCTCGAGGCCAGATGGGTTATGAGGGCAGAGGGCCAAGCCGGACCCAGGTGCTATTTGCTCTGTACTGGGGAGGAGTCTGGGAGGAACCCCAAAGCCCAGTTTTATGAAAGAGATCTCAAATCTAGAAATGCCCGTGTGGGAGAGAAAAAAAAAAAGATACAATTAGAAAAATGTAGAGAATCAGTCAAACCTTTGTCTTTCTGTATCATAGCAACATGAACTAGGAAACAGAGCCCCTCTCTGTCTGGAAAAGGTAGCAACCTTGGAGAATTCTTTACAGTATAGTGGGACCAGGAGCAAGTCCTTGGCCTCACATTTCCCTCTAATGTGAAGGGGAGGGGTCTCCCCTTTTCCTGCTCGGGGCTTGGGGAGAGGGTGATGAGACAGTATTATGACTGTGACGATGTCTTCAGCTGCTCGTAGGAAGAACAGGTGGTAGAAATTTGGGATTTCCAAATGGCTGTCACTGCTCACAGCTCTGCAACTGAGACACAGCCCTGTGCTGGGCCCCAGAGAAGCCCGCCTTAGACCCAAGCACGAGATTCTTAGGGAACCAAATCTGTGACAGTGCAGAGTCAGGGGTTGGGGGTAAGTGGGCTCCGGCAGGCGGCCTCCGCCATCCTAGATGTCTGTGTGGCCACCTCAGCATCTGTTTCTAGAAGTTTCCCACTTGCAGATGTTTAGTGCAGTTACAGACATGTGTGTTTTGATCCCACATAGTGCTTTGTTTTGTTTGGAAAGAACCCCCGCACAGGAGGGAGATCGAACGTCAAAGGAAGAAAAGAACCTATAAGTTGGTGTCGCTGACAATCATACTAATGTTTATCCAGCTGCCATAATTTGAGACATTCTAGGCTGGGAGAAGAGGGACCCTGGGTTTCCCATTTCAATCTCTATGATGTATTTATTCCCCTACTGGTCCTCAGGAGCCAGATGTGGCCCCACAGAGCCAGGCCTGTACCGCAGCTTAGAGGCATCACGTTTCCAATTAAAGCCACTGGAGAACCTCTGAAAAGCGTTTCATCCTTGTATACATTGACTCTGTCAGTCTTCTGGCCTCCTCCTTGGAGCAGGCATGGAGGTCTTTGCAGCCTGGCTCACAGGATAGACTCTGTGACCAGGAGGAAGACAGACTTCTTCCCGGGACACCTGGGACACAAATAAAGAGCATCACACGTGGGGTGTGAGGGAGGGATGGAGACTGGTGGCTTCAGCCCCTGCACGAGTCCTCTTGATCACACACACGGGGAGCAGAAGGATGCTGGGAAGCAGCTTCTGTGACTACAGAGGCTGAAGAAAGGGGAGATGCCTGAGTGACTTCTCACAGATTATTTAGGCCACGATTTGAGGAAGATAGCAGGCAGGACTGATTCCTGTGAGGTACAGCGCCTAGATGAATGCAGCAGGGCTATGTCCTGCCCTCCTCAGGAGTGTTCCTGGTCCAGTGGGCAAGAGAGGGTTAGAAGGACACAGTGGTCAAGGTGCAGAGACTGAAGTCAGGTTGCACGTGTCTAGCTAGGGTCTGACCACATGGGCAAATTTCTTATTCAGATTAGTGTCTTCAACAGTAACACGAGGAAGCTACCAATTATCAATGTGAAATTAGCAATGTAAAAATAACATGCAATTCTTCTCAGCATTCTTTTCTTTCCTTCCTTTCTTCCTTCCTTCCTTCCTTCCTTCCTTCCTTCCTTCCTTCCCTCCTCCTCCTCCTCCCTCCCTCCTTCCTTCCTTCCTTTATTTATTTGTTTGTTTTTTTTAAGACAGGGTGTCTGTAGCCCTGGCTGTCCTGGAACTGGCTATGTAGACCAGGCTAGCCTTGAACACAGAGATCTCCCGTCCTCTGCCTCCCCAGTGCTGGAATTAAAGGTGTATGCCACCACACTTTTTGAAAATTTTATTTTATATGAGTATTTTTCCTGCATGTATATCTGCTTGGTGCCTGTGGAGGCCAGAGGAGGGTGTCTGATTCCGTGGAATAGGAGTTACAGGTGGTTGTGAACTTCACCCTCACGCAGTCCTGGGAATGAAACCCAGGCCATCTTCAAAAGCAGCAAGCACTCTTAACTACTGAGCCATCCCTCCTTTCCCCATGGAAGCGTCTGTAAGAAGCAGAGGGTTGTATTACTCTTGTTTTTGTCCCTTCCTGCTGGCTTGATTTTAGACGAGACGGCTGAGCTTGAGATTGTACAGTGAGGGAAAGCCATGTGCTCCCTAGGGAGCAGCAATTGTAGAAGGACCCTCTGTCCGACACCAGTTGTCATACCAGTCCTGGACTGTTTATGTCTGGTCTTACAGAAGAGAGAGCTAGCAAGGCTGGAGAGCTGGCTTAGCAGCCAAGAACAAATGCTGCTCTTGCCGAGGGCTGGGTTCAGTTCCTAGCACCCCTACCAGATGACTTACAGCCACCTGCACCTCCAGTTCCAAGGGGATCTGATACCCTCTTCTGGCCTCCACAGGCACCGGGCACTCATAGGATACACATATACATTGCAGGTACTCTCACAGACATTGGAAAATAAATAAATAAATCTTTCAAAAAATAAGAAGGAAATATCTCCTGTCGTGTTTAAGTTACTCTGACTCCAGGTTTTCTTTCATACACAGACGAATGGTATACAGAGTCCCAAGGCTCTCATGTTGTCTTTGTGAAGGTGCTCAGGAGCTGGCTATGGTGGCTCATCCATACAGCTAGTATGTATACCGTCCAAGGCTCCATGTTGTTTGTGAAGGTGCTCAGGAACGGCTATGGTGGTTCATCCATACAGCCCTAGTACTGTATACCAGGTCCCAAGGCTCCCATGTTGTTTGTGAAGGTGCTCAGGAGCCGGCTATGGTGGTTCATCCATACAGCCCTAGTACTTGGGAGGCCAGAGTCTGTGAGCGAATGCCATGTACGTGCATCAGTGAGGTGAGAAGATCATGAGTTTAAGATTTGTCTGGCTACAGATTAAGTTTCAGGCAAGCCTGGCTACACAGTGCTCTGAAAAACAAACAAAAACAAAATAAACAAACCCAACCAACAAATCAAGAAGTTACTTAATTAATAACACTTTTTTGTTGTTGTTGTTTTTTTCAAGACAGGGTTTCTCTGTGTAGCTTTGCGCCTTTCCTGGATCTCACTCTGTAGACCAGGCTGGCCTTGAACTCATAAAGATCCACCTGCCTCTGCCTCCAGAGTGCTGGGATTAAAGGCGTGTGCCACCACCGCCTGGCTACCCTTTCTTAAGACTCCAAATGGTTGTCAGAGTCCCTTCCACACCTAACTGAAAGTGCTCAGTTACTGGGACATGAAATTAATAGCATCTGCAATAGTCATTGCAGCATTTCACTTTTGCGGTAATAAATATGTGTTTATTTCCACCCACCATTACGATTTCAACATAAAAAGCACATAAAGAGATTGTTTCTTTGAGAATAACTGCTTAGAGATTAACAATAAATTCAATTGAGGTGACTAGAGTTTATTCACAGAAAAAAATAAATGAAAGAAAGGCACAGTTTGTCAGTTTTAGAGACGCCTATTTAAAGACAATTGTCAATGGGAGCAGAGAGGCATGACATCTAAAGAGAAGCTAGTCACGTCTGAGCGCACAGGCCTGTCATAAGTGGGACAATGGTGCTTCAAAATCAGGAAGCAATGACCGTGGAGATCATTCAGTTACAATTAGTGTTTCTCCTGATTCTTTTGATTGTATTCAGCACATACATGGAAGGGTGTTGTTATTTTATTTTTCTTACTCTTTTGGGGCCCGCCACCCAACACCCAAATAAATACACTGAAACGTACTCTTACAAGGGCCTGGCCCTAGCTTGGCATGTTTCTAGCCAGCCTTGATAAATTATTCTGTCTACCTTTTGTCTCTGGTCTTTACCTTTCTTTATTCTATATCTTTTTCTTCCCTTCTTACTCCATGGCTGGCTGTGTGGCTGTGTGGCTGTGTGGCTGTGTGGCTGTGTGGCTGGCCCCTGGTATCCCCCTCTCTTTGTCCTTTTCTTGTTCCTCCCTGTCTCTTCTCTCCTATTTATTCTCTCTACCTGCCAGCCTCACCTATCCTTTCTTCTGCCTTGCTATTGGCTGTTCAGCTCTTTATTAGACCAATCAAGTGTTTTAGGCAGGCAAAGTAACACAGCTTTACAGAGTTAAACAAATGCAACATAGAAGAATGCAACACATCTTTGCAACATTAAACAAATGTTCCACGGCATAAAGAAATGTAACACATCTTAAGCTAATATTCCACAAGTGGGGGAGAGAGGGGGGGAGGAGGTGCTATGGAGTTTTACTGGAGCAACTGATTGGCCCTGTTCTGCTGTCTATTTTCAGTCAATTCTGCCTAGAATTAATAAAAAAGTAGTTGCTTTTCAAAGAACACCAATATCTATTTAAAATAGATTTATGATTAATTTAAACATAAAGATTATTTTAGATTATTTAATTTTTAATTAATTTATTAAAAAAATTTTTGAGTGCTTTATCTGCATGTATCCATGCACGCCAGAAGAGGGCACCAGATCTCATTATAGATGGCTGTGAGCCACCATGTGGTTGCTGGGATTTGAACTCAGGACCTCTGGAAGAGCAGTCCAGTGCTCTTAACCTCTGAGTCATCTCTCCAGCCCCCTAATTTTTAATTTTTACAAATATTTTTATTTCAGTTTTATGTGTATGAGCGTTTGCTTGCATGTATGTCTGTGTATGATGTGTGTGCCTGATGCCCAGGGTGTTGGTCCTCCAGGAATCAGAGTTACAGACAGTTGGGAGTCACCTATGGGAATCAAATCCAGGTTCTCTGAAGAGCAGCCTGTGCTCTTAACTGCCGAGCCATCTCTCTAGCCCTATTTTTATTTTTTAGGCTGGGTATCACCACATGTCTCTGGTTGACCTGGAACTTGCTATGTAGACTTTGAACTCACAGAGATCCACCTGCGTCTGCCTCCTGAATGCTAAGGTTAAAGGTGTACTCTATCATTCCAGCCACATTAAGATTTTTTTTTTAAGCTAGTTTTCCCTGCAATGACTCCTCCTGGTTGTGGTGTTGTGTACACAGTAGAATGTGCTGAAGAGGCTGAGGCAAGAGAATTATGAGTTCAAGGCCAGCTTTGGTCACACTTTGCTAAAAGCCAGTTTATCTCTACAATACCATCAACACAATCTTTAATGCTCTATTTTTGTAAATATTTATTTTTGTGTCTGAGTGCTTGCCTGCATGAGTGTATGTATACCACATGCACACCTGGTGCTGATGGAGGACAGAAGAGGGCATCAGGTCCTCTGGAATTGGAGTTACAGACGGTTGTGAGCTGCCATGTGGGTGCTGGGAACTCAAGTCCTCTGCAAGAGCAGCCAACACTCTTAACCATGGAGTCATCTCTCCAGCCTCTCGTTACTTTTAAATGAATTTAAAATAAACAGTCACATGTTAGGAGGAAGGTTCTAGTGATATGACCTTGTGAGAGAAGATCTACGGTGGTGTTGCATTGACTGCTGCCTGGGTTAGTGGCTCTCAGCTTGAATTGCACAGCTGTATCCCATGCTTTGAAAATGTCTGACGCTGAGGCTGGATTTCCGTTTAATTATGTCAAACCTCTAGGATAAAATTCATAAATCAGCCTGTGTGGGACACCACAGACACACACACACACACACGCACACACACACACGCACACACACCTCCTTGGATGATTTGTGAATAACTAACTGATCTTAATTTGGGATAATAAAGTTGATCCAACTTGAAAAACTGGTTTTGTGTTTGTCGACTTTAAAAATTATGTTTGTTTCACCGTACAATTTTAGAGTTGTTACAGCAGGAAACGTTCACTCACAAAGGAAGCAGAAGCAAGCTTTACGCTTTCTTTTAGATAAGCCAGGGTCTATCTAAAGACGGACACAAGCCTGAGATCCACAGAGACTCTAAGAAAAAAGGCCACGAGCAAAAAAGTACAAGACAAGCAGCCAAATGCAAGCCTTTGAGGGAAAACAGCAGGCTGACCGGTGCAGACAGTTCTTAGAAATAACAGTAACTGCTGGGCGGTTGGTGGCACACGCCTTTAATCCCAGCACTCGGGAGGCAGAGGCAGACGGATCTCTGTGAGTTCGAGGCCAGCCTGGGCTACAGAGCGAGATCCAGGAAAGGCGCAAAGCTACACAGAGAAACCCTGTCTCGAAAAAACAAAAACAAAAACAAACAAACAAAAACAAAACAAAAAACAAAAAAAAAAAAAAGAAAGAAAAGAAAAAAGAAGTAACAGTAACTTTCTCCAATGATCTCCATACAGAAGCTACAAACGTCTCGGTAGCCGAAAGCAAGGCAGCCTTCAGAGACCCAGTCGAGGGCAATTAAAGGCCTTATTGTTTGGGAGGTCAGAAGACGTGAGTACCGGTGCACTTTCCGGGTTCTCACGCTCAGCTAACGGAGGAGTCCGCCGGTTCCCGAAGTTAGCGGAGGTGGTTTGGCGCGGGAGCCGAGCCTTCTGCGCACGCGCGGGCGGCGCGCGGGGCCCTGTGGGAAGGCTCCGGCCTCCGGCGGCGGCGTGTGACGCCGCGCGTCTCCCTGGCTGCGGTGAGGGTGGTGACGGCCGGGCGTGGGTGAGCGCGCGTTACCGTTGCCGCCGGCTGCAGGGACGCTCGGGGTGCGGGGCGGGAGCGCGGGGCCGGCTGGGTCTGCCCGGGAGGCGGGCGGCGGCGGCGGTGCAGCGGGGCTCTCCGCGCGCTGCCCAGGCCTGCGCGTTCGGCTCTGCCCGGGAGCCGGCTCTCCGTCCCGGCCCGGGCCGTCTGCGGTGGTGTGCAGCTCGGAGCCCCCGTCCGGGGAAGGCCGCGGACCGGCCAGGCCGCGCAGGGTTTGCTCGAATACCGGGTGTGAAGGTGTTCCCCAGGCTGCTGCGAGTCTGGTTGCCCGCGGGACGACTCCCGTCTCTTCGGCTCGGGCTGCTGCCGGACCCGCGCGGGCGGGTGGGTGGCAGAGGAAGAGCTCTCGACCCTACAGCATGTCATGTTCCTTTTTAATGTTGTTATCTCATTTTTGGTTTTCTCTGTAGCCCTGGCTGCCCTGCGGTTCACTTTGTGGTAGACCAGGCTGGCCTCGAACCGGCGGCTGCCTCTGTCTGCTGAGTGTTGGGATTAAAGGCGTGCAGCATCACCGCACGGCTTGGCTTTCGGGGTCTTGTTTCGGTTTGTACTGGTTGGTCTCCAGCAAAGCATTATACTAGTTTTGTTCATGAATGAAATGCATGCTCATAGCCAAATATGGACATTGCTTGACGCTTAAACTATATTGTTGAGGCTGAGATAGAAGATCCGTTTGCACCTAAACAGTCTTTTCTTTTAGTGGAAAACAAAAATGTTATAAACACCCCTCACCCCCATAGTTTCTCCACCTTAAGGTACCTAGTCTTAACCACTTTATCCCTTTTCATTGATTTATTTTTATTTGCAGTCTTCAGGTTAGTACGCAACATCTTTCTCACATGTTGGGCAAATGCTATATCCTAACCCTTTTAACAATTGTTCTTAGACAGGGTCTGTTAAGTTGTCCTGTTGACCTTAATTTGTGTGCACCCTCTACCTCCTGAAGAAGAGCTGGACTCAAAAGCAATGGCCGACTGCGCCCAGCTGTATTCTTCATGTGCCTTCAGTGGATCAAAGTCTTGACATTATTAAAGACAAAATTTCCCTAGACCCATATGACATAAGTATCTAACTCATTTCTACCCTTAAGAAAATCTTATGCTGGGCGGTGGTAGCGCACGCTTTTAATCCCAGCACTCAGGAGGCAGAGGCAGGCGGATCTCTGAATTCGAGGCCAGCCTGGGCTACAGAGTGAGTTCCAGGACAGGCAAAGCTACACAGAGGAAAAAAAAAAAAACCTAATGTAATGCCCTTTCTTTTCTGTGCGCTCATGTGGCATTTGGCACTGTTAACCTTTCCCACTTAGCAAACTAATGTTCTCGGATCTTTGGTGACAGTGCTCTCATATCCTCCCAGTTCCCTAGGTCCTGATGCCTAGTTTTCCTGATGTTGACATCTCTTCCTGTTCCTTAAGTATTACTGTTCTTCAGGCACTGCCCAGCTTCTTGCTCCTCAGTATTCTATTAGTTATGGTGGCTAAGCATGTTCAAACACGTGATGAGTGTCTACCTTTGTGAATGCTGGTGTCACCAGGCGGCGGTGGCACACGCCTTTAATCCCAGCACTGGGGAGGCAGAGGCAGGTGGCTCTCTGTGACTTTGAGGCCAGCCTGGTCTACAGAGCGAGTTGCAGGACAGCCAGGACTGTTACACAGAGAAACTCTTGAAAAACAAAAACAAACAAAATTAGTGCTGGCGTCATCCACATTTATCTCTAGTCCGTTATCTACCTACTGATGGCCCCTAAGCACTCATATTCAACATATTCCTAACTGAAATCATTCTACTATTCATTTGTTCCTTCTCACATAAGCCCTTTTCTTTGAAAGCTGCATTCCTTTTTCAAAAATGTTATTTATTTTTCCTGTATGTGCATTTGACGTGATGGTGCATGCGTGTGCCATGGTGCACAGGTCAGAGAACAGCTCTGTGAGTCAGTTTTCCCTCCGCACCTTTATGTGGGCACCAGGGATTGGACTTAAGTTGTCAGGCTTGAGTGGCAAGCACTCGGTCACTGAGCCACCTTGCCAGTCCCTCAGATTTCATTTCTTGACTCAAAACTTTACCAGTTTCTACCAAGCAGAAACCTAGAGCATCATTTAAATCTCTACTTTCCAATGCCTCAACCTAAGCAGTCATTGCATTATTTTTATTTTACCCATCAATACCTTTATGTGGCTTTTTGAATGTATACAACACCCAGTAGCCTGGCATTTCAGATCTGTCCCATGTCTACTTCTAACCTCTTCATTTTCTCGGAATTCTCTCTGCTGCCCATTCCTCCTCTTACTCATTTGACTGGTCTGCTTTTTGAAACCCAGCTGAGGTCTGAACACTTAGTTGATTCTAATGTTTTACCCTCTGATTTGTATTTATTTGTGCCACACCATCATAATAGTGAACAGCTGGCACCTGGCAGTGTCTTATGTCACTGCATTTAGAAGAGTAGGCATTATTAAATACTATATGGGGCCTTGCTGAGCACTTTAGGCTGACCTTGAACCTTTGACACTGCTGCATCAGTCTTTGAGGGTTAGCCTCACAGGCATGCCTCTGTTTAAACACCAGGTTTAAATGCAGTTTTCTAAAGTACCCGTAAGTTCCAGTGGGTTTAGGGGGATGTGTCCCCCTTGTAAATTCTAATTCTTATCAGAGGTGTGTACTCAAAACTTTGCAGGTCAGAATGGCTTCGACAAGTAAAGCAATTGAATTACAGCTCCAAGTGAAACAAAACGCGGAGGAATTGCAGGATTTCATGAGGGATTTAGAGCACTGGGAAAATGACATTAGACAGAAGGACATGGAACTAAGAAGACAAGGCGGAGTTCCTGAAGAGGTAAAGGAAGGTTTCTGGTACGATAATCTATTATTAGTGTGTATACAGTGTGTGTGTGTGTGCACACGCACCAGCATGCGTGGGCACAGTTAGGAGGCAGAGGACAGCTCCCGGGAATTGGTCCTCTCTGTGGGATCCGGGAATCTACTGGAGTCATCAAGCTTGCAGCAAGCACTTTGACCTGCTGAGCGTGTGACTGATCCAGACAGTTAAAGTATGACCTTGTAAGATGTGTTGTGAAAAAGCCTGAAATTGCCTGTAATCCTAGTACTCAGTAGGTGGAGGCAGAAGGCGCAAGAGTTCAAGGTCCTCCGTGGCTATATAGAGAGTTTGAGTCTAGCCTGGGCTACATCAGATCTTGTTAACAAAAACATGAAAATGCTGAGATTGGGGTGGTTTACGTTACCATTAATATTTTCAGAAACTCAGCTTCTCACTGTTTGAATAATGTGTTAACTATCATAAGATATTCTAAGTCTTAGTGGATATTTATTGAAAGGATGGTCGTATGATAGTACTTTTTTCTTTTTGAGACAGGGTTTCTGTGTTTCCCTGGCTGTTCTGGAACTCACTCTGTAGACAAGGTTGGCCTTGAACTCACAGAGATCCACCTGCCTCTACTTCCTGAGTGGTGGGATTAAAGGCATGCTCCACCACACCTAGCTAGGTTGAGCTATTTGTATTAAGCCAGTGTGTTTAAATCTGGCTAGGTTTTCATGTTATATGTAGCAGTTGGAGGCATGCCAGGTTGCCTTTAACTTCTGCTCATTTACCATGCTAACTGAAAATCTGGGAGCTTTTGAAGTTTGAATTGAGAGTTGTAAATTTAAAGGCATAATTTGGATTTCATGTTAATACTTTTTTTTTTTTTTTGGTTTTTCGAGACAAGGTTTCTCTGTGTTGCTTTGCGCCTTTCCTGGAACTCGCTTTGGAGACCAGGCTGGCCTCGAACTCACAGAGATCCACCTGCCTCTGCCTCCCGAGTGCTGGGATTAAAGGCATGCGCCACTACCGCCTGGCTCATGTTAATACTTTTGTGATTGAACAATCTGCAACATTCATCAAATCATGAGTTGAACTTAAAATCACTGCTTTTTTCCCGTGTGTGTGTGTGTGTGTGTGTGTGTGTGTGTGTGTGTGTGTGTGTGTGTTTGTATGTGTGTGTATCTCTGGGGGCGGTGGCGGTGGTGAGGCATGTATGCCCATGTGGTGCATGTAGAGAGGCCTTCCTCTATTCTCAGCACCTTGTATTTGGAGCCATTTGTATATGGACCCTGATATACCCTGTGCCTGTGGCGGCTAGACTGACTGGCCTGAGTGAGAGCTCCTGGGATCTGCTTGGCTCTGATTCCCACTGGGATTACAGGCATGTGTGGCCACGCCTCTTTTGCCTGGGTTCTGGGGATTCAGACTCAGATCCTTTTGCTTGCATAGCAAGTATTCTTATCCACTGAGCCCATAATCAATACTATAAAGTAAAGCACTTGAAAATTAAATTGAAAAAAAAAATTCATATTTGAAAATATCATTTAGTGCCAAGCATGGTGGCAAATGCCTTTAATCTCAGCACTCAGGAGGCAGAGGCAGGTGGCTCTCTGAGTTCAAGGCCAGCCTGTTCTACAGAGTGAGTTACAGGACAACCACAACCAGGACTACACAGAGAAACCCTGCCTTAAAAAAACAAAAAGGGGGAAAAAAGGAAAAAGAAAATATCATTTAGTGATAATTTCATACATTGTTAGTACACAAAAGTAGCAAAGTGTCAAACTGCTCAAAGCTTTTTTTTTTTCTTTTCTCTTTCTCCTGTCTAGAATTTACCCCCTATTCGAAATGGAAATTTTAGGAAAAAGAAGAAAGGCAAAACTAAAGATTCTTCCAAAAAAACCAAAGAGGAAAACAAAAAAAACAGAATAAAATCTTTTGATTATGATGCCTGGGCAAAACTTGATGTGGTAAGTTTATCTATTTATGTACTTCTTAGTAATTAGATAAACATTTCTTGGCGTAGCTACTAGTCACAGGTTCTGTAAAAAATTATAGTGTCTGTATCACCTATGTTTTTCTCTTTTTTTGTGATAGGGAAGGTGTTTGTTCATATGTCGTGCAGGCTAGCTTTGAACTTGTGATTCTCTTGCCTCAGCCTCAGGAGAGCCTCGTCACATCATAGACAGACAGGTCCACACCACCATGTCAGCTGAAAGTAGCGGTCTCAATTTGCTTCTCCATGACTGTGATAAAACACTGACCGAAAGCCCTTCAAGGAGGAAAGGGCTTAGTGCATCTTCTAGGTCAGAGTGCATCGTCAGAGGAGGCCGGAGGCGGAGCTGGAGCGGAGAGGAGTGCTGCTCACCGACTCACTCTCCGTAGCCTGCTCAGCCTGCTCATCTAGTGTCCACAGACGTCCGCATGCGTGGGGCGCACACACACACACACACACACACACACACACACACACACACAACGCTAAAATAAATCAATCTTTTAAAAAGTAGTATTATATAAGAGATGTGATGTGCACACCTGTATCCAGCACTTGGGAGGTGAAGCAGGTGGATTGTCAAGGGTTCTAATCTAGCTTGAGGTAAATAGCATATATCATATAGTATTTATTCATTTGAAGAAAGTGGAGATATGTCCTAGAGTACAATATGAAATTAATACACGAGCTCACGGTCTAAAGGTGACTTTCCTGTGCTAGGAAGCTCTATTCCCATTTCTTCCTTCTCACACATGTAGAGACAGTAACTGCTATTAATTTTATGGTTAGTATCTTTGTATTTCTGTTTCACATATTTACTAAAGTACAGTGCACATAAATTCCCAATCTTAAGTGAATAGCTTCCTAATTTTACTTTTTTATACACATAGAAAAACCATAACCTTTTCCGATTGTAAAACATTTCAGTATCCCAGAAGCCTCCCTGTCATCTGACAGAGGACCCTCAAACGTGCAGCTCAGCTGATCTCTCATACTGTAGATTCGCCCTGTGTTCTAGAGTTTATGTAGATGCAGTATACAGTATGCACTCTCGTTTATGTAAATATAGTATACAGTATGCACTCTCGTGTTTGATTTCTTGTGTTAGCTCTGTCTGCTGTTGGTCTGTGTCAGTGCAGTATGGCAGTACTTATGTTGTTGTTCATTCTGTTGTGTGGATTCATCGCAATATGTGTCCATTCTCCTGTCAATGTGCACATGGGTCTCCGGTTTGGAGCCATTATGGATAAACCTGCTGTGAGTAGTCTCACACAGGTTTAAGGACGTACGCCCCAAGAGGAGACTTGCTGGTCGTAGTTCATTCTTCATTGAACAGTTTTCCCAATAAATTGTGTTGTTTTTATTAATGAAACCAAAGCTAATTGACTCAAAAGTTGTGTGTGTGTGTGTGCGCACGGGAGGGAGAGGGAGAGGTGGAGAGTGGGGAGGGTGAGGGTTTTGCTATGTAGCTATTCCTAGTCTGGAACTCATTACATAAATGTGAAAAAGAGAAAAAAAAAAACCTTTCTTTGTTACTGGGTGCTTAGTAACAGTAGTATATAAATTTATAAATTGTCAAGCCATTCATAATACCTCCTTGCTATTTGTGATATGTAGATTCTTTTGGCTGAGTTTGCTTTATGAATTCAAAGTCATATATAATAGATATTATGTATTTTGAGGGACAATGTCTTGAAGATGGGGGGTCTTACTCTGTAACCCAGGCCAGTCCAGTCTTAAAACTCAGTAATCCTGCCTCAGCTCCTGAGTACTGGGGTTAGAGGTGTGAACTACTGTACTATGCTTCATCTAAGTCAGATTCTACTTATTATTTATTTATGTATGTATGTGCATGTTTGTGGGCATGCACATGCCATCATGCATATGGAGGTCAGAGGAGAGCTTGTGATTCTTCTCTCTTTCCACCACGTAGGTCCTAGAGATTGAACTCAGGTCATCAGGCTTGGTGGCAGGCACCTTTACCCACTGAACCATCTCACTGTCCCCTAGAGTTAATTCTTTTTTTTTCTCTGTATATTCCTGAATGTCCTGGAACTCTGGGCCAGGCTAGCCTCAAACTCAAGAGATCCTGCTTCTGTCTCCTGAGTGCTGGAATAAAGGTGTGTGCCACCACACCTGGCTCAGAGTTGATTCTTTTTGTGAAAATTCATTTTTATTTTAATTTGTGTAGGTATGTGTGTCTGCGCACATGAGTACAGGTGCCCTTGGAGACCACAGTTGTCAGATCTCTTGAAACTGGAGTTACAGGTGGTTGTGAGCTGTCTGGTGTGGGTGCTGGGAACTGAACCCAGGTCCTGCGCAAGAGCATCTAGTGCTCTTAGCTGCTGAGCATATCCAGCCCCCTCTCATTATAACATTTACTCATTCATTCATTCATTCATTCATTCATTCATTATGTAGACAGTATTCTGCCTGCATGCATCCCTGCAGTCCAGAAGAGGGTACCAGATCTCATTACAGATGGTTGTGAGCCACCATGTGGTTGCTGGGAATTGAACTCAGGACCTCTGGAAGAGCAGTCTGTGCTCTTAATCTCTGAGCCATCTCTCCAGCCCCCTGATTGTAATCTTAATTGTAGAAGATTATTTGGCTTTTGCTTATGTTTATGTAAGTCCCTAGATCTTAACAATTTAAGTTCTTTTGAAGGTAATTGGTGTTCTTAATTTCCACATAATTATGAGCTGCTCTACTTGTGATTTCAGGACAGTATTCTTGATGAACTTGACAAAGAGGACAGTACCCACGATTCTGTGTCCCAGGAGTCGGAGTCAGAGGATGACGGGGTGCGCGTGGACTCCCAGAAGGCTCTAGTTCTGAAAGAAAAGGTACTTTTAGGCTTTGGATTCCTTAGAGAGGAACACTGTGTATAAGATTATGCAAATTCTAAAATTCTTAGCATGGTTTTGGGGACCTTGGCATTTTAAGTTGTAATTGGCTATATCCTTGTTGGGTGGCATCGAGTGTGTATAGAGCCAGGAGCATGTTCTTTAGAGCCAGATTAATGACCTGGTTCTACTCTGTGACAAGTCCTCAGCTTCTTGTAGCTCACGTTCTTAGCTGTACAGTAGAACAGAAGTGTTGCTAATCCTCAGTGGTTGATGTGTTCAGTGAGTTGATTCCAAGTGCTTGGACAGCATCCGGGTTTATTTATGCTCTCAGTGGTGGACAGAAGTAGCGTGGGATGAGTGTGTGATGACTGGAATAAATATGTCCTTCTACTTCTCCACATCCCAGGCCATCTTTGATTACTTTTGTAATGTTCAGTATCTCTCATCTTTTTTTTTTTTTTTTTTTTTTTTAAAGATTTATTTATGTTTTATGTATACGAAGAGATGCCTGATCTCATTGCAGTGGTTGTGAGCACATGTGGTGTGGTTGAACTCGGATCTGAAGAAAGTCATGCTCTTAACCTCTGAGCCATCTCTCCAGCCCGGAGAGGAGGGTTTTAATAAAAATACTTTAACTCAGGCTTAAGCAGAGGAATTAAGAGAAGGGGTTGCTTAGAAGGAAAGACAGTCCAGAGCGTGGGTGTGGGTCAACAGTCAGATGTAAGGTTGGATGGGTTTTGACAGTCCAGAGTGTGGGTGTGGGTCAACAGTCAGAAGTAAGGTTGGATGGGTTTTGAAGCTGTCTTTGAAGGATTGCTAAGAAACTTAAATGAGATGACAAGGTGGTTCCGGAGGGCACCTGACAGAAGTTCTGTTGATGAGGTAGAATCTGGACCGCAGGGATGCAGGAGGTGGGACGTTTCCACTGTAACAGAGCAGTTGTTGCTAACTCTGTGATCGTTCCCTAACTACTGGTAGATTCTCAAGAGTGTCCTAGGGAAGGAATCAGGCCCTACCCAAGGCCGTACACATTCAGGCTCTAAGTGTGGGCCATTGCTATTTAACATAAGAGAGTATTATTTTTTATGTTCTCAACCTTCACAGCAAATGTTAATTGTCCTAGAATTTTTGCTTCTCAGCTAGTGTGAGGCTTTAATTAGAGACACTGGGGTGAAAGGTTCCTTTTCCTTCCCATGTCTCAATAATTTTCCCTGTCTTCCTGTCCTACCTCAATTAACCCCTGTGAGACTTGGATTCCTTAATCTTCAGGGCTTCTGATACTGAAGCACTTCCCTATCCGAGGATCAGAAGTCTCAACCCATGTTCCCTAAGTGGGGCTTGAGCGAACTTGGGCTGTAGCTTGGTGGTTGTCATTTGAAGAGAGGATGTCATTACTTGAGGTATCAAATTATATATAAGTAATAAAGCATGTATGGAATTGCTGTTCCTAAGGTTAGGACTAAAACTAGCAGGGCCTGTTATTGTGAGAACTGAGATATTAGGAAATCTTTAAATGCGCAATAGCAGAATCTGGAAGAGATTTAATTAGGGTGTGCAAATCTTAGAGGACATATTGTCCCAGTTGTTAGGACACGCTCCTTTAGTAATAGCATTCAGGTTATTAAGAGCCATTGGGTTTTGTGGTACATCTGTTTTTATCATCTTAAGTTTTAAGTGTGAGAGCGCATGGACTGTAAAAAGAACATATTGATAGTTACATATCAGTACTATAGCAAAATATAAGAACGGTTTTAAGAAGTGGAATAAATGAAAAGGAAAATAACTTGAGATTCTAATCACTGATGCGTATCAACAGTGACTAGAAGAGAAACAGTAAAACAAACCAAAGCCTAAAGTAAGGCTGTAACCACCGATGAACTGGAAATGGAGCGTAACTGTGTATTGTTGCTAGGGTTGCTGTGAGTGTCCTGCCTGCCATGTTAGCAGCCCACACTTAGGCCTGAATTACTGTCTGTCCCTTTGGAAAGTCACTGTACTTCTTAGCTCTGCTTCTTGCTAGGGAATGAAGACCATACAGGCGGCCAGACATCAACCGTTAAGGTCCCCTGGCTCTCTAGTCTCCTTTATCACTTGTGGCATCTTTTGGCTTAGGTCAGGGTCTTGTGAACATGACTTCTCTTAGAAACATCGAGGGCAGTTTTCTTGGTGTTGACCCTCTTTGTAGAGTGAACTGCTTAGAGTCCAACTCCAAATCTGTGACCTCTCTGACCAAGAGGACAGGTGACCTAGGGAGCTTTAGGACACTTAGAGGCATCCTGTTGTCCCCTGCTCCCCTAGAACGGAGCCCACCTGGGAGCAGAGTCCAGAAGCGGCTGTGTTTTTAGCCCCTGGGGGGCCCCAGTGGCTTTGAAGGCTCCGTTTGTTTCCCTCCCGGGTTAGGATGCTACCTTTTGTCAGGTTTCCATGAGCTGGCACTGTCAGGGAGCGTGTGATGCCGACTGTTTTCACCCCCGCCAGAGCTCTTGGACTGAACCCGGTTTGCCTGATTCTCTTTTCTCTCAGGGCAATAAATACTTCAAACAAGGCAAATACGACGACGCCATCGAGTGCTACACGAAAGGCATGAACGCGGACCCGTACGACCCTGTGCTGCCCACCAACAGGGCCTCGGCTCACTTTCGCCTGAAAAAGTGAGGACCGCGTACATGTGGGGGGTCCTGCGGGTGTGGAGGCTGGGCTTCTGGTTTGTTTTCCCCTTTGGTTTATTGTTTCTTTTTCCTTTTTTTTTCTTTTTTTTTTTTTTTTTTTTTTCTCTTTGTTTTGCTTTCTAGCTCTTTCGCTGCTCATCCAGATCACTGCTCTCCTATTCTTTGCGCCCCCCCCTCTTTTTTTTTCTTTTCTTTTTTTTTTTTTTTTTTGAGACAAGGCCTCATTCTGTAACCTGGAACTCACAGTGTAGACCAGATATCCACCTGTCTCTGCCTCCTGATTGTTTGGATTAAAGGCCAGCACCACCACACCCAGTCTGGAGATTGGTTTTCCAAAGAGTTTTGTAATAAACTCAAGAGAGATGAGAACATTGAATTTCTTTTACTCTGCAAATTCTTATAGGTTACTCCCTTATGGAGTAATTTATTCAATCCATTGTAACATTTGGATTTTAGACTGTGTGTTCAAAGTTGGTATGCTAAGGACTTCCTCCTGTGAAAGTCAAGTAATGATATTCTTAATTCATTAAAAAAAATGGTTGCTCTGGCTGAGGGTTACTTGGCTAGCTAGCATGTTTGAGGCCCCTAGGTTCAGTCATCCACTGCTAGCAAAAAAAAAAGACAAAACAAAACAAAAAACTCAAGAGGGAGGGAGGGAGGGAGGGAGGGAGAGAGAGAGAGAGAGAGAGAGAGAGAGAGAGAGGAAAAGAAAAAATGAAAAGTTTTTAGCAGTTAATTTCTTTGTATTTGAAAAACCATGTATTTAGTCTGCAAACTTTTCTATGGTAAACTTAAATTGTATTCCAGTATTTGCTTATCTTTAGATTCTACTGACTCTTAAGTACATAGTTAATGTTGGGGAATATATATGCACATAGCTGACCTATCATGGGAGTTTTTAAAAGACAAATATTAAGAAGAAAGACATTCTTTCTGCTTTAGTTATTTGGAAATAGAAATTACATTGCTTTCTGAGTTTTTCATTTTACTTTTTGTTTTGTTTTGTTTTCTTCTAGACAGGGTCTCTCTGTAGCCCTAGCTGTCCTGGAACTCCCTCTGTAGACCAGGCTGGCCTCGAACTCAAAGACCCTGCCCTCTGCCTCCAGGGCGCTGTGCGCTATCATGACTGGCTTGACATTTGTCTTCTGACAGTTTTGTAGCTTGTCTTTTCTTTCCTTATAGACTCTTGAAGTCCCACAAAAAAACAGAAATTGCCTGGCATGGTGGCATATGCCTTTAATCCCAGCAGATTTAGTTGGGAGGCAGGGGTAGGCAGATCTTTGTGAGTTTGGGAATTCAAGGCGAGCCTAGTCTACAAGTTGAGTTCCAGGCCAGGCCATCCAGGGTTACACAGCGAGACCCTGTCTCAAAACAAACAAACAAACACAAAGAATTACTGCTTTTATGGACTGGGTGTGTAGCATATATACAAGGTCCTGGGTTTTATTCCCAGTACTGGGATGGGGTGAGGGGAGATTATTTTTAAGTTTAATTAAATAAAAGAAAATGGGAAATATTCCTGTAATTGTGAAGTAAATCTCCTCTTAGGAATTTCCAAAATAAATTTTGAATGAATTTTTGTTTCTTTAATAAATAAGTTTTTGTTGATTAAACGATTTTTATAACTTCATTTGTTTTAATGTTTCTTTGGATCGCAGGTTTGCTGTTGCTGAGTCCGACTGTAATTTGGCAATCGCCTTAAGCAGGAGTTACACCAAAGCTTACGCCAGACGAGGCGCTGCGCGGTTTGCTCTGCAGAAGTTAGAGGAGGCTAGGAAAGGTATTCGTTCATCTTTTCAGGTCATCACCCGAGCATTTCTTCATTCAGTTAACACATAGTATACAGAGAATTCTAAGTGAGTATAGTGCCCTTTCTACGTAACGTTTTGAACACAGCTTCTCTTTTCTTCAGTTAAAAAATTTTTGTTTTACAATTAAAAAAAAAATGCAGTTGTGTTTGGCTGTGTGCATGCCACAGCGAGTGAGTGGAAGCCAGAGAACAGCTTGAGGGAGTCGGTTCTCTCCGCCGTGGTGTGGAAGGTGCCAGGGATCAGACTCCAGCTGTCAGGCTTGCTGAGCTGTCTCTCCAGTCCTTTTGGTGATTGAGAGACCCTGTCTAGTTTGGGAAGAAGAGTGCGCTGTTGGCCGGGATCAGACTTGTGTCCCATGCTGGCACAGATGTGCACTGCACACCACGTGTGACTTGTCTTCTCACCTTCAGTTCTCATCCGCAGAGTAGAGGCCACGCCATCTCGTTGGCTGTTGTGAGGCAGGACCTAGAACAAAGTGTTCTTATTTATTAGTAAATTCTGTCTTCTTGCTCCATAACAAGCCCTGTGTAATAATTACAAAGTGTGAGTAAAGCTGACGTTGAGTGGGTTTTGCTCTGTGTGGTTTGGTGGTGGACACTTTATGATGACGTAGCCACCTGGGAGCCGGTGAAGATGGTTTTGTCGGCCCGAGAGAGAGGGAATCATGCTTAGTAGCCTGTTGTTGATAGTTCACTTTACTGCAGACTAATCATTTCTGTGTCACATGCAGCAGATGACCATGGTTTTCTACAAGTTATCAAACTGTCCTCCTTTTCAAATGTCTCTATCTTCTGTTTTCTTAGATTATGAAAAAGTATTAGAACTGGAACCAGATAACTTTGAAGCAACAAATGAACTCAGGAAAATTGATCAGGTAAATTATAAACATTTAAGTGCATCGGGTTTGACTTTTGTATCATGAAGGTGAAACTTTTTGCTTAGATTTTGTATATACTGTAGATTTAGAAACAAGCACATTTATTTATTTATTTGTGTGTGAGAGCAGTTTGCCTGTGTGCACATGTGCACCACGTGCTTGCCTGGTGCCTGTGGTGGTCAGAAGAGCATCGGATCTCCTAGAACTAGAGCTGCAGGTGTTTGTGAGTTGCCGTGTAGGTAGAACAGACAGTGCTCGTAACTGCTGAGCTTTTTCATCAGCCTCCCACCCCCAGTAGATTTATTTTTCAGGATTTCAACATGTAGCCCAGGCTAACTTCAAACTTGAGGCAAGCTTCAACCTCCCAAGTGCTGGAATGACACACACATTTTAGAATTTTATTTCATGTACTATGTAGTTTAACCAAACTGGTAAGGCAGAGGTACTGTAGAGCTATAATTTCTAACTAGAGGTGCTGTAGAGATAAGACCCCTAACTGGTAAGGCAGAGGTATTGTAGAGATAAGACCCCTAACTAGAGGTGCTGTAGAGATAAGACCCCTAACTAGAGGTATTGTAGAGATAAGACCCCTAACTGGTAAGGCAGAGGTACTGTAGATTATGACCCCTAACTAGTAAGCTTTTTTATAAGTTGGCTAACTCACTTAGGAATAATGATTTTTAATAATTTTTTTCCTTGAATTCTGTTTAAAATGCCATCAAATCATTTCATTATATGTAAATTGTATTGCTATATAAAATAAAGTATGGTTTAAAGAAAAAAGTTGGCTGAGATTTCTAGAACCCTTGCCTCTTTTCCCCGCAAATGACGGTTTTAAAATTGTTATTTCTTTTTTAAAATGTTTTTAATTGAAAATAGTTAAAAATAATTTTAAAGATTTATTTCATTTTCAGTTATGTGCATGTGTGTGTTCAGAAGAGGGCACTAGATCCCTTGGGGCTGGAGTTATAGGGGGTTGTCAGCCACTGATGTGGGTGCTGGGAAACAAACCTGGGAACCAAATCCTAACTTTTGGGACGAGAGAGACGGAGAGCCCGGATTTGAGGCCAGCGTGTGCTACACGACGATCTGAGGCCAGTCAGAAACCAAGGTCTCAGGAAGAAAGACAGCGGTTATCATTTAAATGTGAAATCGGAGGTCTGATGACAGAGAGCAGCTGCATGCTCCTGTTACTTTGCCTTGAATTAAAGCTGTAGTTGTTTTGCAGTCTTGGCACATTGTAGAAAATGTGACCATCATTGAGGAAATCTGGTTTTAAATATTATTTACTGCACATAAAATTGGTGATATCCTCTTCATTATAGTTGCAAAGTGTATTTTCTTATATATTAGGTCAAGTGATAACTGAATGATAAGTTTGGGAAGTGCAGTGATGTGATCTCAGTTATTTTATGTTTGAAAAACAGCAGCTAGAATAGGGCCTAGACTCTGTCGAAATTGGGCTAATATTTGTAGTTAAGTAAATGACCAATTACATTTGCTGGAAACTGCTTATTTCAGCCGAAATAGGCAGCGTATTAAATTTGTTTTACATATTTACACATATATTGCTTTTATTTTAGTAAATAGAAAGTGAATCAGAATAGGAAGCATTCCAGTTTTCTGAGTGTAGCAGACATTTTACTGTATTGAATGAAGTAGTTTACATTTTGAATCTAATTCAGATGCATCTGCATTACTTGTTTTATTTTAGTTGAGTGATGTGTCTCCTAGGCTTTATCATCCAGAGAAAACTCATGTCCCAAGGAAGCTGCTGCGGTGACTAAACCATCTGAGGGGGAGAGGCAACAGATTGAGGAACAGCAGAACAAGCAGAAGGCCATTTCGGAGAAAGATCTGGTAATCAGTGGGATTCTGATGTGTGATGAGTTTGTGCAGCAAAATGTTTACTCCAGTTTCCTGTGTGTTGGTTCAGTTTCTGTCTGTAACATTAAAAATTTTTTTGGAATAGGAAGTTGAAATTTATTTACACTAAAACCTGGTGGCTACTAATTCAAAATTTGAGTCATTGATGACATACATAAAAATAATCATGTGCAAAATTGCTGTGGATATCACTCTATATAAATAAAACACTGATGGCCAGTGACCAGACAGAAAGTATAGGCGGGACAAGAAGAGAGGAAAATTGGGGAAACGGGAAGAAGGAGGGAGAGACACTTCAGTCACCGCCAGGACAAGCAGCATGTAAAGATGCCGGTAAGCCACCAGCCACGTGGCAAGGTATAGATTTATAGAAATGGGTTAATTTAAGATAAAAGAACAGTTAGCAAGAAGCCTGCCACGGCCATACAGTTTATAAGTAATATAAGCGTCTGAGTGATTTTATAAGTGGATTGTGGGACTGCGGGGGTTTGGTGGAACCTGGAGAGAAGCCCTCCAGCAACACAAAATAATTATAAGTGCATTTAGTTTTAGGGAACAAACTATATTTATTTATATGTAGATAATTACAGATTTAATATAGAACTAAGTTACAGTTCATTCTTAATGTGCTTATGATTCATACAAAAATTTCTGATCGAAATTTCTTTATTTTCAGTTGAGAAGATTTAATGCATTTTTTAGGGAGTGTGGGAGTCCACAAAAGCTTCCTAGTGAGATCTGAGCTTGCTTTACCCAGCAGGGCTGCATTAGGGGACGACTTGACCACGTACATGGTCACCAGATGTCTGGGATGGTCTGCACTTGGCTGTGCTGGGGAGAGGTCTTTTGTTCCACCCCTTGGCATTTCCTTTAAAAGCCCTTCAGCAGAGACAGAAGGGGCTGTCCAAGGCCCTTCCTGGCTATCCTGTGTTTCTAACTGTCTCTCTCTGTCATCTAAATATTTATCACTTCTCCCTCCTCAAGAGTACCCTGGGGGGAAACGTGGGAGCTGGTCTCCCTCAAGGGATGAAGTGATTTTATATTTTAGTTAAAATTTAATAGCCAGGTGTGGTGGCACACACCTTTAATCACAGCACTCTGGAGGCTGGGATTGGATCTCTGAGGGCAGCCTGGTTTACTGAGTGAGTTCAGGATAGCCAGGGCTACACAGAGAAACCCTGTCTTGGAAAAAATAAAGAAGAAAATAAAAAAAAAATTAATTTAACATTTAAAGATATCTTTTTATTTTATTTTTTGTGTATGTTTATAAACATCATAAAGTACATATTTGTTTGCATGTATGTGTATGTGCATCACATACATGCGTGATGCTCTCAGAAGAAGAAATTGTAGCCCCTATATCTGGAGTCACAGATAGCTGTGAGTCATGTGGGTGCTGGCAGCCACACCCAGATCCTTTACAAGAGCAGCCAGTTTAACTGCTGAGCGCCTCTCCAGCCCCTAATTAATGGATTTATAGCCTCTTGTGGGTCCATAGAGGATTTCTAAAAAGTACTTATGGAATCATTGGTTGTAATTTATTTGAATGATTATAAATAGAAGCTCTGTTTCAGTATAGTTTAAATTAATTAGGGCTGGGGCGATGGCTCACTGGTTAAGAGCACTGGCTGGATTTCTAGATGACCTGGGTTTGATTCCCAGCACCCATATCATGGCTGGCAACCTTTTTTTATTCCAGTTTCGGGGGATCTGACACCCCTTTCTGGCCATCTTGGGTGTTGAGCATACACATGATGCATAGACAAACATGCAGCAAAATACCTGTACACATAAAATACAAATGGGTCTCAAAAATTAGAGATCTATCTTGTGTTTAGGATATTAGTGTCACTTAAGAGTGGGCTGTGTAATTCTAGGACTGTGTTCTTTCCCAGCAACTGATTTTGGAGCTGGGTGTGCAAGTTCTCATCTGTTGTCTCAGCTCTTGGGAAGTGGAGGTTGGAGGGTCAGAAGTTCAAGGCTATCTTCATCTACCTAGTGAGTTTTGAGATGGTCTAGTGATTTGAGACCTTGTCTCACAAACCCCACCCCCTTGGGGGTTGCATTTACGACTCTTTTGTGGTTTCCCCCTCTCCTCCTCCTCCTTGCTGCTTTCTTATCCTTTTTTCCTTCCTCTTCCCTCTCCTCCTCTCCTCTTCTTTCTTGGTTTTCAGTGCTGGGAATCAAAACCAGGGCCTTGCACATGAGAGCAAGCGCTCTGTCTTTAAGTGTACCCCCAGCCCGTATCTGATCAGTTTCTAATGTAAGTAAAGGCTTAGTGTAACGTTTGGGCCTTTACTAATTAGCAGAATAGTGATGACGTTGTAGAGTCATATAGTAGTATTTCTGTGCTGAAAGGAGAACAGTGTCATTTAAAAAGTCCATGTTAATAGATTCTAAATGTCTCATGAACTAGATTTTTATTTATGTTTGTATTTTTAAAGTGTGTGAGTGTGTGTGTGTGTGTGTGCGCGCGCGCACGCGCATATGTATTTGAAGAGGTGTGATTGTGTGAAGGCCAGAGATGATCTTTCTCTGTTATTCTTTATCTTCTTATTATTCTTGAGACACGGTCTTTTCTGAACTTGGAGCTTGAATTGGCTAGACGGCCTGGGTAGGCAAGCCCCTGAGCTCCTTGTCCACTTCCCGCAGGAGGGATTGCAAGCTTGTGCCGTCACCCCTGGCTTCTCTGTGGGTTCAGGTCCTCATGCACACCCAGCAAGCCTTCACTCACTGGGCTGTCTCCTGTCTCTAGGTTATCAACAGTGAGAATATAATAAAATTTCTGATTTAATATTGGTATTTGGTACGTTCTTTCAAGATTTCAATTTTTCAACGTGTTGTGATTTTCATCTCTCTCTCCAAAATAATAGGGGAACGGATTTTTCAAAGAGGGAAAATATGAGAGAGCAATTGAGTGCTACACTAGAGGAATAGCCGCGGATGATACCAATGCCCTGCTTCCCGCTAACAGAGCCATGGCCTACCTGAAGATTCAGAAGTAAGTATTACTTAGATTTTGCTTTCAGCATGAAAATTTATTATAGAGTGCATTTATTTTTAAAGATTTATTTATTTATTATGTATACAGTGTTCTGCCTGCATGTCAGATCTCATTACAGATGGTTGTGAGCCACCATGTGGTTGCTGGGAATTGAACTCAGGACCTCTGGAAGAGCAGCCAGTGCTCTTAACTGCTGAGCCATCTCTCCAGCTCTAGAGTGCATTTTTAATTAACCAATTAATAAAGTTTGGCTGATTTAGTATTTTTGCCATCTGTCTTTATTTGATTCTTTTCCTTCCCCCTTCTTTCTTTCCAGTTTCTTCTTTCTTCTTGGTGCTAGGGTTAGAATCCGGGACCCTCATATGCTAGGAAGTACTCGATTGCTGAGCCAAGCCACTGCTGATTGATTGATTCTTTTTTGTTTGTTTGTTTTTGTTTGTTTTTTTCGAGACAGGGTTTCTCTGCGTAGCTTTGCGCCTTTCCTGGAGCTCACTTGGTAGCCCAGGCTGGCCTCGAACTCACAGAGATCCGCCTGGCTCTGCCTCCCGAGCGCTGGGATTAAAGGCGTGCGCCACCACCGCCCGGCTGATTGATTGATTCTTAAGCTTTACATTAACGTTAAATTTAGAGTCAAGGAATGTGTGTACTTGTGGCATAGTATATATCATGTGAGTTTTATTATCTTTACATTGTTATTAGACAGACATTGTACAACTTATAAGTATACTGTTGTATATTATTTAAAAAATATTTTTATTACATTTATCTGTATCTCTCGATCTATGGTGTGCTTGCATGCCGGCCTGTGTGTGTGCATGCACCACGGCATACGGCGTGGAGGTCAGAGGACCACTGTGAGAGCTGGTGATCCTTTCTCTCTGCCGTGTGGATTCCAGGCGATGGACTCAGGTCCTCGGGCAACAAGCCCTTCTACCCACCGGGCCGTCCCATCAGGCCCAGGGTCCGGTTTTCTGTAAGGACATGTTTTCCTGTAGCTGGAGGGCTTCTCTCCAGGTTCCCCAAGCCCCGCAGTCCCACAATCCACTTATAAAATAATCACTCAGACGCTTATATCACTTATAAACTGTATGGCCGTGGCAGGCTTTCTGCTAACTGTTCTTTTATCTTAAATTAACCCATTTTTATAAATCTATACCTTGCCACGTGGCTGGTGGCTTACCGGCGTCTTTACAGGTTGCCTCTCCTGGCGGTGGCTGCAGTGTCTCTCTCCCTTCTTCCTGTTTCCCCAATTCTCCTCTCTCTTTGTCCCGCCTATACTTCCTGCCTGGTCACTGGCCACCAGTGTTTTATTTATATAGAGTGATATCCACAGCACTTCCCTTTCTTCTTTTTTTAAAAAGGAAGGTTTTAACTTTAACATGGTAAAATTACATATAACAAAACAATTACCGAGCAAGAATTATAGTTACAATATTAAAGAAGATGTCCTATCTATCTTATATTTGTGAGTTTAAGGTTTTATATCTAACTTATCTTTTATCATAACTGAGGAAATTACAACTATCTAGTTTTCAACCACATCAAAGACCTGAGAAGGAACATAATGGTACCTGAGAAATGGTAGATGGATGTAAGCAACTTTCGGAATCTTGCAAGAGTAGACCCAGACAGCTGGCAGCCTGGACAGTCACCTAATGATGTTTCTCAGCATTGTTGGTGCATTCAAATTGGCTACAGGCCTAGAGTATATGACAGACCATTTTTAGAAGCAGGAATTCTGAAAGACCATCTTACCCTGTCTTGGCAGAGTACAGTGGTCGCTTTCCTTGTGTCCCGCTTGTCCAGAAAGGACAGCATTGTATTCATACTGTTAGCCGTCAAGGCAAGGCAGTTCTTTGCCCAGTAGGCCATTTTGTGCCAAAAAGACAAACTTCCAAATGGAAATGTCTTAGAAGCCCAACATTCTCTCGGGATCAATTGGTGTAGCCAGGAGCAATTGTGTCTCACGTCAACAGAATTCTAAGTTATTTAAATGCCATATTCTCTAGGTCTATGAAGTGTTTGAAGATTACCTATCTATCTGAAATATATCTATGTATACCTAGAAGACTTAACTAACATGGCTACAAATATGATTATCATAGATGACTAATTATTAATCTATTTTTAATTATCATTACAATTTTAAATGAGTTACATAAACATAATACCTCAAACAAGAATAGAAATATATATATATAGTATAACAAAATTAACTTCAAGTTTGTATCAATAAACTAAAATTTATACCAATGTAAAACATTTTAAACATAAACTAAAATCTATACCAATGTAAAACATTTTAAACAAGTTGTTCTTTAAAAGTAGGTTCATTAATCTACCCTTTTATCTTATCATCTCCATATCCTATATATCCATATCATATCCCCTTTTCTTTTTTAGAAAGAGATCACATTTATAATCAACCTGTTTTAAATAAAAATATTGGTTTTTCTCTGTCCCACACCAGAGGGCTCTTCTGATTTGGGACACAAGAATCTCTTAACCATTTTTTTTTTTAAGCAATATGTCTGGGTTTAGAGGGGAGTGAGCCAATTCCACCTCTAAAGCCAGCTTGGTATATTTGGGAATTTGGGCGTAGCATCTCTTACTACTTCCTGCTGGAGGGGGCGCTGTATCTTATGGGACGAAAAGAAAATTTTAGGCCTATGGGGTAGTCCGTGAGGCTGTATTGTATGAACCAGTTGCCTTGAAGCCGTTCTGGATGTTGGATCATCTGGGCCATGGTGTCATCGGAGACCTTTCAGGGGTCTTGGCTGGTGAAACCTGATGTATCTTAATCTGGAACAAATCCACAGCCTCTGGCTTTCTGTGGAAACAAAAGCAGAACCTCTTTTCCAAAGTAACATATCCTTATATCCAAATTTTGAAGTCAAGGTACCTTTAAAATATACATTTTGGCATAACTCAACAGCTTTTGTAATCAAATGTTTTTCTTTAGTTACGAATATCAAAGAGAACATAATCCAGATTCTCTGTGTGGTAGCCATCTTTATGTGGTTTATGTTTTATATTACCTTGAGCCTATTGCTTTAAACTGTACCATTATAAGACTGAAAAGGCGCTGTGGCTGCTGGCTCCGCCCACTTCAGCTTCCCAACATGGCAGTGGTACATTTTCCGCCAGCTCTGGGAGTCATCAAGTCTCAGAAATAGTGGGTCTAAGCTTTTATCAAAGCAGCATGTAGCCCAGAAACCTCTTTTTTTTTTTTTTTTTTTAAATACTAGTAAAGACTAAATCTACCACACAGCGTAATATGCCGCTGGCAGACGCCTCACCCCGCCATACTGCCGGGCAAACGCAAACGCCAGGAACCCGCCAGTGTTCAAACCTGCGTTTTGCGGAGTCTAGCTGCCGTATGAGACAAGAAGCAGGAACCTGGTTTTGGCTCTGTTTAGAATTGGTTATTAAATATTCTCAGGTTTAAGGTGGAAACTCGAGCCGTTGGGCGCCATTTGTAGCTGGAGGGCTTCTCTCCAGGTTCCCCAAGCCCCGCAGTCCCACAATCCACTTATAAAATAATCACTCAGACGCTTATATCACTTATAAACTGTATGGCCGTGGCAGGCTTTCTGCTAACTGTTCTTTTATCTTAAATTAACCCATTTTTATAAATCTATACCTTGCCACGTGGCTGGTGGCTTACCGGCGTCTTTACAGGTTGCCTCTCCTGGCGGTGGCTGCAGTGTCTCTCTCCCTTCTTCCTGTTTCCCCAATTCTCCTCTCTCTTTGTCCCGCCTATACTTCCTGCCTGGTCACTGGCCACCAGTGTTTTATTTATATAGAGTGCTATCTACAGCATTTTCCACTGAGTCATTCTGTCGTGTTCAACAGGTATGAAGAAGCTGAAAGAGACTGCTCACAAGCCATCTTACTAGACAGCTCCTATGCAAAGGCTTTTGCCAGGAGAGGAACTGCGAGAACACACTTGGGAAAGATGAATGAGGCCAAGCAAGGTAAGACTGTAATAACTCGAGCACTCGCCCTGATAAGACTCCTAGACGCAAAGATTTCTCTAGCTTTCCACAGTTCAAGGAAGCTGCATTTCACAAAGCACACTGGAGATCGAGGTGAGTTTGAAAACCGTCCATAGTGTGCTTGATTATTTCTAACCTACTCTGGTCAATCACCGCCTGAAAGGAAGGAAAATGTGAAATGTAGATGAACAGGAGAAGTGAGAAGTTCAGGATGAGAAAAGGGATCAGCAGCCGGCACTGAGGAACATGAAGGCTATAGTGATTCTCTTTGCTTGCTTACGTTTGAAGCAGGGTCTTTGATACAGCCCTGTGGGCTGTCCTGGAGCCAGTGTCCTCCTGCCTCTGTCTGCCGAGTGCGGGATGGAAGGCGTGTGCCTGCACACACTGCTGTCTTCTCTCAGTCTCGTATGCACCCCTCCTCTTCTCCTCCTCTGTGATTTTGTCCTGAGGCCCCTCCTCTCCTCCCCTGCGATCTTGTCCTGTTCTCTCTTCAGAGCACTGACTTGTCTGCTGCTTGCGTCTCTTTGTTGCCTTTGCCCTTTGCTCCTTCATCTTCGGATTGTTCTTCTTCACTTTTTGTTTCCTTGGAAGTCTGTGCTGGCATCTCAACTTGACACAAGCCAGAGTCATTTGGGGAGAGAAAGCCCCAGTTGAGAAAATCCCCTACCACATTGGCCAGTAGGCAAGCCTGGGGTACATTTTCTTGATTGTTAATGGATGTGTCAGGGCCCAGCTTACTGTGGGCAGTACCACCCCTGCGGGCCTGAAGGTCCTGGTTCTATAAGAAAGCAAGTTGAGCAAGCCGTGGGGAGCAAGCTGGTAAGCAGCACCCCTCCATGGCCTCTGCATCACTGCCTGCCTCCAGGATCTGCCTGTTGGAGTTCCTGCCCTGACTTCCTTCAGTGATGGAGTGTGACCTGAGGATTTTAAGCTGAAATAAACCCTGTCTTCCCCGGTTTGCATTTGATCGTGGTGTTCTATAACAGCAATAGAAACCCCAAGGCAGAGTCCTGGGGGTGAAATCCAGGCCCTGTGCTAGTGTTTCTTGAAACTGTTTTTTTGCGGGGAGTGGGTTGGGAGTGTTTGAGACAGGGTTTCTCTGTCTAACCATGCTGGATGCCCTGGAACTCACTCTGTAGATCAGGCTGTCCTCCAACTCACAGAGATCCGCCCGCCTCTGCTTCTCAAGTGCTAGGGTTAAAAATGTATGCCACCACCAGTCAGCTCTTCCAACTTTATGATGTCACTATTTACAGAATAAATTTTCAGGCTTTTTCTTTTCTGATATGTACATTTAAATTGGCATTGCTTTCCAAGCCAGGCTTTAGCTGTAGCCCATTGCTTTTAGTTTTATTAAGTTGCGGTAAGATTGCACAACACTAAATTTGGTATTTTTACCATTTGAGGTGTATATTTTCAGGAAAAGTACATTGTCAGTGTTGTGCAACCTTCTGTCTGCTTCATTCAAACTTCGTGTGTCAGATACTAATGTTCACCTCACTCTTCCCTTAGCTAGCTCCTGGTATCACTCTTTTTCTGTGTCGTTAACCCGTTTCACCATTATTACTGCTTTTTTGAGACAGGGTCTTACTGTATAGCCAGATTGGACTTGAACTCTTAAGCCTCCCAAGTGCTGGGATTACAGGCATGTGCCACCACACTGGACCACATTTGATCATCTTCGATATGCTACATAGGTGGACTCACAACCATATTGTTATGTCTGGCCTGTTTAACCTAGCATGTTTGGAATGTCATAAAAGTAATTTCACTATTTCGTTGTGTTTTAAACTTCTCATTAGACTTTGAAACTGTGTTACTTCTGGAACCTGGAAATACACAGGCAATCACCGAACTTTCCAAAATTAAAAAGGTACCGTATTTCTTCACCAAAATATCGTTATATCATCTGATACATAAATTTGTTAGTTACATAATTAGCTTAAGGATATTTTGATAACTATTACACATTTATTTTCAAGGAATTAATTGAGAAAGGACATTGGGATGATGTCTTTCTTGACTCCACACAAAGACACAATGTGATAAAATCTGTAGATAATCCGCCTCATCGTGGGTCACCTGTAAGTAAAGCACTCTCATTTCTCTCTGTCCTTAAATGTCATTGTTACGTTATTAGCATTGGAGACAAACTTTGAACTAGGAAACTTAAAAGATATTGAAAACTCTTGATGTACCTATTTAATACTCTTTTAACAAATGCTTCATAGAACACATTGACAAAATTAGGGAGAATTCTTTCTAGAGTACTTTATATTTCATTTACACATTTTTATGTACTTTTTCTTATATAAAGGAATTTGAGTCAGTTTTATATTTTGTTATCGGCTCAACTTTGTCCTCCATCTCTGAAATTTTGTTTGGTATTGACCATTGATGATGCTTTCTGATGTGTTTTTAATCGATTGATTCTTCCATGTCTGAAATTTCCGTTTGGATCCTTGCTGAGTTTTTCCTTTACTGATTATTTCTCTCACTTTGGTAACTTCTTGTCCATGTCCCGAATTGATTTCCTTGCCAGTTTATTTGGGTCCATTATATAGTCATTGGTCCTTTTGGGGGTAGAACTCAAGTTTCTCTGGCATTTCAGGTGCGTCAGCATCTTTGATTTTTTTATCTAGGAAGTGTCATCTTGGTTGGGGTACGCCATAGTGGAGTGCTCTCACGGTTTTTGGTATTTCTTTTTTTTTTTTTAATTAATTAATTTATTTATTACATACATAGTGTTCTGTCTGCATGTATGCCAGAAGAGAGCACCAGATCTCATTACAGATGGTTGTGAGACACCATGTGGTTGCTAGGAATTGAACTCAGGACCTCTGGAAGAGTAGCCAGTGCTCTTAACCTCTGAGCCATCTCTCCAGCCCCGGTTTTTGGTATTTCTTTTATGGTGTTTGGGTGTCATTTGGGATGTATGTGTCCTGTGGATTTTAGTTTTCCCTTGCTTTTGTCTGTCCTAATGGATTGTCTTTGCTTGGAGTTACGTTCAGGAGAAAGCTGACATACGTGGTTTTCACTGCTGAGAGTCAGGGAGCACTAGTGTTGGCAGAGAAAGCGTAGTTCATGGCATTCTTGTGTCAGAGTCGAGGGTCTCAGCATCTAAGTAGTGAATGAGGGGAAGTGGGGACGCAGGGAAGAGGGGTAGAGAGTGAGGGGAAGAATATTGGAGGTTGGAAAGCAGTAGAGAAAATGCTGTCTGTTAGGTTTAGAGAAAAGAAGGACAGACATAACTGCTCTTTCCAATGAGACACACGTTACAGAGTAACTGACAGTACAAGATGGTAAATACTAAAAAAAGGCAAAAATTAAAAAATAAAACAAATGTTAAAAAAAGAAAGAAAACACCAATAAGATGGCCTAGTGGGTAGAGCACTTGTTGGCTCTCTGGGATTCAGAGTGGGAGGAAAGAACTGTCTTGTCCGTGGTCTTCTGACCTCCACATGACCTTCCCAGGAGATAAATGTAATAAAAGATTAATGCAAACAAGGACGGGCAGTCGGGCCAGGGAGATGGCTAGGCAGGGAAAGCAGTAGCTGGGCAGGCCTGTTGACTTGTTTAGTCCCTGGAATCCACGTGCACAGCTGGACTGGGGGTGCACGTCTGTGGTCCCAGCATCCTGACACAGTGTCCAGAAGCTCCTGGGCAGCTGCTCTGGAGAACACCGTACAGCAGCAGACTCAGGAGCAGCTTGGCCTGTCTGGTTCTTCCTTGGTCAGTTGTGAATGTTACTAACCTGGAAGACCGTTTAGGATTACCCTACCAACCTTTTAAATGTGGTTTGGCAGATGTGTGTCCTGCCTGGGTCTATCCAGCTGTCATGCACTTGCACGTGTACTTAAGGTTCCCTATGCCGTGCTGCTCCTGTGTGCCCCTGGGCTGCTTCCCTCCACCCACAGACACCCTTAGGACGGTCCCTGGTAGCGTCGAAACTGGTGCGCACACAGGGTCCTGTACTGGCCGTCCTCAAACCCCTCCCAGGCGACCGACCGGCCTGTTCCACACCTCCTCCCTCCCTCCCCATGTCTGCCCTGCAGCCTTTTTCCTACTTTCCATTCCTGCTCTTGGAAGCCTGAGCTTTCACCTTGTAACTGCTATAATGTACATCCCTTGCTTCCCATTTAGGTGCCCGGGGTAGGCAAATAGCTTTTTATTGTTTGTATTCTCAGACATACTATGTTCCTAAATCTGTCTAGCCAGCAAATTGATTTACTTTTAACTGGAATATTAGCTGTAAGAACACAGCAGTCTTTTTAGACTTGTGACCTTAGGATGGGAACGCTTTTAATACATTGATTTAAAGAATCGATCTTAATTGTTTTAGAAAGCACTCAAGAAGATTTTCATTGAAGAAACGGGCAGGTTGATAGAGCGCGTTGATGCGACAGACGGCGGTGCTGCTGCTCCGCGGAGCACTGGAGCCGGTGCGCCCGCGGCCATGGGCACCGAGAGCAAGAAGAACCCAGGCCAGGGGGGCGCCTCGCCCGCAGGCGATACTCCAAGAGCCAAAGTGTTGAAAATAGAAGAGATCAGTGACACTCTGGCCCTGCAGTGAGTAGCTCCTCTTATGCCAGTCTCTAATACAGTAATTGGCTACAGAAAGACTTCTCCTTCGCGCTCATCACTGAGCTCACCACTGCTGTGTGAGCGGTGACTGTCTGCAGGCTCCAGTTTGCTTTTCTGTCTGCACTGTGAGGTTTTGCTTAGGGAACAATCATTCCTTTACCAGAGGGAATTTACAGGTGATTTAGAGGAGAACAAAGTATCTTGATTCTTTTTGTGTGTGTGTGTACTTTATTGAGATAGGGTCTGTGTAGCTCTGGTTGTCCTGGAACTCACTCTGTAGACTGGGCTGGCCTCGAACTCACAGAGATCCACCTGCCTCTGCCTCATGAGTACTTGGATTAAAAGTGTGTGCCACCACTGCCTGACTTGATTCTTGATTAAATTGATTTTGCTTATTTTCTTCTCTAGAATTTCAGTATATATTTATTTTACTATTGAGAGAGAGAATATGAGAATGAATATTTGATACAAGTCAGCATCATAAAAAAATGAAGAGTTAATCTTTGAGTTTGAGGCCATCCTGGTCTATAGAACGAGTTCCAGGACAGCCAGGGCTACACAGAAAGATCCTGTCTCAAAAAAGCAAAAAAAGAAGAGTTTAAATGTTACCATTTGTTACATCCATCAATACTGAAGACTGTTGAATACTCTTAATATAGTTTAGAACTGAGACTATATCAGGGACGAGGGGCCTCAGCTATAGAGGCAGGGATAGGGTGGTTGTGGAAGCTGGGTGAATTAGAACACAGTGTAATGATGTCTGTATGCAAATGCCTTAGTGAATCGGTCCTGTCTGTATTCTAACTTAAATTAATTTCACACTGTTTCCTTACTGATGTCGGTAGAGAAGACACAAACCCACCGGGTCAGCTTGGGCTACTGTTGGTCTTACATTCTCACTCAGTAAACACAAAGTTTGTCTGTTTTACTTGTTGACCTTTAGTAGTAGTTTTATTTAAGGTGGTGTATGGATTATTCAGAAATGCTGACTAGGTGGCTTTACAGTGAAGTATTTCTTCCTCCTTAAAATATCTTGAAGCTGTGTTAATTCAGACTTCTGAAAGGCTGAGTTGTACTAGATAAAGATGATGCTCTCAAAGAGTGGCCTAGCTTATCACCCAGCAGGGGACTGCAGCCAGCCATTCATAGCCAGAAAGTGAAGATTTGTTTGCAAGAACAGACAGACAGACAGACAGACACACACACACACACACACACACACACACACACACACACACACACACACGTTGAAAGAATTGAACACTGTCAGAATGCAGATAGGAATATTAACGTAGTCCGAAGTTAGAAATTTCCCATTGCTCTTTCTTTATTGGATTTTGGCTGTTTCTTCTTTAACTGATTGCCTAATGCTCTAAAATACTCCAGACCACAGGTCGATTTGAAGCAGGACGTGGGCCAGTCTTTCAGTGAGAAGATCTCTGTGAAGGTAGAGCAGACACCGGATCAGTTTGCCACGGCTGTTCTGCCTCCAGTTCCTGCTAACTCCTTCCAGCTCGAGTCTGACTTCAGGCAGCTGAGAAGTTTCCCAGATATGTTGTATCAGTATTTAAAGGTAGGCCGGAGGGAGCCAGCGGCGCTCCTGGGAGCAGGGCAGAGACTTTCTTCTGGCTGCAAATACAGCAGTGCTACATTTGCCTTTTGTGTAATGAAACTGCAGAAAATGCTTATGTGTACATGGACAGACTCCTGGACGTGCTGTAATCAGGGACGTGAACTGTGTGCGAAATTCCAGGGCCTACAGTGACTTCAAGTCTAATTCACATTTTATAGCCTAAGCTTTAATATTCATCTTCCAAGGGAGTGGGGACTAAATCCAGAGTGTCTTCTGTGTGCCAGGCATTGCTTGCAGTACTGGGCCTTTATTTTCTTGAAAGTGAGCTTTAGTTTGCCTCAAGAAAAGAAGTTAGATCACATGAATTCAGCAAATCATAGATTAGTGTAGTCTTTAAGTGTAATAACACTGCCTTATACTTTTATAGTGAACAGTTACTTCAAGTAATATCTCAATCAAGTCTGCCTTTATCTCTACTTAAAATTGTAGTTTGGGAATGCTCTTATGGGGGGGTGCATCTCTCTTCATGGATTTTTCTGTTTAAATTATAAATTTTTAATTGTGTGTGTATGTGTGTGTGTGTGTGTGTGTGTGTGTGTGTGTGTGTGTGTGTACACATAAGAGTGTATCAGAACCCCTGGAGCTGGAGTCATAGGCAGCTGTAAGATGCCATGGGGGTGCTGGGAATTGAACTTGGTTCCTCTGCATTCGCAGGAAGCACTCTTAACTGTGAGTATCTCTCCAGCTAAGAGCTGTGACTATCTTATGTCCCTATCACTTCCATCCTTTCAGAGTTGTGTCTAAATAAAACCTCACTATTTCTCATTAAATATTAGTGTTTAGTAATTATTCATAATATTTTACCTGAGCAGTTATTATATAATACATATAATATGAATGTTGTCATAATTCAACTTTCTCTTATTTTTCCAAGAAAATCGAACCGTCTTTGTATCCGAAGTTGTTTCAGAAAAACCTAGATCCAGATGTATTCAATCAAATCATTAAAATTTTGCATGACTTTTACATTGAGTAAGTTGAATTTTTTAATTGTATTCTCACTTTGTAATGTAATGTCCAGTGATTTGGAAAATTCATTCTCTTTGATCTTAATATTGTGTACATAACAGCATTAGGTTCCTAGTAAGACTTACTGTTAACTGAAATGAAGAGATGACCAGAACAAACCATTAAGTAGGTACCGTCTAAATGGGGAAAGACCTCTGTTTAGAGAAGAGTAGTGTATGAAGTACCCTGTGTGAGAGACAGCAATACTCCATGCTGTGCTCCTGTTTATTGTACTGGAATGTCTTCAGTCGGGGGAAAGTGAAGAACTTGTTGTTATGAGAAAAAATATGGCTGTCTATAACTAATCATTTGTGTTTATGTTTGGACTATTTCAGGAAAGAAAAGCCGTCTCTCATCTTTGAAATCTTACAGAGACTTTCTCAGCTGAAAAGGTTTGACATGGCAGTGATGTTTATGTCCGGACCTGAGAGGAAGAGTAAGTTCTGAGAAAGCAAGCTTTCCTGCCCCTCCTCACCCTCCTCTGCTGATTTGTTATTACTGGCTGTTTACTATGTGCAAGATACCCACCATCAACTCTAAATTACTTATAATTAAGTTCATTGATGTGCAGTTGGATTACATGCAGTTGAAATTGTATTGTGGTTGTTGGCAGTATTTTCAAGTGTAGATACTATTACCATTCTCTAAGAGAAGGCAGCCAAGGTGTGGGGAGCTTAAAGGTGTTTACCAAGGTTAGAGTCAGGAAACCATGCTGGAGCTCCTAGCCCAGGCTGTCCAGTTGTGGTGTGGGCCCTTCTTGGAATGTAGTCATTGGAATGTAGAGATTGAATGCCACCATTGTGGAGCACGCAGAGGCTCCGGCCACAGAACTGGGTACTGGGTGTGTCTCATCCTTGAGTGATTTCAGCTGAGTTCTAAGTGCAGAAGGTGGTTAGACAGAGTAGGGAACAGAAGCCTCCAGTCGAGGGATCAGCATGTGCTGGAGGTTTAGACAGTCACCCCATAGCATCCAGAGCATTACCAGTGCAGTGCAGCTGGGTTCTAGGTTGGGTCAAGAGTGGCAGATGATGACCCTGAATTCTAGCCCTTATTATACCACAGTGAGGCACAACAATCAAACTCTGTAAAAATTTCAGTTATTCAGAGTTTGGGGGTCTATTTTTAGGCAAAAGGTAAATCATTCAATTAAAAGAATTTTTTTTTTGTTTTTTTTTTTAAGACAGGGTTTTTCTGTGTAGCCCTGGTTGACCTGGAACTAGCTCTGTAGACCAGGCTGGCCTCGAACTCACAGAGATCCGCCTGCCTCTGTCTGCCTCCTGAGTGCTGGGATTAAAGGCGGGTACCACCAAGATTTCTTTTTTAAAAGTTTTTAAAATTTATATATGTGCACCATATGTATGCCTGGTGTTGGGGAGGCCAGAGCTAGAGTTATAGGCAGTTTTGAGCTACCTTGTAGGCATTGGAAATCGAACCTATGTCCTCTGCAAGAGCAGCAAGTCCTTTTAACCTGTGAGTCATCTCTGCTGGCCATGTTTTTGTTTTATCTTTGAGACATGGTCTTACTGTGTAGCTCTGGCTGGCCTAGAATTTACCAGGTAGATTAGGCTGACTTCCAACTTGAAGCAGCCCTCATGAGTGCTGAGTGCTAAGATTACAGGCATGTACTACCTGTACTACCATGCATAGCTAAGAATGCTAACTTTTTAAGTTTTAAAAATTAGCAAAAGCTGGAAGTGGTGGCGCACACCTTTAATCCCAGCACTCAGGAGGCAGAGGCAGGTGGATCTCTGTGAGTTCGAGGCCAGCCCGGTCTACAGAGTGAGTTCCAGGACATCCAGGGCCATACAGAGAAACCCTGTCTGGAAAAAGTCAGCACAATCTTCAATGTGCCATTTCAGATGTTCCCTGCACTAAGCATTTGGGAGCTCCTCTTGGGTCCTTGTTTCTAGTTGTGATACACAAGGGTTCTCAGTCAGCACGCTAGGCACACTCAGCTGGATGTGGTTGTAGCATGAATCTTAACAGGTCTTATTAATAAAAAACAAACCTGGAGCAGGTATTGGGGTGAATGCTGGAAGATCAGAAAAACAGAACAAGCCACAGCTACCTCACCTTGCCAGTTCCTCAGCTGATCCTGTTTCCTCAGACTGGAAGCCTCTGAGTCCTCATCCAGAGTGAATCTCAGCTGAACTGGTGTTCAAAAGCCTAAAAGCTTAACCAGCCAAAAACTTAACTAGCCAAATGCTTCCAATTTCTGGTTTTCACGCCTTATATATCTTTCTGTTTTCTGCCATCACTCCCTGGGATTAAAGGCTCACTTCTTGGGATTAAAGGCATGTGTCACCATGCCTGGCTGTTTCCAATGTGGCCTTGAGCTCACAGAGATCCAGAGGGATTTCTATCTCTGGAATGCTAGGATTAAAGGCGTGTGCTACCACTGCCTATTTCTATGTTTAATATTGTGGCTGTCCTGTTCTCTGACCCCAGATAAGTTTATTAGCATGCACAATATTTCGAGGAACACAATACCACCACATGTGGTGGTACATGCACTGTGGTCTCTGCTCTCTGGAGGATGAGGTAAGATTTTGAGTTTGAGGCCAGCCTAGACTACAACAGGGAAACCCTTTTTGTTAAGAGCAGCAAGAGAAAGAGTCTCTTACATCAGGAAGTATACAGGCAGGGATTCAAAAGTAATTAGGGCTGGAGAGATAGCTCAGTGGTTAAGGGCACTTGGTGCCCTTGAGGACTTGGGTGCAGTTCCCAGCACCCACATGGTGGCGCATAATTATCTGCACTCCAGTTGATAGTCTATGCTGCCCTCTTCTGACCAGGCATACATGGTGCACATATGTACATGCAGGCAAAACACTCATACACATAAAGTGAATCTTAAAAAAAAAAGGAATCTAACTCAAAAGTTTCTCTTTTATCTTTTGAAAAGAATTTTAAATAATTTGAGAATATTTTCATGTTAGTGTAAGAGTGTGTTTACTGTGTGTGTTGATATTTGTATGAATGCGGGTTGTCTGGGGGCAGCCTCTGGTGTCCGCCCTTGTCTTCCATCTTGCTCGAGGCAAGGTCTCTTGTTTGCTACTCCATACACTAGGCTACCAGCCCTTGAACTCAGCGATTCTCCTGCCTCTGCCGTCTCGTGTTCACTACAGTATCCAGCATTCTGCAGAGTCCGGGGATGTGGTCCTCAGGCATCTCTGGCAAGTTCTTTATCTCCTCAGACTCTGTTTTATCCTTTTTTTTTTTTTTTTTTTCCCCTGAATAGGAAACAGAAAAACCTGGGGATATTCAGGACTCACCTAGGTATAGACAGTCATTCTGGATTCATGTGAAGAGAAAGTATGTCGAGACCAGCTGGCCTTACAGCTTCATGGAGCCTAGTAAATAGTGATGTAAATTCACTAAAGAGCATGAGTCATGGAGTCACAGATCATGCATCGTTGGCTTAGGTTTTTATTGTTATTTTTCCTTTGTTTTGAGACAGGTTTTTGTGCATCTCAGGCTAGCCTTTATTTGTAGCCAAGGATGACCTTGAACTTCTGATCCTCCTGTCACTGGGAGTGTTGGAGTTGGCTCACTGTTCTGGGTGTTGAACCCAGGACTTCATGAATGGGAGGCACTCTGCCAGCTGAAACACATCCCTAACCCTCTGCGTTAGCTCATCAAAACCATTTCTCTCAAATTCCTAATCAGTATTGCTGTTATTACTATTCTGACTCCATTTTCTGACATTTTTAAAAATCACGACACTAGCTTTGCATTTTAAAAGTCACCAGTGTGCGCAGGTTTGCATTCATGTATAGGTCAGAAGACAGCTTTTCCATCTTGATGTGGGTGCTGGGGATTGAACTCAGCTCATCTGGCTTGCGTGGCAGCAGGTACTTTCACCTGCCGAGCCTGTTTGCCGAACTCTTTCCCTCAGGGCCTTGTGTCTCCAGTCTTGACCACCTCCTCTCGTGTCTTCATGGCTTCACTCAGCTGTCACTTTATTGCTGTAGACTCTGGTTAGAGTTATTTCCTGCCTCCCACATTCGTCCCCTTCCCTGTCTTCTCTCCCTGCTTTGGTTTTCTTTCTAATACATGGTTATGACACTTTTACATATATGCATTTATTTCCTTTTCTCAGACAGAAAGAAAGCTCCATAAGAGCAGGAATTCTGCCGTCTTCCCTAGGCCTTAGTGCTGGTGCATAGCACATGAGTGTCTTTCCCTCCAGTAGCCTAAGTCCAGGGCGGACTCTGAGGACGGGAGCTGCCTCTTCAAGTCACCCTCCAGCAGGGCCCCGTCTGCTGAGTGAGACAGGAACACGTGGAGCCGTTCTGCTGTGACAGCATTCAGAAACGTTAGCTCCAGGGACCTGCTTTGTTGCCACTGTCGGGGACAGTTTGGTCCAGTCTAGTGCTGAGAAGCATGAGCTAGCTGTCACAGTGTTAGCCAAGTGTTGAGTGTGACGGCTTAGATTGACGTCACCTAGGGTGTCAGGGAAATGTGTATGGTAGTAAGATACACAAACTAGAATTTATGAAAAATGTTAATTATTGCTTTTATTTGAGAGGTCAAATTAATCTCTTGAATTTATGTTTTGCATGGTTTTTTAAAATGAGAATGATATACAATCTGTTTTCTTTTTCAGTCACAAATGTATTATTCAATCACTTGGAAAAATCAGAATTGAAGGAGGATTCTGTTGAAGAACTCAAGAAAAGATATGGTGGCTGATCACGGTGGCTGAGGTGGTCTTTGTCTTTGTCTTTGATGTGTACATTATTTTTCTCACTGAAATCAAGTGTTTTGTTTGACTTTTTAAGAAAATGAAATTGGCCAGGCAGTGGTGGCGCACGCCTTTAATCCCAGCACTTGGGAGCCAGAAGCTAGTGGATCTCTGTGAGTTCAAGGCCAGCCTGGTCTACAGAGTGAGTTCCAGGACAGGCACCAAAACTACACAGAGAAACCCCTGTCTCAACCACCCCCCCCAAAAAAAACAAAAGAAAGAAAATGAAATTGTATCTGAGAGGACTTTTGTTTCAATGGTGTTAATTCATGTAAAGTGTACTAGCGAGAAATGTTTCAATAAAGTAAGTTTTTATGAAAATAAAAAATGTAAGTAATGAGATATATTTGTAAGGGTCAATATTTTGTTTTATAAATAATTTTAAATGTTATATTTCATTACATTCCTCAGTCAGTGTCTCATAATTGTAACATTTTTATATTTTCATGAATTTTTGTAACCACACACAAAGCTGCTTCATTACCACTTGAATAAAGTGATTTCTGTGGAGAGGGTATTGAATAGAAACCAGAATTGTCTCCTTCCCTTCCTCCCTCTACACCCAAGCAAAAAAACCATTTATCAACAAAGGGGCCGAGACAGGGTCCTCAGCTCCTCGGAGGGGTCCTGTTGGTGATGCTCACCACGTACTAGACTTGGCAGTTACAGTCCAGCCATGGCTGTGGAATTTCGGTTCTGTTGCATAGATGGGTATTGGTGGTGAGGCCTGGAGCAAGCCTTTGCATTTTGTAACCCTTGCCTATTTGCAAAACCTCTTCTGTGTGTGGGGTTCTGGGGTTCAAGTGTTGACTGATCTTAGTGGTCGCACACTGCTGATACTTGGGGGCCCCCCAGTTGCATGGTCAGCTGCTTGGGAGGGAGGAGAGCCTGCTCAGCCCCCACACTACAGAGCCGAGTGTAACCAATAGGAGCCCCCAGGACACAAGGGGCTCCCCAGGGTGAAGACAGCCCGGCAGACACGAGACACTAGTCCAGGGAAGACAGTTCAGCTGGTCCTCCCCTGCACACAGTGGGCAGCCCCAGTTACTTCAGCTAGTATTGATGCTCCTTGAAAACAAACAAAACGTTTTTGGTAGTGTTTTTACTTACTGTATTAAAAATGCTTTCATCTTTCCCTCCCCTTCATGCGTTTGAAGAATTTACACTTAAATCATTGAGCAGCCATTCCCCCCCCCCCCATACCCCTTCTGTTTCCCCATTTTTTATACTTTCAGAACTGGTTTGACTGTCTTGTTGGGTTTTGTTGTTTTGACTTTTAATTTCCCTTCATTTATCTGATTACCAGTTTTCTCATTGTGATTTTTGTTTTCTAATTTAAGTTTTTGCTCTGTTCTCTTCACAACATCCTGCTTCTCCCATCCTTCCTTTAGCTTTGATTCTCTTCCGCCTCGCTTCCCTGCCCCTTCCATTATCTCATTTGTTAATAATTTCTACACTTACCCTCAATGATTTTTAACTCTGGTTCGCTGCACATTGGTTTTGCCATTTTCTGTGGCTTTAATTGACCTTTTATTGCACATTTTTATTTACAGAAAGCAAAACATTTCAATGTTCATTTTAGCATTCTTCTTGGCACCAAAATAAAAAGTCTTGACAGGCTGATTTCAAGATGACTCAGACTCCCGGGATTTATCAGACGTTTCTGGGATGGGGACATGGAGAGATTTAGGTGGACATGCAGCAGTACCACAATGGGGAAATAAACAAGGTCCAGATTCACCTCAGCAGAACCTGGGCACCAGCAGGGGAGGGTGGGGAGGAGGGCGGTCTCTGCTCCAAGGGAGGTAGTGGGAGTCTGGGGTAGAGGCAGGGATATGGGAGCGATAGAAGAGCCCTTTCCTAAGTTACAGAGAGGTAGTCTTGTTTTTAATCCTCTTAGTATGTAGAAGGAAGACAGTACAAAATTTACAGTTCTTGACTGCTCACTCGTCCATTCCCAAAGCTGTTGCTGGAGGGCTTCTCTCCAGCTTCCACCACGCCCCACAGTCCCACAATCCACATATAAAATAATCACTCAGACGCTTATAATACTTATAAACTGTATGGCCGTGGCAGGCTTCTTGCTAACTGTTCTTTTATCTTAAATTAACCCATTTCTATAAATCTATAACTTGCCATGTGGCTGGTGGCTTACCGGCGTCTTCACATGCTGCTTGTCCTGGCGGTGGCTGCGGTGTCTAGCCCTCCTTCCTGTTTCCCCAATTCTCCTCTCTCCTTGTCCCGCCTATACTTCCTGTCTGGTCACTGGCCATCAGTGTTTTACTTATATAGAGCGATATCCACAGCACTTCCCCTTTTCTTCTTTTTTTAAAAAGGAAGGTTTTAATTTTTAACATATAACAAAACAATTATGGAGCAAGAATTACAGTTACAATATTAAAGATGTCCTATCTTATATTTGTAAGTTTAAGATTTTATATCTAACTTATCTTTTATCATAACTGAGGAAATTACAACTATCTAGTTTTCAACCACATCAAAGACCTGAGAAGGAACATAATGGTACCTGAGAAATGGTAGATAGATGCAAGCCACTTTCGGGAATCTTGTAAGAGTAGACCAAGACAGCTGGCAGCCTGGACAGTCACCTAATGTTTCTCAGCATTGTTGGTGTATTCAAATTTTCTACAGGCCTAGAGTATCTGACAGACCATTTTCAGAAGCAGGAATTCTGAGAGACCATCTTACCCTGTCTTGGCAGAGTACAGTGGCCGCTTTCCTTGTGTCCCGCTTGTCCAGAAAGGGCAGCATTGCATTTGTACTGTCAGCCTTCAAGGCAAGGGCAGTTCTTTGCCCAGTAGGCCATTTTGTGCCAAAAAGACAAACTTCCAAATGGAAATGTCTAGAAGACCAACATTCTCTCGAGATCAATTGGTGCAGCCAGGAGCAATTGTGTCTCACGTCCACAGAATTCTAAGTTATTTAAATGCCATATTCTCCAGGTCTATGAAGTGTTTGAAGATTACCTATCTATCTGAAATATATCTATGTATACCTAGAAGACTTAACTAACATGGCTATAAATATGATTATCATAGATGACTAATTATTAATCTATTTTTAATTATCCATTACAATTTTAAATGAGTTACATAAACATAATACCTCAAACAAGAATAGAAATATATATATATATATTTATATATATATATACAGTATAACAAAATTAGCTTTAAGTTTGTATCAATAAACTAAAATTTATACCAATGTAAAACATTTTAAACATAAACTAAAATCTATACCAATGTAAAACATTTTAAACAAGTTGTTCTTTAAAAGTAGGTTCATTAATCTACCCTTTTATCATCTCTATATCCTCCTATATATCTATATCATATCCCCTTTTCTTTTTTAGAAAGAGATCACATTTATAATCAACATGTTTTAAATAAAAATACTGTTTTTTCTCTGTCCCACACCAGAGGGCTCTTCTGATTTGGGACACAAGAATCTCTTAACCATTTTTTTTTTTAAGCAATATGTCTGGGTTTAGAGGGGAGTGAGCCAATTCCATCTCTAAAGCCAGCTTGGTATATTTGGGAATTTGGGCGTAGCATCTCTTACTACTTCCTGCTGGAGGGGGGCGCTGTATCTTATGGGGACACAAAGAAAATTTTAGGCCTATGGGGTAGTCTGTGAGGCTGTATTGTGTGAACTAGTTGCCTTGAAACTGCTCTGGATGTTGGATCATCTGGGCCATGGTGTCATCGGAGACCTTTCAGGGGGTCTTGGCTGGTGAAACCTGATGTATCTTAATCTGGAACAAATCCACAGCCTCTGGCTTTCTGTGGAAATAAAAGCAGAACCTCTTTTCCAAAGTAACATATCCTTATATCCAAATTTTGAAGTCAAGGTACCTTTAAAATTTACATTTTGGCATAAGTGAACAGCTTTTACAATCAAATGTTTTTCTTTAGTTACGAATATCAAAGACAACATAATCCAGATTTTATGTGTGATAGCCATCTTTACATGGCGGAGGGCTTCTCTCCAGCTTCCACCAAGCCCCACAGTCCCACAATCCATGTATAAAATAATCACTCAGACGCTTATAATACTTACAAACTGTATGGCCGTGGCAGGCTTCTTGCTAACTGTTCTTATATCTTAAATTAACCCATTTCTATAAATCTATGCCTTGCCACGTGCTGGTAGCTTACCGGCGTCTTTACATGCTGCTTGTCCTGGCGGTGGCTGCAGTGTCTCTCCCTCCTTCTTCCTGTTTCCCCAATTCTCCTCTCTCCTTGTCCCGCCTATACTTCCTGTCTGGTCACTGGCCATCAGTGTTTTATTTATATAGAGCGATATCCACAGCACAAAGCTGAGAGGCGTGTGGGGTGAGCTGCTTCTCATGTACATGTGTGAATGTGTGAGTGGGTGTCTGAAGACAGCAGGGTCCACGCAGAGGCCCAACACCATGTGTGAAAATGAGGGGGAGCCATATACCACTTCACAAACCCCCTGCCTCAGTGATTTCTCACTGAGACATAGTGAGAAGGGTTGGGATGTGCAGGGAGGGGAGGGGGAGAAAGCAGCAGTTCCAAATGGCTCATGTAATCAAAACAGTTCACACACCTGGCTCGTAACAGGCTCCACCACCGCGCTGTCGGCAGGTTTCTTCGAGGAGGCAAACCTTGTCTTAGTTCCTTTTCTGTGCCTGTGATAAAACACCACGACCAAGCAGCTTACCCTGGAGGAATTTATTCGGGCTTACAGCTCCAGAGGGTTAGAGTACGCACGGCAGGGAACTGTGGTGGGAACAGCAAGCTGAGAGCCGACGTGGTATCACAAGCAGGAGGCTGTGAGAATAAACCGAATGATGTGTGTCTTTGAAATCCCAAAGCCTGTCCCTAGTGACACACACACCTCCTAGACGTACTCAAACAGCACCACTTACCAGGGACCGAGAATTCAAACATGAGAGCCAATGGGGAGCATTCTGTCTCTCAAGTCACCAGAGGCAGCCATGCGGTGGCTGAGCAGGGAGGGCTTGGACCTGCTGACAGGCCTTTGGGACTACGGCCACTGGTGCCCTATGAGATGCACGAGTCTCAGTCTCATTTCTCAGTCAACTGTGGTTCCTGAGTTGCACATGGTACCTTATGTGCTTGCCCCAGGTTGGGCTGAGACAGACCGGGACCCATCTGTCCTTGGACACTCAACAGATCTGAAGTACTGTTAAACACCATTGAAATGTAAAAAAGAAAAATCACTGCTGGTTTAAGCTCTTATTTGTGTTGGTAAGCACTCCTTACGTTTGTCTTCCTATAAACAAGCACCCACACTAGGCACAGGGTCCTTTGACTGTCCAGTGAGCAGGTCTAGTACCCCTGTGCAGCCTGAACTGCCTTGCGCAGAAGGACTGTAAGTCGCCTGACTCCCTTGGTGCCAGCACTGGCCATCTGGAATGCTCCATGCATCCCTCGACACAACTAGGTAAGAGAGTGCAATGCGCTGATTGCCCTGGCTCCTGAAGGCTCAGCCTCTGCCAAGGCTGTTAGGAACAGCGTGGGCCAGGGGTTCAGCCATCACCAGCCTACCTAACCACTCTCACCTTGTCCAGAGAGGGAGCCCTTCCCCTGGGGGAGGGGCTACTGCATCAGGCTGTGACTTGTCTCGGCACCCCTTCTCGGCGGCTGGGGACTCTCCTGTACCATCTCCCCTGGGGTTGCAACATCAGGTCTAATGAAGACTACTCTCGAGTGGCCTTTCTTTGTCTCCTTTGGGCGTGAGGGCTGAGCTGGTAACAAGAAGCAGAGGAAACAGCAGAGGATGGCTGCCATGGAGACGGTGGCAGCAGGCATGGCTTGGACAGGACGCGTGCCAGCCTTGGCACTGGGCTCAGGTAGCAGCTTGATGGTTGGAAAAGCTCAGGCCTTGGGCCATGACTTGACAGCTGGGGGTCCTGCAGGGGCCGCTGTGACCCTAACAGCACAGATACCTACCACGCTGCCCCACAACTTGACGGCTGAAAATGGTGCAGAGCTGCCCGTACCGACCCAGCTCTGGGACGTGATGCTGCCCAGCTCAGGAGCCTCAGATCGGGCTCTCCAGCACAAAGGACTGACGACTGCTGCTGAACTGCTGAAGATGCGGTGGGACAGCGTCCTTGGAGGCCTGTGGCCATGTGCCATGTGACAGCAGAAGCAGGTGCCCTCAGAAGCCTCAGTACTAGAAATACCCCCGGGCTCAAATCCATACGTGGCACCTGTGTGTTGCCGCTGCCTCATACTACTCTGATTCTGTTGCAGAATATTATTTTCAGGGGTGTTACTTTTGTTCATGTTGCATTTGTTTATCTCTGTGGAGCTGTGTTACTGTGCCTGTCTAAAACACCTGATGGGCTAATAAAGAGCTGAACGGCCAGTAGTGAGGCAGGAGAGAGAAATAGGTGGGGATGGCGAGCAGAGAGGATAAATAGAAGGAGAAATCTGAGAGAAGAAGATAGAAAGGAGTAGCCAGAGAAGGAGGAGGACTCCAGGGGCCAGCCACCCAGCTACACAGCAAGCCACGGAGTACGAGTAAGATTTACAGAAGTAAGAGAAAAGGAACAGCCTAGGAGCAAAAGAGAAAAAACAAACAAGAACATGATTCTTCCCAGGAATTCCTTCTGTCCATTGGGTTCCTGCTCACTGTGGTAGAGGATGCCTGACTGACTCTAACCGCACCCATCATCCAGTTCCTGAACGGCCCCCTGGATGCCTCAGATCCTGCCAGCTCTACCCTTGTTCTCCTGTGCTGTCTCCACAGAGGCACGTACCCATAAGTCTTGGCAGTGGCCATTAGCAACTGCACAGCATTTGTAGACTTGAAGAGAGGTCAGGAAGGGAGAAGAGAGCAAACAGAAGATGGGAGATGACAAGAGAGGGCAGACTGAGGAGCCAGAGAAGAGAATCTACAGCCCTTCTTGCCGGAAGCAGTCCACAGAGCGGCACACCCTCGAGACTGAGCGCTGGATCACTGGTTACCAGTAGTCAAGCGTTCCAGCCCCGGAATCCTGCATAGAGTGATAGTACTGTCAGGCCAAGGGTCCTGGTGCTGCAGACTTTCGGGGGCTGTTATAGAGGGCACTGCTTGTTACCACATCTGCTTGCCCGCTGCTGTCAAACATTAATAGAGGCGACAGGTGCTAGAAGTCCGTATTTGAAGAGTTTCCTGTCTACCTACAGTTTCTCTCCAAGTAGAGCAAACAGGGATCCCGGCCACTGGTCGGTGGGAGGACCTCAGTACTTGATGTTCTGGATCCGTGGCCACATCTGTTCAAGGCAATACCTAGGAGGCAAGACTGGCAAGATGGCTCCGTGGGTAAGGGTGCTTGCCGCCAAGCCTGACGACCTGAGTTCAATCCCCAGAGCCTACGTGGTGGGAGGAGAGGACTGACTCTCACAGGACAACCTCTGACCTCCACATGTGCACTACACACACACACACACACACACACACACACACACACACACACACACACACACACATAAAATAAAAAAATCATAGATCTTGGTCTTGCTGGCCAGGTCCTCGTATCACCAGGTACTTGCCCAAGGGGATTATCTTGATTATAGTCTTTGAGGTGGGAAGCTCCACCTGCTCTTGGTTGTACCGTTCCCCAGCTGGGCTACTGGACTGTGGACACAGAGAAAGAGGACTCAAGGAGCAGACGCATTGTCTTTCTGTTTCTTGACTTGGGATGTCCCGTGACCAGCTACTTCAGGCTCCCCCTGCCTTAACTACTTCATGATGGACTATCCCTTGAACTGTGAGGAAAGCAACTTCCTTTCTAGGACTGGTAAACTGTTGGGGCCTAGACTGGACTGGAGACTGCCCAGAGGCCCTCGTGACGGGCTGTGGGCATCTTGCCCTGGCCTAGCCAGAGTCCTGCCGTGCAAGGCTGGCTGTGGACTGATGCTAGAGCCTGGAGGGCGGGGGCAATCGTCTGGGAACTGGTACTTGACGTTTTCTTCGAATACATGCGGTTAAATGTTCCAGATACTGAGGTGTGACATGCTTTGGTTGCCTTCCCATAATGCACCTTGCTAAGGGAAATCTTGGGATATTCTAAGTTCCCTGTAATTCTACTGTCTGATGCTCTTTAGTCACATACATTTTGCTTCCCCATGTGAGGAGTATAAAAAGAACTGTCGTTAACAGACTTGGTCTGGATCATCAGCCCCTCAGCTCTCCTGGCCCCAGCTTTCGACTCTTTCTCTTTTATCCCCGCCTCCCACTCAGGACTCTGTTCAGAGCCCCGAGATGGCTGGTCCAGGTCAATGAGCAGGGAGGAGCCCTCGTTCATTTTGGTGTGAGGGTCACACTCAGGTTGTGGGGCAGACTGGATAGTTTTATGCTAACCTGACACAAGCTAGAGTCAGCAGAAAGGAGGCAGCCTCGGTTGAGGAAATGCCTCCATGAGCTCCAGCTGCAAGGCATTTTCTTAATTAGCGATCAATGGCGGAGGGCCCAGCCTATTGCATGTAGGTGGTGCCATCCCTGGACTGGCGGTTCTAGATTTTATAAGAAAGCAGGCTGAGCAAGTCATGGGGGAGCAAGCCAGTAAGCAGCACCCCTCTAGGGTCTCTGCATCAGCTCCTGCCTCCAGGTTCCAGCCCTGTCTGAGCTCATGTCCTGGCTTCCTTCAGTGACGGACTAGCATGTGGAAATGTCAGCCAAATAAACCCTTTCCTCTCCGGCTTGCTTTTGGTCATGGTGTTTCATCACAGCAATAGGAACCCCAACTAAGACACGCTGGTACCAGCATAGTGGGGTATTACTGTGACAGTGTTGACTATGTTTTTGGGAGGATTGTGGAAGGACTTTGGAACTTTGGACTAAAAAAGTCACTGAGTGTTGAGAGTTTGGTGGATGTTCTGTAGAAGCTTAGAAGATAAGAACATTGAGAGCAATGCAGAGGATGGAGGCTTGGCTTGTGAAGTTTCAGAGGGAAGTAAAGACTGTACCTTTTTTTTGTTTTTCTGTGAATGGATGCTGGTCAGCTCTACCCAAGAAATTCTCCATGATTGACAAGAGACCAGCATTACTAAGGTGAAATCTTCTGGGAAGTGTTTCCAGACAATGAGCACACAGAAGCTGTGTTCCAGAGGTGGCCAAGGTCCTACCTCATGCTGGCCGTCAGACTTAGTAGTGCAAGAGTCACCCAGGTGGTGCTGGCTTTGAAGGCATGAAAGGGGCATGAAGAACAGCTGAGGCTTGGCACTGTAAGAGGCCAGGAGAGGCCTTTGGTGACTGTGAAACCTCAGTTGAAGACCCAGGGTTGGAGGGGTCATGCAGAGAAGTTGAGGCTTGGCACCATGAAGAGAGCCTATGAGAGGCTACTGGTGAAAGTGTGGCCCAGTTGCAGCAGAAGACCCCAGCGTCTTGGAGATGCCAGTGCCATGGATGACCTCCAAGAACAGCAGCATTGGTGGAGTGCAGCCAGCTGGAACCTAGAAGATAAGCTGCGTGTGCTGCAGAGGGCAGAGCCAGAGAAGTGACCCAGGCCTTTGTAGAAACCCAGAAGATTGTGAGTGGATCTCAGATACTGGGTGTTGAGTTATTTACACTGTTGGAGTTTAGTTTTGCTTTGTTCAGATTGTGACTGTGCCCTGGTTCTTCCCTCTTGAAGTAAGGATGTATTGAACTTATTTTTTATTTTATAGGAGCCCACAGTTGAGAGACTGAATTTTAAAAGAGATTTTAGGTTTTAAAAGAGACGTTGAGGACAGGGACATTTAGGCCCGGCGGCAGCTGGCAGAGACATTCAGGCCCAGCGGCGGCCCACAGAGGTGGACAGGCCCTGCGGCAGAGAAAAGCAGACGGAGGTGGACGGGCCCGGCGGTGGTCGACAGAGACATTCAGGCCCGGCGGCGGTGGCCCACAGAAGTAGACAGGCCACGCGGCGGAGACAGGCAGACGCAGGTTGGCGACTCACGGAGGTGGAAGGGACCGGTGGCGGCGGCCAACAGGGACATACAGGCCCAGCGGCAACTGGCAGAGACATACAGGCCCGGTGGCAGTTCGCAGAGGTGGATGGGCCCGGCAGCAGTGACAAGCAGAGGTAGGTAGGCCCATGGTGGCAGCCAGCAGAGACATACAGGCCCCTTGGCCGCCCGCAGAGGTAGACAGACCCAGCGGTAGCTGACAGGGACATACAGGCCCAGCGGCAGAGACAAGTGGACCCAGGTGGGCCTGTGGCGGCGGGCCGCAGGGGTGGACAGGCCCGGGGACGGAGAGGGGTGGACGCAGCTTGGAGCGGGGACGCCCCTAGCCCCAACGCCTGGGGAAGTGGCTATCTCCGTGGGTCAGAACCAGGGCGAGTCTGGACACTCCGTCTGGGGACAGCCCAGGGGCCAGCTGCTGATCCTGTGAAACCCAACAACTTGGAGGTGTTGGTGAGACTACCCTGCTCAGCTGAAACCCATCTGGGAGAGGATTCAGATGCCTACAGTTTGAAGTCTGAAGAAACAAGATCAGCTGAGGAGTTGACAAATGAACAAAACGTGACCTGGGAACACAGAAGAAGGCGCTACCCAGACACCAAACCAGATCACCAGAATCATAAGTATATAATTCACCGACTGAAATCAGCTGTCCCTGAAGAAACAGCCCAATAGCACCAATTTAACCAAGAACCCCTACTAAACCAAGACTAAAAATTAGAACAAGAGAGGCACTCTCAGACACAGACACCACCTGCACCGCACAGAGGAAAAGATGAGTAGACGCCAGTGCAAAAATACAGGCAACAACATAAAGACCTATATGGCAACATCAGAACCTAGTGATTCTACACCTGCAAGACCATGACAGAAGAAACAGAAGAGATCAACCCTAAAAATGACTTTAAGAAGATGATAGAGGCCCTTAAAGAAGAAATAAAACATTCCCTCAATGAGGAAATAAAAACTTTCCTTAAAGAGGAAATGAAAAACTGCCTTAAAGAGGAAATAAAAACTTCCCTTAAAGAGGAAATGAAAAACTCCATTAAAAAGGAAATAAAAAACTCCCTTAAAGAAATGGAAGAAAAAACGAACAAAAAATGGGAAGAAATCAAATCAAGCCAAGAAAAAGCAATTAAACAGATGAAAGAAACATTCCAAGATCTGAAAAATGAATTTGAGACAATAAAGAAAACACATGCTGAGGGAATGCTGGAAATAGAAATCCTGACAAAACGAACAGGAACTACAGAAACAAGCATAACCAACCTATTGCAAGAGATGGAACAGAGAATCTCTGACACTGAAGACACGATAGAGAAAATAGATTCGTCAGTCAAAGAAAACACTAAAGACAAAAAAGTCGTAACACAAAACGTCCAGGAAATTTGGGACACCATGAAAAGACCAAACCTAAGAATAATAGGGATAGAAGAAGGAGAAGAATACCAACTCAAAGGCACAGAAAATATATTCAACAAAATCATAGAAGAAAACTTTCCTAACCTAAAGAAAGAAATACATATGAAGATTCAAGAAGCTTACAGAACACCGAATAGGCTGGATCCAAAAAAAACTTCCCCTCGCCACATAATAATCAAAACACTAAACACACAGAACAAAGAAAAAATATTAAGAGCCGCAAAGGAAAAAGACCAAGTAACATATAAAGGTAAAGCCATCAGAATAACACCAGACTACTCAATAGAGACTATGAAAGCTAGAAGATCATGGACAAATCTCATGCAGACACTAAGAGACCACGGATGCCAACCCAGACTATTATACCCAGCAAAACTCTTAATCACCATAGGCGGAGTAAACAAAATATTCCAGGATAAAACCAGATTTAATCAATACCTGTCTACAAACCCAGCCCTACAGAAAGCACTAGAAGGGAAAATTCAACCCAAAGAAGCTAAACACATCCATGAAAAATCAAGCAATAGATAATCCCACACCAACATACACCACAGAAGAAACAAGCTGGTGTAGCTATCCTAATATCTAGAGAAAAAGGATGTTTCAAAAGAGAAGAAGTCTTGTGGCAATGCCTCAGTGGTCCAGGTAACTACCAGAACTCAGAAAAGTTGGTTGAACTTGGGATTGACTGGGAGGCCAAAGATTTCAAAAGCAGAAGATTCTCTCAAGACACAAGTTGTGTGATAATAGTGTGTTTTGTGTGTGTGAATGAGAATTTGTAAATGTTGAATTCTAGGCTTCGACAATCATTGTCAGTGCAGATTAAGCTGCAAGTATTTATGCTTTAAAACTTAAATTATAAAAAAAAAGAGACGTTGAATTTTAAAAAGACCGTGGGACTTTGTAAGTTTTGAAAGTTTTATAGTGTGATGTCGATGTTAATACCTAACTTAGGGGATGAATAAGAAAGGAAAAGTTGTGGCTTAAACAGTGATTGTATATCAAATGGACAAGAGGACAGTTGCCCTGGCTGGTTTTTACATCAACTTGACACAAGCTAGAGCCATCCGAGAGGAGGGATTTCATGAAGTCATCTCTAGAGGGACAGTCTACAGAATGGGAGAAACTCTCCCAACCTGTACCTTCCAAAAGGGGATCAATGCTAGAATCTGTAATTAGATCTGTAATCAAAACTCCAACCAAAAAAAAAAAAAATTATCCAGCAAATAAAAAAAGCTAAAAAATTAAATAGCTCTCAAAACAAGGCATACACTTAGCTAGCAAACATTTGAAAAAGCATTCAACATGCTTAGCCATCATAGAAATTTCAAATTCAAACTACTTTGAGAGTCCATGTCATCTCAGTCCAAACGTCTGGCATCAAGAAAACACGTGACAATAAATGCTGGCGAGGCTGTGGAGAAAGAGACCTCTGTTCACTGCTGGTAGATCGGAAACGGGTGCAGCCACTGTGGAGGTCAGCAAGGTAATTCTTCAAGAAGCCAGCAGCCGTGATTCAGCTACTTCACTCCTTAGAATACACTCAAGGACTGACTCACTCTCATACCACGAGAGACTGCGCATTCATGCTCGCTGCCGCTCTGTTCACTGTAGCCAAGATACAGAGCCAGATTAGATGTTCACCAGTAGGTGGATAGATACAGAAAACGTGGTACGCATGCACAATGGGGATTTTATTCCTCTGAAGTTGTGAAATTCACGGTGACTGTCCAGAGCTGTATGTAGTTCACTTTTAAGTGAAATAAGTCAGACTCAGAAAGATAAATCCTGTGTGTTTTCTCTGGTCTACCGAATCTAGACTTAAATGAACACACGTGGAAGTCAGGAAGGGGCCGTGGGAAGGGGAAAGAGGTTTAAAGGGAGGGAGAAGGCTCGGACAAGAGAGGGTAGGGACAGTTATGTCATAAAGTGGAGGGAGAGCTGTCAGGGGGGCGGAGAGGGACCTGCAGAAGTGGAGGGAAGGACAGATGAGAGGCAGCGGAGCAGACGGGAACAGTGTGACGATAAATGACACATCTGTGTGAAAACCCATTTCTTTATATTCCAACTAAAAGGTAACTTAAAAATGAGTGGGAACAGTTAAAAATAAGCCCCCGCCCCCCGCCAAGGTCTGTAGTTAATTTTAATCAATGTTCATTTGCTATGTATGTGCTTATCACGGTCTAATTGTGGGTCCCCGGGTCCATATATTGAAAACCAAGTACTTAAGTGATGTTCTTGTGAGGAAGGTGCTTTGTGGCAGTACCTTGGTAACAGCTTCTGTACCCCGATATTGTCTCTCCACTGACGCAGTAAGCCAAATCAAGACAAATTAAAAATAAAAGACCAGGTTTATTGGGCAAACTGTTCTGGGTGACCTTTCCAACCCCCAGAGATGGTGGTAGGGGGTGGGGGACCGGAAAAATCTCGTGGCCGCTCACAAGAAGGCGGCTTAAATACCCTGTAGGCGTGGTCTTTTACAGCTCTGGGGGAGGAGCCACCGCCTTGGTGGGGGTCTTCTGAGAGGGGCAGGGTTTGGAATGGGGAGGAGTCGGGTCGAGGCAGAGCTTGAACATCGGGGTCACCAGGGTTCGGGATTAGGATTCCTGTCCTCGTAGCGGTCCCAGAGAGCTGCTTTACCCCTGCTCTGTGAATTCACAGAGAGAAGGCAGGCCCTCACCTGACATCACTTTACCCTGAGCTTGGCCTTCCCTGTCTCCAGAGCGTGAGAAATTTCCGTCGCTCTTAAATTACTCAGTTTATGGTATTTTGTTAGAGCAGCCGCTCTGATAAAGATAATTCTAGAAAACTATATTTTATAATGGCCAACGGAGCGAACATCAAGGGATGCACCCCTGCGCTGGTCTACTGAGTGCATGCAGCTCTGCAGAAGATTTTACCATTAGCAGTGGGGGGGGGAGCGGGGAGGGCTCCAGGAGCTTGAGTTCCCTGGCCTTCCACATCCCAGGAGCATAGGTAAGGAGAATGCTCCATTGCTAGTTTGATTTCTCTGGTCACAGCCAGTCAATCAATGCTGGGGCCAGGAGACGGTTGGCTCCCGTGGAAGACCAGTTCAGTAGTCTTGGCACTTCCCAGGGACTGGCTCTGGGTAGATCTCAGAGGTGAAGCTGGGCTGTGTGAGGAAAGACTCATGGAGGAGGGCTGTTGACAGGTGGGTGTGGAGATGGCTTCTGGAAACACACAGAAGAGGTGGTCCGTGTGAGCGGGCAAGGGCAGCTAGGATCTGGGTGGGTGGGGGGAGGGGGTCCCCTCTCTCTTGTGTGATCAATCCTAAGGTGGGATGGACACCACCCTAGCTGCAGTAAAGTTCAGGGCTGTCCACGCAGGAGACATCGCGGGGAGAGAACTGTACTAGAGTGGTCATTTGGTTTGTCTCCTGGAGGATTAAAGAAAATTATTATTGTTATGTGTGCATGCACATTGTGTGTGTGTGTGTGTGTGTGTGTGTGTAGGGGGCGTTGGTGAATGTGCCACAGTGTGGGTGTGGAGGTCAGAGGATAACTTTATGGAAAATTTAACTCCTTCCACCTTTATGTGGATTCTAGGGGTGGAATTCAGGTGGCCAGGCTTGCCTGGGAAGTGTTTTTACCCAGAGTTGCCTTACCAGTCCCGGGTGGAGGATCTTGTTTTTTTTTTTTTTTTTTTTTTTTTAATTAAAAAATTTTTTTATTCATTTTACATACCAACCACAGATTCCCCTCTTATCCCTCCTCCCGCCCCCCCATCCTCTCCTCCAAAAGGGTAAGTTCTCCCATGGGGGGAACTGCAAAGCCTGGTCCATTCAGTTGAGGCAGGACCCAGCCCCTCGCCCCTGCCTCAAAGGTGAGCAATATGTCTGACCATAGGTAATGGGATCCAGAAAGCCAGCTCATGCGCCAGGGGTAGATCCTGATCCCGCTGCCAGGGTACCCTCAAACGGACCCAGCTACACAACTGTCTCCTAGGATCTTGTATTTTATGTGAGGGTACTTCAGCATTTCAGCTTCCTGTTTCAGAAATAGCAAACTGAGGGCTTGGCGTGGGGATTAAGAGAGAAGACATTCGTGCAGTTAAGATAAAGGTCGGTATTTGGGCCTGTGGGTTTACGGTCTCTGGCAGAGCGGGTGGGGGTGTGCCGAAGTTCCAGGACTGTTTCGGTCTGCTGCTTGCTGGTCTGCTCTGCTAACTGGCATTTTAAATCCCTCAAGACACAGAACATACTAATGAGCGATCACCCCAAGGCCGAGGGAAAATGTTATTTTATGAAATTTGTGCCAATCCTTGGGTTGAGGAAGAAGATAAAATCAGGGGGAAAATGAGATTAATGAAGGTTGGGTGAGACTATAAGAAAAATGGAAGACCGAGTAGAGATGTCATCAATAATAAAAGGTTCTCAGCTGCTACTGAAATATATTTGATGTGTCTCCAAGTCCTGGTCCTGGTTGCCCTTTGGAACGGAGTCTTGCCTCTCAGCCTCAGCATGGAGACCGAGCTGCCCAGGCAGAGCTGTAGGGGACTCTCCGTACTTACTGACCAGAAAGAAATGCTTACCTCAGCCGCCACCGTGATTTGAATTCTAAATTAATTGGCTCTTTAAAAAAAAAAGTAGATTAAAACAAAACAACCCCCCAATCCCCACCATTCCATAGCCAGATGCAGATGTCTCCGTGGCTACTGAGATCTTGTAGAACACAATCACAATGCCCTGAACTACAGTGGGAAGTTCGTCCCAGAGAATCAGGCCACAGCGGGAGATGGCAACCACATGCTCTGTGCTGGAGAGTGCAAACAGACAAACACACAAACAGACAAATCCTCAGACCGGGCACTGTATCTTATTAGCCTCTTGGCAGCGTCCAGGGAGGCATTTACAACAGTTGCCATGCGCACAGGAAACATCTGGAAAAGTTAAACTGTTGCTCAAAGTCGAGTAACTTTAGTTTCTGTTTCTGTGTTTTGCAAACCTCCTTCAGGCGGCTCATAGGCTCTGAAGTACACCGGCTTTGCTGAGTGAGGGGGGCGGTGCTGTGGACTGAATACTTTCCTTCACCTCAGATCTGTATGTTGAAACCCAAAAGCCCCAACGTGGCATTTGGAGATGGGGCCTCTGGGAGGTAACCTGTCACGAGACGGGACTGATGACGTTAAGTGTTCTTAAGGGAGGACAGGAGACATCTTCCTCTCTGCTCTCATTCTTGTGCTCACTCTCTCCTCTACACTGTGGGGATGCAGTGAGATGGTTGACTGTAACCAGGGGGACCTTCACCAGGCACAGGGTCCGCAGCATCCTTATCCTTCTCAGCCCCTAGAAGAGGAAAAAATGTTCACTTCTTAAGCCACTTATTTGCTTATTTATTTTAAAAAAGATTTATTTATTTATTATGTGTACAGTGTTCTGTCTGCATGTATGCCTGCAGGCCAGAAGAGGGCACCAGATCTCATTACAGATGGTGATGAGCCACCATGTGGTTGCTGGGAGTTGAACTCAGAACCTCTGGAAGAGCAGCCATTGCTTTTAAACTCTGAGCCACCTCTCCAGCCCCCTTGTTTATTTATTTTAAAGCAAACCTAAGCTAAGGCAAATAGGAACTAGGACGGATCTGCTCTCTGTGTGGTTAGAAAGTCATAGAAAAGGTGCCTTCCACAGGGCAATGCTTAGCTGTGATCTGGAGTTAGCAATTGGCGAAACAAATGAATAGCGAGTGAATGGAAACGCTGCAGAATGAGAATGAGGTCTCCAGACGGAGAGCCTTTGAACTTACTCGAAGCCCTTGTCTGAACATTAAAGACCTTTCTCGTCATTAAGGGATATTAGTTCAATTCTCTTTTACAAGATCGTGCTCAGGGAGCTCCTCTCAAGCCTGTTTTGAATGCCGAGTGAGTAAGAAGGAAGAGGATTTACATTTCCACTTTCTCCGTGGAACTCTCTTTCGTGGGTCACAGCACTTCAAACGGGCTTAATGATGACATTATACAGTCCCTAACTGTGTGCTGGGCACTGTACCCGGGGCTTTGCATACAATACCTAATCTCAGAAAAGAGTGCGAGGGACTGGTTGTCCTGGGGGTCGAGCAGAGGTTACTGTGATTTAGATATGTGTGTTCATTCTTTTTTTTTTTTTTGTTTCACTGGGTGACAAACGACCTTCATGAGGTCGCAGACACAGTCGGCTGGAGCCCTCGCTCTGGCAGTTGGTATTCCATTGGCACTACTGCCACCTGCTGGCCTTTCAGAAAACAGCAGCACATTATGTCAACATTTAATAGCGACAGTGAAAGTGAATTTAATTTCTAAGTAAATACTGGTTGCTGTATTTGTAGGTCTGTACTTTAGTGTGTTGCATTAGTCAGGGTTCTCTAAAGGAAGATAACTTATAAAGTATATATGTATGGATTTACTAAGCTGTGGTCCCGGTAGTCCAACAACGGCTCTCTTGATGGAAGGGCTGAAAATCCGCAGTCATTCAGTCCAGGCGGCTGGATGTCTCTGCAGTTCTGATCTGGTGCTGGAGTCCTGCAGGGTCTGGAGAGCTGCTGGTCTTCAGCCTTTGTTGAAAACCTAAAGAAGTTGGATTTAATAGCAGCAGCAAACGGCTAGGTGAGCTTGTCAGGGAAAGCGAGGGCAAGCAGGCAAACAGCAAGTTCCCTTCTCCCGTGTCCTTCGTGGGGGCTGCCACCAGAAATGTGGCCCAGATTTGGGGTGGGCCCTCCTGCTTCAGATAATCTGATGAAGACACTCCCTCACAGGAGTACTCAGTAGCCTGGGCGTTAGCTGATTCTAGATGCAGTCACGTGGACAAACGGGATTAGCCATCACATGTATATAGCAAAAATGAAGATGTAATCTTTGAATGTGTTGCCTGGGAAGAGGACATGGGGAGTGGAGGGACTGGGAGGACTATGGCAGACACAGTTTGTGCACTCTCTCACACAAGAGGCATCTCATGGAGGCTGCCTCTGCGCCAGCCACTGTCGTGGCGTGAGTGAACAGTCAGCACTCTGTGGGATTCACCCTGTCCTTGGACCTCAGGCAGGTCAGACGGAGAAGCCGGGTTCATGGTGGCATATCCAGACAGACGCACAGCTCACAGCCAGTGTCCAGCCATGGCTAGGGTGGCATGCCATCTGCCCACCCCAAAGGCCACCTCTTTGGTAGACATGTATCAGGGCTTTCCAAGGACATGGAAGGAGTTTAGAGGAAGCCACCTCCCACCAGTATTTCAGTGTGTGCTCTGCCCCTCAGATTTAAAACAAGTATCAGATTGAACATTGAAAAGAAGAGAGATCATGAAAAGGCAGGCAGGAAGGAGCAGGTGGAAGAGGCTCTTCTCGTGGTGGTGGTGGTGGTGGTGGTGGTGGTGGTGGTGGTGGTGGTGGTGGTGGTGGAGTTGAATGGTGGCCAAGTGTCTCTTGTGGCTGTCAGGGCTTCCTTGCTATGGTCACCTAGGAACACCTGTTTCCCTTTTGGTTCCCTTGTCTCCCAACTTTACCAGCAGCACACTGCTGTGATGTTTACTTTATGAGGCCCATTTAGATAATAAAATACGATAAGTTTGCTACTTGTTATCCCCACTGAGATCACTGAATATGTGTTTTATCAGACCCAAATTATAAGTAGGCAGGTTATGAATTATGGCAAGGTTGTCACTTAAAATTACAAACAGCCAAAAGAGAATAAAAAGATGTTAGAATTTTGTGGTCATTGATCTGACTTTTCTGATTGCATCATGGTCAATCCTCTTTTTAAATTATTATTATTATTATTATTATTATTATTATTTGTGTGTGTGTGTGTGTGTGTGTGTGTGTGTGTGTGTGTGTGTGAGATGTATGTGTATTTGAGCTGTAGGTGCAAGTGTCCCATGGTGTATGTATGGTCAGAAGACAACTTTTTCTTTAAAGGTTTATTTACTTTTAGTAATTGTTTGTGTTTATGTGTGTGTATGTGTGTCCATGTTTGGGTAAGTGCAGTGCCCATGGAGGCCAGAAGAGGGTATCAGCCTGGTGTTACAGGCTATTGTGAGCTGTTCATTGTGGGTGCTTGGGACTGAACTTGGGTCTTCTGCAAGAGCAGAAAGTGTTCTTAATTGCTGAACCATTTTTCCTGGCCTGTTTTTTAAAAGTATTTATTATTATTATTATTATTATTAATTTGTACAAAGAGACACACAGAGATAGTCTGAGGCACCAGCAAAAAGCTTTCATGAGCCAACCTTATGACACACTGTTACCAAAGGATTTGATTCAAGTCTGAGGATCTTATCCTACATTAACAGATTAATGGAACTAGCTAAAGACACCCTGAACTCAGGACTGAGATTTTTATACTATAGTGATAGACACTGATTTTTCTTTCTTTCTCTTTTTTAAGAATTTTTTTATTCATTTTACATACTAACCGCAGATCCCCGTCTTATCCCTCCTCCTGCTCCCCCCCCCACTCCCCCAATTCCCTCCTCCAAAAGGGTAAGGGCTCCCATGGGGAGGTAGGACCAAGCCCCTCCCCACTTCATCAAGGCTGAGGAAGGCATCCCACCATAGCTAATGGGCTCCAGAAAGCCAGCTCATGCACCAGGGATAGAGCCTGATCCCAATGCAAGGGGCCTCTCAAACAGACCGAACTACACAACTGTCTCCCGTATGCAGAGGGTCTAGTCCAGTCCTTTGCAGCTGCCACAGAGGTTGGTCTAAAGTTTATACGAGCTTGGTTCAGTTTAGACACTGATTTTAATTACATTGTCCTCTACCTGCGCTATTATGAAATCAAAGACTCTAATTTTCATGATTAATTCAATCACTCTGGTACTGTTTTCTTTAGAGTAAATTGTGTCCTTTAAACGGCTGCACTGTTCGCCTCTGACCAGGAGATAGCGCTGTGCATTTCATTTAATCTGGTTGGTTTACTCCATAAACTCTTGAGTACATAGGTACACTGTGAACTGCATTCCATAACTGTCTGTTGACATTACACTACATCAAAACATTAGGAAAACTGAAAAAGGATCAACTTATTTTTTTTAAAAGAATATAAAACTATTTATTGACCACTGTTCACCATTATTTACAACAAAGTAAATATACAGTTGGATAACATTCTGATACTGCAAAGTTACTTTTCTGGCTCATTGAACCAGAACCCAAATACTGAAAAGATTGATCCTACCAGCAAGGAATGAGTCAGGGTAAAGAAAAAACATGCGAGTCATTAATTTATACTACCAAATTTTGTTCATTTATGTCAGCGGGTCTAAAATTGCCAACATCATCTCTCACCACAATTCCATTTCCATAGCAAACCACAAATCATAACCTTTTAGTAGATTTCAACTTCCTACAAAGGAATGGTTCGCTAGAGGAACCTTTACATGCCCATTTAAGTCTTTTTGTTTTTTTTTTTAGAGACAAGGATCCTCTGTGTAGCCCTGGCTGACCTAGTCTAAATCAGAGGTCCGTCTGCCTTCATGCTGGGATTAAAGGCATGCACCACCACATCCAGCCTAAGTCTTGTTATTAAATCATACTGCTAGTTGTCTAATTCCATTTTCTGAAGGGGGAGTGTGTAAGGACAAAATTTTGTAAATAAACTACTATATTTATGTGATATACATAAATTCTGATGTGGTTGCTTTAAAACTATCCAATAAATTACAGAATCATCTACTTAATCTGAAAGGTTATGGTATCGTGAAAATGTTCACAATGATGCAATCTCATCAACGTGTGTTTTCATCTACAGTTTTTAAAGAGTATTGAAAAACAAGACAAAGCTGGGCGGTGGTGGTGCACGCCTTTAATCCCAGCACTCAGGAGGCAGAGGCAGGCGGATCTTTGTGAGTTCGAGGCCAGCCTGGTCTACAGAGTGAGTTCCAGGAAAGGCTCCAAAGCTACACAGAGAAACCCTGTCTCAAAAAACCAAAAACAGACAAACAAACAAAAAAACCCCACTCCCACCACCACCACCATCAACAACAACAACAACAAAAAACCCCACAAGACAAAATGAAAAACAGTTACGTGTTTTATGCAAACACACACATACAAGGATCTACTTTTATCAATCAAATATGATGCTAGATGTTCAGGCACCAAAATAGAAACTTAAAAAGCCACCAAAGTTTAAAAAATATGTGGACTTACAAGGCTCACAAAAACAAAACAAACGTGTTAAATGAATTATATTTTGATTTGATACAGAATTCTTGATTGACAGCTTTCTTTTTCAATGCTGAACATTTTTGTTGGCATCCTGGGGCCGTCTGAGCCTTGGCACCTAATGAGAAATCTTGTTTTGCCCCTAGGGGTGAGCTGCCGTCTTTTTTTGGCTGCTTTCAATAGACTTTTGTTTTTTTAGTAAGTTTAATTAATTCAGTTAATCATGATGTATGTTGGCACTGATTTCTTATGCCTTATCATGTTTGAGAATTGCTCATATTTTTGAATTTGGAGTCATTTCAGCCATTATTGCTTTGAGTATTTTCTCAGTCTTGTTACCTTTCTCTCTCCTGAAACCCCATAGACATGACTTAGGACTCATTTCTTTTCTTTCTTTTCTTTCTTTTTTTTTTTAAATGCTTTACCTTTATTCTTTTTTTATATTTTTTATTTTATTTTTATGTGCATTAGTGTTTTGCCATGGGTGTCGGGTCCCCTGAAACTGGAGTTACAGACAGTTTTGAGCTGCCATGTGGGTGCTGGGAATTGAACTCAGGACCTCTGGAAGAACAGTTAATGCTCTTAACCCCTGGGCCATCTCTCTAGCCCCGGACTCTTTTCTTAAAGCCCTGTAGGTCCTCGGGACTCTGTTTACTTTCCTGAACCCGTTTTCCCACCCAGAGCTCCTCCAGTCTGCCTCCCCGGTTCTTGGGGTATAATCACGTGCTTCCATCCCCAGCCTTCATCTGGGTGCTGGCAATCTGAACCCAGGACCTGGTGTTTCCATGCCAAGGACTTTACTGACTGAGCCAATCTCCACGGTCTACTTCATTGAGATTTAAAAAAATTAGTTAACGTCTTTTATGTGTATGGGTGTTTTGTCTGCATGTATGTCTGTGTACCACGTGTGTGCCAGGTGCCCACAGAGGCCAGGACTGAATGACAGATGGTTGTGAGCTGCCAGGTGGGTGTGGAGAACTGAACCCAGGTCTTCTGGAAGAACACCCAGTGCTCTTAACTTCTGAGCCATCTTTCCAGGCTCTTCATTTCAGCTACTTTATTTTCAATTCTAAGTTTACAGTTGGTTCTTTATAGCTTCTATTTTTTACTTCTTTTTTTCTTTTTTCCTTTTGGTTTTTTCCAAGCCTAAAACTCAGAGATCTGTAAATGGAGACTTTTATCTATTCTTTCCTGTCCCACAGTCATTTCTAAATAATCACTCAAAGTCTTATATTAATTATAAATGTTTGGCTGATGGCTCAGGCTTATTACTAGTTAGCTCTTACATTTAAATTAACCCATATTTCTTATCTATGCTTTGCCATGTGGTTCGTGGCTTGTTATCCATTTTCTATATGGCGGCTGGCTGGTATTGCCTGACTCCGCCCTTCATCTCGTCTTCAGGTTGAATGTACCGCCTAACCTTATTCTGCCTGGCTATTGGCCAAAACAACCTTATTTATCAACCAATGAGAATAACACATATTCACAGCATACAGGATCCCACAGCAGAGCTCCTCCTGCCCCTGCCTCCTAAGTGTTGGGATTAAAGGCACGCGCCCTATACAAGTTTTGACTTGTTGAAACATTTTTAGCTTGGCTGTTGTAAAACCTTTTTAGATCATTTCAGCATTTCCATCATCTCAGAGTTAGCATTTATTTAATTTATTTTATTTTATTTTATTTTATTTTATTTTACAATACCATTCAGTTCTACATGTCAGCCACGGGTTCCCCTATTCTCCCCACTCCCACACCCTCCCCTTGCCCCCAGCCTACCCCCCATTCCCACCTCCTCCAGGGCAAATCCTCCCCCGAGGACTACAATCAACAGAGTTAGCATTTATTAATTGTCTTTTCATCATACATTTTGAAAAAATTCCTTATATGCTTATTTTTTTCATAGTATATATTTAAACTTTACTTTAAAGACTTACTTAAATCTTATGTAAAAAACTGTTTTCCGGCTGTCGAGACGGCTCAGTGAGTAAATGAACTTGGCGCCAATGAAGTCTGACCTGAGTTCGAACCCACATGGCAGGAGAGAACCGGCTTCTGCACATTGTCAGTGATCCCCCTCCTCACTCTCTGTGGCATGTGTAAGTGTGCTCACACAACAGATGTGTACACGCTCACACACACAGGTACTGAAATGTAAAAATCAACAAAGGTGCCATTTCTTGGTCAAGGGAAGAGTTGGCACTCCCTGCAATTGCCAGATGGCAGTGGAAGTTTCCGATCCCACTCAGCTTGGAGAGAGTGGGTGAGGCTATAGGTTCCTCATCAGTGATTGGTGGAACCAGGTGTCTGTTTTCCCATGTGGTCTCCAAGGATGCAGTGACATGGGATGATCTTATTATTTCTTTTAAACAGGTCTGAGGGTTAGCGTTTATTTCATACAAATGTTTTGATCATAGTCTTTCCCCTTCCCCTACTCTTTCCAGATCCCTTATCTCATTTCTGACGTGGTGGCCAGCGTCTCGGTTGTTGGTCCTCTGGTGCCACCCCATTTGGGGATGAGAAGGTTCTTCGTTGCTCACTGGAGAAGACACAGCTCCAGGTGCACCGTGGGTTCTCCACGGACGCGGGTGAAGTGTTTCTCACCAGCTGGTACGGACGCTGCTTGCTCCTCGACGTCCTTCACTTGACTTCCCCAGGTCCGCTTGGGTGTTGGCGTTCTTTACAGTCTTACCGCGCAGGAGTCCACACTGTCTACGCCAGCTCTGCTGGTGTGGGGGACAGCAGGCCCACAGAGCTTTCTGTGGCGTTGGACTGGAGTAGAGAGGGTGTCTTCTGGAAGTTTCTCTCTTGCTTGGGTACTGGGTCCTGGTCTTCTGGCTGAGAACTGGCTCGCAGGTGCTTCATTTGGAACACATGCCCATCGGTGTTTCCAGCTTGCCGGCCTCTGGAGCTGTTTGGGATGTGAGGCCGACACAAAGTTCAACACTATGTTCTTTATATCCCAAGGCCCCCTTTTCAGTCTGCCTCTTTTTCTCTACTTCATTGGGAGTCTTTTCCTTCTTCTTCCTCCTCCTCCTCCTCTTCTCCTTCCTTTCTTCCTCTTCCCCCTCCCTTCTTCATCTTAAGACAGTGTCTCATTATGCAACCCAGTCTGTCCTGGAACTTACTGTGTAGATCAGAATGGCCTTGAACTCATGAGATCTGCCTGCCTCTGCTTCCTGAATGCTGGGATTAAAGGTGCGTGCCATTGTGCCTGGCTTTTAGAGTCTTCTTATATTGGTCTATATACAATGTCCAGGCCTATCAGTTGTGCTTAGCAGCTAAAATATGCAAATCTGTGCTGACTTTTAATGATTTAACAATATTTCCTGAACTGATCCTTAACGAAAAGCTGCCTGTTATTGTTTGTGTCTCCTATACATGCCTATGTTGAGTCTCGAAGGGGTAGGCTGGCTTTGGAAGCGCTGCAGCGGGAATGGGAAATGCCCCCCACAGGCTCCCGTTTGGTTGTGTTTTTTCGAGAGGTTATGGAATCTTTTTGGATACTGCACCTAGCTGACAGTTGAAAGTCTATAGCAGTGGTTCTCAACCTGTGGGCCGCGATCTTTGGAGGATCGCACAGCTTTTCTTTCACAGGGGTCTCCTAAGACCATCAGAAAACACCAATATTTACATTATGATTCACAACAGCAGCGAAATTACAGCTCTGAGGTAGCAATGAAATAATTTTATGGTTGGAGGTCACCACATGAGGAACTGTATTAAAGGGTGGAAGCGTCAGGAAGGTTGGGAACCACTGCCCTTCAAGGATGGGTCTTGAGGTTTCCAGCTGTTTCCTGGTTGATGCCATGGAGCACGCATATGCCCGAGGTTCCCGCTGCCGGGCTGTGAAGGCTGCCCCAGTGGACAGCCTCCCCTCTAAAGAAACCCTTCCTTCTCTGAGCTGCTTTCTCGGGTATCTATCCCAACAGCTGGGAAAAGAGATAATCCAGAAAGAGGTTAGGTTCCAAGGACGGAGCATTAGAGAGCTGTCTTGCTCCTTCCACACCACAAGGGGGCAGTAGGGAGGCACCATGCGAGAAAACAGGCTCTTACCAGACTGAATCTGCTAGGACTTCCCAGCCTCGGGACTTCCTTAGGGCAGCCTAAATGGCGGGAGGTGGTCCTCGCTGTCCTTGGCGCCTTAGCCCCTACCTGGCCCCAGGTCCTGTGGGTCCCCTCTGAAACTCACTCCGTCGCGCTCCCAATCTCCCTAGTCTGGCACAGCATGCTCCTATTTGGTCTCCCTGCTAGGAGTCCCCCCCCCCCCACATTCTGTTCTCTATAGCAAGAGCAAACTTAAAAATTATTCATTATCAATGTATAGGGGTGTGTGTGTGTGTGTGTGTGTGTGAGAGAGAGAGAGAGAGAGAGAGAGAGAGAGAGAGAGAGAGAGAGAGAGAATGTGCCATGCATGGTCGTAGAATAACTCCATGGAGTTAGTCTTCCACATCCAGGAGGGATAGAAAGAACTCATGGCAAGCGCCTTTTAATCCACTTATCATCAAACCTATAAAAGCGCAAATCAGTTCTTGCCACGGTCTGGATTAAGAATCTGAAAGTTGTAGGCCATTGTACTTTTATTAAAATATGGCTTCTTTTAAAAGTTTTTTAAATATTAATTAATTTGTGTATGTGTGTGTATGAGTGTTTTGCCTGTCTGTAATGCGTGTATGTATACTATGTGTGTACCCAGTGTCCGTGAGGCCAGAAGAGGGCACTGGATCCCCTAGAACTGGAGTTATGGGTGATCATGAGCCATTCTGTGGATGCTAGGACCCCAACTCGGGGGGCCTCTACAAGAGTAGCAAGTGCTCTTAACCACTTCAGCCCCCAAATATGGCTTCCTAATTATAGTCTGCTGGGTCTCCAATGATCTACCTGCTGTCTGTTTCCACCACTAATTCTTTTCTGTTCTTCCCGCGCATCACCCCTCTGCCCCCACATACTCCTTTCCCTCCTCGTTACCTGTCTTGTACTGCCTCGGGGCCTTTGCCCTTACCTGCTCTTTCTCACCTCCTCTAAGGAAGCTTCTAACTACTTCTCTTACTCATGAAACTCTACTCACATTGCTTCATTTCCTTCAAAGTCTCTAGTATTTTCTGGCATAGCTACTTATTTGCTAGCATGTGCCTCTGCTCCCCCTTTTAGGTATAAACTTGATGACTGCGGTGGTTTGAATAGGTATGGCCCCATAGACTCATGTGCTTGGCCCCTAGGGAGTGGCACTATTTAGGAGGTATGGCTTTGTTGGAGTAGGCGTGGCCTTGTTGGAGGAAGTGTGTTACCATGGGGGCGGGCTTTGAGGTATTAAATGCTCAAGATATGCCCAGTGTGGTACACAATCTCCTGCTGCAGATCAAGATGTAGAACTCTCAGCTCCCTCTCCAGCACCATGTCTACCCTCATGCTGCCATGTTTCTTATCATGGTGACAATGGACTAAACCTCTGAACTGTAAGCCAGCCCCAGTGAAATGCTTTCCTTTATAAGAGTTGCTGTGGCCATGGTGCCTCTTCACAGCAATAGAAATCCTAAGACAATGACATTTGGTTTGTTGCCTCTTGTTCATTAGGACACTGGGAGGCTGAGGAGATGAATCAAGCCAACTCCAAGCGAGGTGGTCTGTGGAGGGCAAGGTAGTGTTTCACATTTGGCATATCCCTACTGCCCCCTTGTGGTGTGGACGGAGCAAGGCAGCCCTCTAGGGCTCCATCCTGGGGACCTAATCTCTTACAGGATTAGCTCCTTTCCTAGCTGTTGGGATAGGGGCTGAGTTGTGGATGTCCCTGACACTCTACAGAGGAGGAAGTGAGGCTGGGAAGTCATCCGGTACCAGAGGGCACATGTATGCCAGGCAGAGTCACCAGGGTGACAAGCATGAGCGAAGCAGGGCTTTTTCTTACCTTCCTGCGGATCGCGAGCTCATGTCAGTGACAGGAGCATGAGCCACTGGCCTTGGAGGATGTGTGAATTCGCTGTGGTGAGCCTCTGGTGGGAGGGAACGAAGCGTCAAGATAAGGAATAAATGTACTTCGTGTTGGGGGTGGGACGAAGATTTTGAAAAGCTTTATGTGGAGGATGGTATATGAACGAGGCCTTCTACGATGAATAGGACCTTTCCAGGTGTAGGAGAGGAGATAAGAGCTTTGCCAGGAAGGGGAACGCAGAGGGAGGCTGGGAGACACGCTCGGAACTGTCAGCTAGTTGAGAGCAGGCCGGACGGTCACAACGTATATTAATGTTAGCATAAAAGCGAATTTGGCTAGAGAGCTGGATGAATAGGCTTAATTTTCTCACTGAATGAACTTCTATCTCCAAGAGTCTGTAGAAGTTTTCTCTGGCTCCTGGGCTCTTCCAGGCTTTGTGTGCTTTTCCTAAATTAGCCTCGCTGTTGGAAAGAACAGTGACAGCTGTGGGAGCTGAGACAAGGTGAGGTTAACGCACACACTGGCCTGCGCGCCTACTTCCTGCGCTGAATGTGTGTTTGGGGCCATTCAGAAAGGCCTGTCACACAAGGGCGTGAATTGGGCAAACTGTTGAGTTTAAACTGGCGCAAGCCCATCATCCGGAAGGCGACGTGGTTCTTGAACCTGCTTAGTCCCGGGTCTCTTGGCAACACCGAGAATTTGAGAATCGGTTGCCCCAAAATGAGGACTACACTCCTAGGTGTGAGGGTTCCTCCTGTGTCTTATACAGGTTTTGTCCTTTAGAGACTGGAGAGACCTGTGCCTGCAGCCACGCGAGGAAGCCATTGGCGGGCAGGCACCCACCCCATGGGCCATGGGGAAGCAAGCCATTGAGCAGCACTGCTCGGTGGTCCCTTCTCCAGCTCCCGTTTCCAGGTTCCTCTTGGGTTTCTGCTCTGACTTCCCTTCCTGATGGACTGTGAGCTGTGAGTTGAAATAAGCCCTGTCCTTCTCAAGTTGCTGCTGGTCATGGTGTTTATCATAGCACGAGAAAGGCAACTAAGATAGTCGATGAGAGTAGTCGTGGCTTATCGCTGGGTGGGAACACACCATGTGTCCACACTCCAGGATGAGGGGAGCGCAGCGAGATGTAGGTGGGTTGAGCGGGGATGTGCTGTCCCGGATGAACATGTCTAAAGCGTGACTCGGACTTAAGAAGCCAGAGCCACTCAGTTCTGAAGGAAGGACCTTGGTGACGAGGGTCCTCACTGATGTGGCACCAGAAGGAAGGATGTCCCCAAGTGTCTCTTGCTCCACGGCAGCTCTTGTTCGTGACCTACAGCCGAGAGGACGGCGGCTCATGGGGGGGGGGGGGGGTACGGCGGCCATGCTGTGGTGGGCACACTGGTCGGGGATGCTGGCGAGTGCAACAATCTGTCCTGGCGGAGGATCGCCTCTTCTCATTTGGAGTCCGGGTCACGTCCTGGAGGAAGCATCTGAGCCCTTTGCCGGCTGTCAGTTCCAATTTCACGCTCCTTTCTGCCGTGCTATCTAAATTAAATCTCGCCTTCACTTGGGAGCCCTCTGGCTTTTAGGTCCTATTTTTGGAACAGCATTCAAGGTTTGAATCTACTGGAAAGGAGGCTCCAGGGCCCCGTCTGGGCTTCCCCAGGCTCCCCTTGCTCTGCACACTCAGCCAGATCTGCGCGGCTTCGAGGCTCATGTTCCTCTCCCCTGCTATGGGGAAATTGTTCAGTCACAGACACTACTTGGTGCCTTGAAGCCAAGCCCTTTCCCAGCAGGCGTTCTGGTATCCCTGCCCCCAGCCCCCACAGACTCTGAGGCCACAGACCCAATAACAGCAGCGTCAGTCTCTTCCTGGCTTCTTTTGGAGATGAGTAGATTGACTCGATAAAGGAAGGCCTGCAAGGGGGAGGCGCGCGAACTGTAAGGTCAATGTGCACGTGCTAGTGAGCATGCTGGGAAAGGCCAGCAGCTACCAGCCTGACCCTGGGCTCTGACACCAGCAGTAATACCGGTTGGAGGAGCTGTGGGGAGGAACGGTGCTTCTGCAGACGCGTGCAGAGACCTCCCCTGTGGGGCTGAGAGGACCCCACAGATGGGGAAAAGGGGCGGGACTAGTATTCCGACTTGATTTTCCCTTGGAGAACTCACTCACACCCAGCCACCTCTAATAGTGGTGAGCCTGGCTAACATGGGGGGGGGTTTAATCCCTGAAGCTCAGATCTCTGGGTGAGCACTTTCTTTTGGCTACCTTGTTCAGAGTTTGGACCAACAGGCATTTGTGACATGACATTGAGTCCATGTCCCGATGCCACTGTGTTTCCTTTCTGGGAGTCCCAAGCCTGTGCCAGCTGCTGTGTCTCTGAGTCCCTGTCTTATTTTGTTTTCTGCTGCGACACAGAGACTGAGAGACTTATACTTAGATTATTGGCTCACACTTAGGGAGTCCAGTACGGAGGGCATCACACGGCCAACGTGTGCTGGACAGCGGCAGCATGGTCCTAGCTTCAAGCCCTCATAGTTGGCGTCAGTCAATTGACATTTTATTTTTAAGTTTTTATTGTATATGTTCACTGTTTTGATTTGCATTTTTCTAATAGCTTGTGAGTTTGAATTTTTCATGCTTATTAGACATTTGTGTTTCATCTTTTCGGAATTGTCTGTGCGTGTCGTTAACCCATTTTTTTTTTGGTTATTCGTGTCTTCTTGTTTAGTTTTTGAGTTCTTTGTATAGTCTAGATACTAATCCTCTGTCACATGTGTGCCTAGCGAAGATTCTCTCCCATTCTGTAGGCCGTCTCTTTGCTCAGTTAACTGCTGCATCCTTCACTGTGAAAGCTTTTCAGTTTCATAAAATCTCATTTGTCACTTGCTGGCATTATTTCCTGAGTGACTAGAGTCCTCTTCAGAAAATGCCTGTCATCCTGAAGCAGTTCCCCTATTTCCCCCTCTGACACTTTCAGAGTTTCAGTCTTATTTTCAGGTCTTTGATCCAGCTGGAGTGGATTTTTTTGTACAGGGTGAGAAGTAGGAAACTATTTTATTCTTTTTTCACTTGTGGATATCCAATTGTCAGTACCATTTGTTGGAGATTTGTCCTTTATCCACTGTGCATTTTTTTTTTTAAGACAGAGTTTTTCTGTGTAGCCCAGGCTGGCCTGGAATTTGATATGTAGACTAGGCTGGCCTCGAACTCACAGACATCTGCCTGTGTCTGCCTTCCGAGTGCTGGGATTAAAGGCATGCACCACCACCACCGGCCTGTATATATATATATATATATATTTTTTTACAACTTTGTGAAAACAAAAACAAAAACAAAAAAAATGAACCAGGCAGCTGCAGCTTTCTGGGTTTTAATCTGGGTCTTCTATTTATTCCTCTGCTCTAGGGACCTGTTTTGTACCAGTGCCCTGTTATTTTTGTTGGTATGACTTGGCAGGATGATTTGAAATCAGGTATAGCAATACCTCTATTCTTCTTCTTCTTCTTCTTCTTCTTCTTCTTCTTCTTCTTCTTCTTCTTCTTCTTCTTCTTCTTCTTCCTCTCTCTCTCCTCTTCTCCTCCTTCCTCTTCTCCTCTCTTCCTCCTCCTTCTCCTTCTTCTTCTTGGGGGGGTTTTCGAGACACGGTTTCTCTACGTAGCTTTGGAGCCTTTCCTGGAACTTGTAGACCAGGTTGGCCTCGAATTCACAGAGATCCTCCTGCCTCTGCCTCCCGAGTGCTGGGATTAAAGGAATGTGCCATCACTGCCTGACTAGTGTTATTCTTTTTTGCTCCAAAATGCTTTGGTTATTCAAGGTCTATTGTGACTCCAGTGAATTTTAAGATTTTTTTTTTTCACCTGTGAAGAGTAGCATTAGAATTCTTAGAATTCTGATGGGATTGTAGATTGTATTGAATTTATAGATTGTTTTTGGTAGGATGGCCATTATCACAACATTAATTCTTATAATCTATAACGATGTGAGGTCTTTTCATCTTCCAGTGTCGTCTTCAATTTCTTTCATTGTAGTAATATTTTACTTCCTTGATTAGGATTATCAGGTATATTTTTCATTAAATTTTTTATGCAATATATTTTGATCACATTCTTTCCCCTCTCCCAGCTCCTCTCCATCTCTCTACCCACCCAACTTCAGGTTCTTTCTCTCTCTCTCTCTCTCTCAAAACAAACAAACAAACAGAAAACCCAAAACAACAAAACCCAGCCCTCCCCCACCCAAAAAAAAAAACAGGAAAAACAATAAGAAAACTAAAGATGAAAATAAAAACAAATTGAAAAAGGAAAAGGAAACCAATATGATTTTAAAAAATATCAAACAAAACAAAAAGCATACACAGGTACACAAATATGGAGTTTGTTTTATGTTGGCCAACTACTCCTGGATATGGAACCTGCTCTGGAGTGTGGTTGATATACCCAGTAACACTCCATTGCAGAAAACTGAGTTTTTAATTTCCCAGTAGGTATCATTACAAATAGGGGTAGGACTTTGTGTCCACTTCCCCTTCTCAGTGTGAGATGTGTCTGGCTTGAACCTGTGTAGACCTCATGTGTGCTGTCACGGTCTCTGTGAGGTCGTCTGTGTGCCAGTCCTGTTGTGTCTGGAAGACACGGTTTCCTTGGTACCATCCGTCCCCGCTGGCTCTTACGATCTCTCGGCCTTCTCTTCTGCATAGGTCTCAGAACCCTCAGGAGGGACGTGGTGAAGACATCCCAGTTAGGACTGAGTGTTCCAAGGTCTCTGACTCTCTATATGTTGTCAAGTTGTAGGTTTCTGTGTTTATTACCACCTATTGCAAGAAGTTGTTTCTCTGATGAGGGTTGATCTCCAAGAATACAGCTTTGATCTATGAATAGAGCAACATATCTTAAGAGTCATTTTATTGCTATGTTCCTCTAGCAGAATAATGGTAGTAGATTCCCCCCTAAGCTCATGAACTATCTAGTCTTAGATTCTTGGCCACTTTGGTGCTGTTGTGTATAGGCTCCATCCATATCATGGAGTGGGTCTTAAGTCCAATTAAAAAATGGGCCGGGCGGTGGTAGCGCATGCCTTTAATCCCAGCACTCAGGAGGCAGAGCCAGGTGGATCTCTGTGAGTTCAAGGCCAGCCTGGTCTCCAAAGTGAGTTCCAGGAAAGGCGCAAAGCTACCAGAGAAACCCTGTCTTCAAAACAAAACAAAACAAAACAAAACAAAACAAAACAAAACAAAACAAAACAAAACAAATGGTTGGCTGCTCCCACTATTTCATCAATATATCTTTCAGGCAGGTCTCTGTTGTTGATTCAAGGGTTGGTTTCTGGGTGAAACCGATGATTGCTGTTCTCCTCTGGTAGTGTGCAAAGTACTTTCCAGCACCGTGAATACTATTTAAAGTGGTGAAGCTTCTAGAAAGGTACCACCTTGATTTCTCCATGTTCGTTGACATGAGTAAATTGTGTCTTCAGCATTAGGGCCTCACTATCAGTGGAGAGAGTATCCAACAGCCTTGGCAGTAGCTTATCATGCTGGGCGGTGGCAGTGGCGGGGTCCATGGGAGCCCTTTGGCCAATGGCTCAACAAGAAGTAAGCTGGCACTGGAGGTTTGAACTGGTGGCATGTCTAGTTGGAGCGTTGTCTCCTCCGTTATATGGTGACTCCATTTAAATTTCATTCATCTATGTGTATTTTAGGAAGCTTCTGCAATAGCAGGTTCTCATACGGCTTTCCAAAGAGCCTTTGGTATTAATTGTCCCTCTCCACATTCCCTCTTTACCCTGTCCTCCCATCCCTTCCCTACTTAATTCTTCCGTTTCCCCCTTTGTCTCTTTATAACACTACACTCTATTTCCCCTTCCTTGGAATATCTTATCCCTGGTCCCTTGCTATCAACTTAAGCTCCACGGTTATTTGGATTGAAACACATTTATCTAAAGTTTAAAAAGTAACACCCACATATTATAATAGAAAACATACAACGTTTGTCTTTTGGGGCCTGGGTTACCTTACTCATGATGATTGTTTCTAGCTCTATCCATTTACCTGTAAATTTCATTTTTCTTGACAGCTAGATAATATTCCTCTGGGTAAATATTCCATGTTTTCACTGTCCATTCAGCAGTTGATAGACATCTAGGTTGTTTCCAGTTTCTGACTATTATGAATAGAGCAGCAATGAATACAGTTGAGCAAGCGTCTCCACAGTAGGATGAAGCAACCCTTTTGCGTATATGCCCAAGAGTGGGATAGCTGGATCTTGAGGTAGGTTGAGTCTCACCTTTCTGAGGAACTGCCACACTGATTCCCACAGTGGCTGGACAAGTGCACTCCCAGCAGTAATTGGAGTGTTCCCTTGCTCCACATCCTCACCAGTATCTGCTGTCATTTGTTTTATTAATCTTGGCTATTCTGATTTAGGGTGAGATGGAATCTCAAAGTAGCTTTAATTTGCATTTCCCTAATGGCTTAAAAGTTGCCGAACATTTTAAGAAGTATTTCTCAGCCATTTGTGTTACATCTTTTGGGAATTCTGTTTAGTTCTATACCCTATTTGTAATTGGGTTTTTTGTTTTCATGATGGTGTGTGTACGTGTACGTGTGTGCGTGTGCGTGCGTGCGTGCGTGCGTGCGTGCGTGCGTGCGTGTGTGTGTGTGTGTGTGTGTGTGTGTGTGTGTGTGTATGTGTGTGTGTGTGTGTTTGTGTTTCAAGACAAGGTTTCTCTGTGTAGCCCTGGCTGTCCTGGAACTTGCTCTGTAGATCAGGCTGTCCCTGAACTCAGAGATCTGCTTTCCTCTGCCTCCCGAGTGCTGGGATTAAGGGTGTGCACCACCACCACCTGGAAATGTTCAATTTTTTTTCTAGTCCTTTATACATTCTAGCTACTAACCCTCTCAGATGTCTAATTGGTAAAGATGTTTTTTAGCACTCTGTAGGCTGCCACTTTGCTCAAATGATGATGTCCTTTGCTGTACAAGATTTTCAGTTTCATGAGGTCCTATATAGTAATTATTGATCTTAGTGCCTGTGTTATCAGTGTTCAGTTTAGAATGTCCTTTCCTGTGCCAGTAAGTTCAAGACTTCTTCACTTTCTCATCTGTCAGATTCAGTGTATCTGGTTTTATGCTGATGTCTTTGTTCTATTGGAGTTGAGTTTTGTACAGGGTGGTACATAGTGGATCTATTCTCATTCTTGTGCATGCAGACATCCAGTTTGATAAGTACCATTTGTCGAAGATGCTGTCTTTTCTCCATGGTGTACTTTTGGCTTCTTTGTCAAAACTCTGGTGTCTGTGGATGTGTAGACTTACATCTGGGTCATTAATTTGATTCCATTGATCAACATGTCTGTTTTGATGACATGCTGTTTTTATTACTATAGCTCTGTAACACAACTTGAAATATGGGATAGGGAAATCTTCAGGTGTCCTTTTTATTATTCAGAATTTTTAAGATATCCTGAGTTCTTTATGTTTCCATATGAAAGTTTTTGTTATCTTTTCGATTTTTATTAAGAATTGTTGGAATTTTGATGGTGATTGTATTGAATCTGTAGATTGCCTTTGGTAGATAGGCATTTTCACTATATTAATCCTATTGATCTATGATCATGGGAGATCTTTCCATTTTCTGATATCTTCTTCAATTTCTTTCTTCAGTGTCTTACAGTTTTGGATGACTTATTTATTTTTTTATTTTATGTGCACTGGTGTTTTGCCTGCATGTATGTCTGTGTGAGGGTGTCAGATCACCTGGAACTGGAATTACATACAGTTTGAGCTGCCATGTGGGTGCTGGGAATTGAACCCAGGTCCTCTGGAAGAACAGTCCAGTGCTCTTAACCACTGAGCCATCTCTCCAGCTCCCATCTTACATTTTTTATTATACAGATCTTTCACTTGCTGGGTTAGAGTTACCCCAAGGTATTTTTTTTTTTTGAGGCTCTTGTGAAAGGCACTGTTTCTCTGATTTCTTCCTTCCAGTCTGTCATTTGTATATAGGAAGGTTACTAATTTTTGTGTGCTAATGTTATATCCTGATACTTTGCTGAAATTGTTTATTAGCTGTATGTGTTTCCTTATAGAGTTCTTAGGGTCCTTTATGTATAAAATAATATCAATTGTAAGTAAGAATACGTTGATTGTTTTTCTTCCCAACTTGTATCCCCTTGATCTCCTTCAGGTGTCTTACTGGTCAGGCTAAGACTTGAATATGTATGGAGTGAATAGACAACATGATCTTGTTTCTGGTTTTAGTGAAAATGCTTTGAGCATCTCTCTGTTTAGGATGATGTTGGCTGTGGGCTTGTTGTAAACTACCTTTTTTATGTTGAGATATATGCCTTTTTATTCCTTGTCTCTCTAGGACTTTCATCACGAAAAAATGTTGGATTTTGTCAAAGGCCTTTTCTGCAACTAATGAGATGATCATGTGGTTTTTGTCTTTCAGTCTGTTTATGTGGTGCATTAAATTTATTAATTTATACATGTTGAACTATCCCTAAATCTCTGGGTTAAAGCCAACTTGACCATGGTAGATGATCTTTTTGATGATGTGTTCTTGGATTTGGTTTGCAAGAAACCAAATTGAGAACTTTTGTGTCTATGTTCATAAGGGATATTAGTGCAATTTTGTTTTTGGGGGTCTGTGTGTGGTTTGGTTTCAGGGTAATAGTAGCTTTGTAAAAAGAATTAGGAAACATTCCTTCAGTTTTTATTTGGTGGAATAATTTGAGAAGTATTGATGTTAGTTCTGCACTGAATCCATTTGGCCCTGAGGTGGCTTTAGCTGGGAGGTTTTTAGTTACTGCTTCTGTTTCACAAGAGGATGTTTAAACTGTTGATTTTATCTCGATTTAACTCTGATAGATCACGGAGATCAAGAAATGTGTCCATTTCTCTTAGGTTTTGCAGTTTGGTGGAGAACAGATTTTAAAGTATGTCCTTACGATTCTCTTTCCTCTGTGTTTATTGTGATATTTCCATTTCCATCTCTACTTTTATTTTCATTTCCATCTTTTCTCTCTGCCTTTTGGTTAATTTAGCTACAGGTTTGTTAATCTTGTTGATCTTTTCAAAGGACCAACTCTTCGTTTAATTGATTCTTTGTATTGTTCTCATGTTTGTATGTTTCTACTTTATGGATTTCAGCCCTGAGACTGATTATTTCTTCTTCTCTACTCTTCGGGGGTATTAATCCTTTTTTTTTTTTTCTCCTAGAGTGTATCGTTAATATGGAATTTCTCCAGATTTTAAATTTTATTTATTTTTTGTGTAGACCTTTAGTGCTATGAGCTGCCTTCATTATAACCCATAGGCTTGGTATGTTGTGTTTTCGTTTTTATTCAATTCTAGAAAGTTTTACATTTTCTTCTTGGCTTCTGTCTTGACACAATTTTCATTCAGTAGAGTTGTTCATGTTCTCTGAGTTTTGTACTTTGTCATTGCTGTTGTTGATAACCAACTTTAGTGGATGGTGGTCAGATAGGCTGACATTATTTCATCTTTTTTTGAGACTTGTTTTCTGTTCTAATACGTGATCAGTTTGGGAGAAAGTTCCATGGGCTGCTGGGAAGAAAGCATGTGCTTTAGTGTTTGGGTGCAGTGTTCTGTAGATGTTTATTAGGTCCATTTGATTTGATTTGTTTGTGTTTTGAGGCAGGGTTTCTCTGTGTAACAGTCCTGGCTATCCTGGAACTCGCTCTGTACACCAGAGTGGCCTCCAACTCATAGAGATCCACCTGCCTCTGGCTCCCAAGTGCTAGGATTAAAGGTGTGCACCACTATTGTCCAGCTGAGGGATTTTCTTTCTTAATGAAATATTTTTTATTCTCTGTTAATTGTGATTGATAATTTTGCTGGGTATGGTAGTATGGTAGGCATTTGTCCTCTCAGAGTTTTTTGTTCAGCTTTTTTGGATTTCTCCATTAAGAATAGGTCTGCCTTTATATGTTGTCTTTTTCTTTTACAGCTTTTAATATTATTTCTTCTGTACATCTAATATTTTGATTGTTAGGTGTTGTGGTAAAATTCTTTCCTTGTTCTGTCTATTTGGTGTTCCATATATCTCTTGTACCTTAACAGGCCTCTCTCTCTCTCTCTCTTTTTTTTTTTTTTTTTTTAGAATGGGGAAATTTTCTTCTATGATTTAGTTGAAAGTATTTTCTTTGCCTTGTTTTTTTTTTTCTCCTTCTGACATACCTATTATTCATAGATTTGGTCTTTCCCTAGTGTTCCATATTTCCTGGATGTTTTGTGACTGGAGTTTGTAGATTTAACATTTTCTTTGACTGAATTAGTTATTTCTTCTATTTTGTCTTCAAGACATGGAATTCTCTTTTCCATACCTTTTAATCTGTTGGTAAGGTTTACTTTGGAGGTTTTCACTTAACATCCTGAGTGTTTCATTCCCAGTTTTATTTTAGTAGAGGTTCTCTTTATTGAATCTACTTCTTTGTTAAATCTACTTTGATGTTTTGAATTGTTTTCATTATTTCATTCAACGGTACTTTCATGGTCTTCATTAAAGCATTCATATTCTCTTCATGGTCTTTGAACATATTCATAAGCACCATTTTGAAATTCTTGTCTTGTGCTTCAGCTAAGTTGCTTGTCTCGGCCTAACTCAGTAGGATTGCTGGCTTCTGGAGGAGATGTTTTACCTTGGTTGTTTTGGTTTTTCGCTGGGATCCAGGCATCTGGAGTTACTGATGTTTGAGGTGTGTCTTGGTGTAGACATCCAGTCTGGCCTTTGTTGTCTGGCTGTTCCATCCTTGGTTGCTGTTGCCTCATCTTGGTCCCAGCCAAAGGTGGAGGCTTTGGGATCCCCGAGTCTCAGCCGAGTGTGGAGGCTGTGGGATCCCCGAGTCTCAGCCGAGTGTGGAGACTGTGGGATCCCTCTTTCTGCAGGTTTGTGGTGAGTCACAAAGAACTGAAGACGCGCTGGAAGAAAAAACTGAGAGGGTCAGCGGGACGAGCCAGGGGGACCGTGGGTCCCAAGAGGATGAGGTAGTCTGGGAGTAGGGCAGGCTGTTGTAGGACCAAGGGTAAGTCCGAAGAGGCCGGAATGAAGGCCAGGGAGGAGGAGGATGGTTCCCCCTTCCTCCCCAGCCTAGTGTGGCAGCTTAGATTCCTGGTAGAAAGAGGTTTTAACAGTTTGGTTGAGTCACAAAGGCCTGGGGATATGCTAGAAGGGTTTTGTTTGTTTAGTTTGTTTTTTTAATAAACAAACAAACAAACAAACAAACAAAAAACAGGGTTTCTCTGTGTAGCCATGATTGTCCTGGAACTTGCTCTCTAGACTAGGTTGGTCTAGAACTCAGAGATCCACTTGCTTCTTTGCCTCCTGAGTGCTGGGATTAAAGGCCATCACCACCTGCTAGAAGGAAACGCAGAAAGGGATCACCAGCCAGATATTTTACATTTTTGAGACGATATGAATGGGATCGTCTTTCTGATTTATTTCTTAATATGGCTGTTGCTATATAGAGCAATAATTGATTTTTGCTTATTAATTTTATATACTGCCACTTTGCTGAAATAATTTATCAGCTGTAGGAGTTTTCTGGTGAAAGATTTAGGGACTCTTATGTCTAGAAACATATAATCTTCAAATAAAGATATTTTAGAATCTGCTTTTCCTACTCCTATGCTTTTATTTTCTTCTCCTGTCTTATTGCTCTAGCAAAGATTTCAAGTACAATATTTAGTAAGAGTGAAGAAATGAACACTCTTGCATTGTTCCTGACTGTAGTGGAGATACTTTTGAGGGTTTTTTTCTCATTTAGTATAATCTTTGCCATAGGTTTACCATATATAGCCTTTATTTTGTTGAAGTACATTACTTTCAAGTTTTTTATCATGATTTTGGATTTTTGTCAAAAGCCTTTTCTGCATCAACTCAGATAATCATTTTTTTGTCATTGATTCCATTTATGTGATATGTTACATGTATTGATTTCTATATGTTGACCTGTTCCTGCAACTCTGGAATGAAACCAACTTGAAAATAATAACATTTTTGATATGCTATTAAATTTGGTTTATGTAACTAGTTTGTATTTATGTGCATTAGGGAGATTGGTTTATAATTTTATGTTTTATTGTGTGGTTATCTGGTTTCAGTATCAGGGAAATACTGCTTTCATACAAGAATTTGGTAAAATTCTTTTTTCTACTCATGGAATAGCTTGAGAAACATTGGTGTTAACTCATTTTTAAAGGTCTGCTGAATTCAGCAGGGAATCCATGTGGGCCTGGAATTTTTTCAATTGGAAATTTTGTAGTTTTTTTTTAATTACTACTTCAATCCTATTATTTGTTATAGATTTGTTTAAATTGTTTCTCTCATCTTGGTCTCATTGTTATAAAAACCATAGATCACTGTATCTAGAAATTCACTAATTTCTTTTAGATTTTTCCAATTTTGTAGAGTATAAGTCTTTACCTAGTGATTTTTAATATTTCACTGGTATTTGTTATAATGCCTCCATATCCATCTCTAATTTTTATTCATTTTGGCCTTCTCTTTCTTTTGGTTAGTTTGTCTAAAGGTTTGTGACTCTTGTTTATTTTTTCAAAGAACCAATACATTGTTTCACTGCTTCTTTATACACATTTCCCTTTCTTTTCCATGACTCTTAGTATAGGAAGTCCAAACCTCAAGAAACATGGACAAGATTCTCGAGAATAGATAAAAGTTCCTGACCAGAAACTGGAGAGAAGTGCGATTTTCCAAGGCATGGAAGAAGGAAAAACTCCAGCTTGTATCCAGGTTGGGGAGACAGGGAGAGAGGGGGGGGAGGTGACAGGAGGTCCCCCCCCTTTCTTTGGGCACAGGCTGCAGAGGCTGATGTCGCCCAGAGGCTCTGTGAGGCCTGCACCCCAGCCATTTAGGCAGTGTGCTCTCCAGGACTCAAAGGGCCATAGGCAGCCACTTCGGTGATCCGACAACACAGTGGTCAGAGAGGATCCTGCTCTCAAAGCACCTGGCACCAAGCAAGACCCAGAATTGAAGGGCTGGAGAGATGGCTCAGTGGTTAAGAGCACTGGCTACTCTAGCAGAGGACTTGGGTTCAATTCCCAGCACCCACATGGCAGTTTACAACACTCTGTAACCTCAGTTCTGTGGGATCTGACACCCTCAACAGACATACATGCAAGCAAAGCACCCAATGCACATAAAACAAGAATAAATAAATCATTTAAAAAATTCTTTTTTAAAGACCCAGAATTGAAGCTCAGCCCAGGGAGAAAGTCTCCGACTGCCCCTCCCACATGTGTGCACCTCCCTTCCCTGGGGTAGGGACTGAAGAGGAGCAACTGAGTGTTTGAATGAAGGGAGAGACACGACATTCACTAGTGTATTAAAAAAGCCTTCTGCTATATTGTAACATGAGTCATGCTTTGAGAACAAGATGTTTAGATGCTACAGTCTATCATTTAACATCCTGCGGTCTTCCGTTCCACAATCATGATGAATATGACCACGGTGCACACTGTGGCCGGAGCACTTTCCCAAAGCCGGGCTCATCCTCGCTCACAGCAGTACTTCCATCAGCCCGGTAGGTAGAAGGCCTGGAGACAGAATCCTGTTGAGCGACAGAAAACACATTTACAATTTTTGACACCAGCATGAATGGACAAGATCCATACATGTTCTAAGGTCAATTTATCTGTACTAAAAACCATTCATTTACATGACTGTTTGACTAATGTGTTGGAGGCTGTTTTCTCAGGGGTGTGGGCTCCTTGATGTGATGGAGGTCTGGGCCTGGGGAGAAAACCCATCTTACAGTCCCAACATTGCCTCCCACCAAGAATGCCACTTTAGAATAAGGTTGATGTGTAAATACACAATACCCAGTTAGATTTCAATTTTGGATAAGAATTAGGATGTATTTATGCTACAAGGTATTTGGTGCCTACCATCAGTTCCACATGACATTCAATGTCAGACAAATAATATTTATTTTTACTATAAAGGTAATCAAAATATTACTTATTATCTGAAATTCTAATTTAGCCAGATGTTCTATGTCCCTCACTCTCTCTCCACATTCGACCATGGCCCTGAAACCTTAGCACAACTGACTCCATGATGGAAGTACCATTCAGGCTGTAACACTCAGCATGTAGACAGTACCACCTGTCAGAACCAACACAAAGGCCTAATCCACCAAAGTCCATAGTTCTGGGGAAGTCTCTAAATGTATGAACTTTGCTTTTGGCTTCTGTACTTCTGCTTCTGGCTAACTGTTCTTGTTAACTGAAGTATGTCAACCCAGGATGTGGTTTTTGTGCTTTAAAACTCCTCCTGAGAAAGACTCAGTGTGATCCCTCAACTACACACGGGGATCCCAGTGTAGCCACGGGCTGGCTAGTAAAGACTTCACATCGGCTTACCATGTCTGAGCAGCCTTCTCTGATGAATACCCCACAACGGGACAATTCTGCTCTGAGCAAGTCATGCAAACTCTAGAAGCTTCAGTTTCTTCATTTGAAGCATTAAACATAGTCACATTTGCCTTACAGAGCCGAGAAAATGGATCAGGTAGGGTAGAGAGCTGAGAAATGGATCAGGTAGGGTAGAGAGCTGAGAAATGGATCAGGTAAGGTAGAGAGCCGAGAAATGGATCAGGTAGGGTAGAGAGCCGAGAAATGGATCAGGCGGGTTGAGGTAGTAACAGTGATTAAGGTCCTGTAGTGCTCCAGATCATGGTTATAATGCAGGCAAGTCTACATGGAGTGAGACAGACCCTGGCTTGAACTGCTCTACTTGGAGATAGGTGCGCTACATACCCACAGAGTGGACAATGATGGTGTGTACCTCATGCTGTTCTTACATGGCTTGAGCGAGTTCATGGATGCCGAGATCTTAGCCCTGTACCTGGTATGGTAAAAATACCCAATCATTGCCCGTTAGTTACTACTGCAGTCATATATTGTATGTAACATCAGAACGAATCCAGGAGATTTGGAAATGGATCTGAACCAAGGTTGATTTATTGAGGGCTGAGTGCTGTGGGCAATATATTCTGCCTCTAGTTAGTCATCTGAAGGCGACAGGGACCGTCAAAGTTTATCTGGGGAAGACATTTACAGTTTTTTTTTTTTTTTTTTTTTCTGAGTATATTAAGAGACAAAAATAAGACCTTCATGAGCATTTTTGAAGAGCCTACAATTTTTCCCTAGATTTCAGTCCACTTCTATAAACTCAGAAGAAACCAAGGCTGATGCCTGTTTTACTTCAGGCGAAAACATCCTTTATAAACAAACCATGGGCCCACAGCAGCTTCAGATGAATTGACGCCCCGAGGCTACGACTCTCCCTGTTTATTAAATGAAGTAGGCCCAATCTAGGTCAGAGCATTAGCAAACGGGGAGCCGGCCTGCCAGATTTCTCTAGATCCCTGAGCTCAGAGGGAGATAAAAGAATTAATCAAGCAAAGCCCGGCAGGGGGTTTCTCAGGGTGGGGGTGTGGGGGCTCTGATACTTTTAAAATAGGAAAACATTTAAGAAGTAGCCACATAGACCCTGCAGAGAGAGGAGCCAGATACTCCTCACATTAGTAGTAATTTTAAATGGTTTTTTAGTTTAAAATTTTGGGTATTTGTTTAACTGCTTCTCATGGACCATCAGAATTGTTTTTTTAGGAACCTTAGAAATTTAATGGAAAGTGAACTGCTGAAAGGGAGCCAGCAGCAGGTCCCAGGACTGCACCAGCAGACACACGGGAAACCCAGCCTCCTCTCTGTCCCTGTTTAAGGCTCAAATCTACCCTCCACTTGGGGTGCTGGGTCTTTCTGTTGCCTTTCTCTTTCTCTTCTCCCAGTCTTTGTTGTTTTTCTTCATCGAATATTTATCTTCTAAATCCTTCAGAATCCAGTTGCATGCGGCTGCTTTGTAAGGCACTTTCAGGACTTGGTAGGTTTAATTGCTGAAATAATTATGCATTTCCCAAGCTGCCATTGCCGAGTGTGGCGGACTGAGTACCTGCGCACGGCACTTGACGGATGATAAACAGATTTACATCAATCAAGCCTCATAGTTCCAACTGACATGAAGATGCCCCGTGGGAGTGACTGAGCTCTATTTTAATTTTTTTTTTTCTCGTTGAATCTGTCACTTCTTTCTCTTTCATATTTCTTCAGATGCAATCAAGGCCCATCAGTAACTTGAAACTGTGTAAATCAAACATTTCTTTAAAAAGCAGTTGCTTTGAAGTAATGTGGCCCACAGAAAGCAGTTGTGTTTTCTTAACCAGTGATAGACATTTTCAAGTGCAGAAGGCTTATCACGTAGCCCCTTCTGAAACGCTCAATGGTGTTATAGGCTGAATGTTTGTGGTCCCACCTGGATGTTCACATCTGGGAGTCCTAGTTCCAGTGTGTGGTGTTAGGATGTGGGTCTCTGGGAGGTGACTAGGTCATGAGGGTGGGGCCCTCATGAACGAGATTAGTACTTAATGACAATAACAAACAGATATTGGTCTCCTTTTTGAGGATGGAATGCAATGGTCATTTCTGACCCAGGAAATATACTGGACTGGACACTGACTTGCCAATGCATGGATCCTGAACTTTGAGCATGCAGAATTTTAAGGGACAACTTTCTTTCTTTTCTTATCTTTTTAAAGTCACTCAGTGTGGTAGGTTGAATTGTTATAGTTCGGGTAAGATAGTACAGACTACCACACACATAAGGCCAAATTAGAGCCCTTTATTGGCCAGCAACTGGGAGCAGGCTCTTGCCCTCAAGGAACTCTAAACACTCAAGCTTAGGGGTAGAGTATTTTTAAAGGCAAAACCCACAATTCCATCATTGACAGGTATAGGTTAGGGGAACCTGCTGGCATTGTTTTGACAATACATTCAGCAGAAATGTTGGTTAGAGGGTTATGTCATGGTCAGGGTTATGGAAAGTCCTGTATGTGTTACTAAGACAGACATGACTGTTCAGGGTCTTAGGGGCTGAAAAGCATCTGTGCAGACACAAAATAGAATTAGAGCAAGATCAGGCCAAGAAGTTATCTTCATCACTTCAGAATGAGAATGACCTACCTAGAGTCGTATGTTTGAATCCTGATCCCCAATTCCTGGAATTGTTTGGGAAGGATTAGGGGGTGTGGCCTTATTGAAAGAGGTGTGTCACTGGGGACAGACTTTGAGGGTTCAAAAGACTTGCCATTCCCAGTGTGTCTTTCTCTGTTTTCTGTTTATGGAACAAGACGTGAGCCCTCAGCTGTTCCCGCCACCATGCCTTTGCTTCACCATCATGAACTCTGACCCTCTGACACCATGTAAGCCTCTGTAAGTTAGCTTGGTCATGACGTCCTATCACAGCAGTATAAAACAAAACAAAACAAAACAAAACAACAGACACCTAATCTATAATAATTTGTTACAGCACCTCAAATGAGCTGAGACAGAAAACTGGTACCAGAAATGGAAAGCCACTTAGACAAAAAATGTAAAAGTAACGAGCGGCTTCAGCACTGGCTAAGGGGGAAAAACTGGAAGCATTTTGAGGGGAGGTAGGCCTATTGTTGTGTAGCAGTTTCTTCTGCCATTGAATATCCTGGGAAAGCTCCTTAAGGCAGAAAGTGAACAACTCAAAATAGCCTCAGGAAGTCCCTGGAACAGATCAGAATCACTAGGTCCCTTCCAACCAGAGTAAAAATAAAGACTGCTCAGTCGCTCTCAGATGAGCAGAGCTGCAAAGAAGACTGAGATCAGGGTAGCTGCCTGGAAGAAGTTTAGACCAACTGAGTCACTTGGGCAGGACGCTCCCCGAACTGCGGAGCCGCCTGCAGGCTACGCAGCGTGCTCCAGGTTTTCGACTTCTGTGAAATGTCACCTGTGCTGAGGTGTCTTTGGTGATGCAGCTGTTTCTGAATCATCTCTCTTCCTGTCAGTCATCCCTCACGCATATTCCTCTAAGGGAAACTCACTGAGTCACTAAATTGGACTTTGGTGGTATTTGAACTTGGGTCTGTTGTGGGCTCTTTGTCTAGAATGAGTAGATGTGTGTGTTGTGTCTCCCCAGGAAATCTTGTGCACAATACTAATAAATGCCAATGTTGTCATAAAGTTTTTTGTTTGTTTGTTTGGTTGTTTTTGGTTGTTGTTATTTTTGTTACGTGTTTTTTGTCTTGTTTTGTTTGTTTGTTTTTGAGACAGGGTTTCTCTGTGTAGCCCTGGCTATCCTGGAACTTGCTCTGTAGATCCATGCCTGCCTCTGCCTCTGAGTGCGGGGGATTAAAGGTGTGAGCCACCACCACCTGACTATCATGAAGAGATTTTTTTTGAGGGTGATTTTGGTGAGGTCTAGAAAGAAAAGGAAAAGTGGGAACGTTTCCATCTTCCGAAGAATATATAAATAAACACAAGTAGAATGTTGGTAGACATGGGAATGGTAAAGGCGTCTCTCACGACAATGTCTCAGAAGGAAATTAAGGACATGCTACTGTGTGAGTATACCCAGATTCATGTGCAGCAGTGTAAATCTCGGTGCAGCAGTGCTGGGAGGTGTGGCTTGTGGGAGGTGTGGCTTGTGGGGGTGTGGCTTGTGGGAGGTGTGGCTTGTGGGGTGTGGCTTGTGGGAGGTGTGGCTTGTGGAGGCGTGGATCAATACTCGAAGCAGGGCCAGTGGGCGGGGGATGCCTCCTGAACTCTTCTGACATGTGAGGACATGATGGTCTTCCCTCTCAAAGGGCACAGCTGGGTTCATCAAGCACAAAATTAACTAAAAGGACATGAGAGGGCTCATGTAAGGGAATTTGTTGCTAAGCCTGATGGCCTGAGGTCAGTCCCCAGAACCCACACAGTGGAAGCAGAGAACTGACTCCCACAAGTTTTTCTCTGACCTCCAAACTTGTGCCATTGCATGAGAACACACACACACACACACACACACACACACACACACACACACACACACACAGAGTCTAACAGACAGACACAGACACACACACAGACACACACACCACATCACAGGTGGGATGAGAGAAGAACAAAATGGACAGGGAGGTCTGTCTAGGCCACTTGAGGCAAATGTGGCAAACTCTTTGTCAAGCTGGAGTTCCCAGGGAGAATCAACAGAAAGCTAAATGCCGTGTAAGAACTGCCAGAAGCCTCTAAAGCCAGAACAGCCGTTCATAGAAAACATACTGATAAAGTCCGCAGTTTAGAAAAAAGGTGAATTTTAGCCTAGGGGTGGGCAGTCATGCTCCCAGAGCATATGACACAAAGTGTAAGGGGCCCTTTCGGCAGCCAAGTGTGACTGTGAAAAGACGAGGGTCCAGTGTTGAGCCAGAACCTTTCAGAACTGGGAAGCCCGTTCTGGCGCCGGGCACAGCAGGCTGCAGTGCCCTCTTCGGGCTGGAGCTGGGCCAAGTCACTCAAGCTAGCCCTTCTGAGGCCATCGAGGGTGGACAGATGCTCAGAAGTCTGTGGTAGCAGTGGTACCTCAATATGAGGAGGCTGGATGGTTCGTGGAGTCTGTCTATAGGTTTATGGAAGGCAGTGTCCCGGTCCAGACTGTTTGTATTGTCCTTTGATGAATGCTGAATTGAAGTGATGAACTCTCTCTGCACTGCACCAAGCTAACCCCTCTTTTTTCGTGTACCCCTAGCTTCCCAAGACTGGCTGATACTCACATGGATGAGAGGTCCTGCCACTCTTCTGTAGAAACATTTCACTGGATAGTGATAACTTGTGAGATTGGTCTTTGGAATTGTGAGGCTTCAGAACTATGAGAGATCAATTTCTGCTCACCTTAGACCACCCAGGTGTCTTGTTTTGACACAAAGTGACCGCAACATTGCTGGTTGGTCTGGACATGAGCTTGGGATGCAAAAGTCCACTTGTATTTGGCGTCCCAGCATCCACTTAGGTTTTATTGTTTGTTTCAGAAATGTGATTAACTCCCACCCAGGCTTTTCAGAATCTCACTGAAATGTAGCCTCTCACTAGGAAAAATTCACCTAATTCAGAATCAGCAATGATTGGTTTTATGCTGGACAGGAGAAAGGAAATTTGACAGCATTTATTTCATTAACAGGAAGAGTGCCATTTAAAAACCAAAATGAAACAAATAAAACATGTCAGAGGAAGGTAGAATCAACCACAGGCAGAGACCGCTCTTTCAAAAGCAATTCTCATCAGTGTGACCTTTGGATGGAGCTTGAAAGCTGAGCCACCTGGTAAGAAAGTCCACAGGCCAGAGGTCCTGGAGAGGATGTTAAGGTCTCTCACTAGGGAGCAGTAAGTCCAAGTGATCTTCCAGGGTAAGAAACGTGTGAGGAATTTGCCATAGGAAATGGAATAGGAATGTATATGAATTAATTATGTTAGAGAGAAAACCAAGCGTTGGCTTTGCTTTTGTTTTCTGAAATTGTGCTCCAGTTACCAGATAAGTAGCCTTGGAGTACTGTTTCCCAGGCCCTGGAATTGTGCCGCAGTGAACCTGCTCAAGAGACACGAACTGCTGAGGAGACATTAGCAGGGGGAAGTACGGTCCTCTGCCCTGTGGTAAATGTATGGAGGGTGGAATAAACGCTGTGATAGCAGCCCCAAAGCCTCATGAGTCTCCATTCGGCCACTTGGTTCCTGCTTGTAGCTCAGAACATTGTGAGGGTGCTTGGCAGGCAGGCAGCCTGTACGAAGTCCCACCAGTCTCCACAGCCCCAGAGTTCTCTCCTGGCTCCTAAGAAGTCAGTGAGCAGGTGTGAGAGAGGAGAAGCCAAATTGTCACACAAGGTGAGTTTGCAGGGGCGGGTTTGGAAGTGATGCCTACAAGCCATTTGTCGGTGCTCGGTTACACTGGTCCCTGGAAAGTCATGGTCTGGCAGTCACGGTCTGCAATAGCTCTGAACCAGGAAAGGCAAACGTTTTGTGGCTGGCCACTTGTCTCTGTAATTTATGCATGAGGGAAGGGTGTTATGAAGTCAAAGGAGCCCAGTTGCATGGCATGAATATTCATGTGCATTTGTGGGATTTGCATGTGTACATGTGTACACATGTGGATAGGTGATGGGTGGTGGGAGAGGAAAAAGGAATTACAGTAAGATTTCTCAGAGGAATTTATATTTAAACCGAGTGTTAGAAGAGAAATGTGATTTAAGCAATGAAGACCAATGGAAAAGGATTATCTTTTTTTTTTTTTTTTTTTTTTTTTTTTTCTCGAGACAGGGTTTCTCTGTGTAGCTTTGCGCCTTACCTGGAACTCACTCTGTAGCCCAGGCTGGCCTCGAACTCACAGAGATCTGCCTGCCTCTGCCTCCTGAGTGCTGGGGTTAAAGGTGTGCGCCACCACCGCCTGGCTCAAGGATTATCTTATAAGAAAAAGACAGCATGGGCAAAGGCCTTGGGACATTCATTCATTCATCCAGTCAACAAATCATTATAGAAGTGCTAAGAGTCACTCCCCAATCTGACAGTGTAGCTATGCAGGAGACAGACACATTCCTAATCTCATTACCTTACTGACTAATGAGGGGAGACAGATAACAAAGAACTTAAAAATAAAGATATAACAGAAGACATTTAAAAATACGTTATGTGGGGGTGGTGGAGAACTGCATCTTTTTCAACAGGTATAGGGTGAGAATTCATGTTGGAGATAAGGATGAGGAAAGTAAGAAAGACAGGAAAGGTCAGCCAGGAAAAGATCTTTTATGCACAAAGGGGGATTGAGAAAGGAGACATCAGAGACACAAAGTCCAAGGAGAAGACCAGTCCTTCGAAAAATGACCTTTCCAGCCTGGACACACATGCCTGTAACCTCAGCATTTGGGAAATGTTGGAAGGAAGATCTTGAATTTGTGATTTCAAAGCCAGCCTGAGATATATTGCTAGATCATGTCTCAAAAAAAGCTTCAAGCAAACAAATAAAGCCGACTTTCTCTGTAAGCCTAGGACAAAAAGATGAAGACAAATAGTCCTACTTCATGATTCCAGGGCCCTGAACTCAATGCCTTTGATAAACTTACCAGTTCATCTCAAGCAGTCTGGGGTCAGGAAAAAGTCAACCATCTTGTATACTAGGAAGAAAATAATCATCCTTTACCCCACCAGTATTCTTCACAGAGTTAAAACCCCTAACACCTGGTATTTAAATGGTTTTCTACCCTTGAGGCCTCTTCCTGACAAGCAGGTCTTTCTTTCTCTTTCCACTGTTCTAGAGCAGTGGCTCTCAAGCTGTGGGTCATGACCCCTTTGGGGTTTAATGACCTTTTTACAGGGGTCACATATCAATATCTGGCATATCAGATATTTGCATCATGATTCCTAACAGTAGCAAAATTAAAGTTATGAAGTAGCAATAAAAATAATTTTATGGTTGGGGGGTCACCACCCCCAACTGCATTAAAGGAGGAACTGTATTAAAGGTTCGCAGCATTAGGAAGGTTGAGAATCACTGCTCTAAAGTAAATTTGCTGATGGGATACTCTTTTAAGTCTGTGAGCTTTAGTCTTTGTAGAATGTCAGAAATACAGCAACAGCTTGGGGGCTTGTCCGGGATTCCACAGACTATGCCCCAAAATATGAGCTCCAATGAGTTTCTTTCTCATCTAGTCTATTAGGTTCCCATAGCACTGCTCTCATGCTATGGGACCTCTTTATGGGACTCTTCTGCTGTTTAAAAGCATGTAGTGTAGCAGCCAATCTGGAACTCGGGTGTATGGATGGTTCTGACTAGTCTCTGACTCTCCTCTTTGGGAGGAGCCTGAAACATTGACCAGCTCCCCAAATGTTCCTCTTTCTGACCAATCAATGGATGTGAAAGACTGAAGGAAGCTTCCAGGCAACAGAGTCTGGCTGAGGCTACTTAAGGTAGAAACCTGAAAGTCTTTTGGAGGAACTTGGACCCCAACCATCCGAACAGGTATCTGGAAAAAAGGTATCTATCTACTCTCCGAGGACTCCCCTCTGGGATAGACAATGTGCCACTGAGACTCTTCCAGACATCTCCTTTCTTGGGTGTCCTGGCTGTGCTGTGATGGAACTCCACTGTAGTAAGTTCTCAGAGGACCCTGAATTGGAACTGATTTAACAGCCTCCGCTCAAGATGGCACCAAAAGCAAAGAAGGAAGCTCCTGGCCCTCCCCAAGCCAAAGCCAAAGCAAAGGCCTTGAAAGCCTAGAAGGCAAAGCTGAAAGGCATCCACAGCCACAAAAAGAAGATCTGCACATCACCCACCTCTCGGCAGCCCAAGACGCTGTGGCTCCAGAGGCAGCCCAAATATCCTCGAAAGAGCGCGCCCAGCAGAATCAAGCTTGACCACTATGCCATCATTAGATTCCCCCGACCACTGAGTCAGTCCTGGAGAAGACGGAGACAACCACAACACACTGTGTTCACTGTGGATGTCAAGGCCAACAAGTACCAGATCAACCAGGCTGTGAAGAAACTCTATGACATTGATTAGCCAAAGTCAACACCCTCATGAAGGCCTAATGGAGAGAAGGCATATGTTTAATTGGCTCCTTATGATGCTCTGGATGTTGCCAACAAAATTGGTATCAGCTAAACTGAGTCCAGCTGGCTAATTCTAAATATACTTTTCACCATTAAAAAAAAAAAAAAAAAAAAAAAAAAAAAAAAAAAAAACAACCTTCTTCCTGAGGACTAGCTTTTATGGTTCCAGAAGGCATCACGGGAACTTCTAAAGAAGGAGAGCAACCAATAGTCCTATCCAACTACAGCACCTATGAACCACAAAAATGACCAGCATGGCACAATAACCTTCAGAATGCAGTAGTAGTGGCATGCATACCTTGGTAGTAACCAACAGCTCTCTGATTGGACTTAAGATTGGCTTAACAAGAAGGAAATCAAGCCTGGTACTGGAAACTTATCCAACCTATCCATCTCTCTTGGGTGTCTTGGATGGGCTCTAATAGAACTGCCCTGTGGTGTCCCCCTGACAGATCTGACCCTCAGAGACTGACTCTTCTGTCTATATAATAATCATCTCCCTAGGCAGGGGTGGACTTTCCCCCTTTCCTTCTCCAGCAATAGTTAAGGATTTAGAGAAGTGGATTCTCAAGGCAAATTCTCAGACATTTTTTGTCCCCGGCACCCAGGGGGCAATAGAAAATGGTATATGTGGTGGGCTCTATTCATAAGAAAGAGATTTTTACTCCGGATTCCATCACCACAAACCACATCACCACAACTATCCAGGCCTAATAAAGTCATAGATCTTGGAAGGATCCTGTTTTTAGGAGATCACTTTATAACCCCGTTTGCCCCAGAACTCAGAAGAAAATTTTGAAAGATTTCCCTGGGACCTCATAACACCTTAGAAAACCTACTCATAAATGCTGTGAAGATATGCTACAATTGAGATCAGGAGTAACCAGGGGAAAAGGCATTATGGGAAAGAGGGAAGGCTGCCTTTTTGATGGGTGCCCTCCAAAATTCTGACCAGGAACTCCTGAGCTGAGCTCCAGTCAAGACAGAAGTGTCTTGGCATTTCCTGTTCTTCCTGCCTTGGGTTCTGTGACCCGGAGTGCAACTGGGGGCAGTGCTGGGACCAGAAAAACATTTCAAAGTGGAGCTACACCCTGACTTCAAGACTGAAAAGGTCCTCTCTGCCAGACTCAGTCTCAGTAGAGGCTTGGTTCGTCCAGTTCTCCTTGGAGCAGAGTGTGTCCACCTGCACCACTCCATCTGGTCCAACACTGTGTCCTGTGTGTGCCACAAGGCCTGCTGATGCCAGTCACAAAGGTGGTGGTCCAGACTCGTTGATTCCTCAGAGCCCTCCACCAGCTGTGAGCACAATTGTTCATTCTGCCACCCAGAGTCGAGTTCCCTATAGGTCCACTCAGACCTGCAGCCTGATACCCATGCCCTCCCTCAGCGGCACAGAGCTCACTAAAATTCTGGAGGCCTTCCGGAGACTCCTGGGTCTCCGCTTCAACACCTGGCTACCATGACAGGTGGCACTGAATAAAAACAGCACAGCAGACAACCAACCGGCTCCGAAGGTTTCTGAACCTACAGCCAGGGCCTCCTGTAGACCAGGCAGGGCTTCTTCCCACAGGGGCTGGCCTCAGTGATTCCTGCCTCTTGTCTGAGCTGCAGGTAGTGGTTCCAATTCTTTTATTTATTTATTTTGACCCCTGAGAGGTCACTTGTAACCCCAGGCTAGTCATCAACTCAATATGTAGCAGAGGATGACCCTGATCCACCTGCCTCTACTTCTCAAGGGCTGATTACAGGCCTATACCACAACAGACTTTTGTTTCTGATTTTTTCGTTTTGTTTTGTTTTTGTCTTTGTGTCCTTATCCATGGTCACATTCTGCAGTCCAGGCTGGCCTAAAACTTGGGGAGTCCATCCTATTGAGGCTGACTCCCCCTGCAGCTGAGAAGGCTAAACGTTCATCCTTTAGGTGCCTCTGTTTCTTCCCACGGATCCACGTGAACCTATTCCCACTCCCTCTATAACACATTCTGTCTCAGCCTCCCTTGTGCTGGGATGACCTGGCATGCACGGCTAGTTTTGTGACATTTCTTTATCATTTATATTGTGCCTGTTGGGATTATTTTATTTTATTTGATTTATTTATTTTTTCTGTCTACTTAGTGCTTTTCAAATTGTTTCTTTGGGGTTTTAGGTGTGGGAGCGGCAGACTGATAACAAAATGAAATTACATGTACATGCACACAGACACACGCATACATGCACATACACACATACACACGTGGTGGGGGGAAGAGAGAGAGAGAGATCTGACCATATGAGCTAGCCTCTCTCTCTCTCTCTCTCTCTCTCTCTCTCTCTCTCTCTCTCTCTCTCTCAGAATCTTTCTTCTTTATGAGCTCTCTTGCTCTATCTTGGAGACACCACTTCCTCAGACTGTAAGCCTCCTCTCCCACTTTTCCTTTAGTGCCCTGGTTTGTGACCTACTTAGCCTTAGGACCTTCTAGACTAGCAATGACTGGAGCTCTCCTTTACCTTTCTTGGATCTACCTATTCTCGGTCACTGTAACCGCTATTCACTCTCTCAGTTCCATGGCTACCTGCTGACTAATCTCCCCCAAGCTCCCAGTTGTTGGTTTTATCCACTGTGGGGTCTGTCTGACCTTGATGGGCCTTCTCTGCAGGCCTATCCCATGACTACTGTCAAGTGGGCAGTTCTCACCGGGCAATGCTCTGGTCTTTGATGCGCTCTCCATGCTGAAACCATCCACAGTGGAGTAGGCCAAGGACCACCTGCAGCCAACCCACACTAGCAATGAACAGAACCCTCTGAGGGAAGAGGAGGCATCAGCTCTTTTCAAAATGCATCTCTTGAACTTGTTTTCTTTTTAGCATCTGCACTGTTGTGCTGCCTGGCCAGACACCAACACACAGTTGTCCTAGGAGGCCACTTGGAGCCATCTGCTGCTTCACTGGCCTCTGAACCAGGCTGAGGTACGACTTGTCCCTTGACTTCCTTCCCACCTCATTGTAGTTCATTGCCCTCAAATGGGATGGCCCAACTTGCTTCATTACTAAGCTGTAAATCTAGCTAACCACTTTAATTTTGAACTGAAATTGTGTGTGTGTGTGTGTGTGTGTGTGTGTGTGTGTGTGAAAACACCAACGGGTAGCTTAGAAGTGGTTCACAGATGTGTTTAGAAGAATAAAGAAGGATGATGGAAGAGATGTAACTCCTATTGCACAGAACAGCTTTCCTGGAGATCAGAGCTACAACCTTCCATAGGTGGATTTTTCTTCAGGCCGCCAGCTCACAAAAACTACACGGAGACTTGTTATTAATTATGAAAGCTCGGCCTGTAGCTTAGGCTTGTCCCACTAGCTCTTATAGCTTAAATCAGCCCATTCCTATTAATTTACTTCCTGCCTCATTATTTTATTACCTCATTCCCATACTGCCCATCCTGCTTGCTCTGCGTCCGGAAGTCCTGCCTAGCTACTGGACGTTCAGCTTTTTATTAAGCCAATCAGAGTGGCCATCTTCACAGTGTACAGAGAGTTATTCCACAGCAACCTCCTGCATTTTTAATGAGCCCCGAAGTGATGTGGCTGCGCTTACCTGACTGTGACTGCAGCTTTGTCCGAAGCTGTGCCTCTTGGCATTTTAAGCCAACCATGTTATTGTTAAGAACCATCACCACCTTCCACAAGAGACTCAAATGATATAAGAATAAATAGGATCTTGACTAAGACTGTTACAGAGTTTGGATTAAGGTGGAATGTAGGTAGATAAACTCATGGTGATTAAGACCTTCCCTTCCTTGGGGACTGTGGGAGCCCGTTCTCGGGTTCCTCGTGGCTTTACCAGCAGGTCCGAATAGAGGATGATCAGGACCACAGGCCTGAGTGCAGGTGTCTGAGATGCTCTGCACTTGGCTGTGCTGGGGGAGGAGGTCTTTTGCTCCACCCCTTGGCATCTTTATAAAAACCCTGGGCCAGAGACAGTCGGGGCCATTGGAATAGGTTCCAGGCCCTCTCGAGTCTATCTTTAATTTCTATCTGTTTATCTCCGCGAGATTCTCTGCAATAAATCCTTCTATCTAATATTTGCTGCTGATCGCACTCAAGAAAACTCTGGGGAACTGTGGCGGTGGTGGGTAAACGCCCCACAGGGGACAAAAGAGAATCATAGTCATCTAGACAGACATTATGCTGACATCCCTCTGGATGCAAGTGTTTGGGCTCTAACAGGATAGAATGAACATTTCAAAGACAAAATGAGTTATCAGCAGTGTATCTCCCTAGACCAGGAGAGAAGAAGAAGAACCGTAGAGCGATGTCTGTCCTGGAAGTGTGGTTCAGACTGTAGGGTCGTCTTTAAGAACAGCACCAGAGAATGTCCGTGAAGGGATCCGGGCTTCTCCCACCGCTGACTTGGGAAAGGTGTCAGAAACTCCCCGAGACTAGAATCCTGACAGAGTTCTAGGTCAGGAAAGAAAAATCATCTTTTTGCTTCATGTGTTTTTAAAGAGCAAGGACATACTTGATTTGCATATGAATTTAGCACTGATGTTAGCTAGTAATCAGTCCAATGATTTGAACACACCGAATATCTATTATGTATGAGGAATGAGGCTTGAACAGAAGAATTCTGAGAATGAAGGAGGTAGAATGCTTTATTTCCCAAGGCTCAGAAACTCAGTGGGAAGTGTCATTTAAGTGGATAGATCTGATATCTTAGGATAAACATTGTACACATTGTTACTGGGCAATTGCCCTAAGGCCAACTGGAGGACACTGGAGAGAGTTTCATTGGAAAAGGATACTTTAATTGAGTCTTGTTCTAAATGTCAATAAAAAAGCAATAAGCACTAACGGTATTTATTTGTTTTTCCCTTGGTACCGTGATATAATACCCTGGCAAAATCAATTCAAGGTAGAAAACATATAGAGTATCACAGAGGGGAAATCAAGGCAGCGGAAGCTTGAAGCAGCTGGTCAGATCATATTCCGCAAACAGGAAACAGAGAGCGTTGGATGCTTCCGCTCAGCTCAGCATCTCCTTTTCATTCAGTCTGAGCCCAGGGAATGGTGCTACCCACAGTGGGCAGGTCTTTAAGCTTCAATTAATCTAATTGAGACAGTTCTCCCAAAGCTTGCCCAGACACCATCTCCCAGGTGTTTCTGGATCATGCTTAGCAGTTGAGATTAACCATCACAGCAAACAAGCAGTTTCTAAGCTCAGCTCCTATCAGGTCCATCTGCAGCAGCAAGACTGACAGCATCTTGGGATCTTAACATTTTTCACCTTCACAGTAAAATAAATGCAAATTACTTGTCGGGTTGGAAAGAAAAAAAATCTAAGACCCATTCTATTTGTGAAGCTGTGGGAGAGACGAGGTTGGGCGAGAGGAATGCAGAGCCGTGGCAAATGCTATCAATGAGGGAGCCATTTGTCTTTGGTCCAATAGTCTCACATCTAGAAATTGATTCTGACAACACAGTGTGTAAGCATAAGATGAATACTGCTTGGTTATTTATTGTGGCTTGAGAAACAGGAAGTCACTGACACTTAGATGATCTTCAGTGGAGGGAACAGTGCAGCCGAGAGAAGACTCAGGACGTGCTCCCTACGTGCCCATGTGGGGTGCTCTCTAGAATGGACTGCTCAGAGGAGGGCAGAGCACTGTGCACCATACTACCCTTGCACTTGGAAGACAAAAGTAAGAATGCGTTTTCCTTTTTTCTTAAAACGGCTCCCTCCAAACCAACGGAACATTAAATCAGAAACGACCAGAAGCGGCAGCCTATCTAAAATTCCAAGAACTATTACCATTATTTTAAAGTAATCTCCAAGTGAAAGAAAAGTTGCAGTTTTGGTACAAATAACCCCACAATCATTTTAGGTGAGTTGCTGAAATGGTATTCTCTCCACTCCCCAACACTTACTGTGAATGTCTTGGCAACATAATATACCCATCAAATCAGGGACTTTAAGGTACACGATTACCATTTGTCCCCAGACACCATCAGAGTTTCACTCTCCCTTCCACATTGACCCATGGCACACACGGACCGGTCTGAGATGCACGTGTCGTGTGAATTCTCCACAGCCGGATCGGCCCCTCATCCTTCCTGCACACCTTCACCCTTTAAGATTTTGAAGACTTCTAGCAACCAAACTTAAAACTAACAGCAAACAAGTCTCTGGTGAATACACAAACCGTGGGGGATTAATAACTCATTACTAAAACAATGAATGGCCCAAAGAAGAAATCCAAGAAGCAATAAAAATTTCCAGGAACTAAACGAAAGTGAAAACACAACACAGCCTCTGGGACACAGTGGAAGCAGTCCTGAGAGGGAAATTCACAACTCTAAAAATCTAAAAATCAGAATGCACACAAATAAATGATTTAATGAAAAACTAAAAATTTGGAGAAACAAGAACAAACTAAATCCAAACCCAGTCAACAGCAATAATGAAAAGGAAAATGTGAGCAGGAATTAATGAAACAAAAACAAAGAAAAGCAATGCAAACAAACAATAAAAACTAATTCTTGGAGAAGATTGACAGACCCTTGGCCCAACTAACCCAAAGAAAGACAAAGAGAGGACCCAGTCAGAATCAAACATGAAGGAAACATTACAACTGACAGCAGAGAAATTCAGACTGTTATAAGAGAATATTTTTAAAAATGTGCAGTTTCCAGATACTAGCAACAGATTCGTGATCGAAGTTCTCAAATGAGCTCAGAAAGGAAATACAAAAAAAAAAAAAAAAAAAAAAAAAAAAAAAAAAAGGGGGGTCCATGAATATAGAAAAAAAAAAGAAATGGATGAATTTCTAGATTTGGCCCAAACCAAGAAAATCAAACCAAGTAAAGGCCAGCCACCTAAACAGACCCAAAACAAATGAGTTTGAAATAAGAATAAAACAGCTGGGTGTGGTGGTAGCACACACCTTTAGTCCTGCACTCAGGAGTCAGAGGCAGGTGGATCTCTGTGAGTTCAAGGCCAGCCTGGTCTACACAGTGAGTCCCAGAACAGCCAGGCCTACATAGTGAGAACCTGTTTTGGGGGTGGTAGGAAGAATAAAGAATCTTCCAGCTAAGCAAAGTCCAGGGCCAGAAGAATTGACAGCAGAACTATAACAGACTTTCAAAAAGATCTATAGCCAGTCCTTCCTAAACTATTAAAAAAAAAAATAGGAAGAGAAGGAGCACTCTGAAATTGCTTCTATGAAGCCAATATCACTCTAAGATCAAAACCAGATAAAGACATAACAACAATCTCCAAGCCAATATCCTTGGTGAACACGGACTCCAAAGTATGCAATAAAACACTTGCAAACAGAATACAGATACACATAAAAAAGGATTATATACCATGTGTAAGCAAAGTGTGGTGAAAACTCCAATCTAGTGAGTAGGAAAAGAGTTGACTGGAGGACAAGCTGCCAGGCTGTCTCATGAGTGTAGAGAGCAGCAGCTGGGTGGGAAGGCAAGTGGATTTTATATGACAGTCAGCAAGAGGGGTCTTGAAGCTGATGCAGGCTGTTTGGGTTAATCAGGATGCACTTTGTCCCTGACAGTCCGCTGACAGAGAAGGAAAGTGGCAGCTTTCCTGACAAGCAGAAACTCGCATTAGGGGGTTTCTGAGGTTTTTGTTTACTCAGTAGGAATCCTGTTTACCCAGTAAGAACACAACCTGGGTTAGGCCTGGGCTGTCATCTTCGGACATTGTCAACAGCACTGCCATTTGGGGCCCACTCTATGATCTAACACCATGATCAAGCTGGCAATGTCCCTGAAATTCTGCTGGTTTTGTAAAGCCTTGAGTAGTTGAATATGTTTCCAGTACCAGACATGGTTTCCCTCTTGTTGATGTAGTCTTAAGTCCAATTAGAAAGCTGTTGGTTACAGCCAAGGTATGTGTGCCACTATTACACTTTTAGGTTATTGTACCATGCTGATCCACGTTGTGGTTCACAGGTGTTCCAGCTGAGTAGGACTGTCGATTGCTTCCCTCCTTAGAAAGCTTGGGTGGCACCTTCTGGTACCATGAAAGCTAGTCCACAGGGAGGAAGATTGCAAATCAGTTCCAGCTCAGGGTCCTCTGAGACCTATGTCTGAAGTGCATGGTGTTTTCAGTAGTAGGAATTACCTTCCACCTCTGGGTGGGAGCAACCAGCAGCAATAGCAATAGACTGTATTTTCAGGGAGCCTCTTGGACAACCCTGACCAACGACTCCCAAGAGGGCTTCTTGTGCTTAGTGTTGGGGCTTTTGTTGGATGGTCTTTGGCTCTCAGAAGGAGAATTGTCATCTCAGATGAGAAATTTTCATTTAAACGCTGTGTGTATATTTATTTGTACACAGACTTATGTGTATTATAGGGTTTTTTAAAAAAGATAAATAGTTAATACTATGGTTCCTTATAACTTTTTCAGACATTCTCAGTGTTATTTTACCCTCCTCCCTTCTTCTGTATATATCTATATCCCTTCTATATTATATTTATAAGAGCCCTCCCTTGTCCCATTCCCCATTCAGATCACTTATACCCTGCTGGGTGACCTGCCTAGCCCTTATGGAATACAGAAAAACTGAAGACATCTTCAAATACTTTCCAAAAGCATAAACCCAGGAGCTGCACAAAACAAATCGACAGCTTAATGAGTTATCAGAAAGTATTCCTCCCCCAAGAAGTCCTGAAAACCTGGAAGTCAGGCAGATCTTCCATGCAGCATCCCCATCCTGACCCCCTCTGAGAGTACTTGCTGTGGAATGCCTGTGGGGGTTTGAAAGAAAATGGCCCCCAAAGGGAGTGGCACAGTTAGAGGTGTGGTCTTGTTGGAGGAGGTGTGGGCTTGTTGGAGGAGGTGTGGGCTTGTTGGAGTAGGCCACCCTTGTTGGAGTAGGTGTGGTCCTTGTTGGAGGAGGTGTGGCCTTGTTGGAGGAGGTGTGGCCTTGTTGGAGGAGGTGTGGCCTTGTTGGAGGAGGTGTGGCCTTGTTGGAGTAGGTGTGGCCTTGTTGGAGGAAGTGTGTCACCATGGAGGTGGGCTTTGAGGTCTCCTTTACTCAAGCTTCACTCAGTGTGACACACAGTTCACTTCCTGTTGCCTGAAAGATGTAGAACTCTCAGTACCTCTCGGCACCATATCTGCTGCACGCGCACATGACTCACCATGAAGATAATGGACTGAACCTCTGATTGTAAGCACACCCAGTTAAATGTTTCCCTTTATAAGAGTTGCCATGGTCATGGTGTGAGACCAAAATGAAATAAGACCAAAATGCTTTCACCCTAAAATTAAGGCCTAAGATTTCTCCTTTTGAGAACAGGCCAGAAGTTACTGAGACCAGTCAATTCAGATTCCAGAAACCAGGAAGTGTAAAAATACAGAGTCACAAGGTAGTCAGGAGGTAATGGCTGCCGGACTATGGAATGTCCTCTCCCTGGCCCCTAGGCAACTGCTTGACCATAGAATGTCCCAACCCTAGTTTCCATAGTGACTGTGTAATCACCAGATGCCCCCATCTGGGGGCAGCCAATGAAAAAATGGTGGTGGGCAGCTACTTCCTTAGAAGGAAAACTGAATTGTGATTTCTGGAATTCCTAGACACAAGCCAATCAGAATTGTACCTGTACTAGCACCCCTAAATGATGTAACCTTATGACTTTTCCCTTTAAAAACTGAGCTTGCAGACAGGTGGGCGCTTCCTCCAGCCTCCACTGCGTTGGATGTATTGGACGAAGTCCCTGCCTAGGCTTGTATTGCTTTTGGATATCCAGAATTAAACCTTGCTTTTGCATTCCGGCATGCTCGTCTTTGGTGGTCTCTCTGGGGGTCACGATCTGGGCACAACAGTGTCTCTTCAAAGCAGTAGAAACCATAACTAAGACAATGCCATTATACTATCAGATGTAAATTCAGAACCTGCCTTCAAATTCTTCTATCTAGTCTACTTCCCAACAGTGAGACTTTGTATTTGTTCCTTGGTTCAAAAGGTTTTTGGCCTGAAACTTCAACTAGACTGAGCGCAATGGGGACATGCCTTCATAGTAAGTGATTATCATTATAATGTGAGGCAAATGGATCAGCTGGAGGGCATTGTCATCTGGCTGCCAGATTGTCCTGAGATCACAGTGTCACCGTGAATGCTCAGACATCTAACTCTGTCATGGTAGATTAAGGAACCAAAATATTACCAAAGAAAGCCTCAGCGCTCCTGTCCCATGAGGAAAGTCACAGTCCCGAGGGACTGACAGCGGGCCCCATGACAGCATGGTGAGGAAAGCCAAGCAAGGCAGGGCTGCCGCTTGTGCTGTGTGAGTCAGAGGAGAAATGCGATTTCCCTTTTTTAAAATTTAAACAACCATTCAACTTCCATTTTCTACTCATTTCATATGATTTTCTGCCTCTCTTCTAACTTATGTCTTTCTAGACCCAGAACTGAAATATTGTAAAAATGGACATAATGTTCTCTGCCCAACTGTTCTCCGAGTGCCTGAATCTTGGTAACCACACAAAAGTACAATGGATGTGCTTCATTTAGAAGCCTTATAACTCTAATGCCAGGAAACCTTTAATACATAATAATATGAGACTGCCCCCACCTGGCTGTTGTATGTATTAAGTGACAAGCACACAGTATCATATGGGACATGTGGATGTGCAGAAAGAACCTAAGAGGTGGCTGAGGTGGACTGGATGAGTCTAAACAGAGCAGGAAATGGCTTGTTTGCAGCAGCTCACTTCCTGGCCTAATGGCCTGGGGCCACTTGCCTTGGTGATGCACTGAACTCTGCTCTGGTGAGTGAGGAGGTATCCGTGTCTACAGGAATGCTCTGTGACTTCATGGCAACACCCACTGTCCTCTACTGTTGACTGTGTGCTTGTGAGACTCCTCCAATGTCTCATGGACTCAAGAGGAAGTAGAAATTGGAGATGACACAAGACTTTTGAAAAAGAAGACATAATCCTTTCATTTGGAAGCTAGCAATTTTGTTATTTCTGTTGTTTGTATCAAGACAGGAGGCATCCTAACTGCCTCCTGGATCCATGTATATAAGATAATGCAATTATTACTGTGTGTGTGTGCATGGTGTATGGGGAGCACATTTGCCACGATACATGTGTGGCCAGGGAATGTTGTAGATTTGGTTATCTGCTACCTTTACAGGAGTTTCAGAACTCCAACCTAGGTCACCAGGCTTAAACAACAAGCACCTTTATCTTGCCACCCCCTTATTTAGTATTTTAAATTTCTTTCATATTACTTGATCTCTGTAAACCTGATTGCTCACAGATACAATGGTGATTAAAATAGTATATAAAGGTTCAGTATCAGCATCGACAGAAGTGGATCTTTATTCGACAGTGCTACAGTAGTCAAAAGCGCAAATACACAGAAACCTTTCGAAAACAAAAAAAAAAAAAGAATATAAAGGATTTTTTTTTCAAGCTTCAACTCTATCATGGTTTCTTTCATTCTCTGTCTTTTTGTGGTGGATAAGTGAATAATAACGTAATTGAGAGTGAAAGTTTAAACCTCAAGTGTTGCTTTAATGCTTTAGAATGGCCATTTTCACCATATAGAAGTCCACTGAGATGTATAGATTGGGGCGGGGCAGGTGTCTGAATGGCTCCTGAATTAGGCAGCTTTCTATTGCTCTGATGAAACCTCATGACCAGGGCAACTTAGAGTAGAAAGAGTTAGAGTCCATGATGGTGGAGCGCAGGCATCACAACTGGAACAGAAAGCTGAGGGTCACATCTGGATCGGCAAGCAGAGAGAACAAAGCCCACCTCCAGTGACACACCTCCTCCTGCAAGGCCGCACCTCCCTAGCCTCCCCGAACAGCAACTGGGGACCAGTGTTGAAGTGTCCACGGGAGACTATGAAGGACATCTCATTCACGTCACCTCATGTCCTTAAAGCAGCTTTATGATGGTTTTGTTTGTGGGCTAATTACAATAATGTGTTTTATTTTAAAAATAGTACCGTGCCCCCGGGTTGCAGTGAGATTAAATGCAGCAGTGAACCTTTGCTTGTTTTGAGGTGCTGAGTCCACAGGCCAGCTCCGTGTGTGTGTGTGTGTGTGTGTGTTGTTGTTGTTTTGTGTTGCCACTAGAGGCCTGTGAGAGGCACTTGGCCCTGCCACCCGCTTCCCCCAGCAGGACATGGAAACAGTGGCCATCCATGTGGACGGCACAACTGTGACATTGCCCCTTTCTCTCTTGCCTCTGTTTCCAGTCCATCAGAGTCTCAGCTGGTGCCTCTCAGTGGACGCCCGGAGGTCTGGAGTCTGACAGGGAAGTTTTAATCAGGAATATAACAGTCACACTCAGCTTGTCTTCCTCTTGGGCAAAGCTTTACATATGTTTGCTTTCTGGAAGAAATGAAAGTGTGGTAGATAAGAGAACGATGCTGGATAACTAGTCAAAGTCTAAAACCTTAAGTGAACTTCCTTGTGTGCTGCCTGTCTACTTCTGAGCTTGAGAGAAAAAGTCAAATTAAAATGGAAGGTTGGTGGTGGGGTTCAGTTCTCGTTCTGGGTTTCAGAGCACTCCTTCTGGGCCCTCGTAGCCCCGAAGACAGCTCCAGTTATTCTGTTCTAGAAGTGTCTCCAGGGACCTTGTCCTAGTTTTATTCTGTGGCTCTGACCAAAGATAGCCTGACCAAAAGCCACTTATGGGAGGACAGGGTTTATTGGGGCTCACACTTCCAGGTCACAGTTCATCACTGAGGGAAGTCAGGGCAGGAACTCAAGCTGGATCTGGAAGCAGAAAGCATGGAGGAAGAATGCTTGTTGGCCTGTTCTCAGGCTCACAGTTAGTTTTCTGATGCAGTCCAGAGTCAACCTTCCCCGGGAAATGGTGCCTCTCACAGCGGGGGGGCCCTCTTGCATTAATTAACAATCAAGACAATTCCCCACAGACACGCCCACAGGTTAATCTGATCTGAGCAATTGCCGGATTCTCTTCTAGGTGACTCTAGGCTGTGTCAAGTTGACAGTTAAAGTTAGCTAGGTCAGGTCTGTTGCTTCACAGAGCTGCTAAGACACAGCTTTAATCTGGATTCTTTCAACAGTTGCTTCCTGCCATGGTGCTCATGATGTGCAACCAAGGACTCGAGGAAGTCTGGACGCTTCCAGGAGACTCCTTAAGTATCATCTTTGCCCGCTGGCCTTCAGTTCTGTTTTCAGCCATTCTCTATCTGCATGCAGAAGAGTCACTCTGGGCAGGCTGTTGAACTGCCCTAGACCCCTTCATTGGGGTCCCTTGTGGGGACTGGCCACAGCTGGTCCCATCAGATTCTTCTCTTTGACCCTTGACCCTTTCCCCCTCCCTCCCTCCCTTCAGTGTCCAGTGCATTCCATCCCCAGAACTTCTGGGTTTGAGTCTCACAGCTATTTCCCCCTGAGATGAGTATACGTGCTTTTCTCTTCGGGAAGTATTTTTCAGGAACTGTTTGCTACGCCTTGTGTCAGAAAGTTCTCAGATGTTAGCAGCTGAGTGGCTGGTGTCAAATGGGAGGGAAGGGGTGAAGTCCTTCATTCCCTGCTCTCTGGGGGTACTAGAATCCCAGGCAATAATTATTCTAGTTAACTCACACATGAAGACACTGTACAGCTAGTTTAAGGAAGTAATCCAAACACTTGATCAGTCCCCAAATTCTGTATGTCCTAGTGAACTTCTGCATAGTTAGACTGGTCATTCCGAAGCCATGGGCTTCACTTAGAGGTTCATACTTTCGCTATCACTGTATTTTTATATTCTTATCCATCATGAAAAAGAAAAAAAGTTATACTGTAGTTAAAATTAGAAAAAAAAGGAACAAAATGTGTATCCTCTTTCATGACTCCTGTGAAATTTAAATATTTAATTAGGTTCAAAATAAATAATTTTGTGGTGACCCACTGCCACCCAGAAAACCTTTTGTAACTCCGTGTTTTTGTTTCTCAAACGAGGACAGGAAGTTGTAAGCACGCGGAGTGGAAGGCTGTGGGAGAGAGGACTTGGAGGTCTTGGTAACTTTGGATAAACCATGCATGCATAGCATCGGAGAATGAAAAATGTTTGGTCTCGTGAGAAAGTGAGTGTGGGTGCTCCAGATGAGGCGCTCTGGGCAACTAATGACTGCCAAGAGTCAGCCTTTCTCAGAGATGAAGGCCCTGATTGGTTATCCAATACCAAGAGGTCAGTCCTAAAACTATACATATGAGCAACACTAAATGGACCCAGCAGGTTGTATTTAGATATAAGTAGCATTATATAATTGTAATGTTATTATATATGTTACAGTATTGTCATCCATATAAACATACGTAACAACAGTAGTTAAGGAAGAAGAGGCTAAAAGAGGAAAATCGGCATAATTGAATTTAAAAAAGCTCAATGAATTATTTTTCTCTAGACTTTTGAGCTGTATGATCATCAAGGAAACATATTTAAGTGACTGCATCCCAGGCTGGCCTTACACTCACTATACCACACAGACTGGTTTTCAACTGGCAGCGATTCTCCTGCCTCTGCTTCCTAGGTGCTGGGATTATAGGCACGTGTCACCACACTTGGCTCTTTTCTCTTTAAATAAGAATTTCAAATTTAGAGAGATTTCTAAAACCATAATCTGTGACCAAAGAACGTCATATCAGTGCGTCATGGCGATAGCTCTTAGTCTGCCTCTCCCGTCACCTTGCAGCCGGGGTGTCCTCTGCTGGCCTCTCCCCTCACCTTGCAGCCGGGGTGTCCTCTGCTGGCCTCCCTCACCTTGCGGCCGGGGTGTCCTCTGCTGGCCTCTGATCACATCCAGTCCTTGGTCTGCCATGCCAAGCACAAAGCAGCTGTCACATCTGAAATCCCACCAAATGCAATTTGTGTTCTCTGGTGACTCTGACTCTTGCCGAGCTGCGGGCTCATTACTTGGGACGTAAAGGATGATTATTCTCCGGCAGTCAGGCAGGACGCGCTATTAGAAGCCTGGCAGAGAGAATGCCAAAATCAGTCACCAGGAACCGCACATCTGAAAAGCACTGCTGCTACATTTTTAGAATTTTAGTGTCTGAAATGAATAAGCTTTAAATTTCCCATTATTCTTTATATCCGTCATAATTCAACAGCCTTTTCTTTCTTTTGTTTTTCCTTATGGAGGGTTGAATTGTAAGCGTGTTCCACCATGCCCGACTTCAACAGCCACTTACTGAGTGTTCATTCTGTGCCCGGCATTGTGTTAGCCTGAGGCTTCCATAGCGCATCCCTCATGGCTTCTATGGCCCTGCAGAGAGGACGCTATCATGCTTTCGCAGTCACCACAACATGGGTGGCAGATCTGGTGGCTGCAGGTCCAGGGTTCTGCCAATGGCAGGAATCAGAGAGGGGGATCTCATCACGTGACGGTGCTCTACCCTGGTACCCACGGAAGGGCGGAGGCGGGAGGGGGCATCAACCTGGCTCTAGAAGGTGGGTGTGGACTCAGTTGTTAGAGACAACGAGCTGAGCAAGACGATGGCCGAGCTGGAAGCCACAGGAGCTGACATCTGGGGGAAGCGTGAGACAGGAGAGCAGTGAGGATGAAGGTCCTCGGCAGGTGTCATCTGGTGGGTGACAGTGACCAGCCACGGCAAGTACATCGGTAGGTCCCTGAGAGGACCGGAAGTGTTGTGCACAGGATCTGCAGGTGGCGGGTGCTTTGCCAGCACGTCTTCAGCATTGTGAGAAATCCCCCCCCCCCAAAGAGGTGAGATGCACTGACCGAAGCAGGAGCTGGCTCAGTTTTATGGAGGAAATTTTCTTTTTGATTTATTTGTCCTAAGTGGAAAGCTTCCCCCCCCCACCTCTTGAAACGACTGCATGTTCCTGGGTAGATCCTGGACATCTTGCTAACAAATAAGGCTGAACACGGAAGAAGAGAACCACCCCTTTCTTCTGAAACTCCTTGCCCAGAGCAGTGAGGTTAGCACCTCAGAGCCTGTGGTGAGCGGTGTCTGTAGTGAAGCAATGCATTGGATCTTAGCTGAAAAGCTGAGAAGTGACCCCCATGAACATACACACACACACACACACACACACACACACACACACACACACACACACTCACACTCACACTGGACTTAGGGGTATATGCCTGAAATCCCAGAACTTGGGAGGCTGAAACAAAGTAATTGTCATAAATTCAAAGCCAGCCTGGGCTACATCGTGAGTACCAGGTTAGTCAAGACAAGATCCTGTCTCAAAATAACCATTAGAAAAAAGTATTATACTGCCTATCCCCCTCCTCATTTCCCCAGAGCCTCCCCTGTGGGTTGCCCCTTTCCTCTCCTCCCTGACTCTCCTGCTCTAACTCCCCAAAGCTTTACAGCCGGACCCCGAGAGCCACGCTGCTCCGGGGATGGACCACGGTGACCACTTACTGCATCAAGTGTGCCCTTGCTAAAACACCAGAACAGAGAAAACAAAGTTTGGAAACCCACGGCCTGAGGAGTTATCCCCGGTGCTCACCTGGCACTGAAGACGGCCCCTGTGTGCTCTGGCTTGGCCTCTCTGGGACTTGGCCTCCTGCTCATCTGCAGTGGTATCCTCTTCTCTTTGGACCATCGCTGGAGTTTGGTTGTTAAACAAGCATCTTGGCAGTTTCTTGCCTTTCCTCTGTCAAGTCCACCTGGTACCTGACACCTCGGCTCAGGTCTCCATTCTGACTCTGCGTACCCACACGGGCTGTAGGAGTAGGCCATGGCCCCGCAGGAACCTGCCGCCTTGGGGAGCTTCTCCTTTACACTGGGATGTGCTAGTTACTTCTTTGTGGCTGTGGTACAATGACCATAACCAAAACCAACTTATGGAGGAGAGACTTTATTTTGGATTATGGTTCCAGGGAGATACGGGTCCACGATGGCCTGGAGGTGTGATAGTAAGTGATGGGCTGTGGTGGCAGGGACAGAAAGTCGGAACTCACGTCTTCAACCACACACACGATGCAGAGGGAGCAAACCGGAAGTGGGGGTGAGGCTGTGGACACCCACAGGCCATCCTCAGTGGTGGACTTTCTCCAGCAAGGCTGCAGCTCCTAAGCCTTCCCCCAATCAGCCCTGGGAACCGAGTGTTGAGATACTCAAGCCTGCAGGAGACGTTTTCATCCAAACCACCATGGGATTATTACAGCAACTGTCATACAAGGTGAGCTTGCCTGATCAGTAGGGCTCTGAGTTTAGAAACCCTGCGTCCTTCCTCACAGTATACGACATGAGGTAAGTTCTTAATGAATGAAAAAAAGAAATTAAAAGGAAAGGAAAGGACATGGCTGCTCCTAGGTATGCTGGAGGAGACATTTTATTATAGATAAAAGGGAGAACATAGTCAGAGGCAGGGATATCTGGGAGAGTCCAGAGTGGACAGGACCAGACTGAGCTGTGCCATGTGAGGAGGAGGGGAGGGGAAGGGAGAGGGGACAGAGAGGAACCATGTGCAGCAGCCAGGAGGCCGAAGGTCCAAGAAGGGGGCCGGTAACCAAAATGTCTGGGTTATAGAGGGAAGAGCCTCTGGGGGAAGGGCAGCCCAGCCCCTGGACTGGAGAGTTCAGGGTGGGGGGTTGGGTATGCCAGCCATACCCTGTAACAGGTAGGGACTGAGGGATGCTGGGAGAACCTGGAGGCCAGGTCCAGCTTTGACATGTTAAAGAGGTTCCTCCGTAGCTTGTCTGGGTTTGAAACTTAACACTTATGCCTTTTCACCCCAAACTGGAGAAGATAATTATTCCTATAGATGAAAATGGGAGCTGGAAGTGGGTTGGGAAGTTCAGGAAAAGGGGCCTGGGTCAGCTTCTTGTTTTTGTCCTTGCTGGAGGCCAGAGATGACAGAAGGATTTGCAGCTCTGGTCCCTGGTCTGTGTCCTAGATGTTTTTAGGGTATCAACTCTTGAGAGAGGAATGTTACAGTAGTTTTCCAGCCACTGAGGATGACTTTTCCCCCGGTGGTCAGCTTTGGGCCACACTTCCTATTTCCCTGGCAACACTAGCAGACTACACATCGGTTTTGTAGGCCTTCTGGTCAAAGAATGGGATACTTCTGGTTCCAGCAGAACATGACATTCTGATCAGTTCCAAAGATCAGACTATGACATCTGCCTGTCTGCTTGCTTGACAGTTGATCCTGCTGGGTCTGTTAGTCATCTGGCCAGATGATCATCTTTCAAGAAGGCTGGTCTACCTAATGCCATGTTAAGGGTATGGGAGGAATAATTATCCCCTTAATGACACAATGTACTCTTCCTTTCTGGAAATTCTCCTTCCATGTAGTAGAATGCAGAGCTTCTTTTATGTGGTACTATGTATTCTGTTGGAGCCTCCAGCTCGCCCCTGCATGGTGTCGAAACCCATTCCTGACTCTCTCCCTATCTCTCCAAACCCTGCCCACTCAGAGAGTCTCCGAATAAAGGCAAGGCGCCAAAAAGCCCAGTTCCGCACTCTTGGTGACTATTGCTACTTCCTCCCCTGATGCTGCCAGCCTCCCCAGTCTTCACCTAGGTGCTCAGCTTTTGACCATGCTTGGGCACAAACCAGCGTGTGGCAGACGCGTCATCACCCCTCACCTACAACCTAGAAAAGCTCCCTGCTTTAGCTTGGGCACGCAACTTCTCTGGCCTCGTTCTCTGGGACCAGGAAACCTGCTTGGAGTGGCTTTGCTGAATAAACCTGCTGTTATTCTTTTTCAGTTTGCTTGAGCTGGCTCACTGTGTCAGCAGAGAAACTTACTGGGGTGGGGGGGGGGCAGAGAACCTATTACTGTGCTTTGCCCATAACTTTTCCATTTTTAAATCTATCTGTTTTTATTTTTCTCACTCATTCTCTGGAGCTCCTACCCCTCTTCGGCCGTGTGGCTGCTTGCTGACCTTGAGGGTTGCTTGCTCACCTTGAGGGTTGCTTGCTGACCTTGAGGGTTGCCTGCTGACCTTGAGGGCTGAGCCTGTCTGCTTTCTTTGACACTAACTCCAAAGGCATGGCTTTCTCTCTCTCTTCATCTTCCTCCTCTTGAGCATCCGCTGAGATTTACGGCTTGCCTGCCCTAGTGACACCATTTTGTGGGGGTCACTGTGAATATTAAGTGAACTACTACTGGGAAAGTGTTTCGAACAGAGTCAGGGCACAGTAAACATGCAGTAGTGGTTAGGATTATTTTTGTTGTTAATCTTGCTTGTTAGGATCCCACTTCTTCTTCTGTTATGTGGGAAACCGGAGTTCGCCGATGCCTTTCTAAGTTACTGGGGAGATTGGAGTTCCATCAATGTCACTTTAAACTGCCGGGGAAATTGGGTTCCTTCTTTTGGATTCTTAGTCTCCTTCATCAAAAGGAAGCTCTCCAGAACAATTTTATTAGAATTTGAGAGGAAAAACAACAGGGCAGGCCAGCTGTAAATCTCCATGGCTGCTCAGAGGAGGGAGACGGGCAGGAGAGAGGGTGAAACCCAGGCCTTTTTTTTGCAAAGGAGGTTGGCAGGGGAACGGGCACTTCAGAGAGGGGCGGAAAAAGCCCAGAGCGTGGGGGAAGCGTGCCCAGGCTTTGGCCAGTAGCCAAAAAGAAAATAGAAAGGAGGAGAGGACAAGTAAAAGAAGTGGGCGAGTCAGCTGTGCCGCATTATGAAAGCTCTGTGAGCGTCCTCTTGGAGGGAGGGGCTCTGGGAAAGATAAATGCATTGTCTTATTACAGGGCTAGTTAGCCCTGGCTCTGCTTCAGGATGACTGGCTTTCTAGGGAGGGGTGGTCTCCTGGGTAGGTGATTGACAGGCCCAGCTGGATTAACTCTTAAGAGGAAGAGATAACAGTATGTGCCGGTTTTAGGTAGTTTAGAATGTCAGGTCCCTAATGGGCTTCAATAGAACCCAGCTATCTCCACCTTTTCATATGGTAATTTAAATCCTAAAGAGGGGCTTCCCTTTCTGATGTTGCCAGGGAAACAGGAAGGAAGGGTCCATTCGCAATGGCCTGCAAGCCTGCGAACACCTGCCTAGCTACCTAACATTCCCATCTGTTTTTTTTAAGAGACTGGGTCTGTGTATCTCAGCCTGGCCTCAAGCTTGCAGTGTGGCTGGGGATGATCTTGAACTTCGGAACTTCCTGCTCCCACCTCTGAAGTGCCGGGATTCTGGGCATGTGCCCCCTTGTCTGATGTATTCCACGTTGGGGAAATCCAACCCAGGGCTTGTTAGGCGAGCGCTCTACCACCTGAGCTGTGTCCCAGCCCGAGTCATTCATTTCTTTAGGAAAACAATTCCCTGAGCTACAGTCTCACTCTGTGGCTCGCATCCATCAGTACACAGCGTGTCGTTTCCCCCATCCGAACGAATGACCAGCCCCCACCAGCTCTCCTCTCCTCACCCCCTTCCCTGCCGCCTTCTCCCCTCACCGCAGACTCTGTGACAAAGGTGACCTCTGGCTCATCTCCGCTCCTTCTCAGCTTGGTCTAGGCTCAGGACATGGCCCTCAGGGCGTGTACCCTCCCCACCGCCAACGCCAAATGCAGCGACCCCTGGGAGTCCTCATCCAGCTTAGACACTGCTGTCCCTCCTCTGGTGGGAAGTGCCCTGGCGAGTCACCCGTGTTTCTGCTCTCACACCCGTCGCCGGTGCCCTTTCGATCTTTCCCACTGGTTTCTCCAAGTTCAGTGGCCCAAGGCGCCGGATGCCCTGTGGTTCCGACTTTGGACCACTTCTCTTTTTCCACCGACACGAACTAGAGGGTTTATAGTTGTTCATGCTGAAACATTTCCGGGCATGCTTGGCTCTTCTTTATCAGTGGACACGGCTGCTTGTACATCGTCCCTCGGTTTAAATCCTGCACCTTGAGTGAAAGCTGATGTGGCGACAGGGAGCTTCACACCGACAGGGAGCCCCACACCGACAGGGAGCCCCACACCGACAGGGAGCCCCACACCGACAGGGAGCCCCACACCGACAGGGAGCCCCACACCGTCCCCACTACCTCCTGACGTCCTCACCTTCAGTCCCAGGCCTGTGAATCCCCTTCTTTGCTGGCGTCTCCTTAGTTCTCCCTCAGGATGCTCCAACCACGGGGCCTTTGCATCTGTTGCTCCCTTTTCTAGAATAAGCGTCAAGAACTCCTTCAAATGTGTCCTCAGCGAGGACTTCGTGAGCCACTTCAGAGCCCGCCCCTTCCTCCAGGTGTTCTCATTCCACTCCTATGTTCTCCTCCTTAGTTCTCTGACAATGAATCTCTGGGGATAATTCATTTATTTGCAGTACATTTTTGGTCTGTCCGGGGACTTTTGTTTATTTTATTCAATACAGCATCCGATAAGTGAGGAACTGGGTGGGTGGGGTTTGTTTTATAGGATGCCATCTTCTAGTGTGGAGAGCCTGAGCAGCTGCTCAAGAGGGTCCATGGCACTTCGGCATCTGTAGGCATCAGATTTGGTCTGAAGAAGAGGAGTCCCAATAGCCGGGTGCCCAGGTGGCTCTTGGCGGTGGGCCACCCCAGGCACACAGTCAGCACCAGCCGCTGGGAGTTTCTTTCCTAACGACAGCTGCCCTGGATCCCCAAGGCTCTGCAGGGGAGAGCAGACACAGCCCTGGCTGTTTGTAAAAGACCTCTTTCACAGAGCGTTCACCTGTCTGGTGACTTGGGTGTAAAGAATAAGGAAACACCAGGAACCCCTTTCTTGGGGGAACCCTGAGCAGCTTGGGTCCCTCTTCTCTGACTCAGTGTCCTGTGTGGCATCAAGCCTCCTCTGTGTTTCCACAGCGGCTTTCTCACCGGCTTCCTTAAATGTCAAAGGGTAAATGCTCTCTCTCTCTCTCTCTCTGTCTCTCTCTCTCTGCCTTTATTTCTAAAAGGTCCCTAACTTAAAGGGCACAGGAAGCTTGCATGCAAAGGAGACTCCATACAGCTTTCATCTGGTGACATTTCCTAATTACTTACATCAAATAAAGTCCCAGAAGCCCAGCCTGGTGGGGCAGGTCTCACATCCCAGCTTCTCCAAAGACAGAAGCGAGAGGATCAGAAGCTGAAAGGCTGCCAGAGCTACAGAGGGGTTACAGGGCAGTCTGGGCAACTGAGACCCCGCCTCAAAATAACATCACATAACGTCACAAGAGGGCTGAGATAACGTGCTCAGTGGCTGAGAGCTTGGGCAGCATGCACATGGCCATAGGCTCAATCTCCAGTACTGCAAAATAGCAAACAACAAAACAAAACAACAATCACAATCAAATCAGCAATTACAGGACCCAATCTACAATTTTACAAGCTGCTGAGTGCCAGTCATGGATCAAATGACTTCAGTGAGCATCACAGACTTTGTTTCATCCGGTTACATTAAAAGACCATTAATCTCTGAGTGTGTTTCTTGTGTGTGTGTGTGTGTGTGTGTGTGTGTGAAATAATTTATTTAACTTTATTTTATGTGCATTGGTGTGAGGATGTCCCCTGGAACTAGAGTTACAGACAATTGTGAGCTGTCATGTGAGTGCTGGGAATTGAACTCAGGTCCTCTGGAAGAGCAGCCAGTGCTCTTAACCACTGAACCATCTCGCCATTCTCCACCATCACCACCACCACCACCACCACCACCACCACCACCACCACCACCACCACCACCACCGAGAGTGTGTTTCTTAAACTCATGTGTTGCAAATGAAATCCCTAATACAGCAGTGGTGAGAGAGGAAGCCTTTCAAGAGATTAGGTCAGGAGCCCTGTGTGCTCCTGAAAGATTGATTGAGTGCTGGTATAATGGAGGAGGGTGAGTTATCACAAGAGCCAGCAAGAGGAGGAGTCTGACATCTCCCACCACCACACACACACACACACACACACACACACACACACACACACACACCCCTCTGTGTGCTATGAAAGCCCATGGGCTCTTATGGCTTTGTACTTTTCTTAGCTAATATTGAAGGCACACTACACACTCAAATCGAGGCTCCTAATGAAGTAGAGGAAAATCACGTGAGATAGTTTTTAAAAACACATGTTTAATTTGGGGATTGACTTTTGTCAGGGATGATAGGCCTGTGTTTTGCCTCCCCAGGGCTGATGAAAAGCGTGAGCACTTCAGGGTCTGGAGAAGTATGAGCTCTCTGTGCCATTTTTACTTTTGTCTGCCTGGTGTTTGTATCCAGATGATACTGTCACCCAAAGGGAACCAAAGAGACAAGGGGGGGTTTTCGCCAAGGTGTAGTGATATTTATTTAGGGCTAGCTTCCAAAGAGGAGATTGAGTGCTGCTGTGGGAAACACGTGGATGGTAAATGATGAGCACAGTCAGTAGGCTATGGTGTTGAAGATCTCTCACCCCCAAAGAAGGGAGGAAGTCGTCTGTGTGCTGTTTTGAAACAATAAACCTTGGCCACGGTGAGTGGTGTCAGTCTGAGGCTGAAAGCCAGTTGTTGGGCAGATGTTCCTGTATGGCATCTTCCACAGCAGGCTGTGGTAGCTTCTGCACAGGCTAGCAGTCTGGCAGAATTTTTTGTGCTAGTTGCTATCAGATAATCATTCATAAGGACTAAGCCCTTCCTTCATCACTTCCTGGGTTACTTACTTTAAAAAATGTAATTGTCATAAGTGATTCCATTTTGATGATGGCAACTTTCATATTTCTTTCACATCATGCTCTATACAACCGCTAGATGTGGTAATTATGAACTCTGAGATACAGCAATTTGGAAGACAGGAAGAGTATGTCTGTCTTCTGCTCGGGGAAGAAATTTCCTCCTTTTCTTAGAAATCACCAGAGAACCCAGGACAGCCTGGGTAAGGTAACTATCATGAAGGCTGATTGAGCAAATGGGGTGTTGTGTCAACAGGAGTATAAAAGTTAACTCTTTTGATATTAGTATACACAATTATAGACACAAATTCTGATATTTTCCCTCTATAGCAAGCTTACAAAGATGAGGAGTATATTAAATATTTTAAAAAATCATCTTTGGCCTTGTGGCGTACTAATGCCACTCAAATATTTGCTATGAACTCATTCTGGAAAGTTCTTTAGGAATCAGTGAGCTTGTGAACAGGTGTTCCAGATGAGGAATCAGTGGGTCTCATGAATGGATGTCCCAGATGAGGCCTGGCTTCCAAAATCCAGAAGTTTATACGATACTTCCACAAACTTGCCTTGCCCATACCCTGTCTGAACTCTTGTTTAATTAATACTGATCTCCCCACGGAGATAACTCCAAAACCCAGACTTCTTTTAGAAGGAAGTACTGTATGACTGACAAACAGAAAAATCTATAGCATTTCCTTTCGCCTTGTTCCATGAACATCTGCTGTTTTTACCGTGGCCTAGACATGGTCACCACTGTTGGCCTGTGAGTTAAGCTTACTTCATTCAGGACCTAAGGAGCAACACAGAAATAAAAGCATCCAGTGAGGCTGTGGGCAGCAAGGGCTTCTCAGCGGCTACACCGGGACTCTAGAGGCAGTGTGGATGCCAGACGGCCTTCCTAGTACCACTCCAGGTCAACTTTGGGGGACAGACACACCTTGGGGAGCACTTTTTACTTTGTTTTGTTTCTAGGAAACACAGAGCCAAGTAGAAGACTTCATGAGAGTCACGATATATCCTTTGGCAATATTTGTATATTTGTAGTAGTGTCTATCTCTCTGAGACAGGCCTCGATTTTCCATGGACAGCTCATTCTGTCTCGTCTCAATTCTGTGCCTGTTCATGAGCATGCTAAGATAGTTGTGCACTCATTCATGTAGCCAGCTACCTAAAAAACCTATGGAACAAGGCAAAGGATATTCATAAACAAAACACCTCTCAGGACATTCCCTCCCTCAAATTGGCAAAGGACATGAATAAATAAAGCATCTCAGGACGTCCCATGCCCCAAATGTCATCATTGGTTTTGTCTTTTTATTTCGTATCTGCTAAAGACACTTCAGGATTTGTAAACGGTTGCACAGCAACGAGCTAGGAAGCATGACTGCCCTGAGAAAAGGCAGACTGCGAGAGCCACGTGGAGCCTAGGTCTCAAAAGACCACAGAGCGTTCTCTCTGCCAACCTGTCCTACCCTTCCCGCTCCCCTTCTCTCTCTCCCTCCTTCCTCTCCTCTCTCTCCTGTTTCCCTCTTGCTCCCCCGGCCTGTTCCCTCCCTTTCTCATCCTCCGCCCTCCTTGAGAGCCCTTTGTCTGTCCTTCTGCTTCACCTGCCCACCATCCCCTCTCTACTACCGTGAAGACAGTCTTGCGGGAGTTTACCAGAGAGTGAGATACGCTGCTTAAAGCAGAATTGAGCTGTTCTCACCGAGGCTGGACTAAGGTCTTCAGCTGACAAGTGACCCCTTGGGTGGCCACAGATGGCTCAGTAAACCACGCTGAGATCAGCAGAAGCACGCACATACAGATGTGGTGAGTGAGGCCTTGTTGCTTCAGTCCTTTGGGGTTCTGAGATGTTTTGTCACATGGCGATAGCTAGCGGATACAGACTCAGAAACATAGGTTTGCATGACAGTTTCTTAGTGACAGATCTGTAGTATAATCAGACTATCTAGTACTTATTCCTAGTTAAGGTGTTTGTCTATTTATCCCCCTGGCCCATCTTGTGTTCCCCTGGAGAGCTGACCCTTCTATCTTAAAAAAAAGTAACCTTTGGTACATTCTGCCTTCCAAGACAGTCGACAATGGCCATATGGCTTGATGGGTGAACATTATTTTTTTTTAGAGATTATTATTATTATTATTATTATGCATATGAGTGTTTTGCCTGTATGGATGTGGACCACATGCCTACCTTGTACCTGCAGAAGTCAGAATAGGGTGTAGGATCCCTTGGAACTTGAGTTACAGATGGCTGTGAGCCACCCATGTGGGTGCTGGGAACTGAATAGCGGTCCTCTGGAAGAGCAAGCAGCCAGAGCTCTTAATCACAGAGCCATCTCTCTAGCCCGGATGAGCACTCTTATGCAAAGAAGATCAATGCATATTTTGGAGAACGGATCTCTATTTTTTAAGATAATCAAATAATTCCTGATTGTTTGGTGACTAGGGGCCCTCGCCAGCTGCTTGCCTATTCATGCACCATTTTCATAAACCCAAATAGTGAGCTCGATTTAATTGTTCATCTTAACATGCAGCATTACTATGCAGCGCTGCATCTTGCCGACTAGAGGTCAGGGAGACGCATGAGCCCCCGACTTTCTGGATACTCATGTCCCTCCCTCTCACCTCCCCTTGGCCTCATGTTTCACTATTGACTATGACATGAAGATATCCTACAGCTTCATTCTCAGGCTTTGGAAAAATCTCCTAGCAGCATAGTAAGAAAGGTCACTTAACGATAGGACAATTAATGTTCCCTCCCCATGAATGAAGTTTGGTGTAAAAAGGGGCAAAAATAGTGCCAGAAACAAATTACTGGCTTATAAACGTGTTTATTAAATGCATCATCCCGGAGCAGCAGATGTGAGGAAGACAAAGGCTGAATGCCCAGCAGCGGGTTGTTATGCAAATTGACTGTCTTGTTGCTGGTAATGAGGGGCTTCCATTGCTGGGAGTGGCCTTGGGATTGTATGTTTCTGCTGTTTTGTTTTTTAATGGGCCATGATTGACTCTAGGAATTGTTTGGATAAATTTTCTCTGTGATTTTGATAGCACTGGTAATTTTTCCCTAAAAGAAAACACTGATAAGCCTGAGTGTTTTTTCTGACTGCATGATTTTCTAACGTCATCTTCAATGGTATTGACTAGTAAACTTATCATATGTAATTTATGATTACCACTAATCCTCTTTCTCGAAATCTTGCAAAAAATTACCACTAAGTAGAATTATGTTTGGCTTAGAACGGGTGGAAAGAAAAACCTAGAAGCTGGTCATGGCTGTCAGCATTTCCACATCATATTCTTATGGCAGAAATGGGGACTCTCACAGCAAAGTCATTGATTTGATTAGGAAGACTAATCATTACACACTGTAGCAACACCCTCGTGTGCACGCTCCTATCCACGGACCTGGCATTCTTCCCATTTCATCTTTAGAGAGATATTTTCTGGCTCGGTTGAGAAGAATAAGTCATTAGAGGCTCCAGTAAACAATCCTGCGTGGGGTGTCCACTTGAGCGAGCAGCTGTCCTTTCAAAGCCGCCTTTATTGTTCGAGGCTCCCGATTGCGCAGTCGGGAGGTTGTGTAAAATCAATTAAGCAGAGGATCACAGGGTAATCAGCTCCGAGAACTGCTGCCCCAGCTGTGATTATTTACCAACGGTGGCAGCTTACTCTTTTATTCCTCTGTCACTCCTGCCCACGCTTTAGCCTTCACCTCCTGGCAGGGGTACCGACTCCCCTCCCCTCGGCTTCTTTCCTTCACCCCCTGGCTGGTTCAACCCCTGTTGTCTCTCTGGAGTCTTCCCCTCGCGCTCGCTCGAGCTTTCTCAAGAGCCTGGAGGAGGACACCCTACCGGGGCAGGAGGCTGGCGCTTCCAGCCCTTCCTCACTGGCAGGTAGAAAGATGGAGGGAGGTACTCCAAAGTGCCGCTGTTGCTATGGTAACCCGCCCCTGCTCGTCAGAAAAGCAGCTGAAGAGGAAAGGCTCCTCTGGCCTTTTGATGTATCTTTCCTAATCCTCCCCTTCCCCAGCTCTTATTAGGAGCCTCAGAGGACCATCGCTTCTAATATCTCCACCCGCCCCTGAGGAAGTCACTCACATTGAGGCCTGAGCGATAGAAACGCCTCCCATCAGACACGGCTTCCTTTGATAAGGCGTGCATCTTCAAAAATATTTTTCTTGTGTGTGTGTAAACGTGTGTGTGTGTGTGTGTGTGTGTGATGTAAGCCTGAGCATGTGTTTCTTTGGGAGTGTAAATGCAGGCGCACGTGTACACATGGATGGGGTCGAAGTTGGGTGCTCTCCAGCTTAGTCTTTGAGACAGTCTCTCACTGAACCCCCAGCCTACCCGTTGGCTAGCTGCCCTGTCCAGTGAGTTCCCAGGGTTATTCTGTCTCTGCCCCATCCCTACTCCCGGTCCTGGGATGACAGGGACAAGACACCCCGAGTGGTGGGGGTGTGAAAGAGCGCAGGCCCTGATGTTTGCACGGTGATCTCTTCACTGTTCAAGCCGTCTCCTCACGTGCAGGCATGGGGTCTCAAAACGAAACAAGAACTTGTTGTATTATAACATTCAGTATTACAATTTCGTACACCGTTTGGCTGGGTGAGGCTTTTTTTTTTTTCTTGAACTGTGAGGTACAACATTTACGTGTTCATCAAGTGATCACTGAGTACTTGCCTACATGCCGAGTACTATGTTGAGCTGCACAGTCCGGTTTTGAGGTAAATACACGGCAAATACCCATAGTTAGGGAGTTGGGACTTGATAAAGGCCATGTGGTACCGCTGAGTGCAAGAAGAATCTGTGATGGGTGATGTCATTCTGTATGCTCTGAAAACGTGCTCCTCTGATTGGTTGATAAATAAAGCTGTTGGCCAATGGTGAGGCAGAAAAAGGTTAGGCAGGACATGAGAGAGAGAGAGAGAGAGAGAGAGAGAGAGAGAGAGAGAGAGAGAGAGAGGAAGGAAGAAGACAGAGGAGGGGAGAGGCTGCCAGAAGAAGAAGTAAGATGTAAAGATACCAGTAAACCACGAGCCACATGACAAAGTATAGATTTATAGAAATGGGTTAATTTAAGATATAAGAACTAGATAATAAGAAGCCTGCCAGGGCCATAGTTTAAAAATAGTATTAGCCTGTTTGTGTTTGTTTGGGCCCGAGCGGCTGTGGGACAGTGGGTGAGAGAGATTAGTCCTGACCACGGGCCAGGTGGGACACAGGAAAACTTTCAGCTACAAATCTATGCAGTTAGGAAAGGGTCTTAAGTGACATGATGCTTCAAAGAACTCCTAAATGCCCATCTGAGCCTAAAAGCATGTCTTAATATTTTTATAGTTAGTGTTCAAAATAATGGATTTCATTGTCATAGTATATGTTTCATTACAATTTGCTCATATCTGACCCCCAGTTACTCTCCCTTTCCCCCCTTCTTCCACCTGGTAACCCCAAATAACTGCCCAATAATTTTCCAGGCCTATTTCCTCAGTTGTAAAACTGGGATTATGTAATATATATGGACTGAATGGTACTCTCCCTCCCAAGTTCATATGTTGAACCCTAAGTCATAGTATTTCAAAATGTAAGTATATCTAGAGATTGTTGCTAGAGTTTTCCTCCAGTCCTGCCTGGCCCACGGTCAGGACAAATCTCTCTCACCTGCCAGTCCCACAGCCTCTCAGACCCAACTGAGTAAACACAGAGACTTATGTTGCTTACAAACTGTATGGCCACAGCAGGCTTCTTGTTATCTAGTTCTTCTATCTTAAATTAACCCATTTCTATTAGTCTGTAAGTTGCCACGTGGCTCATGGCTTAATGGTACCTTACATCTCGCTTGTTATGGTGGCAGCTGGCAGTGTCTCTCTGCCTCAGCCTTCTACCTCCCAGAATTCTTCTCCTCCTTGTCCTGCCTATACTTCCTGCCTGGCTACTGGCCAATCAGTGTTTTGTTTATTAACCAATCAGAGCAACACATTTGACATACAGAACATCCCACAGCAAGAGATGAGACTTTTTAAAAAATGTGTGTGAGTGTTTATACTATCTGGTACTCTTAGAAGTCAGAAGAGGCCATTGGATCCCCTGGAACAGGAGTTATAGACAGTTGTGAGCCACCAGGTAGGTGCTGAAAACAGAACCCCAGTCCTCTGCAGAAGCAGCCAGTTCTCTTCTGGACCATCTCTGCAGTTCCCCGGAGCTGGGGTCTTCTAAAGGGAAAAGTAGGTTAGAACGAAGCCATGACATTGGGCCAATGTGACTGGTATAAAAAGAAGAAATTGGACCCAGACATGCAGTGAGAAGAGACAGAAGACACAGGTAAGACAGCCGTCTACAAGCCTGAGAGAGGTGTATGAACAGCTCTCTCCCCCTTGGCCCTCAGCACCTTAGACACTGCAGTCTCCGGGGCTGTGAAATCTCAAACCTGTCAATTAAGCCATCTAGTCTGTACTCTTAATAAAGACAGCCTGCAGAGGTGTCGTGAGGATTAAAAAATGCAATTTATATAACAGGCTGAAGAACATGTAATGCTCGTTACATGGCAACTCTTATTCTGTATAGAAATCGAGGAGGCTCCATTTTAAATAAGCACACATCCAAACTCACTCATGTTATTAGATTCTTAAGGCCATGACAAGCACCAGACTCCTCCTCTGGTTCCCGGAGTGTGAGAGCCCTAGTTACCTCTACTTGGATGCTCAAATCTTTCAAACATGCTTATATTGATGAAAATTGGACATTTAAATTTCTTACAAAATTTTTTTTTTTAGCAGACCAAGGGCTTCTCTTTAATTTTGAGATATGGGAACTGAATTGTACTACTTATCAAAAGTTGTTTCATTTGGTTGTTTTCATGTCAGTGGTTCTGAATGACTTCCTAATTAACATTCAGATTCCAGACAACTGGACAAGCTTAATGTGCTAGCATCCTTCACTCCTGTGAGCATGCTCCTGAAGACAGTCTTACATAACTGTTCCATGCTGTAAAGACTCAGATTTGTTTCTGGAACTTTAATTATAATTTAAGAATATGCAAATTACTATCATTGTTTCCACTTAGTTATGGGCCAGCTGCTTCAAAACAATTAATGAACAAATCATGTAAATGTAATTAGTTAGGAGAAATACCATTCTCCAAACAGAAAACAGAAGAAACAACTCTATTTACAGTTTTCCAGAGTTTGTTTGTATATTGAGTTTATGGGAAGTGGTGCCAGACAGTGAATTATCCTTCATCATTGCCCTTATTCTGACATCTCTCCACTTACTTTTCTAAGAGCAAAACGTATTTAATGTCTTTCTCTTCCTTGAGGAAGAAAGATATAAACCACAGAGAAAAATGATCGTTATGGGTTCTCATCAAAGACTCTGTGTTGGAAATGCAAGTGGGGTGCAGAGGCAGATGGAAGAAATAAAGGACCAGTGGGCCCCACCTTTGATGGGACCCCTCCCATATGGAGATGGAACCTTACCCTACCCATGCCATGCATCTAGGCCATACAGAGCAAGTCTTGCATCTGGCCTTGGCGAATAAGATGCGGCAGAGCTGTGATTTCCAAGCAGGGCTGGAAGAGGACTTCTGTTCTCACTTTCCTGCCTCGCTGCTTTGAGACGTCCCTGTAAAGATGCGTGATCTAGAAACTTGCAGATATGGGCCACATGAAAAGAATGAGGCTCAGCTGGAAGCACCAACTGTCAGACCCACGAGTGAGGCGCTCTCACACTGCTCAGCTCTAATCTCCAGCAAATTAGGAGCAGAACAGATTAGCTACATACAGCCCAAATTGTTGATCTACAGAATCAGAAGTCAGTGTTCATGTGAATGTGACGGCCTCAGTTAACATTGAGTATCTTCCTCAATAACTCTCCATCTTGTGTTCGAGGCTGGGCCTCTCACTGAACTGGAATCTCACTGATTCAGCTAAATTGACTGGCCAGCAAGCCACAGGGATGCTTCTGTGTCTGCCTCTTCTGCTCTAGGATGGTAGGTGCACGTGCTGCTGTGTCCAGCTTTTGTGGGCATGCTGGAGATCGAACTCATATCCTCTAGCTTTCACAGCAAGCACTTTACGGACTGAACTATCTCCCAAGCCCCAGGTTCTAAGTGTTGTCATTTGCAGCAAGATGATGGGTAGGAAGCACATAAGATATAGGAAGAGTCTTTCAACCTTCTGTTATAATAAAACCAAACAGCCAACCACTCAAACCGGGGAAGGAAGGAAATTGCTCCTTCCCACAGAGGACACCACAGTGAATAGCACACTTAATGGTGATTAATAGCACATTTATTTAAATTGCACATTTAAAGCTTTTTCTGGAAGGTCATGGACAAGACAGGGGTTCCCATATTGGAGATTCTAGCTAGGAAAATTAAAGACGTTTAAAAAAAAAAAAAGGCATCCATATGAGAAGGGAAGAAATAAGGCATTCTGTTTGCAGATGGCGTGGAATTGTATAAAGAAAATCCTAAGGCGTCCTAGTAAGTAACTCAGAACTAATAAGTGAGTGTCTTCGTTTATTTTGCATTGCTACAATAGGATACATGAGACTGGGTAATTTACACAAATTAGAAGTTTTTCCTCATGATGAGGTCTTTGTCACTGTATCATAATGTGGTGGAAGGTGTCACGTGGCAAGAGAGTGGACACACAGACTCAGCCCTCTTCTTGTAAAGTTATTAATTTTATCCTGGAACAAAAATCTGTGCCTCAATGTTCAGAACAGTATGATTCATAAAAGCCAGAAAATAGGAGCCACCTAAAGCTCACAAAAATATGACCTTTAGGAAAGTTGAAAGATAATAAAGCCCGCATTTGGAGACTCTTCATCTCCATTCACCAACAATTACCATTATTTCATGCAAGGAAACTAACTAACATCAACCCAACGTTGTCTGAGACAAGGCATGCCTGAACGTCTTCGGCGGCTCTCTCCATCAGCTCTTTGCAATGGTTTCGTTTTTCACTCATCTACCTGGGCTCTTGCATTACACCTGGTCAAGCTATTCTGATCACTTGGTTTAGGTATGCGATGGATCATCTTCATCGTCAACCTGGCTGGATTTAGAATCTCTGTGGAGTAACAGTTTCCAGAATGGTTTAAATGAGGAGTGGAGACTCACTCTGAAAATCAGTACGGAGAATCCTTAGAAAACTACATCTACTGTATCACCCAGCTATACCACTCCTGGGCATGTGCCCAAAGAACTCCACAGACATTTGCTCAGCCATGTTCACCGCTGTCCTGTTGACAACAGCTGGGAAAGGGAGACAATCTGAGCATCCACAGCTAATGAATGGACCATGAAAATGCGGTATAAGGAAAATGGAAACATGATGCTCAGATGTGAGTATACAACAGGACATAACCACAGAAACCAGCAAAGTAGGGACCACTGTGTTGTGTGTGTGTGTGTGTGTGTGTGTGTGTGTGTGTGTGTGTGTGTGTTGTATTTGAGAGCTCCGCCCTTCCCTGTGATCTCAGTTGCCAATCAATATTCTTTCAGAGCTCACCTTTCATCTGTTGGTTTTGGTTAGTTTTTAAAAAGAAAGTTCCTCTCAATGTTTTTTAATTTTACGATAGGATAATTTATTAAAAACTCATTGCATCTAGCCAAATGGTGGTGGTGTGCACCTTTAATCCCAGTGCTCGGAAGGCAGAGGCAGGAGGATCTCTGTGAGTTCAAGGCCAGCCAGGGTTACACAGAGAAACTCTGTCTTGAAAACAAACAAACAAACAAACAAACAAACAAAAAACCAGACAAACAAAAACTAAACAAACAAATTGAATCTAGATTTGGGGTCACAGTTGTAGAGGTTTTCATCACATTTGGTTGTTAAATGAATTATCCAAGTCCTCTTCAATTACAAAGTCCTTTTCCTTTGACTTTGCTTTAAGTTTCTTATTAGGTATAATTTTTAAAGATTTTCTTCTTTTCCTGTACTCCCCCCAAAAGGGGGTGGGTGTAGGGAGGGATCAACAACCAAAACGTTTACAAGTGTCCCTCAAAACAAGTTTTCTCCCTCCTGTCCCCATGTCCCCTCCTTTGGTTCATGAGTTGGTTTTATCTACTCTCAGGCTTTGAGATGAACTCTTAAGACAGAAATTCTATCCTGTCTTACAGTAATGACAATTATTATAAATAATATTATTAAAACACCATGTCATATAGCGTGTGCCACTTGCAAAGCACGGAGTCAAACCACTCATGGTTTCAATTCTGTAACACCTTTGGGACACGTTATTTTTTTCATTTTACAAACAATGAACCAGAATGTCAGAGAGATTACGTAGTGTTCGTGTGGTCTAGATTTGAACCCGAGTTTAACAGTATAAAATTGTCAGTGCCTGACATCTAGGATCCCATTCATGATCTTCCGGGCTTCAAAGGGCCTGGGCCAGTTCTCCATCTCTTAAGCTCAGGAAGGTTCCACTCCACAGCTGCTGTGTACCACTGTGTGCTCCAAAATGCTGGGTCTCCTGCTACAACTGGCTGTACTTTCATGTTTAGCCTCTCCAGGGCTCTCACTCTGCCCCTGCCACATGGTGCCAAGCCTCAGTTTCTCTCCATGACCCCTTCAATTCCTAGGCTTTTACTACAACTGAGGCTGCACCTTCACCAATGGCCTCTCCTGGCCTCCCACGGGGCCGAGCCTCAGCTGCTCTCCCTGACCCCCTCATGCCTTCAGAACCAGTACCACCTGGGTGACTCTTACACATGACCAAGTGTGGTGCCAGCATGAGGTGTAACATTGGGCAGTCCTGAAATACAGCTTCTGTGTGCCGACTCTGAGGAAGCATTTCTCAGAAGATTTTCTCTCAATAATGCTGGCCAACCTGGCACATCTGGGAAAAGGAAATCTCAACTGAAGAATTGTCTTCATCAGATTGGCCTGTGGGCTTGTCTGTGGGAGCATTTTCCTGAGTACTAGTTGATGTAGGACTGTCCAGCCCACTGTGGGTGGTACCATCCGTAGGCAGGTGGTGGCAGCTCACAACTGTCTGTAACCCCAGTTCCAGGGGACCCTCACACAGACATATACACAAGCAAAACACCAATGCACATAAAATAAAAATAAATACATTAAAAATTTAAAAAAAGAAGGAAACACGTGAGTCTATTTATTTATTTATTTATTTATTTATTTATTTATTTATTTATTTTTGTTTTTTTGAGACAGGGTTTCTCTGTGTAGCTTTGTGCCTTTCCTGGAACTTACTTGGTAGCCCAGGCTGGCCTTGAACTCACAGAGATCCGCTTGGCTCTGCCTCCCAAGTGCTGGGATTAAAGGCGTGCGCCACCACCGCCCGGCACATGAGTCTATTTAATGGACAATAGGGATTTATTAAGATATAAAATGACAAAATACACTCATGAATACAGAACTGAGTAAACAGGTCGTCCTCTGCTCTGAACAGGAGCGAATCCACCTGGCAGTCCAATCAGACCAGGAAGCAGGCAGCAGGGAGAAGGGGCTCGTGACCCTTCTTCCTTACCTTTTAAGAGGTCACGGCAAGAAGCACCACCTCCTTCCTGCCCTATAGCCCAAGGTCATGGGCGGAGCAAACACCACTACAAAGTGGACCTGGGCTACATTGAGAAGAATAGTTGAAGATGAGCCTAGAATCAAGCCAGTAAATAGCATTCTCCATAGCTTCTTCAAGTTCCTGTCCTGCTGGAGTTAACTGCCTTGACTTCCCTCAATGATGGATTGTGAGCTGTAAAATAAAAAAAGCTCTTACCTCCTCAAGTGTTGTACCTGTTTTGCAAAGCCCCCAGAGACCACCAAGGAGCGGGTTTCTGAAGCAAGCACATAAGGGTCCTTTTATTGTCAGGTTTGAACCTGGGCCACCGCCAGGAGGATGGAGGGAAACATGACCTTGGCAGCGGCGAGCCCAGGAGTAAAATGTTTTTATAGGGAAAACTACAAGCTGGGAATTGCATGCTTTGGCGACTTGGGATTGGGTAGAAGAGATATGTATGGGGCAAGGTGATTTTTTTGGAAACTATCAGTCTGGAAACCACATTTGAAACCATTGGGTTAGACTTTTTGGTGGGGAACCACAACTTGCTGACCAAGATTATCTGGGCTGCTCAGCAGGATTATCTAGATATCTTCAAGGGCCATAAACCACAGACAGAATGTCTACAGGAGCATACTGCCTTGTGTCTGTTCAAGTTGTCATGGCACATTCCTGAGGTCCTTCCTGGAGCTAAGTGCAGCAGGTGGTCTGAGATGATGGCCTTTCCCTAAGATGTATCTGCCTTCACACAAGTTGTTTTATCACAGCAACAGAAGGTACGGTGGGTCAGGATGTGAAGGGCTTGGACCCTGGGCCTTGGCAGGGGCATTTATTGGCTGACTAGTGATCAATGAAAACTAGGATCGAACAGCAGGTGCTTCAGGATGATGCTTGGAATAAATATGGTGGGCCTTCAGACTTTGTAGGATCAAAGCAGGAGATGTGTTGGCTTTGTGCTCTGACTCCCTTTAAAGAAACCATCTATCATTACCTGTGAATTATACAGGCTGCGTAAATGGGATGGCTAACCTTAGCTGTCAGCTTGACTACATCTAGAATCAACTAACACCTAGGCAGATGGGCACTGCTGTGAGGGATTTTCTTGATTAGATTATTTGAGTTGGGAAGACTTACCTAAAATCTGGGCTGCACCATCTAATGGTATCCCACATAAAAGGATATGGATGAAGGAAGCTTTTGGGTTTTGCTTATTGTCTTCTTTCTCAGTGGGGAGCAAGGCAAGACAGTGAGCAGCCTTCCTCCATGGTTCCTGCCTCTGCTTCTGCTTGACTTCCTGCTCTGACTTCCTGATAGGCCATGATCAGGGCACATAAGCAAAAAAACACTTTCCTCTTTAAGTTACTTCCAGATGTATTATTTTCTCTTCTGATCAGCAATGCCATTAAAAATACAGTGGTGTTCTGTTTTTGTACATTTCTGCACATTTAAGTATTTCTATTCAAGTTTCATTTTTTTTATGTTTTTATCTTTTATTCCCAACATTTAAATTTAGACCTTTTAATAAAAAATAAAAATATTATAATTATAACAAGGTGACTGGATATAAGAGCAATATACAAAATCAACTTATTTCCTGTATTTATATCTACAGTATACATTTCCATATTTCTGCATAATAAATGGATTTTGTTTCTTGAAACAGGGATTCATGTAGCCTAGGCTGGCCACTCTTGTAATGGAGGATAGCCTTGAAGTCCAGTTCCTCCTGCCTCTGGTACCCTCTCAACTGCTGGGGTTACAGGCATGATCTACCACATCCGGCTTTTGCTTCTTAAATAAATGAACTTTTTAAAAGAGCAAGCTTTCCCCACAATGATTATAAATGTCCATCCCATAGGTCCCACCCTGGCCTGGGTAAGATGCAATGACATTTGCTGTGAGAACTTATGCTTCCTATCATATGCAACACTATTCAGTTGAGGGAGAGTGGCTATTTATTAGCTTATTAAGGCAATTAAAAACCTTAGCCGAGTGTGGTGGTACTGAGACAGGTATCCAGAATTCCAGGCCAGTCTGGGCTGTATAGTGAGATACTGGTCAAGAAAACAAGTGAAATCTTAATGACTTAATTTAAACCATGGTAATCCATTTTACTGTGGTTAAAAAACTCTGATGCACACTTACTCTATCAATGAGCACCTGTAAAAGGATTAAACAAATAGGTAACTGCTAAGTCTCAAACCCTGGGGAAAAACAGCTGAAGTGCCTATTTAACATAGTGGACCTGGCCTCCAGGTTCTCCCAGCATCCCTCAGTCCCTACCTGTTACAGGGTATGACTGGCATACTCCACCCCCTACCCTGAACTCTCCAGCCCAGGGGCTGGGCTGCCCTTTCCCCAGAGGCTCTTCCCTCTATAATCCAGTTATTTTGATTACCTGCCCCTGCCCTTTTTTTTTTTACCCTTTGCCCTATTGGCTGTAGCACCTGGTTTCTTCGTCTCCCCTCTCCTTTCTCTTCCCCCTCTCCTCACATGGCTTAGGGTCCTGTCCACTCTGGACTCTCCCGGATATTCCTGCCTCTGGCTAGGATCTCCCTTTCATCTACAATAAACTTTCTCCTCCACCATACCTAGGAGCAGTCATGTCCTTTCCTTTTCCTTTCTTTCTTTTTTTTCATTCAGTAACAAACAGTAAATTCCTTTCTCTTCTCCTCTCCACCCTCCCTCCTTCCTCGAGATGTGCTAATGAAGAGACACGGTTGACGGTCTGCTTCGCAATTACTTTCTCGTGCTCACTGTGTCTAAGGCCACTGAGCTTGGGGCACCGTTTGCTGACTTGTGCACAGAGGTTGACTCTGTGTGAAGTGTTAAGTCCGGTAACTCTTAGTGAGAATGGAGGTTCAGGAATAGCTTAGAAACCCCACCCCGTCTCCAGCCTTGGTTCCAAGAGGCTGTCCTTAGGTAAGGAAGCAGATCCATAGATGTAGTTTTAAGTTGTGGAGACTTGGGTGGGATGGGCTTCCCATGGCTCTACTGTATAGCATGGGCACTGGGTGTTAGGATCCCGCCCTCATTCCTGCGTATACACAGCTCGGGGTCTTGCATCTTACGTCATCTGGGGGCCCTGGCAACTATGTACGTGCAGCGTGGTTATACAATCTACGCCTTAAAAGCCCGACGTGGACCCCACCCTCTCTCTCTGCTCTGCTCCCTCGGCCCCCACCATCTTTTTCTCTCTCCAGGTCTGGCTCTCTTCTTTCCCCTCCTTCCTTTCCCTCTTAAAGCCCTAAAAACTAACACTGGGGTCTGTCCTGACCGTGACTTTCTACATGCCACCAGCGCCGTTTACCACCGTTTCACTGGGGCTCAAAAGCAAAACTCACACAGGGCTCAGGAACGTCCTCCCACTCAAGCGAGGGCAATTCCCCACTCAGCTATTTCTTTGGAAGCTGCTGTCTGAATGATGTAAACCTCTGACAACCAAGAGGAGCAGGGGAAACGTTTTCCGAAACATCTGTTACAGAGTCCACTTGAAGCAGTGCCAGGGGGCCGTGGGGGTGGTGGGGCAAATTAGCAGTTGCTGTGACAGCCTGTGTGTTCAAGATGAGGCACTAAAAAGTACTTTGCACATTGCTAAATACAATTGCCCTTCCTTGTTCAGAGTTTGGATGTAACAATGGCTGATTACCATGCACGGGCTACTTTATCTCAATGTTTGGTGCTTATAGTAGCTTACACATGGGGGTACTAATCACGGAAGAATGTGGAGGCTAGCAGAGGAGAATCTTGATCCTAATGGGTTTGACCTTACCTGGAGAAGGTAGCTGCTAAGTACTGACAGCTTCACTATCCACTAGGCACACTGACTGTCTTTGGGAATTGGGACTGAACACATGAGTCATCTGGGGGTCATCCCTTTGCTGGGATGCCTTTTGCTTTCTGTGAGGTGAATGTGAAAAGTCAGAGGGTGAGTGTGGATTCCAGTTTGGAGAAGTTGCCTCGAGCAGTGTCCTGGATAACATAGTGACCTGGCAAGTAAGTGTGAGAGTGAACTTGATGAGGCCCCCGAGAGCTTCATGAGACACAGTGACGGGGGTCAGGCAATGTCTCAGTTCAGCTCTGCTCTCACAGACTCTACGAGGTGGTCTGATTTCAATCAATGAAAGGCTTGGTTCCTCTCACAGGGAATTAGCAGCCTGCGTGTCGTGTCTCCATTTTAGACAGAGCTGTTGTAAGCATAAGGAATTGCTTTTCTCTAACCCCAACAGGACTGGAACTGGTGCGCCCCCTGCTCCTCCCCTGAGAGTCATGGGGCTGGAGACCACTGACAGGAGAAGGTTCCCAGCTTAGCTTCACAAGCCTCAGGAAGGAGGAGGCAAAGGTCTCTGTGGCGGCAGCAGGACCTTGTGTCCTTCTGAGCTGAACTCCATTTTCAAATGCCCCTCTACAGCGGTAGCCGTCGTGGATGAGAACTCCTGAAAAGAAGCCATGGCCGGCTGTGAACAAAGCACCCCTGGAAGGAGTGTTTCTGTGTCTGCAGACACTTGATGGACCAATTGGAATTTCAGTGCTGTGGAGAGATTTGAATCTTACAGGCTCAGAGGCTCATTACTTTTATCTTGGGCTGGTTTTGGTCTTCCGGGACAACCATTCCTTGCCCCACCTCTGAACTGACCCCTCATGATAATACATTAAAAACCTCTTAGAAGCTTTTAACTTAGCAGGACACTGGCTTCCACCAATCCAAGAGCTAAGACTGTCATCAGAGAGCATCTCGGGCCTCTAGCATAGCCGCTCCATCTCATTGTACCTGCCTCTCTGATGTACCCACCGATGTATTTTAAAGTAGTCTTGATTTATGACTTTCTTTGTTCTGTAAAACTATAAAAACCCTGGGAAATTGCTTGTATGTTAGAACAAGAAATTTGGGGTAACCTGTGCTGATATTGTGTTCCCCAAAATATTGTGTACCCTAATAAACTTATCTGGGGTCAGAGAACAGAAAAGCCACTAGATACTTAAGATAGGCAGTGGTAGCACACACCTTTAATCCTAGCATTCCAGAGGCAGAAATCCATCTGTTCAAGGATACAGCCAAGCATGGTGACTCATGCCTTTAATCCCAGAAAGTAAGCCTTTAATCCCAGGGAGTGGTGGTAGAAAGCAGAGAGGTATATAAGGCATGAGGACCAGAAACTAGAAGCATTTGGCTGGTTAAGCATTTGGCTGGTTAAGCTTTTAGGCTTTGAGCAGCACAGTTCAGCTGAGATCCATTTGGATATGAGGACACAGAGGCTTCCAGTCTGAGGAAACAAGATCAGCTGAGAAGTTGGCCAGGTGAGGTTAGCTGTGGCTTGTTCTGTCTCTCTGATCTTCCAGTGTTCACCCCAATACCTGGCTCAGATTTGATTTTTTTTTGTTTTGTTTTGTTTTGTTTTTCGAGACAGGGTTTCTCTGTGTAGCTTTGCGCCTTTTCCTGGAACTCACTTGGTAGCCCAGGCTGGCCTTGAACTCACAGAGATCCGCATGGCTCTGCCTCCCAAGTGCTGGGATTAAAGGCGTGTGCCACCACTGCCCGGCTCAGGTTTGATTTTATTAAAAAGAACTTTTAAGATTCATGCTACAGCAACCTAATTCTGTGTTCCCAGGCCATGGTCACTCAAAATAGCTCCAGAATGAACTATCTCTTATTCCCTTTAGGATGAGAACATGGTTTTTACATCCACAGCATCATGTACTGACAGACTCAACTCCATTCCCAGCCACAGGTCCCCTGCCTGTGTTTCCTTCCTAAAGGCTGTAATGAAATCAGAGCTGGGCTTGGGGCCACAGTTCAGTTGGGAGAGTGCATTGATGAAGCCCCAAGCTCTGCAGAAGTGGGTATAGTGGCACAAACTTGTAATCCCAACACCCAGGAGGCAGAGGCAGGGGGATTAGAATTCAAAGTCATCCTTGTTGCTACATGACCACACATGTGCTGTCCAGTAGCCAAGCAAGAGGTTTAGTCATCCCTTACCTCCTATGTAATCCGTGTGCTGTGTGGTCGTGTAATTTGTGTGCAGCGTGATCACGCAATCTATGTGTATATAGAATAGTATCTACTATATGAGTATATATATGAACCCATATACACATGTGCTGGGGGAATCCTTAAAAATTGGGTCACAGACTCCTCCCATTTCCACAGGCCTAAGCACCCCTCTCTTAATAAACTCTCATAGTGGGTTTATCATACCTCGTGGCTTTCCTCATACAGCAAACAGCATTGCTTAATAAATAACAGCGCAGCTGCATAAGGCCAACAATCCTCAGCTCATAGTGTATCCTGAGTTAGAGACCTTGTTTCAAATAAATGGTGCTGGCTATCAAAGCCATCCCATGGGCTAACAGGTGCCTAGCACAACACCTGCCCCACAATGAGGTGGCCTCAGGTGTTGAGCCAGTGTGTCCTCATGCTGTCCCCTCTGCTTCCATCAGACAAACCCCAGGCTTGGGCGTTTTGAAAGTGAACTCTCCCACCCTAAACAAGGAGTTCCACCAGAATCTGCTGCAGAGCACAATGCTCCCCAAATCATACCTGGGGACTCTCTCCAAATGTCTCAGGACAGCTGCCTCAGATTCTCTCATCTTCTCTGGTTATCTACAAGCTGTAAACTCCCCCTTCCCTCACTAGGCCTTTCTTTTCTAAACTGCAAGACCCCTTGGCCCAGCTTTCTCAGCCGTGAAGAGAAGGCCGATGATTTTTATTCGGTTACACCTCAAATGATTCCAAAGTGCAAACCAGAATACTGACGTTTGTCCTGCCCTCTTGTCCTTCAATCTCATTAACCAGATGTCAGAGCCCATCTTTAAAAGGTGGCCTTGGAGTCATCTAAACTTCCCTCTGTTCAAGTAGAATCTTCAGTTTCTAGCTTTGTCTACAGCTTTAGCAGAGCCAGGAGAGAGGGTCTTTTAAAAACCAGTCATGTGTACTTGTCCGTCTAGGAGGAGACTGTTCTTTGGTAGGGAAACAGAACTCTTCTCTGGGCCCTTTGAAAATGCATCAACAGGGTGCAGGACCCTGTCCACAGGGAGACTTAAGAATCAGCAAGAGGCTTTGCATATGGGGGAAAAAGAAAGAGAAGAGGGAGGGGAGGAGGGAGGAGGAAGAAAGAAAGGAATAAAGGAAGAATGTGTAGAGGGGCCCCAAAGCAGCTTGACCACACAGCTGCCATGACAGGCCCAGACACAGCTTCTGGGACAGGCTTACTGGTAAACAACACCCAGATCCAGGAAAAACCATAAGCTGACACCACCCAGGGATCCACCCAGGGATGGGGAAGTACCTAACACCCCAAACATTCCAACCATTAAATAAGATAGCCTGATGTCCCTGAGTCTAGCACATACCTGTTTTTGTTTTACAGATAGCCCTACATAAATGTCAGTCAATCAGGGTCCTGAACCCTGGAAATCCCCTCACCCTAACTTCTGCTATGATAAAAACTCCACCCTGCCTGGGCTCAGGGCTCTCTGCTGTCACTGCTGCATCAGACAGACAGAGGGACCAAGCCTGGAGCTTGAAGATAGTAAAGGCTCTTTATTTTTACATGAGGGGTTCAGTCTCTGTGGTGGTCTTTTGGGGGTCCCCGAGATCTGGGCATAACAGAAGGAAGAAAGGAAAAAAAAAAGAAAAGGTACTCTCAAGATGGAAATTGGTCTCATCCTGGACTTCCTAAGCATCTTTAGGAAGAACCAGGGAGGCCAGAGGCCTGGAGGGCTAGCTTTCCTGAAGGAGAGAGGCTTGAACTATTCTTGTGGGTATCAGAGGGAATCAACCTCTCTGGCCCCGGAAGATGGTGCCTAGGAACGGAGTCCACCTCAAGCTGAGGCACTCTGAGCAGCAGCCTTCCCACTCTGCCTCAGAATCTCGCCCCGTGGGTGGTCAGTGAAGGTTCTTCAGACCCTCTGGGAGCAGGGAGTGGGGTGCCAGTCAGCATACAAGGAAAGGTACAGAACATTCATAGATAAAAATAAATGGCTGTCACCAGGCTGGGAAGTAAATTAACTTTCCTTCAGATGTAAATGTCTCCGCAGGGGCTGAAAGTGCATTATAATGACCTTGTAGGGCCAGATGGAAGAAAAAAAAAAAAAAGCAGCAGCAGATCTGTGACCCAGCCTGGTCGTCTTCTCTAGGACTTTAATTTCCTCCTTTGAACAAAGGGACAATGAGGCGCTGATGGAACGGAACTGGTAGCAGGGCTGGCTGTTAAATGTGAAAAGGAAGATTGAAGCTTTAGAAATGCGCTCAATTTTTCCATCCCTGGGAGGCTGCTACAAAAATCGTCACGTGGGCTCTGCCTTGGGCTAGCAACAGTCTGGACCTCTGTTGAGGTTAACTGAGGTCAAGAGTGCCAATGGGTTCCACTCTGACATGTCATGGTTTCCTCTCTGGAGTCTTTCTGTGACTCAGTTCCCCTTTGTCTTTCCCCCCAAGTCTTTGTCCTCAGTGTATCTGGGCTCCCCAGAAACCCTCACATGTCATCCTAATGCCTGAGACCCCAAGTACGGTCAGCAGAAGGTTCCATTTGAAGTTGAAATATGAGTTTGGGGCTTGGGGTTCCATTTAGATGGTATTATCTGTTTCTCCAACTGGGAAGTGCTAACAGGCTTATGGAGTCCCGGTGCTGGTGATTGGTGACAGTGTATTTGGGTAGCCTTATGAGTTCTGAGGGCATGGAGAAGCTTTCAGGTTCAGTCTCTGTCCTCAGTGGGACTTCATATGTTCCACCTCTGGGCCTTGAGGTAGCTACTATGTAGTGAATGGTATTTTACAGAATGTGGGGTCTGGCAGGCTTTTTTTTTTTTTTTTTTTTTTTGTGATGCAGGTGAAACTTGAAAGAGTAAAGCTGATGCTCTAAAGGATTTACTAATAAGCTCACTCAGGAAATAGGTAGTTACACAAAGTCAAACTTAGCCAGAGGAGCGCTGCCTTTAGAGTGACCAGAAGGGATGCTGTTCAGTAGCTAGGCTAGTTAGAAACTGAAGCAATGGAAATTTTGTATGGCAAGTCTAGGGTTGCTGAGAAAGTTTGGGCTAATCGTTGCTCACCAAAATTGATCTCCAATTTAGCTTCATTTCCATAACAAAAGGAGATAAGAGTGTAGCTAGAGTTTTCCTGCCTTGCCCACAGTCAGGACAAATCTCTGTCACCCACCAGTCCCACAGCCGCTCAGACCCAACCAAATAAACACAGACACTTATATTGCTTACAAACTGTATGGCTGTGGCAGGCTTCTTGTGAACTGTTCTTATAGCTTAAATTAATCAATTTCTATAAATCTATACCTTGCCACGTGGCTGGTGGCTTACCGGTGTCTTCACATGCTGCTGGTCATGGCGGTAGCTGGCAGTGTCTCTCTGCCTCAGCCTTCCGCTTCCCAGAATTCTCCTCTCTCCTTGTCCCACCTACTTCCTGTCTGGCCACTGGCCAATCAGTGTTTTATTTATTGACCAATCAGAACAATTTGACATACAGACCATCCCACAGCATAAGAGGCAGCTCTAGGGTCTCAACCTGTGGGTCGTGACCCCTTTGGGCTCCAAAGACACTGTCACAGGAGTTGCATATCAGATGTGCTGTATGTCGCATATTTACATCACTGTTCACAACAGTAGCAAACTTACAGTTATGAAGTAGCAACTGTTAATCCCACCCATAGAGAATAGGACCCCTACCACAATTGAAAGCCAAATATGAAGCAAGTTTTAATTAAATATTGGCCAGGGGGATAGGCTCTGGCCAGGTCTATACCCAGGTTCCTGAGACATGTCCCAGAATCACAGTTTATAGCGGTTTAAGAAGGAAAACCCATAATTCATTGCATTTCCCATTAGGTCCAATCAGGGGCAAGCATTCATCCTGACGTACCTCCAGCCTGAGAACCTCCCGTGCACATGTGATCAAGCACATGGGTGCAGATGGGTCAAACAAGCTTGTTTAGGGGAGTGAAAAACATGTGGCTTGTTATCTCCCATAAACAACAGCCTCCAGCTTTTCAGGAACTATCTGTCCTTGTGCAAGAGGCTTGCAGATCAGAGGCATTTTTGTTTCATGGCTCTCTAAGGCATAGTAATTAAAACTCAAAATGTAACTGGCTCTCACACAATGATCATAATTCTATGGTTGGGGGTCAGCACAACATGAGGAACTGTGTGGTGATTTCCCTGCAGGCTTTACAGCAGGTGTGGTGGTGTGGGAGGGGAACGATCCAGGAAGAGACAAGAATGAAACTCGGCTCAGCCCGATTTTACTGTAACCAGTGCTGGACCAGCACTTCTAGAGTCTGGCCCAGATTATTTAGCTTTAGCCATGTTTAAGCACAGCACAATTTTTGAAAAAAGTATTTAGATAACAACTCAGTCCCAAGTGCACAACACTTTACGGCAAGTTTACATTGAGATTCCTTACAAAGTCCATGTGGCTTCTTTCTTTCTTTCTTTCTTTCTTTCTTTCTTTCTTTCTTTCTTTTTTTTTTTTTTTTTTTTTTTTTTTTTTTTTTTTTTTTTTTATGAAGGCTTTTTAACCCAGCATCCTTTTTCTTGTTCTATGTGGCTTCTTTCACGAGAAAGGGTGCTGTTGACTCAGAGATAGTGCCCAAGGTTTAGGGTCTGGGGAGTTTCACTGAGGTAAACATGATGCCTGTGGGTGTCAGGATTGGCCTGGCCCTAAGATAACATAGAAGTCACTGAGGCTGTTGTAAAGTACAAGTGACCTCACTCATTAGAGTGGCTTTTATGGTCTAGAAGCAATGCTCACGACTTAGGGGAAAAGATCCTGGATAAGTAAAAACAAATTCTGGGCGATACAATAGAGCTTGTCTCACCAGACGGCAAAGGATCATCAGGTTGACCCGGGACATCATTCCTAGTTCCAGGAAGAGCCGCTTCGCTCCTCTTTCCTTTGAAGAGGTGAGCTGTGGGTGTAACCTTCCTGCGTTCACCAGTGCTTATAGGTGTGTACAAGGTCCTTTGCTCTCTGCAGAACTGCATTAAAGGGTTGCAGGATAGGAAGGTTGAGAACCACTGCTCTAAGCCTTCTCTAGGGGGCAGTGCAGGGTCACAGCCACCATTAAGTCCTGGTCAGCCTTTAAGTCACCCCGTGCTCTTATCAGGAAAAAAGTCATTCTGCCACGTGGGCAAGATGACCCTGAGTGACCACTGCTCAAAAAGAACAACTTTAAAATAGGCTGTATCGCTGGGCGGTGGTGGCGCATGCCTTTAATCCCAGCACTCGGGAGGCAGAGGCAGGCGGATATCTGTGAGTTCGAGGCCAGCCTGGGCTACCAAGTGAGTTCCAGGAAAGGCGCCAAGCTACACAGAGAAACCCTGTCTCGAAAAAAAAAAAAAAAAAAAAAAAAAACCAAAAAAAAAAAAAAAAAATAGGCTGTATCTTAGCAAGCAAGGAGCCTAGAGCCAGGCTGTGGTCAGTTTTATCGTATGCACAGGGAGAGGCTTCCATCCAATGTGGAGATGGAGCGCATAAGTGAGAACTAGGAACATCTCTCACCGTGATGGCCAGTCGTTAGACGTCTGACGTTTTGTATCTGTCGCTTGGCTTAACTTGTGGATGTCAATGTCTCCTCCATTCAGCTACTGTCTCGGATCAAAAGACCACCCCCAATCATCAATCTCTCTTCACGTGCACTGTGTTTTGGACGAAGGTAATGACACCTTGTTCAATGAACAGGGAGCGGTAGTGACTCTGTATATATACTGTATGTTAAGTTTCAGACCCGGGACACAGGGCTGAGGAGCCTGTTTAACATAGTGGACCTGGCCACCAGGTTCTCCCAGCATCCCTCAGTCCCTACCTGTTCCAGGGTATGGCTTGCATACCCACCCTCTGCCCTGAACTCTTCATCCTGGGGGGGGATGCCCTTCCCCCAGAGGCTCTTCCCTATAGAATCCAGCCATTTTGGTTACTCGCCTTCCCTTTTGTGCCTTTGGCTTCCTGGCTGCTGCACCACACTTCCCTCTCTCCCTTCCCCTCTCCCTCTCCCCACATGGCCCAGCTCAGTCTGGTCATGTCCACGCTGGACTCTCTCAGATAACCCTGCCTCGGTTAGGATTCTGCTCTCTCCTCCAGCTTCGTGACCGCACATGCGCAGTTCGGTAGCTAAGTAAGGGGTCTTATGTCATCCGCGTGCCGTGTGATTACGTAATGTGTGCAGTGTGGTCACATTTTCACAGTTAAGTCTCCTACCCACAGTCAATAGCTTTCTCATAAGAAATTTTTTTAAATACTAGATCAGAAAACTTATAGCCCTTAGCAGGATGGGACTGTAAGAAGGAATTCACTGATCAGCACTCGAGTGTTGGCCTGCTCCATCCTGACCTGGGCTGGTTCACCTCTCCTTAGGCAACCTGTAGTTCCCTACTCCTGGGAGGTCACTATATTGATGCCAAACTTAGTGTGGACACCTGAACGGCATAGTGCACTACAGGCCAGAATGCCTGGATCCAAGCAATCATTTTGTCTCAGCCTCCCCAGTAGTTAGGACTATGGGCATGTGCCAGTGCATCTCTATCAGTGGTCTCAATTCCCCAATAAAAAGACACAGACTGACAGAATGGATAAGAAAACAGGACCCATCCTTTTCCTGCATCCAAGGAACATACCTCAACATCAAGGATAGATAGTTCCACAGCGGTAAAGTGTAGGAAAAAAAATATTCCAAGCAAATGACCCTAAGAAGCATGCTGGTGTAGCCACTTTAATATCTAACAAAATAAACTTCAAACCAAAACTCATCAAAGGAAAAATGACATTTCAATTCATAACATACATGCTCCAAACACAAAGGCATTCAAGTTTGTACAGCTTAAATTGAAAATGTTTGTACTAGTACAGCTTAAATCACATATTGACCCCCAAACACTAATAGTAGGAGACTTTGATAGCCTAATTTCACCAATAGACAGGTCATCCAGACACAAACTAAACAGAGGGATACTGGAGCTAATAGACGCTATAAATTAAATGGAGTTAACAAATAATTAAATAACATTTCACCCAAACACAAAAGAATATACCTTCTTCTCTGTACCTCATAGAGCTTTCTCCAAAACTGACCACATACTTGTGCACAAAGCAAGGCTCAACAGATACAAGAAAATTGAAATAATTCCCTGCATCTTATCAGACCACCATGGATTAAAGCTGGTAATCAACAACAACAGAAACCTTCTGAACTCATGGGAGCTAAACAGCTCTCTACTGAATGAAAACTGGGTCAAGATAGAAATGAAGGAAGAAATCAATGACTTTCTAGAACTCAATGAAAATGAAGGCACAGCACACCCAAACTTATGGGACACAATGAAAGTGGTGCTAGGAAGAAAGTTCATAGCACTAAGTGCCTTCATAAAGAAATTGGAGAGATCTCATACTAGCAACTTAACAGCACACCTGAAAGCTCTAGAACAAAAGAAGTAATCACACCTGAAAGGAGTATACAATAAGAAATAACCAAACTCAGGGCTGAAATAATTAAAATAGAAGCAAAGAGAACAATACAAAGAACCAATGAAACTAAGAGTTGGTCTTTGAGAAAATCACATGATAGACCAAACCTTACCCAAACTAACAAAAAGACAGAGAGAGAATATCCAAATTAACAAAATCAGAAATGAAAAGGGGGCATAACAACAGACACTGAGGGAATCAAGAGAATTATAAGGACATATTTTTAAAAACCTTTACTCCACCAAACTGGAAAATCTAAACAGAAAGAGATAATTTTCTTGGTAGGTACCACTTACCAAAGTTAAATCAAGATTAGATAAACAATTTAAATATACCTATAACCCCTAGTGAAATAGAAGCAGTCATTAAGAATTTTCTAACTAAAAAGTGTCCAGGACCAGAAGGTTTTGGCCCAGAATTCTACCAAACTTTCAAAGAAGTTAACACCAACACATTTCAAATTATTCCACAGAATTGAAGTAGAATGAATATTGCCCAATTCATTTTATCAGGTCACAGTTACCCTGATACTCAAACTACATAAAGACTCAAGAAAGAAAGAGAATTACAGACCAATTTCCCTTATGAACATAGATGCAAAGATATTTAATAAAGTACTTGCAAACAAAACTCAAGAACCCTTCACCATGATCAAGTAGGCTTTATCCCAGAGATGCAGGGATGGCTTAATATATGATCATCAGTAAATGTAATCCACCATATAAACAAACTGAAAGAAAAAAAACCCCACATGATCATCTCATTAAATGCAGAAAAGGCCTTTGACAAAATCCAACACTCCTTCATGATAAAAGTCCTGGAGAGTTTAGAGATACAAGGGGCATATCTAAATATAAAAAAGGTAATTTACAGCAAGCTTATATTCAACATCAAATTAAATGGAGAGAAACTTGCAGCAATTCCACTAAAATCAGAGACAAGACTGTTTGTAGTAGGAAATTTTCCTGTGTCTCACCCAGTCTCACATCCGCTCAGACCCAAGTAAATACATAGAGGCTTGTATTAATTATGAACTGGGTGGCCTATGGCTCAAGCTTCTTCCTAGCTAGCTCTTATAACTTAACCCATTTCTATTAATCTATAAGTTGCCACGTGGCCAGGGCATTACCGATCTGCTGGCATTTTGCTGCTTCTTGGGCGGTGGCTGGCATCTCCCCTTACTCCTCTTTTTCCTTTCACTGTGTCTCTAGAATTTTCCCTCCTGACTCCATCCTGCCCTGCCATAGGCCAATGCAGATTTATTTATCAACCAATCAGAGCAACACATAATTACAGTGTACAAAAAGATATTCCACAACAGCTGTCCACTCTTTCCTATTGAATATAGTACTTGAAGTATTAGCTAGAGCAATAAGACAACAAAAGGAGATCAAGGGGATATAAATTAGACAGGAAGAAGTCAAACGTTCACTATTTGCAGATGATATGATAGTCTACATAAGTGACCTAAAAAATTCTGCCAGGGAACTCCTACAGCTGATAAACACCTTCAGCAAAGTAGTTGGATACAAGATTAACTACAAAATTCAGCAGCCCTCCTCTATACAAATGACAGACTGAGAAAGAAATCAGGGAAACAACACATTTCACAGTAGCCTCATACAATAAAAATATTTTGGGGTAACTCTAACCAAAGAAGTGAAAGATTTGTATGATAAAACTTTAAGTCTTTGAAGAAAGAAATTGAAGATATCAGAAGATGGAAAGACCTCTTATGCTCATGGATTGGTATGACTAACATAGTAAAAATTGCTACCCTACCAAAAGCAAGCTACAGATTCAATGCAATCAACATTCCAGCACAATTTTTTACAGACCTTGAAAGGACAATTCTCAACCTGAAAGAATTTTCATATGGAAAAACAAAAAACCCAGAATAGCTAAAATAATCCTGAACAGTAAAGAACTGCTAGAGGTATCACCATTCCTAATTTGATGTTGTACTGAAGAATTATAGTAATAAAAACTGCATGGTATTAACATAAAAACAGACACACCAATCAATGGAATTAAATTGAAGAGAGCCAGACATAAATCCACATATGGACACCTGATTTTTGACAAAGAAGCCAGAAATAGGCACTGGGAAAACGGACAGCATCTTCAACAAATAGTGTTGGTCTAACTGGATGTTTGCATGTAGAATAATGTAAATAGACCTATATTTATCACCATGCACAAAACTCATGTCCAAGTGGATCAAGAACCTCAACATAAAGCCAGATGCACTGAGCCTGATAGAAATAGCCTTGAACTCATTGGCACAGGAGACAACTTCCTGAAGAGAACACCAATAGCACAGGCACTAAGATCAGCAATTAATGAATGGGACCTCATGAAAGTGAGACGCTTCTGCATGTCAAAGGATATCATCATTCAGACAAAGTGGAATGAAAAAACTTTTTACCAACTCCACATTCCAATAGAGGGCTAATATCCAAAATATGTAAAGAACTCAAGAATCTAGATTTAAAAAAAAATCACTAAAATAATCCAATTTTTAAAATGGGGTACATATCTAAACAGAATTTTCAATAGAGGAAACTCAAAGGCCTAAGAAACACTTAAAGGAATGTTCAACATCCTTAGCCATCAGGAAAATGCAAGTCAAAACTGCTTTCAGACTCAATCTTACACCTGTCAGAATGGCTATGATCAATAACACAAGTGACAGCTCATTCTGGGAAAGATGTGAAGCAAGGGGAACACGCCTTCATTGCTGGTGGGAGTGCAAACTTCTACAGCCATTAAGAAAATCAGTGCGGCAGTTCCTCAGAAAGTTGGGAATCAATTTACCTCAAGATCCAGCTATACCACTCTTAGGCATATATCCAAAAGATGTTCCATCCTATCACATCCTATCACTTGCTCAACCATATTCATTGTGGGTTCATTCATAACAGCCAGAAATTGGAAACAACCTATTATAGCTATTATCTTGGAAATACTAAGATAATTATGGGGTTCTTGAGTGTGAGAATGAGTGGGTCTCTGATTCTTATGCTTGCTCTTGGGACTCTTCTTTTTCTGTTGGGTGGCTGTGTCCAACTTCAATATGATAGTTTTTGCTTCATCTTATTATATTTTATTTTGTCATGTTTGGTTGTTATTTCTTAGAAGTCTGTTTTTTTCTAGTGAGCAACATAAAGTGTGTAGATCTGGAGGGGAGGAGAGGTAGGAAGGAGGGGAGGAATTAGAGGAAGTAAGGGAGAGGAGGCTAATCAGGATAGATTGTGTGAAGAAAGAATCTATTTTTAGTAAAAGGAAAAAGAGTGAAAAAAAGAAAAAAATTCACATTTCTCTCTTAATATTTATTTCAGTAACCACTTTTGGAATCAGTAAAGAGAGGCAGATGATGTGAGAGCTTATAGTTATGTGAGACTGAATAATATTAGCACAAACAAATGTTTTTAATATGCAATATTGGTAAAAAAAAACTAAGTTAGCATTTGCCATGGGAGTGTTGGGGAAAAACAAAACTGAAAATGTATTTTAAAAGGAAAAGTGGCTGCAAGTTAGTTAAAATTATGTTACCAGGGCTGGAGAGATGGCTAAGTGGTTAAACCTGTTCTTCCGGAGGACCAGGGTTCAGTTCCCAGCATCTGCATGGCAAATCACAACTACCTCTCATTCCAGTTCCAGGGGATCCAAGGGCACATACATATATGCAGGCAAAACATATATACTAAAAATAAACATTGAAAAATTTGCTACTAAAGGTGGTTATCAACTACAGAGTGGGTCAACCATGAGAAAGGAGAAATCTCCGTGTCCCACTAAGGAACACACAAACAAGGCGAAGTTAACCTGGCAAGGCAATTTCTGTTTGTGAAATGGGTGCAGTAGAACCCAAACTTGGCTAGTAAGCCTACTTGGCCAAGATGGCCTCTGTCTTTATCCTTAACAGAGGCAGTGACTCATCTCATTGGTGGGAGCTTGATATCACAATTTGACATGTTCGATTTATCAGCAGGAAGGAGAAAGAGGGCGTCAGTGAATATGGGCTCTTGGACCAATTATCTTTGATAGAAAAACACATTTCCCATATTGGCTCATGCTTGCCTTGTGCCTCAGAAGAAATCCCATTCCCGTACCCTAGTCTGTCACAGTCTCTAAATCTTACAGGTTCAGAGACTGGTCCTAATGTGCACTGACTAGTGATCAGTCTTATCCTTGATTTGATAACTTCAATTACATCTCAACATGTGTCTATTTGGGTGGAGAAAGCCCAACTTCATGATGTCCCACTAATGCTCTGTTGGAGTCATTGCAGGATGTCCCACGGATACCCTTATAGAGGTAATTTTCAGTTTTGGGGTGACAGGTTTAGAATCAGAGACACTGTGGTTGCTGAATGCCCAGGAGTACGAGTCCCCATGCTGTTGTCTCTGCGTTGTGCTTTTCTCTTGTCTTACAGGAAGATCTGTTCCTACAGCATCACTAGTTTCTAGTTTCCACTGTGGTGGTATTCTAATAAAGTTGCCCGGGGTCAGAGCTATTAGAGCCATAGCAAGAGTGTGGCGGTGGTGGCACACGCCTTTAATCCCATAGATCTCTGTGTATTCAGGGATACAGCCAGCATTGGAGACATATGCCTTTAAGACCTAGGGGGCTGTACAGTGACGAGGCAGTCACATGTTTGGGTTTACAACCAATGAGAAGGCAGAACAAAATACTCTAAATAGACGAACAGACAGGATATAGCTCTCTTTCAGGAAGCTGGGACACGGCAGGAGGAAGGGTGAGATTTTAGCTCTGAGCTCTGACCTCTCGGCTTTCTCTTTTACATTGTTTCTGTATTTCTTATTTAATAAGACTGTTGGATACATCTACATTCCACTATTGATCATCTCATCGATAATTAAATTTTGTAAGGTTTATTTTTATTTTATGTATATGGTATTTTGCATGTATATCTGTATACCACAGGACTTGTCTGATGCTCACAGAAGCCAGAAGAGGACATCAAATCAGATGTTCTAGAACTGGACTTAGAGATGGTTGTTAGATGCTATGTGGGTGCTGGGAGTCAAACCCAGGTCCTCTGGAAAAGCTGTCAATAACCACTGAGCTATCTCTCCAGCTCCTTGTTAGAGAATTTCAATAAGCTATATTTTGTCTTTTAAAATTTATACTAAAGATTCAAGAGTATAAGCACTGAGTATTGTATATTCTTCATTTTATGTTGCTACAACAAAATACCACATACTGTGTAAGTATAAAAAAAGAGATTTATTTCTTACAGTTCTAGAGACTTAGAATTCAAAGATGGGAAGGCTTTATATGGTGAGAAACTTCTTGTTGCCTTATGAAATGGTGGAAAGCATATTTTGAGGAGAAAGAGATGAGAAAGATAGAGAGAGAGAGAGAGACAGAGAGAGAGAGAGAGACAGAGAGAGAGAGAGAGAGAGAGAGAGAGAGAGAGAGAGAGATGACTTTAAGAGAAACTCAAGCTGGGCAGTGGTGGCACATGCCTTTAACCCCGTCACTCGGGAGGCAGAGACAGGTGAATGTCTGTGAATTCAAGGCCAGTCTGGTCTACAGAGCAAGATCCAGGACAGACACCAAAACTATACAGAGAAACCCTGTCTCAAAAAACCAAATAAAATAAAGAATTTAGTTCAGGGGCTGGAGACACTGCTCCATGGGCAAGAGCAGTGGTTGCTGTTGCAGAGGACCTACACAGTGGCTCATAACCATCTGGTTCCAGGAGATCTGGTGGCATCTTCTGATCTCCACAGGCATGCATGTGGTGCACATACACACGCTCAGGCAAAACACTTATACACATAAAAATAAAATAAATACATTAACATTAAAAGTCATTTAATGTTGCCAGTGCAAATATCTTGAAAGAGTAGGATTAGGCACCATAAAGACTACACCTACATTTATCATAACCAATTTAAATTATACTACAGAGCTATAGTAACAAAACCAGCATGGCACTGGGACCAAAGTAGGCATGTAGATGACTGGAATAGGCTAGGAGTTCCAGGTGTAAGTCCATGCAGCTACATCCACTAGGTTTTTGACAAAGACATTGAAAACACACACATTGGAGAAAAGACATTTTCCACCAAACAAATGTTGCTGGGTAAATCAGACATCCTTACATAGCAGAATGAAACTGGAACTCCATCTTTGACCCAGCACAAAAGTTAACTCCAAATGGATCAAACATGTTAACGTAAGACCTGAAAGGCTGTCGCAACAGACGCCGTTCTCAGCCTTTGTCCCTAGCCCTGGCAACAGGAGCCGGGCAGCATAGTGATACCCAGGTCTATGGTGATGGAGCTCCTTACTGTCCCTTCGGAGGGTCAGGAAAGCCTTGTCTGGATTTCTAGCTACTATTTCCTCCCCTCTAACTGCACGTGACTTTGGGAGATGTTGGAGTGAAAGACTGGCTGAAAGCAGAACTCTGTGCTATACTTGCCATGAGAGAGCCATCCAGGATGCTGTAGGACTTTGGTTTGTCATTGGTGATTTTATTTTTTTTTTCCTGATATCCAGGAAATGTTAAAGCAACAAGAAAAGCCAGAGAAAATATCTCATGATACTAGGCATGCACAGGGCCTTTGTGCCCACTAGTTTTATGTTAACTCTCATTTGGGAGGAGAGAACTTCAATTAAGAAAATGCTTCCGTAAGATGGGAACACAGACAAGCCGGTAGGGTTATTTCTTAGTTAATGATTGACGGAGGAGGGCCCAGCCCATTGTGGGTGGTGCCATCTCTGGGCTGGTGGTCCTGGGTTCTATAAGAAAGCAGGCTGAGCACGCCATGGGGAGCAAGCTAGTAAACAGCACCCTCCATGGCCTCTGCATCAGTTCCTGCCTCCAGGTTCCTGCCCTGCGTGAGTTCCTGTCCTGAATTCCTTCGATGATGAACAGTAATATGGAAGTGTAAGCCAAATAAACCTTTTCCTCCCCAACTTGCTTTGGTCATGGTGTTTCATCACAACAATAGAAACCCTAAGACAGATTTTTCTGATTAGTATTCTGGTGTTGTTGTCTGGTAGACCACACATTTGAAGTAGTGCTCTTGAGATAGACAGTTCCCGTCCACGGAGTCCTATTTGAGAACCTCCCCTTCTTATTTCAGAATGACAGCTTCTAGTGGTGTGGCCCCTGCCCGTGACCATAAGCTATTTGACTGTAAAAGACTACCTCACTTGTGGGAGCCCACAACTGACTCAGTTTCCCAGTTTCAATCTGAAGTCTATTCTGAGTCAACAGAGTTCAAGCTTGTTTGCTCCAGGGCTGTGAGAAAGTCCTGATTAGCCCTCAGCGTCTCCTTGAAGGGCCGTGAGAAAGTCCTGATTAGCCCTCAGAGTCTCCTTGAAGGGCTGTGAGAAAGTCCTGATTAGCCCTCAGAGTCTCCTTGAAGGGCTGTGAGAAAGTCCTGATTAGCCCTCAGAGTCTCCTTGAAGGGCTGTGAGAAAGTCCTGATTAGTCCATGGGAAGGAACATGCTATCTAGCTTGACACAGGCTGCTGATGCCAGCCAGAGGTACATTGGGATAGAAAATGAAACTCCCTGCTCCTTGACTCAAGGACAGGATAGAACAGTGGCTGAATGCCTGTGCTGTGTATTGTTCTACCTCTGTCCTTCAAGACTGTATATAACTGGCTGTGAAATAAACTCGGGACTGTCTGGCATTGACTGGCAGACCTCTCGACTCTTTTCTGTCTTCTTCATTGTCTCTACAATCCACACGCCTCTACCCAGCTACTCAGCTGGTTGTCGGCACGCTCCGACACTCACTTGAGCTGGATCTATCAGATTTTCTGTCCTGTGAATGTGGAACTTCGAGTCACTGATACTTGTCAGTCTCTGTTGGTTTTAAGGACTGCATTGTGTAGGGGCTAAGCACATGGAGTCATCTGTAGACTGAAGGAAGCCTTGTCACCATCATTTGAAAGATGAGGTGTCTCAAGTGAAAGAAGTTGTTGCTTCAGAAGATCATTAAGTGGCCCCTGAACTAAACTGCCTGTCTAGTTCCTCAGAGCTTAGCCACGGCTGGCCGGAGCCACACATGCAAGAGTGGGACTTGGGGACTAGGAGACAAGACAGGTCAGACCTGAAATAAAACCACATGCCCATTACCGTGGCACATTGACAGGGCCCTGCTCATTCCACAGGGCTGCTGGGAAGGCAGGCTGCCAGAGGGCTGCCACCAGGGACGGCAGGAAAGAGACAGGACTCCAGGCCAGCATCTGTCAAAACCAGAGCAAGCGGGTGGCAGAGACGGCTCTGTGCCCCGTTTGTTGACGAGCTGCTAGTTCAGGGACACGGTGACAACAGCTGGTCACTGCTCTAACAGGAGCCCCTCTGGACTGTTTCACCGTTGGCTAATGCAAAGCCCCTGAACTTGTTTTTATCCTTAGCCCTGGGAAACCCCTAGACATCGGAGTGTTTTAGAAAGGCCATTCTGCTTCCGGAACAACTGTCAGCCCAGAAAGGGTTGCCAACGTTATGGCTTGTTGCTTTTTTCTCTCTTACCTCTCGCCTGAGCCCGTTTCCCAATCACTATCAGCAGTCCTCCTCCTACGGTAGGGCTCGGGGTGGTCACTGTCCCACCTGCTATTGTAAGGAGCGAAGAATCACCAACCCTGTTTCAAAGGACAAAGTGAGGTTATCCTTTATCGCTCTCACATTTCCCTGCATGCCAGGCAGGTGTCTCTGACAGCCTGGAGGGAGTGGAGGGGACGGTGGCCAACAATAAACAATAGCTAATGTTAAACGCATTGACTGTACAGCAGGCGAGTCAGGACTTTCTCACAGCCCGGAGCAAGCAAGCTTGAACTCTATTGACTCAGAATTGACTTCAGATTGAAACTGGGAAACTGAGTCAGTTGTGGCTCCCTATGGCATAAACACGGTTGAGAAGATGGTACGACAAACCCTCCTGGTTAGGAACCAGGGTCTTCTGAGCTCAGCAGAAAGGGTGGGTTGGATGGTAAAGGTTGAGAGAATCAGGGAATGCATTCTGGGTAGAGTAAGGGCCTTAGACAGGGACGGGGAGATTTTAAGGTGGAGTCATGTGTGCTAAATGATGTGTAGCCTGTAGATGTAACCAACCATCTTATTAAATAAGAAACACAGAACCAATTTAAAAGAGAAAGCCAAGAGGTCAGGGCTCAGAGCTAAAACCTTACCCTTCCTCCTGCGGTGGTCCTACCTCTCCGAAAGAGAGCTATTTCCTATGTGTCTGTCTTTAAATAGTCTTTCTGTTCTGCCTTCTCATTGGTTGTAAACCCAAACACGTGACTGCCTCGTCACTGCCTGTAAGTACAGCCCTCCAGGTCTTAAAGGCATGTGTCTCCAATGCTGGCTGTATCCCTGAACACACAGAGACTTACCTGGTTCTGCCTACCAAGGGCTATTAGCAAGCCCTGCTTTCCTATGGCTTGCTAATAGCTTTGACCCCTGGGCAACTTTATTTATTAACATACAATTAAAATCACATTTCAGTACAAATAAAATACCACTATAGTAGCTTCCTGTACCTTGTCTTCAGTAAGCACCAACAGAATATAAAAATGCCAAAATGCACTGGATATTCAATGCACAAAATGGGTAAAGAAGAATAGTCACTAATACAGGCCTGAGCTTGTGGGTCCTCCTCTCCCACCTGCCAGCCCAGTCTCCCTCTAATTTCAGGCTAGATCCCCTCTCCTGGGCTGTTCACACCACGCTTTGATGTAAGACAGAGGATAACACAGGGAAGCACTATCCTACAGTGATAGTGTTGGCCAGCATATTGCCTACTTCGTGTTTCTCATCTACTGGTAAAGGGATGTGTTTTACTCATAAAGGGATGTATTTAAAACGATGCATGTTTTGAGGTCTGCAAGTTTATAATCCTAATCTGATGAATATATGGAATGTGTGGGAAACAGAATTAATATCCTTTAAAAAAAAACAGTATAATTAAGAAAATAGGCAGTTTCCAAGATAATCGCCTACTGTGGAAGCTGATTTGGGCAGCTGCGCCACAGGGAGGTGTCAGGCAGGCACCAGATGATCCCTTTCCCATGGAGCTGAGTCCTCTGCATTCATCTCTGCATAATGGCCTTTTCAGTGTGCTCCTGTTTCCCAGAGCTGAGTCTGTTGAAGGAGTGGGTCTCGGTGGTGGGTCCAGCAGCCTCTCTGGGAAGCTCAGGCACCCCCCTGTTATTCTGATATTGCCCTGAGATCTACCAGAACAATAACATTGCTAGATTAACAGGTAGGACATGATAGTCCTTGAGAGGAAATGTAGAAACAGAACTTGTAATAACTCGGCCTTTTCAGCACCAGCAGGGCTGACCTTTGACCTCTGAGAACAAAATGATGTCCCCATCATCCGTTCTTTCCATGTCTTTGCACTACCTCTCCTGTTTTTGATATCACCACCTCCCCTTCATCCTCATCCTCCATCTATAGATGGTGCTCCCAAGCACTCAGCTTCCTGTAGTGAGAGCCAAGGCATCTGTGTTAAAGTAAAGAAAGAAAAAAATGTCTTCAGATGACCTAAAAGCATTCATGGGGGGAAAAGGGGACAAATCCTTTAAAAATGAAATTCAGCAGGTCAGATACATTGGCTGAACCTGCAGGTGATTGTTAGGATTTTGATCAGTATACTTTTCATATTAACTAGAGCTCCTGGTAGAGAAGGAAGTTTGCACAATGCGGTGGCTGGAATGGTCTTCAGGTTGCAGCAGATCTTGGGCTCTTTTCGCTCACTTGTCAGGGATAATTCTGTCCCGCAGAGATAGCCATGCATTTAGATGCTGAGCTCTGTCAAGAGGGCCTCTCATGCCAGCCGCAAAGCAACACAGGAGCTTCTCGCATTGGGTTTTCTATTGTCAAATCACAAAGGGCCAAGAGAGTCTCCTGCATATGTAACCATAGGTGCTGGTCAGGCTGGCTGCAAGGAGCCCAGACTCAAGTCATAGGGATTTATGTGTAGGAATCTAGGGAGAATTAGGGATGTAGTCACATGTCCAAGTCTCAGGGCTACATGGGATGAAAATACCAGTGTCCAGTGGCACGTGTGACCACATTTTTTGAACACTTCCCTAGTCCCAGGACTCGATGCCATATCCTTCCTTGTGCATCTGGTTTTTCCTTTCCCTAGCAACTGATGGATTGTCTCTACAGCATGACAGCTGGTTTCCTCCGAGCCAGGGAGATTTCTCCCAAGATGGAATGCACAGTAATTTAGAACGTGCTATAAGAAGGGACAGCATCACATTGCTCACAGGGACCCATCTTGGTAGAATATGGATGTGGCCTGCACAGGCACGTGGTGGGTACCAGCAGGTGGAGACTATTAGCCCTGACTCAGAGGCCAGCTGCCACACCTTCTCTGGAAGCGAATGGTATTTTCTACTCAGCAAATGGCCACCTGGCAACTATTGCTACCTTTGAATGGTTGTTCCTGTACCCCAGGGGAGGCAAGCCTTGGAACAACACTCTCAGGCTTCTTTCTTCTTGTTTTCTTTCTGCTTCTGTGGTGAAAACACTGACCAAAAGCAACGAGGGGGAAGAAAACACTGGCCACATCTTCCAGGTTAGAATCCATCATTAAAGGGAGCCAGGGCAGGAACTCCAGCAGACACCTGGAGGCAGAAACTGAAACGGACTGTGGTGGGGTGCTGCTCACTGGCCTGTTCACACGGCTTGCTCAGCCTGCTCTCTTATACAGCCCAGATCTACCTGCCCAGGGATGGCCCTGCCCACAGTGGACATTAATTAGCAATTAAGAAAATACCTCACAGCCATGACCACAGGCCAATCTGATGGAGGCAATTCCTCAGTCGAGGTCCCCTTTTTCCAAGCATGTCATGTTGACAACTGAAGCTAACTATAACAGCATGGTTTTATAAATATATTGGCTGAGGTGATATTTGAGACACAGAGAGAGTGGAGACCATCTCCCCTCCATTACCCCCGGTATCAGTGGTGGGTGACAATCATAAATGGCTCCAGAAGATGGCAACTTTCCAGTGTCTCCAAGACTTCACTGTGCTCTCTGACTTGGGCTGGAACAGCCCTGACTCTGGCAGTGACTTCCAGGCTTCCATGACCTCTGACCAGCTGCTCCCCAAGCTCTGGAACTTAGCCTGGGGACATATAATCCAAACACCTGACTTGTTTTTTAGTTCTTCTAGAAGTTTTGTATTCTGGGGAAGGGCTCTATTCTCCGCTCTGGGAGAAGTAACAGTTTAGTAGTTAACTGTAGTGTTGTAACTCTTTAGACTCTCCTTACCACTTATCTATGTAGCACGGAACAAGTGAGCTAACGCTTTAAGCCATAGTTTCCTCACCTATCAAAGTGGGCTAAAACCACACCTACATCATCATCATCACCACCACCACCATCATCATCACCACCATCACCACCATCATTATCATTACCATCATTATCACCACCACCATCATCACCACCACCACCACCACCACCACCATCATCATCATCATCACCACCACCATTATCATTACCATCATTATCACCATCATCATCACCACCACCATCATCATCATTACCATCACCACTACCACCACAACCACCATCATCATCACCATCATCATCATCACCACCACCACCACCACCATCATCATCACCACCACCACCACCATCATCATCACCACCACCACCATCACCATCATCATCATTACCATCATCATCACCACTACCATCAGTATCACCACTGCCATCATCACCACCATCATCACCACCATCACCACCATCACCATCATCATCACTGCTGCGACTGCTGCTGACACAGCAGAGCACAGTGACATTCCTGATCTCTACAGCCCTTGAGTGTGCTTACGAAGGACATGAGACAAGTTCAAACTTTCTGGCTTTTTCTTTAAATGGGATGTGGAAGTGGTCGCTAGCATTGGCAAGGAATAAGTACATACTGAGATGTAAAGAAAGTTAGTTCAGGAGTGTTGCTATAGAGATGAACCGAGGTGCTGAAGGCAGGGCGGATGGAGTCAGGGCCGGGCTGATGCAGAACAGTTCCCTGCTGTGGCCGCATCTGACCATCTAAACAGATGACACAAACTCCCACAAGGTGGACCGTTCATAGAGCATTGTCAGTGGCATGTACAAAGCTCTGCAGATGGAACCAGCTCGTCTACCAACGGTTGGGAAACTGAGCAAGGTGTGGGCAAGGTAGAGTTCTGTGGTGGTTTGAATGGGAATGGCCACCACAGGCTCCTAGATTTGAATGCTTGTTTAGCAGGAAGCGGCACTATTTAAAAGGGTTAGGAGGTGTGGCCTTGTTGGAGGAAGTGTGTCCCTATGGGGAGGCTTTGAGGTTTCAGAAGCCCATGCCAGCCCAGTGTGTAGCACAAATCTTCAAAATTCTTATTAATAAAATCAAACCTGAGCCAGGTATTGGGGTGAACACTGGAAGATCAGAGAGACAGAACAAGCCACAGCTAACCTCACCTGGTCAACTTCTCAGCTGATCTTGTTTCCTCAGACTGGAAGCCTCTGTGTCCTCATCCCAGTGGCTCTCAGCTGAACTGTGCTGCTCAAAACCTAAAAGCTTAACCAGCCAAATGCTTAACCAGCCAAATGCTTAACCAGCCAAATGCTTAGCCAGCCAAATGCTTCTAGTTTCTGGTCTTCACACCTTACATATCTTTCCTTTCTACAGTCACTCCTTGGGATTAAAGGCTTACTTTCTGGGATTAAAGGCATGAGTCACCATGCTTGGCTGTATCCTTGAACAGATGGATTTCTGCCTCTGGAATGCTAGGATTAAAGGTGTGTGTGCCACCATTTTCTAGCCTTTGTATCTAGTGGCTGTTCTGTCTCTGACCCCAGATAAGTTTATTAGGGTGCACAATATTTTGGGGAACACAATACCACCACACCAGTGTCACTCTCCCTTCCTGCTGCTTGAGGATCTGGATGTAGAACTCTCAGATACTTCTCCAGCACCATGTCTGCCTGCCTGTTGCCATGTTCCCCACAGTTAAGAGGACTAAACCTCTGAAACCATAAACAAGCCCCAATTAAATTCTTTTTAAGAGTTGTCGTGGTCATTGTGTCTCTTCACAGCAACAGGACAGTGACTCCCTCTGTTGAGTCAGAAGACTGGTCACCTCATGATGTAGACAGGACCCACACATTCTCTAAATCTGAGAGCCACACAAACCACCTGGCCCTTGGTGCAGACATGGCTCAGGCTATCCCAAAGACAAGCAGCCAGGGAACCTTTCAAAGCTGACAATGACCCTGAAGATACAGGAAAGACAAGTGGTCTACCCAAGACCAAAGGGCTAGTCAACTAAATCTCCCCACCCCCATTACAGAACATTCTTTTCTCCTGAAGCATGGCAATGCAGAGGGGGCTTGGATGAAGAGAAGAATATCTTACCTTGCTGAGCCCTCACTGACAGAATTATTTGATAATAAAAACAAAGGGAGATTACTCTCCCCTTAATTTCTCAGATTTATGTTGTAGCAGAATACAAGGAAGCAAGCGAGGAGACTGAAATCACTCAGACTGTCTAGCTTCTGCATTTTTCCGGGACAGCTATAAAGTGCCAAACAAAGAAGGTTTCATGTTCTGATGTAAGGCACCAGAAGCTCTTCACCTCAATTTCAATATCCCCGGGGGTTCTGTGAATCAATCTGGGGCTGTATATGAAGCTGTGTGTATGCGGGAATGAGAGTGTATGGCTTTCGGTGTAGACACTTGAGAATCCACAACCCCCAACATTAAGAAACTCTGCCACTGGATTTCATATCCCTCCAGCGCTGGCTTAGTTCCTTCATTTATTAGTGGACATTGATTGAACCTACTGGCCAATGACAAAGGCATGTCAAGTTCGGCCTGTCTGAAATCTGAATCAGGACCTGCCATGCACACCTATTTCTCTGTTGTTGGCTGGGTGGGAAACTCACTTTGTCATCTGGTTGGTCCCAACGTTGGGATCTTGGCTCCTCTTCTGTCCCAGGTGCAAGGTCTGTTCGGTCAACAAATCCTGTAGCTTCCACCTCCCATCCGCTCGCATCCAACGCATGGATGTCTCCTCTCTGCTGCAATGTCCCTAGTCCTGGTGGCCACTGACTTTTGATGGCTGTTGCCGATTGAAATCCACTTTGCAGTCCTAGTGGTCTTTTGGTAATGAAAATCCAAGCCTAGCACATATAATAATCTTCCCTTGCATAGATCCTGTAAAACTCCTCAGCTGGCTTTCTGAATGAATTATCTCAGAGTGTCTTTTCAAGGGTAGGAAGTAAAAACCCCATGCTCTGCCTAGAGATGGGAGCTGTAGCTATGGTAGCAGCACCCAGGGGAGAGACCCACTAGCCTCCATCACATTCCTCAAGCTCTGTAAGGTCTCTTGCCCTGAGGCCTTTATCCCCATGCCGCCTCCTCCTCCTCCTCCCCCTCCTCCTCCTCCTCCTTCTTCCTGGTTTTCTCCCATCTGTTCTGTATGGTGTAGTTGGAACTTTTTGTCAGGACCGCCAGCTCCCCAATAATGACATGGAAACTTATTATTATTTATAAAAGCTTGGCTGATAGCTTAGGCTTGTTATTAACTGTGGAGGCCCACAAAGGTTCCCAGTGAGATCTGAACTTGCTTCACCCAGCAGAGCTGCATTGGAGAATGGCTTGACCATGTGCATGATTACTAGGTGATTGGAAGGGTCTGCATTTGGCTGTGCGAGGGGAAGATCTTTGCTTTACCCCTTGGCATTCCTATAAAAAGCCCTTTAGAAGAGACAATAGGGGCTGGGCCAACCTGAGGCTGTCCTGGGTTTCTATCTGTTTCTCTCCCCTCTATACTTTTACCTAATGCTCTTATCCCTCTCTCCTCCAGAGTCCCTGGGGAAGAAACAAAGATGAGAGCTGGTCTCCCACAACTAACTTGCTCTTACCACTTAAATTAACCCATTTTTATCAATCTCCTTTTTGTCTCATGGTTTTATTACCTTTGTTCTGTACTGTCCATGCTGCTTCCGCTCCATCTGGCTGGTGACTCCCCTCTTCTTCTTCCCAGTGTCCAGTGTGCCTGAATATCCTGCCTACCTATTGGCCACACAGCTTTTTGTTAAACCAATCAGAGTGACACATCTTCACAGTGCACAGGAAGATTACTCCCCAACAGTATGTTTTCCCCACCCAGGTTACCATCTCCAGAGAGCTTCTAGGGCTCACTCCCAGAACAGCTGCAATCCTTAGGTTTGCTTATAGCAATGCATTTATGTGACCAATTGACATCTAAATCCTTCACTACCATGTCACCTGAGCCTTGAATGACATTCATCTCAGTATAAGTACTTACCAATCTTTAAAATAAATGAGTAAGAGATAAATGAATTGGATGAGACATGAGACTGTACATGATGCTGTGAGTGCAGTATCAGGATGTAGTGGTATTTGCGGTGCCCATGACCTTGGGCTATAGGGCCAGAAGGAAGTGGTGCTTCCTGCCATTGTATTGACCTCTTATAAGGGAAGGGAGAAGGGTCACATGTCCCTTCTCCCTGCTCCTGCCTGCGAGGTGGATTCGCTCCTGGTCAGATCAGAGGATAACTTCAGCTGTCTGCTCCATTCTGTGTTCGTGAGTGTATTTCCTCAATATATTCTATTATCCATTTAATAGACTCACATGGATTAATCTTAATATCAGCACAAGGTCAGTATTTACATGGTAATGGTTAAATTCTGTAACAATTATGAACTCTGAATGAACTTCTAATTTTAAAGTCCTTTTCCATGATCAGAAAACCAAAGTTCTGTGTTGACAAAAGAGAATCACAACTCTTCCCACTGTTGAATGTGCTGAGCCTTCTTGGGGCTTTTGAGTCATTTCAAGTCTAGCTTGCAGACTTCTCAGAGAAGTGCATTGCTGTGGTAAGCGTTTGTGGGTGCCATTTGCTCTTTATTAGTGGATGTCTTTCTGTATGCTGTGAATATGTGTTGCTCTGATTGGTTAATAAATAAAGCTGCACTGGCCTATGGCAAGGCAGCTTAGAGGCAGGCAGGCAATACAAGCAGATAGACAGGAACAGAAAGGCAGAGTCTGGAAGGAGATATCAGCCAGCTGCCCAAGGAGCAAGATCCCAGCAGAACGGTAAAGCCACGGAACACGTGGCAAAATATAGATTATAGAAATGGGTTCTTATAAGAGCTAGCTAATGAGAAGCCTGCCATAGGCCATGCAATTGGTAATTAATATAAGCCTCTGAATGATTATTTTATAAGCAGCTGAGGGACCGTGGAGCCGGGCAGGACTGGAGAAACCTTCCTACTACAGTCCTGCAGGTAGAACTCAGAGTCTCCTGTGCGCAAGGCAAGTACTCCACAGCTGCACTTCTAGATCAAGTTTTAACCTCTAAGCTGAGCTGTTCTGGAGAGTGCTGCTTTCTGCTCTTCAGGTAAGCCTGCAAGGCTGGTGGAAGAGCCTTTGGTGACTCTGTGCTGGCACTGGGGGCGCCAGTGAATGAATCAGCTGAACTCTTACGCTTGGGATTATTCAGTGACGCATGCTTTCTTTTCTAGACTGTTTACAAACCTTTCCGTAAAGCCAAAAGTACACTGGGGTTAATATACCTGAGTCCCACAAAATAGTTACAAAGTAACAGTGTTTTGTTTATGCTTTCCACAGTGGGGAATTTTAAGTGCATATTAAAGCTGTTCCCCCATGCTCATATCCACATCACCACTTCCCAGCTGGGAGAGTAAGTGCCTGGATGCCTGTTTTCATCTCCACATCCTTCTTTCTGGATTATTTTAAAGCAAGTCCTGGAGTTGGAGTTAAATGAGCTGGAAACATTTGAAAGTATTAGACCCTTGTCAAATCATCGTTTAACAATTATCTCATTTGGCGTGCAGCCAGTCCACAAATTTCCCAGTTTTCACAGTATTTGCTCATGACTGTTTTGAATGGTTTGCCAGAATCACGACACTCCCCAAGCTTTGACAATCTGTACACCCCCATTCTCTCTTATCTTTTTTTTTTCCATTTAAATGTTTTGTTTTCGTTAGTTTCCCCTTGTTTTGAGGCAGGATGTGACTGTGTAGCGCAGACTCGCCTTGAACTCTGCTGACTCAGCCTCCCAAGAGCTGGGATCATTGCTACACCTGCCTTCTTTCTACCTGTTTCTCTACTATACATTTCTGAAGAAAAAATTTTATCATAGCCTTTTTTGCTGAAGATTTCTCTCATACATGGGTGGGAAAAAAGAGGTGGTCCTGGAAGTGGAATAGTGATTAGGAAAGGAAGGGCTGGAGGGATGGGAAATCGAAGCAGGCTGGGTAGCAGTGACCTGAGTGCAGCAGGCAAAAGGGGTACCCTCTGAGGGTCTGCACCACAGCCATGACTGTCACTTACGGCACCCTAGCACATGTTGAATGGAGATCTAGCAAACAGGGATCTGAAGGACCCAGGTCTAAAGAAATACTGAGGCAGGAGAATTGCTAGTTGCCAGGATTAATCAGAGCACATTGTGCATGTGTGCTGAAATCCCACACTTTACCCCCATTAATATGCACAATTATTACACATTAAAGAGATTTTTAAAACTGATTTCAGACACAAACAAAACCATTCCTTAAATGGCACTAATAAAGGCAAAATATTTTAATTTAATTTTGCTTTAAAAAAACAACTGGCCAGGCGGTGGTGGCGCACGCCTTTAATCCCAGTACTAGGGAGGCAGAGCCAGGTGGATCTTTGTGAGTTCGAGCCCAGTCTGGTCTACAGCGCAAGATCCAGGAAAGGTGCAAAGCTATACAGAGAAACCCTGTCTCGAAAAACCAAAAAAAAAAAAAACCCTTTTAAAATATTTAACATAATAGCCTGTACTTCCTGAGTTGGAAGAGATGGGATATTGGTGGTGGCAGGGTAGTCACTCAGACTTCTTGTTCCATGTAACCAGAAAGGGATGCCTCTGTGTAGCAGTCATGAGCTGTCCAGCAGCTGAAGACAACCAGCGCTGGTTCCTGTCTCATGTCTACCCACTGTCGTCCCAGCTGCCCCGACTGTCCTATTCAGCAACTAGCCTGTAGGCACCACTGTCTGTGGGTGCTGCTGTGGTTTGCTTAATGCTGGGCCAGCTGAAGCTTTCAGTGATGACCCAAGACACCGAAGGGCAAAGCCGTGGGGTCTGAGACTCACACTGTCAGATCTGGACCCTTGAAAGCTGGTCATTGCTATGGCCACCTGTGGTGACACTTCTAAACTAATCTCATTTGATGTCCTACTGAATGGGATCATTTCAGAAAGAATGCGGAGGATCCTTACACCCTCTTTTCTGCTTCCCCCCACTTCTCCCCTGCTCTGAGGGATTCATAATATTTCTACTCCATTAGTTGCAAGCCTCTAACAGGAAATTTTAGAAAACCATTTTTCGTAGTTACTTTTTCATGCTGTGATATGACACCATGACCAAGACAACTTATAAAAGAATGAGTTTGTCTGGGGCTCACCGTTTCAGAGGGCTAGAGTCCATGACCGTTATGGCATGGTGCTGGGGCAGTAGCTGAGGGATTGTGATTGAGACAGAATCATGAGGTAGAGACTCAGCAAAGAGCTAACTTAACATGGTGAAGGTCTTTTGGAACTTCAAAGCTCATCCCCAGTGGCGCACCTCCTCATTGTCTTCCAATCCTTTCCAAACAGTTCCACCAACCGGGGACCACATATTCAACCATGTAAGCCTATGGGGGCCAATCTCATTCAGACGGCCATACCACTTAATGAGACTGTGTGTGTGGATGGATGGCTGAACGGAAGCATGTGTATTTCAAGGCTCACACCCAGGCTTGGAGAGCTCCTCGGCTTTGATGGCAGGCCCTCAACAAGGTCATGTTTCTGTTTGCTCCCTCCCCTACCTCTGTGTCAGTAAGCTCCTGTCTCTAGCTCACCTAAGCTCCCATTATTGGAAATTTCCAAGACAGTCTTTGATATGAAAAATATCTTAATATTAAAAAAAGTTGAAAGCTGCATTCTTCTTGACTCTGTTGTCCATTTTAATTTTTTTCACAGTTAAGTCACCAACTTGGGCTTGCCCTTCTGATCTCTCACGGGCTTTGCTCTTTACACGGAAATAAAAATCAGTGGATATTGCTTTGAAGCATTATTTCTTGCAGACACCATCTCAGAGAGGTTAGCATTCCTTATTCTTTTCCCAGATATGGAGAGTATGTTAGTCAATCAATAACTATTGCTAGTAATGTCTTGTTTGTCCAGCACTGTGCCAGGGCTTGGGGTTTACAAGAAAGTGGTAAGTGTGACTTTACCAAGTGTGTGTGTGTCACTTTTCATTATGTGGTACAATACTTAGAGCAATAGTAGGAAAGAATGGAACCTTCCATTCTGGCTCAAGGGGTCAGAGGTTTGGCTCAGAGGTCTACTCCACTGCTTTAGGCTATGGCATGGCAGCAAGGTGTGATGTGGGAAAGCTATTCAAGTTAGGGCAGTCAGGAAGAGCATGCAGGGACCTGGGGATGTGGCATGCCTTTCAGAGGCTCACACTCCTGTTTCCACCAGCTGGATGCCACCTCCTCCAGCTAAGAATTCATCTGTGGATTGATTTATTGCCAAGGGTAGCACTTCTCAACAGCGCCACCAACTAGGGGCTGAGTCTTTAGCACGTGATCCTTTCTGGGGTCAAGGAAGGGGCAACTGGGAGGTGATGTCCTTGCTCCTTGTGAGTATGAGGCTCAAGGATTGCTTGAGTCTGGGGGTTAAAGACCAGGCCACGCAATATAAAGAGACTGTTTGTTTAAACATAGGATGGCTAATCTTGGTGGTCAACGTAACGACATCTGGAATCAATTAAAACAGCTGGGCACACCTGTGAGGAATTTTTCTTGATTGGCTCATTTGAGGTAGGAAGATCACCCTAAATCTGGGTCACACTGTCTGGTGGCAGCCCACAGGGAAGGACGTGGAAGAAGGAAGCTTTTGCTTTTTTGCCTGCTTGTCTTCACTCTCACTGGCCAGTTCATCCACCCTGCTGCTGAGGCATTCCTCCCTGGTATTAGAACCTAGATTTTCAGTATTCCAACACAGACTGAAGACCAGAGGCTCTCCAGGGATCCTTTGAGACATCTGGTCTCATAGACTGAATGACTACTAGATTTTTTAAAAATTTAATTTAATTTTATGTGTATGGGTGTTCTTCGGCCTGCTTGTGTGTTTGTGAACCTTGTGCATGTCTAGTGCCGGCTAGAGGCTAGAAGAGGGCATTGGGTCTCAGGGAACAGGAGTCATAGATGATTGTGAACTGTCATGTGAGTGCTGGGAATTGAACCCAGATCCCCTCTGGAAGAGTAGCAAGTGCTCTTAACTACTGAGTCATTTCTGGCTCCCAGCTACCAGGTTCTTAGCCTTCCTGGCAGGAGACACCCACTATTGGACTATCTGGACCACACACACACATTCATTCTGTTAGTTATGTTCCTTTTGAGAACCCCGACTCATGCTCACAGCATCCCTTCCCAAAGTCTGACCTCCGCTTCCCTATTACAGAATGTCACTCACCACCTGAGTTTGAAAGCCCCCGCTACTTGACCGTATCCAGCATCCCTAAGCCTTGGTTTTCTTCCTTGTGATATCAGAGTAACAGTTCTGTGTCATGGGATGGAGTTTGTAAGGCTTTAATGAAAGAGTTCATGGAAAGAACTTAACGGTGGCAGGTCCACAGTGCTTCATAAATGTTGTCAAATGTTTCTGTGCTACCTGGAGAAGCCAGACATTCTATCTGGAGTCAATGGTGAAACACAGGAAGGAGTTTAGGCTTAATGGGTTTGCAGTGTTAGGAAGCTACTTAACACCCTTGACCCATGATGTCCTGGAAACACGGGTCCTGGTAGAGACCCAAGGCAGAGGCGTCAGTCAGGGGTACGATCAAGGGACTCTAGAACTGGGAGGAAGACTGGAGGGACAGTCTTGGCGGCGTTTCTCCTGAGGCAGGTCTTTGTATCCATCCTGTTGTGAGGAAAGACTCACCTTTGCACAACAAGGAAGCATGCCGTCCTCAGTAGTGGCAGTGGTATTTTGGTAACGCTGTTTGTGTAGTGGAGACACACATTTCCCTGCCTGTAACTGCCCCGAGGACGTGGGCATTTTTATCTAGTTAACTCTGGCTCCTTCAGCATCTAGCGCAGAGCAGGTGAGTTGTGAGTTCTGGGGGGATCTACTCTGAGTTGATTTGTTGAACCCAATGGCGTTATGACAATGGCTGGAAAGTCACGTGATACAAGAGGCAGCTGGAAATGTGGCTTCCTTTGGGCCACATCCCTTTAGAAGTATACTTAACAATGCATGGAGCATGTACACTTGTAACTGCAACTTCAGGTCGTTACTAGTTTGAAAGTAAAAGGAAATACTTCAGGGAGATTCAGAGTGGTTACTCCCACATGAACGTCCTAGAGGTCCAGTGCAGACAGCCTGGGATGTATCATAACTCTGGCCTCCTGGTCTCCAGCAGATCGGGTCTTCCTGGCCAAAAAGCCGCCCCCCAACATCCTTGGAGATCCCTGGTCTCTATCAGTTCTCCCATGGACTGTTCTGCTGTCAGCTGGGAGACAGGGCAGGAAGGAGAAAAAGGCTGTGAAAGGAATCTTCTGCCTCCTCTGTGTCATGGCAGCTGATCCCTGGGCATCCATTGTGTATACTGAGGAAGCCTTTGTAAGATCAAGGACATTTAACCCCCACACACACTGGCTGGTGACCCAGTTCTGGGCTGTGTCTGCTTCTGCTTGTCATTGCTTGTAGTGAGATTTTTCCTTTGAAAAATATTCTATTTTGTTTGCAAATTCCAAAAAATATTGCTTAACTTTAATTTATTCAAATATTTTTTTTAAATAGGCAATATGGACACATAGCACACAATTCAAAGATTGGTGAGGGCCTGGAGTTCAAAGGGCCTCCACCAAACCCTGTGCTGTGGTAGCCTGGTTTATACCATGTGTGTCCATCTCGCTTTCATCCCATGCAAGTGACCACGCACGCATTCTGTTACGTATTACCGTCTTCGCACTGAAAAGTCCATCTTGGCAATAGTGCCATATGAAAATATGGTGCATGTCTATTTTTATACCTCCATCATACTCCATCATAAACAGCAGAATTCACTTAAATGGGACACTTAAGTTGTCACAAGTCTTTTGTTCAGGTTGATGCTTCAGTGAGTACTCTGAGACAATAAAAGCATTGATCAATTAGGTACAACTTCCTGTCACTAAAACAGGTCCAGACAGCTGATGATCTGTGATGATAGCACACGGCACAGCAAGGAGCCTCTATGAATAAGTTACCCGTGCATTACAGAAGGCACGGTTTAGATAAAGTGTGCACACTGACAATGCACAGAGTCAAAGGCGAAAGGATGAAGCAATAGTTTTAGTGGGTGACAGATGTGCATCATAGATGGTTCCCAGCACTCATATTTACTGAAATTATCAGCTTTAAAAACTAAGGATGTTCTCAAAATATTACCTTTGGAGATAATAAAGTAACTTAAGAAGGTAACATTTATTGAGTACTCAACCATATCCACCCACTACGAATACCAAGGGGTGGGGGCTCATTTACTGGAGTATTCACAACTTATCAGTGCTTATACCACGGAAAAATTAGCCACTCCCTCCCATAGCAATCTGTTGCAGGAATTCTGATCCCACTGTGACACTCTGAGATTGTTGAATGAAGTTTACCTTTGAATCAGGGGGCAGAGCCAGCCACTAGCTGACCAGAATTGGCCATAGAGAAGCCAGCAATTTGGATAGAGAAGGCACACAGGGAGGAAAGAGTGGGAACTTGAGTTTGGCGCTCCCTTTTGGTTTGGGGATGAGTGAAGAGACATGTCTCTTGCCGGGCCAAAAGTCAGCTGGCTCCTTCCTGGCTTCTCTGATCTAGCAGGTTATCACCCCCACATCTGACTTCCAAGTCATTGTTGGTAAATAGAATGATAGAGACTTAGTTCAAATCTACATATTGTGGCAGTGGCCAGCGGGGCGTTGACTTCAGGCCTTGGGGCTGCAGACAATAATTAAAATATCAGTAGATTCATGTGCAGCCTCTAAGCTGACAAAAAAAACCCTCAGCAACCATTAACTCCTCAGGAAGGGGTGTGGCCTCATAAGCCCCAACCCCAAGATGAAAGGTTGATACATCCAGTCTTGTACAGGTCTTGTGCTGGCATCGAGTGTATGAGTGCACCGGCCACATCATGCCATCCCTATTTTACGTGAGGAGAATGGGGCCCAAGGGGGCCAAGTGGTTCATCCGCAGCCCCACAGGCAGCGGGCCGTGGAAAGCGGTTTCACTCTGGGCATCTGAGTCTGGAATTTCCCTTCTGGGCTACTCTTGCCCACAGTGGGTCTTCCTCTTCAAGTTGTCTCCACGTCTGTAACTGAAAGACAGTGGGAAGGGACTGGATTGGTTTTGTGTTTTAGGAGTCTGGATGGGTTGGGTCTCCTGGCCTGTGACCCAGGTGTACGACCCTTCATCTGTTCCCAGAGCGGAGCTTTCCTCCCTCCTTGGGTGGCCCTTGCGGCATCATGTGCTGGGATTATATTTTGATTCTCATTTTCCTTCCTCACAAAGTGATCCTGAAGCACAGTGTGAGAACACAGCTCGAAAATGATTTTGGCATTCTACAAAAGAAAAGCGTCTTTCATGGATCACGATGCCAGATCCATTTTCCTCTCCATGTTCTCTCAAAGCTGAATTTATCCTTCACTTAAGTTTCTGACGGCTTTATGGGCAGATTGCTGTTCAGATTCTCTCTTGTCAGATTGTGTGAATTCAAGTGAGAGGGATTGTGATAATCGCAGAACATCAGAAGGATGGAGGTATGGTGGTATTTTATTTGTACTGAAATGTGATTTTCATTGTATGTTAATAAATAAAGTTGCCCAGGGGTCAGAGCTATTAGAGCCACAGCAAGAGCCAGGCGGTGGTGGCACACGCCTTTAATCCTAGCACTTGGTAGAAGAGCTAGGTAAATCTCTGTGTGTTCAGGGATACAGCCAGCATTGGAGACATATACCTTTAAGACCTGGAGGGTGGTACTTACAGGCAGTGATGAGGCAGTCATGTATTTGGGTTTACAACCAATGAGAAGGCAGAACAGAAAGACTATTTAAAGACAGACACACAGGAAGTACCTCTCTTTCAGAGAAGCTAGGAGCACTGCAGGAGGTAAGATTTTAGCTCTGAGCTCTGACCTCTCGGCTTTCTCTTTTACATTGGTTCTGTGTTTCTTATTTTAATAAGATGGTTGGTTACATCTACATGGAGGCAGGACAGTTTTCAATGAGATGCAGTCTTTTGGTGGAGCCCTTTTCTGGCCTTTGTATGGGCTGCTTTGAAGTTTCTTGAATTTAGGTCAAGGTTTGGTGGAGTCTGAGAATCAAATTATGGGAGGTGAGTCCTAGTTTAGATCTGCAGAGGGACTGCCCTCCCATATTCACCACTTATGAGCTGTCTTAGTTACTTTTTAATTCCTGATAAGACACAATGACTAAGGCAACTAATAAAAGAGTTTATTTGGTGCTTACAGTTTTGGAGGGTTTTAATGATCATCATGGCAGGGAGTATGGCAGCAGGCAGGCAGGCATGGCTGTGGAGCAGTACCAGGGAACCCACATCTTGAAATAATAACCAAGAAGTAGAGAAAGCTAACTTAAAATTGATGAAAGTCCTTTGAAACACCAAAGCCTATCCCCAGTGACACACCCACTCCAACAAGGCCACACCCACTCCAACAAGGCTACACCCACTCCAACAAAGCCACGCTCACTCCAACAAGGCCACACCCACTCCAACAAGGCCACACCCACTCCAACAAAGTCACACCCACTCCAATAAGGCACACCCACTCCAACAAAGCCACACCCACTCCAACAAGGCCACACCCACTCCAACAAAGCCACACCCACTCCAACAAGCCACCCCCCCCACCCCCCCCACAGCCACCCACTCCAACAAGGCCACACCCCCTCCAACAAGGCCACACCCACTCCAACAAAGTCACACCCACTCCAACAAGGCCACACCCACTCCAACCACACCCCTCCACAAGCACACCCCTCCAACAGGCCACCCACTCCAACCAACAAGGCACACCTCTCCACCACACCTCCTCCAACAAGGACACACCTCCTCCCAACACACCTCCTTCTCAAGACACAGCTCTCCAATCCTAACTTGCCATCTACGGACCAAGCATTCAAACATAATGAGCTCTATGGGAGTCATTCTCATTCAAACCATCATAAGCCCTCCAAACCCAGACAGCATGTGAGCAGCTGCTTCAAACTGAGCCTGAATGAGACGAAGGTTTTGTGCTTAACCTGAAAATGGTTGATTCCTCAAGTCCAGTGTCTCTATCTTCTCTCCAAGGAAAACATTTATCTTTTTTCTAAAACTTTTGTTTGGGGCTGGGGAGATGGCTCTGTGGTTAAGAGCACTAGCTTGCTCTTCCAGAGGTCCTGGGTTTGATTCCCGGTGCCAGCATGGTGGCTCACAATCATCTACAACTCTGTTTCCAGAGGACCCAATGCTCTCTCTGCAGGCACCAGACATGCTCAGGGTGCACAGATATACATGTGAGCAAAATATTTATACACAATATAAAACAAATAAATAAAAAAGACTTAGAAAGTTATTCTGTGTGTGTGTGTGTGTGTGTGTGTGTGTGTGTGTGTGTGTGTGTGTATGCACATGTTCCTAGAGGACATAGGGGCATCAGATCCCTTTGAGCTGGAGTGACAGGCCTTTGTGATCCACCTGACATGGGTGCTGGTGTCTAAACCCTGATCCCTGCAGGGCTGGAGCAGTAGGCTTTCTTACCCATTCACCTTTCTGTGGCATGTGCCTCCCTTCCTGCAGCTTTCTCTGGGATCACTCTTCTAAGTTCTCTAGTTTCTGGATCTCTTTTTACTACCTTCTTTGCAGACCATCTCCTTCTATCCTCAGCAAGCTCTCCCCTGAATCCAACATGTTTCTCCAGCTCTGTATTTCCCCACTGAATTTGTCGGCACAGAATAAATAGCCAGACCAACCAACAACATCCTCGGAGTTCTTCCTAAGATGACCCTAAGGGATGTTTGCTGGTTGTCCCTCTACCCTTCGCCTGTCTGTCTCTTCTGCCACCAATACACTCTGATTCCCTGCTGCAGAGTCGCTCAGTTCTCAAGGTTGGAGGAGGAGTCTCCTTTCTCAAGTTCCAGCCAGTTGGGTGTGCTCTGGACCCTGGCTCTGGTGATTAGTTCAGGATAAAACTTGTATTCACCAAATGATTGAACAAGACACCTAGTGTCAACCTCTTATCTCCCCATGCACCTGTACACACGTACTGAAAAATACATCCAAAATGCAAACATGTGCACACGCATGCACGCACTCACACAGGAAGCAAAGGCAGGCAGATAGCATGGTTCTCATTTAGAACTCCGTATCTGCCGCCACTGGAAGGTGCTGCCCACATTGCTCAGGGACTTCCCCACTCAACTGATTCTTCTTGGGAATGCCCACACAGGCCTGCTCAGATGCCTGTCTCTACAATGGTTCCAGATGCAATCAAGGTGACAGTCAACATCAACCATTACAGAGCTCAACATAACCAATCGCAAGGAGACAAGACGAGGCGTTTCCTGGGGCTTCTTTTGTAGGAAGTTCCTAAGGTGACCTTTGTGTCCCTTACTGGCTCACAGTGATGAGGAGTAGAGTCCTGTTGCTACTTAGCTTTCTCAGAACCAGAAAGGCATGCAAGCAATTGCCTCAGGATGCTGTTGACCAAGAAATGGGTCGGGGCAAGGGGAGAGAAGAAGAAGGCAGAGAGCACCTTAGACTCTTAGTCAAGCTGTGCCAGACTACCCCATTCAACCCCCCTCCACCGCCCCCCCATCGCCCCACCCTGCCACCAGGACTGTTCAGTTATGTGGGACAGCAGACTTCTTTATGGTTGAAGTCTATTGTGCTTTTCTGTTGCTCACAACATAGTGACCTCAACTATAGCATGTCTTTATGTCTTAAGAGTTGGAGTAAGAGCTGAAGAACCAACACCTGTAGAGACACCCACTCCTGGAGGAAGGATGGGCCTTTCTTTGTTTAACTGAAGGATCTTGCTTTAAGAAGGCTTTTGTTTGAATGCTAAGGGAAATGTTAGAAAAAGCATACTTATTTACATCAAATCACTTTTTCAGTGTTGCTGGCTACTGTCTGGAAATAAACTGGTAATGTACTATGTTGTGCAAATGAAGACATTTTTAAGAGTTTAGGGAGAGTGAGTAGAGTCCGGAGAACTTCCAGGCAGTCCCTGACCGAGCAATAAGACTGACTTGTCCTCTTTCCTGAAATGCCAGTTGAGCAAAATGATGAAACAACCGTTTTCAGGATACAGACCATAAGGCTGTGGGGGCCAGTGGTGTCCCCGAGGCTGTGGGGGCCAGTGTCCCTGAGGCTGTAGGAGCCAGTATCTCCAAGGCTGTGGGGTCCAGTGATGTCCCCGAGGCTGTGGGGGCCAGTGTCCCTGAGGCTGTGGGGTCCAGTGTCCCCAAGGCTGTGGGGTTTAGTGGTGTCTCCAAGGCTGTGGGGGCCAGTGTCTCTGAGGCCATGGGGTCCAGTGGTGTCCCTGAGGCCATGGGGGCCAGTGGTGTCCCCAAGGCTGTGGGGTCCAGTATCTCTGAGACTGTGGGGTCCAGTAGTATCTCCGAGGCTGTGGGGACCAGTGTCCCTGAGGCTGTGGGAGCCAGTGTCCCCAAGGCAGGAAAACAAATGACATGACTTCTAAGATCATTGGCACATCTCCTCCTGAAGAGTTTCTGATTTATATTCTCTCTGAGGTGAGGAGACATTCTGGGGTGTAGGACAAGGGAGCTTGAGTCCACCAGACAGAATACTGAAGGAGATGGAATTATGGTCCAGAGATCTTTTGCTGAGTTCTCCTGAGTACTTGATTGAGTATGAACAACCTCTGTGAAGAACTGGCATAGGGTAGTCTCCAGCTGAAGCTCTCAGGAGACCTTGTTTCAGTGGTAGGGTAAAGTCAAGGCTAAGTTCTTCTGGTCCCATCTAACAAACACACTTCAAAGCAAGACTCAAAAGGCTCAAACTGCTTGCTAATACTTCATTTCTGTCTACCTACAAAGTTCAAGAATTTTTATGAGTATAAAATACATTCAGTGCCTACCACCATCAAATCCACAGTTTAATATCCAATTAAAGCTTGCCAACATACAAGGAAGAACAAAGTAACCCATGATGACAGAGAAATCAATGTAATGAAGCCAATTCAATTAGATATAGAACTGCAGACAAAGCCATCAATATAGTAATTATTAACTTCCACATGCTTATGACTCTTAGAATAAAATTAATATAGTAAGTAAAAAAAATAAGATAAAAAGAAATTTACAGAGATAGAAATTACAATATCTGAGCTAAAAGTATATTGCATCCAATTAGTATCATATTAGATACTGCCAAAGAAAAGATTAATGATTTGAGAGCGTAGAAATTGTTAATACCTCTGAATGAGGGGAAAGACCATGACCCACATTCTTTGGTCAAATTATACAAGCTTTGTTTTCTGTCAGACAGGGCATTCTCCCTAAAGCGGGGTTTGAGAAAATAGCATTGAACACAGGAGAAGGTGGGGTTTATATATCCCTCAATCCTACAAAACTAGGGGATTTTCAAGGGCTGGGGGATTTCCAGAGGAATTTTGCTTACACAGGAACTTGGCTGAACATTTAAAAATTATTTGACAGAACATCTTATCAGGGTGGAGGTTAGGGTGTAGAGTGTGGAACATGTCAAATTCCAGAAAATGAGATGATAGCGGAAGAAGGTGACAGATTTGGGCAGAAAGAAAATGAAATCCAATGACAATTTGTATCCACCAAAGGAATGCAGAGAACCCAAGAGGAAATGCATCATTAAGAGTACAGTAATGTCTTAGGGTTTCTACTGCTGTAGACACCATAGCCAGAGCAACTCTTATAAAGGAAAACATTTAATTTGGTTGCTTATGGTTTCAGAGGTTTATTCCATTATCATCATGGTGGGACATGGAGGCACATAGGCAGACATGGTGCTGGAGAAGGAGCTGAGAGTTCTACATCTTGATCTGCAGGCAACAGGAAGTGTGGCTTAAGCGTATATGAGATCTCAAAGCCCACCCCCACAGTGACACACTTCCTCCAACAAGGCCATACCTATTCCAACAAAGCCACACATCCTAATAGTGTCACCCCCTATGAGCTTATGGGGCCAATTACATTGAATTCACAGTAATATTCCTGCCTCAACTCCCCGGGTTACAAATGTGAGCCAACCATATTTGGTTAATAATCTATTTTTATTAGTTAAATTTCATTAATGTTAACTTTTGAAACAAAATTGATACCTATATATTGTGAAGTTTGTAATAATGTATATGGCCAAAATCAGCATAAGATTGGGAGAGGCAGAATTATATGGTCCTAACATTCTTATATTACATGTGAAATAAAGTGTTATTTTAAGGTAGATTATATCACATAAAAATATGCAAGCCCTAAAGCAGGTACTAAAATGAATCACAATGTATTATAGCTAATAAGTCAACAAGTAGAAATTACAAAATTTAATACCGCTGCACCTTAATCCACACTCGGGAGAGGCAGGCGATCTGTGATTCAGGCAGCTGGTACAAGTAGTCAGAAAAAGCGCAAAGCTACACAGAGAAACTGTTCGAAAAACCAAAAAAAAAAAAAAAAAAAAAAAAAAAAAAAAAAAAAAAAAGAATGTTAAATATATAAGCAGCCAGCCAGGAGACTTGAAAAAGATCTCGAAGACTAGAAAACAAATCACCAAGATCTCAGGTCTACTCTCAACATCATCAATAATCACATTACATGTCAATAACTAAGTCCCACAATTAAGACATTGATTGATTGTCATATTGGGTGAAAAAGCAAGAGCCAACTGTGTGTTCTCTTTGAAAATCACGTTAAATATAAAGACTAACCTCTTCAGAGAGAACGAGGGAGTTTAACAGCTTGAGGTTTGACTCTGGGATGTTCAGGGATTTCCTTGTAGAAGCCACATCACCTTTCTCTCTAAAATCATTGAGTAATGGCATACAGTCAATTCTTCAGACTAAAGGGAATTCATTGAGGAGAGAGCACCAGTGTCCCATCAGCCTGGGGTGACTGTGGACCTGGTGTAAGGGAGGGGAAAATCCATGCTGGCAAGTGTGGGAATGGGTTGAAATTAGAAAAGGACTTTCTAAGTAGAGATGACATTTAAAATCAATCAATAAGAAGAAAGAGACCCAGGCTTTGATTTAATGGTTTAGCGGTTAGTAGATAATCGATCAAGATGTACCTAGATAGTGAAATGTGATGCAGACAGTGTTCCTAATCCAGAGGGAGATATTCAAAAGGCTTTAAGCTCTGAAACTTTCTGAACGTAGATGGAAGTGGAAAATTCCACACCGTGGAACTTTGTGTACAATGTTTTTACAAATATTACATTAAACTGCATTCAGGTTATGTGTGTAATTTTGTTTAGATTTGGGGTCCCATCACCAAGGTATCTCATTATACGTATGAGAATATTCTAGATTCTGGGAACAAAAAAAGCCCCACACATTCCATGTAGTTCTGTCCACAGTGGGAGGATGGTCAGACACAGCCACATGTTGCCAGCAGTCTGAAGAGTTCATTTAGACCTTTGGGGACCCTGACTCAGGCCACACCACGGTTTGTGGCTCCAATGAAGGGAAGAATTTCATATCAAGTCTGGTCTGATGGGGTGGAGTTGGAGACTTTATCAAAGACATTTTAATATAGGTTTATGCATGTGGGTTAGGAGAAAGTAAGGCGCTCTGAGATCAGGGGGGTGTGGGCTTCTCAAAAAAGAGCAGGAGAGAGCAAGGCGTGCCCGAGAGTGGGTATAGGCTCTTTAAGGGAGAGTCACATTTCACCGTCATAGCTTTAAGCTATGGATACCATATTGGCGACTTTCGAGGTTGCTAAGAAACCTCCTTTATTCTTTTCTCTGTCTTTTGACAAGTGGATAATTGGGTAGCTATGGAGATGTCTTGGATAGAATTATAATCTGAAAAGGTAAAACCAGAAGTCACTGGGGCTGCAGAAGAGGTTTTGCTCCTGTCTTTGTGACTGGACTCTGTGGAGATTCCTGGAAAGTTGCAGTTCGTTTACACATCGGAAGCAAAGAAGGCCGTAAGCAGTTGTTGATTGCACTGGGATTCTTGCTTCTCTGCTGTAGCTGGAATCCAAGGTGAGTGTCTGCTCTTCATTCTGGTGTCCCCTGGATAGCAAGGATGCTCAATCTGTCAATCTTGTGTGCTTACTCCTTTGTGTGTGTGCATACACTCATAGTGTGTGAGTGTGCACAGACCCATGGGTGTTGACATCAGATATCTTCTTTTTTCCCCCTATGTTTTCTATCCCTCCCCCAGACAGGCTTTCTCATTGAATCTGGGACTCCCCATTTTGGCTTGACTGACTGGCCAGCACCTGCCCACCACCGCAGCATCTGCTTTTCTCCATCCCCTCAGGGCTAAGGTTATAAACACCTGCCGCTCTTTCTGGTGTCTCTTTGGACGCTATGGAGATTCTCATGCTATGCATCAAGTACTTTGCCTACTGAGCCTTAGGCCGGTCTATCGGCATGGAAGTACGCGTTTCAGTTTTGGAACATAGAACATAAACTGATTCCGACGTGGATGGAGGAGAGAGGGGACTTGATTTTTCATAGACCTTTACTCCCTAGGGGTTTATCCCCATTCATCTCGGCTGGGGAAGACCATGTGAGGGCGATGAGGCCATTTGCTGGAAAAGCATTTGTCCCTGTGTAAGCCTGGCCAGCTGACCTTTGTGACACTCGAGGGCAGCGCCTTAAGTTTTTGGCACAGATAGCAAGCATGGTAATGCTTTCTAGACACTAGTCCACTCTCTAAAGCATCCCAAATGAGACAACTGAGCAAAAGCAGCCATCCTGGTTTGCTTTCCCTGGCTATGATAAACTCCATTACCAAAAGCACTGGGAAGGGAAGGGCTTTTTGGCTAACATATCTGGGTCACAGCTGATGAGTTTAGGATCGGAACTCAAGCTGGAGCAGAGACAAGACCACAGAAGAAAGCTGCTTTCTGCCTTGCTCCTCATAGTTTGCTCAGCTTGCCTCTGTATACCTCCTAGGCCCGCTTTCTCAGGAATGGCACCCTCCACAGTGGGCTGCACCCTCCCATATTAATCATTAGTCAAGAAAATGTACCCACAGGCTTGCCTACACGCCAGTCTGATGCAGGCATTTTCTCAGTTGAAGTTCCCTCTTCCCAGATGACTCCAGCTGTGTCAATGTGACAGAAAACTAACCGGCCTTCCCCCTTACGTCATAGACTTGAAGCTAGGTGATTTTTTTTTAAGACTATTTAACCAAACATGTGTAGTGGGGTGATACATTAATTTTGACATCAAATAAACTGTAAAAATGCTCATTAAGATTCAGTTTCTCTAACTTAATCAAGAACAATGGTCTCTGTGTTAATATAATCAGCATTTAACTGCTCTAAATGAAAGCTTAACCTCCTAAATTATAATGACTTAGCATAATTTATCAGAATATGATTTTTAGCCTTTAAGTCAAATACTGTTCCTGAACAATGCTATCCCTGAACTGTGAGTGAAGGGTATAACCAAATACAAGACCCTTCTAGCCTCTCACCGCACATTTTTCTTGGGTCAAGGAGTCAGGGATAAAGCTGTTATGAGTCACTGAATTCCTGTTCCCTAGGAAACTGAATGCTCTACAAACAAATGTTTACAAACAGGTGTGTGCTAAAGCTTTTTGTGCTCGCTAAGTCACCTTTACTTGGATTCTTTGATTTTTCAGTCTCTGCGTCATTGGCAATCGGGTGGCTCCATCTCTGGAGCAAGGCCTCTGACTAACACCCAGAGCTACAGGAGCGTAGGTGGTTGTTTCCTGGAATTCGCTTTCAGAAGGACGTTCCTAGGTTCTGGAACAAGGCACTTCTGGATTGTACAGCTGAAAGTCTACCCGACCTTTGCAGAGATTTACATATCAAAAGGAGGGAGACAGACCTGCAGACTTGGAGTCTTTCTTGAAAATGCTCTTGGAATAGAGCAGAGTGAAGGTTCTTCCCGCAGGTGGCAGCAGGGGGATTCTGAATTTCTAGTGTGTGTGTGTGTGTGTGTGTGTGTGTGTGTGTGTGTGTGTGTTGTGTAGCAGGAATCTTAAAAGTTCTTATTAATAAAATCAAGCCCGAGGCGAGTTATTGGGGTCCATGCTGGTAGATCAGAGAGACAGAACAAGCCACAGCTATCTCACCTCGCCTGATCCTCAGCTGGTCTTGTCTCCTCAGATTGGAGGCCTCTGAGTCCTCATCCGGAATGGGTCTCAGCTGAATTACTACTCAAAAGCCTGAATCTTAACCAGCCAAAATCTTCTAGTTTCTGGTCCTCACGCCTTATATATCTTCTTGCTTTCTACCACCACTCCCTGGGATTAAAGGCTGGCTTTCTGGGATTAAAGGCGTGTGTCACCATGCTTGGCTTTTTCCAATGTGGCCTTGAACTCACAGAGATCCAGAGGGATTTCTATCTCTGGAATGCTAGGATTAAAGGTGTGAGTGCCACCATTTTCTAGCCTTTGTATCTAGTGGCTCTCTGTTCTCTGACCCCAGATAAATTTATTAGAGTACACAATATTTTGGGGAATACAATACCACCACATTTCCTCTCTTTTTGTCTAAAATTAAAAAAGCTTATAACTAATACAAGAAAAACTATCTTCAATAAGTATATGCAATATACAGTCAAGATTACATTAACAATGTCTAGCCCATTAACATTTGACAGATCTGGACAAAAAACTCCATTATATATATTAACAATGTCCAGTCCAGTAACATCTGATAAACTCAGACCAAAAAATTTTCATTACTTATCTTATTTAAAACAAGTAGTTCCTTTTTAAAAGTAGATTCCATATGTGTGTGTGTGTGTGTTTTAACTTACCATGTGATTCCCAGGCTGACAGGGGGACACTCTGTAGAGAATGAAAGAGGCAGAAGACCGTACCCAAACCAAGCTCCCTCCTCAGAACCACCCTCAGATTCTGCTGGCCCCTTTCTTAAGGCCTAGGTCTATCCTGAAGAGGAGTGTGGAGAAAGAAGTCTGCAGGTCTGAACATTTGATGACGCTGTTTGCTTAAGAGACTGAAATACTGGTTAGGACCCAACTTACCGATCGGGCTGACGTTATCATTTTCTTACTATCCAATAAAGTAGGAGTTCATGAAAGAAGTCAGTGATGAGAATACCAAAGTCATGTTTTTTTGTTTGTTTTTGTTTTTGCCACTTTGCATCTAATGCATAGGTTCTGTGCTGTTGCTGGACAACTTTCTATGATTCGTTTGTGGCATTACCCTCTCAAGGTCTCATGTAGCTGGCCTTGAACTTATGATGTAGGCCAAAGAGGACCTTGAATTTCTAACTTTCCTACTCCACTTCCCGAGTGCTATGATTCCTCCATGTGTGCCCTTTCCTGGTCCATCCTGTGCTGCAGATCAACCCAGGGCTTCACAGGCGCTCTGCCAGCCGAGACACATTCCCAGCCCACTACTTTTAATTTAGTTAGTGGTAATTGTTTGGTTCATTTGTGTGCCAACCAAACAATGGAAGGGACCCAGAATTTGAACACACAGAATGGGTTACTCTCTGACAGATGCATCACCATAGTATAGGGTAGCAATGCACACTAAGGGGTGGGCAGCAAATCTTGAATATTGTAGCTTTAGCTGAGTGTTTACAAAGTGAAGGTTTTGTTTGCAATTTTCCATTTTCAAGTTTCATCTCACGCCACCAAAACCAAACAAACAGACATTGTCCTATGTAGATGGCCACATCAGAAACAGAGAGCAAATATGATATTTAAATACTTGGTTGCTGTGGTAGTATTCTAACTGTACTTAAATGTGATTTTGATTGTATATTAATAAATAAAGTTGCCCAGGGGTCAGAGCTATTAGAGCCATAACAAGAGCGTGGCGGTGGTGGCGCACGCCTTTAATCCCAGCACTTGGTAGAAGAGCTAGGTAGATCTCTGTGTGTTCAGGGATACAGCCAGCATTGGAGACATATACCTTTAAGACCTGGGGGGCTGTACATACAGACAGTGACGAGGCAGTCACGTGTTTGGGTTTACAACCAATGAGAAGGACAGAACAAAATACTATGAAAAGACAGACAGACAGGAACTAGGTCTCTTTTGGGAAGCTAGGAGCACGCAGGAGGAAGGGTGAGATTTTAGCTCTGAGCTCTGACCTCTCGGCTTTCTCTTTTACATTGGTTCTGTGTTTCTTATTTAATAAGACGGTTGGTTACATCTACAGGTCGCCACTTGGGTTAGCCTGGTCTCAGCATTGGGAGCCCTTCTTTGCCCGATTCACAGCAAAAAAGGGTAAAGCGTTGGTTCTGTTGAACTGCAGGAGAGCGAGATTCCATATAACAGTGGTTAAACAATCAGGAGAGCCAATGCTTTAGAACTGGTCCCAGGAAGGTGAGGCCACAGGCTCAGTCATTTCTAGCTTCCCATTAAACACGTTGCACTCTGGAGATTCAGCAGCCTGCAAGTGTCCCAGCTGGTAGCTAGGACTAAATGGCCCTTTAAAGCTTCCTGCGCTGGGCCCCAAACACATGATACTGGATGCAGTTGAACTAGCTTACCAAATTTATTTTCTTTTTAAAAGCAATGAATCCAATTTCCTGAGAAGTCTAGAATAAATGGCATTGAAATAGGTGGGATTTTATGACTAAAAAAAGCATCAATTTGATTGTTTATACACAGTTTCCTGTGGACCATGCCATCTCACAACAGTTTAGAGAAAAAGTCATTCTGCAGCTATTCATTTTGTCATCCGTCTGTCTGTCTATCTATCTGTCTGTCTTTATGTCTGTTTGTCTATCTGTCAATCTGTCTATCTATCTATCTATCTATCTATCTATCTATCTATCTATCTATCTATCTTCTGTCTATCTACCTTCTGTCTGTCTGTCTATCTATCTATCTATCTATCTATCTATCTATCTATCTATCTATCTTCTGCCTGTCTATCTATCTATCTATCTTCTATCTATCATCTATCTATCTATCATGTGTGCAGGTATGTGTGTACTTACTGATGTCCTCACTTGCACATTCCAAGGCCAGAGCAGGACACCTGCTCTCTTCCTTTATTGCGCTCCACTTTACAGCCCTGAGCCTGGGTCTCTCCATGAACTAGAAGCCCACTGTTTTGGCTAGCCTGAGCTCTCTGGATCCATCTGTTTCTGCCCTCCAGTGCTGGGGTGGTGGGCACTCAAGCCTCTATCTGGCTTTTTACATGGGGGTAAGGGATCCAAACACAGGTCACGATGGTGACAAAGTAGGTGTCTCACCCACAGAATCATTTTTCCTAGCAAGTTTCCACTCTTGAGAGACTTGCCTTTACTTTTTTCCTCAGGAATCTAAATGTATGTTTAATTCTTTCCTTCAAGAATTTTGATACGTCATAAAAAAAATGAACTATGTTATTTTAGTAAGTTTTACTGAAGAAAATTGCACTATGAAGTAAAAATCTGGATAAGTCAAGAGACTCTTTATCAAAGATGATTCTATTATTTCAAAGAATTGAATATTGTTCATCAAGAACTATATTATGTGTTGGGGATGCTCCTCTGTGAGGAGTGCTGGCCTGGATGCATGAAGCCCTTAGTTGGTCCACAGCACCTCATAAACCATGTGTGGTGTGGTGCCCACACCTGCAGCCCTAGTGCTGGTGAGCAGAGGTAGGAGGACGTAAGTTCAAGGTCACGCTCAGCTGCACTGAGAAGACTTGTGACGGGAAAGGGGAGGGGGACAGAGACAGCAGCTTTGAGCTTTACAAACGTTACTTTTGTAACTGAAGAAGGGCCTCAGAGGGTAAGAATGCTTGCTGGACTAGAGAGCATCTAGCAGCAACATAACAAGCATCTGGCACGTATCTGTAACCCCAACTTTGATAAGGAGCAGAGACAGGAGGCTTGCTGGCACTTCCTGGTTTCTACCCTATCCAAGAAAACAGGAGCCCCAGGTTCAGGGAGAAATCCTACCTCGGAGGAATAGGTAGAGAATGACAGAGGAGACACTGGATGCCTTCTTCCAGCCTCTTTGTGCTTCCACAGATGTGCATAGTTGTGAACATGTGTGTGCATACACCACAGGTACGTACACACACACACACACACACACACACACACACACACACACACACACTCACTTTTAAAAACAGAAGCATCAGTTTTGCTTCACTGCTTGATTGGCATCTGCTGGAAGAAGCCCCTTTGGGTGGTGGTTGTACTATATAAGAACGGGGTTCCTGACGCCCCAGCCTAGAGATCAGCAGACATTCATCCATTTGTGGTTTCTGGGTGTATCTCTGGAACAGTGAAAAATGAACTTTATTTTACTTTATTTATTTTTTTTAGGCAATAAAGATCCAGCTCATCTGGACAAACAGGAGATAGGAGTTAAAAATAGCTTCTAGACAGTGCTGGGTGCTCAGTGGGAGATTCAATATTGATTGATGGTAGACACACGATTGCCGGAACCTGGGTAGTGAAAGAAACCTTTAAAGCAAAATACTTTAAACATAAAATAAAAGCTAGATGATGGAGATTTCTTTGGTGACTTTTCTTAAAACAAAACAAAACACAATTTCACTGCAAAGTGTGTTTCTAAGGTCTGGAACTCATTACTACTATTACTTAAAGCTGGACATTCAGAAAAGCAAGAAGGCCTCATGTTGTTCAGCTGGGTGGAGAGAGAATCCATGCTTATGTTTAACTGATGCAGCCCCTGAGAGCGTGGAGAAGTGAGCGAGAGCAGCAGTGGGAACCGGGGATGTTACTGAGGCGCATCACAAATGCACATTTAGCAACAAGCTCCATGGTACAAGGTCTGCCCTGCAGGCCCCCGAGATTTCCAACGAACAGAGATGAACTGGGGGGGGCGGGGGAGCAGCAGTGTTTTAGAAAGAGGATTTGGGTTTTAGAGATTTGGAATCCTTGGTTTCCATGCCAGGCTTACGAACAGAATGTAACTGGGCTCCTATGAATCAAAACCACCATCTGCTGATATCTTTCCCCTCTTGCTGGGAACTGAACCTGGTCCTTGGGCACAGCAACAAGTGCTCTTAAGCATCTCTCCAGCTCCTGGAAACCTACTTCAAAGCCAAGTCATGCCTTGGGGACTAACGAGCAGTGGTGAGACCCTAAGAGTTATTGTGGTTTCATTACAGAAGAGTGAGTTCACTCTTTCTCCCTCTCACTTTCCTCCTCCTCCTCCTCCTCTCCTCCTCCTCCTCATGGTCCTCCCTTCTTCTCTCTGCTCTTTTGCCAAGGGTCAATGCAGCAAGGACTCATCGCTAGATACCCGCCCTTTGATATGGAAAGTTGTAAGCTCCAGAACAACGAGCTAATACACGTCTGTCCATCATAAGTAGCATGGCCTGTGATATTCTCTGACAACACACAGGATGCGCTGAGTCAAGAACGTGCCTCTGACTGATGATGCTCATGTACAGATGAAGGTCAGGTATGGAGGCAACTTGCCCCATAAACTGTTTCACTAATGAAGTGGTGAGGCTAGGGTTTAAATGTAAGAAGTCTGGACTGCTGGCGAAGACTTGACGTTCTTGATAAAGGCGCTGTCCTAACTCCTCAATTTCCATCTCAGTTGTGTTCATGCATATGTGGATGCTGCCACAGCAGACAACTCACAGGGCTTTGTGTGCGTGAAAACCACAGACCGAGATATTCCTCTAACACAGGAAATGTAAAATCTGGGCGTCCAAGCCAGTGGTCCCCAAGAGGCCTCATTACTGTCCATGGCAGCCCAGCTGGAAGAGCGTGCACAAGACACCCGAGCAAACTCTGTCCTGACCAGTTTTCTGGCGCTGTTCCCTCCCTTCTCTCCATTTTTAGCAACTGCAGCCACAAATCCAGCCATCATTAATATTTTATTACCACAAATCGTGCTCTGTGACTGTCTCCTTGTGACCTTTATTGTCCTTTGTTCACAGAGATGTGTGGAAAGCTGAGCCACTCCCTGGCCTAATGGGGAAAAAAGAAAAAAAAAATCCCAGGATGATGTCCCGAAAAATGAAAGTAGACGACAGTCCTGCTATCTGCTGCTATTTACATCTGAGACCAGGTTGTTCCTTTTCAAGCCGGTGGACAGTGTTTGCTCTGCTCACTAAACATTCTCTGAGCGTGGACAGAAGGCACTTCCTGTAACACAGTGTTAAAGCCTGACAAGGAGATCCTGGTGGGTTCGAACAAAGGGAACTAACCCAGGCAATGAAACCTTTCTACACAAGTGAGAAAAAGTGATATCCCGGGGCCTTGAGTTCGCCCCGTGGGAAGCTCTATATAGGTGCGGAGAAGCGTTGGGATTGAGCCCAGCATTCTCTAAGTGCGGAACCCTCTGATAACTCTTGACATTTTTATTTTATTTTTTTGAGACAGAGTTTCTCTGTGTAGCCCTGGTTGTCCTGGAACTTGCTCTGTAGACCAGGCTGACTTCAAATTTACAGAGGTTCTGTCTCGCCTCCTGAGTGCTGGGATTACAGGAGTGTGCCACCATGCCTGGCGCCATCTTTTCTTTTTTCTTTTTCTTTCTTTCTTTCTTTCTTTCTTTCTTTCTTTCTTTCTTTCTTTCTTTCTTTCTTTCTTTCTTTCTTTCCTTTCTTTCTCTCTCTCTCTCTCTCTCTCTCTCTTTCTTTCTTTTTTTTTTTAATGATAAGGACTTGCTGTCTGGAAGTCTGGCTGACCGTCCTGGAAATCATGATCCTCCTGCCTCAGTCACAACCCTCCCTGCAGGAGGACGACACACTCAACAAAGACACCATCTCCTGGAAGCCCTTCCCCCAGGAGGGTCCCCCACCCCCACCCCATCAGCCATTTCCAGGATATTTCTTCAGCCTTTTCCCTGAGTCCTCTCACCTGCTTTGTGTCCAGTCCCATCCTCGCCCTCGCCTGTGAAAACTTCACCAGGTTCCTTGGCAGGCTTGTTCCTGACCCTGCTGGGAAGTGCTTTCCCACTGCCTTCCACAGCCACAGAACAAACCTGTGCCACTTGGGGATCCCATTGGCTGCTTCTGAGAACACACATGTTTGTGTCTTACTAATCGGATGGATAAAAATCGCACACTGTTGCTTTAAGTTCGCCTTTCTCGATGTTTAGTGGAACTGGGCACTGTCTCCTGTTGCTTGGTGACCTATCTGCATTTCTTCCTGTGCATTGCCTTCTTGTATTTTTGTATTAGGGTGTTTGTATTCCCTCCCATTTTCTAGGAAATTATCTTTTTCTATGCCAGAAATCAATCTTTTATCTATTATTAATACACTCATGTATCTTCTCTGCTAGTCTTCCACTTAAAATAATCTCCCTTTTTCCTCTTCCCTATTTGTCATATCAATGTTTTAATTTTGAATTAGTTGACTTTGTGAATCTTTCTCATGATCTTTAAACATCCCACAAGGACCTGCCTGTCCAAGGCCACATATGAATTTTCATTTGTGTGTTGTAAATTCAGTTATATACTTAGAGATCTTACCTTTAGATCTTTAACTTAATTTGAGTTTATTTTATAACAAGTACTAAATAAAGATGATAATATCTCTTTTAAAATTATTTTACTTATATGTACCTGTGTGAGTTCATGTGCATCAAGTGTGTGCAGGAACCTGCAGAGGCCAGAAGGAGGAGTTAGATCCTCTGGGACTAGGGTTACTGATGGTAAGCCACCAAGTGGTTGGTAGGATCTGAACCTGGGTCCTCTGTAAGAGCAGTAAGCATGTTTAACTAGGAAGCCATTATCTTATTTATTTATTTATTTATTTATTTATTTATTTATTTATTTATTTTTGGTCAGGTAATACCCATGCAACTTAACACTATTTATTAAGTAGTCCACTCACCTATTTGAAATGCCACACTTAGCCTCTCCAGATTTTACCCCATTACCATCCAGTTATCTAGTCCTGTTCTGATGATATTTTGTTTAAGTTCTGGACTTTATATTATGGTTAGATGTTGGAAACTAAAGACTTGGAGTTGGCTTTTATTTTCAAAATTATTTGCATTATTACTCTGTACTTTTCCATATGAATTTCAATTCAATCTTGCCATATTATATAAAAAATAACTTGGGAGATGTCATCAGGATCAGGTTGAATTTACAGATGAATTTCTGGAGGAACAAAAGTTTCCAAACATTGAGTCTTTTCATTCATGGTATGAAATGCTCTTCTGCTGTATTTTGTAGTTTTCTCTAAAGGAGTCTTGTACAATTTGATAACTTCACTTGAGATATTTTATAGCTTTGTTTCTGTTATGGATGGAATAATTTTTAATTACTTTAAAATATTTTATTGGTGTTTTTGTCTGTATATGTGTCTGTGTGAGGGTGGTGGATCCTGGAGTTACAGAAGGTTGTGAGCTGCCATGTGGGTGCTGGGAATTGAACCCTGGGTCTTCTGGAAGAGCAGCCAGTGCTCTTAACCACTGAACCATCTCTCCAGCTCCCTCAATTATTTTTGTAAACATTGGAAACAATAATGCCCATAAAATCTTCTAATTTAATTTAACTTTTTTTTGGTGTGTGTATGCACATGTATGTATGTGTCTGGACATGTCTGTGAGTATGTGTATGGTATATGTGTGAGTGGTGTATGTACACTTTTGTGAATTCACACAGAGAAGGATGTTGGGTGTCTTCTCTGCCTATCTGCCTTTGTCCTTGAGACAGGGTCTCTCACTGAACCTGGAGCTAGCTGCCAGACAGGAGGTGCAAACATCCCTTTTCTCTGCCTCTCTTAGGGCTTAGGACACCACACCTGGCTTCTGTACGTGAGTTCTCGAGCTCAGGCCTTGCAGGCCAAGGCCCCTAAACCAATGAACCATCTCCCCAGCCCCCAAATCTTTCTATAACAAATGATCCATGTGGAGAACTCTTACTCCTTCCAACACTGAGACTAAGTCTTGAGTAAACAGAAATACGTACAGTATTTGCCCATCAGGGCGTGTGGTCTGCCTTCTCCTGGGCTGGTTCCCCACCATTGCCCTTACTGTTGTGTCACATCCAGCTTCTGCTGTTCTTGCTGTGGCTCTGACAGAGTTCTATACTTAAATAAAACAAGGCCAAATACACATTCATCTCAAGTACTCTAGCCTTAACTCTAGATATACTTTTGAAAGCACCAATAAATATGTATTAGAACGTTTTGTGCAGGACACAGTTACTATGAAGTATATAAAAATGCATAAAACATTTCCCCTGTTCTGAAGAGCTGACAGGAGCTGTGTGTTCGAGAAGGCCAGTGGCAGAGCTCAGTAATATAATGATCGCTCCTACGCAGAATGAGCACTAATGCCAGAAAGACCTATTACATTATTTAATCCTTATGAAATCCCCCAGGCAGGAAGAATTAACATTATCTCTAGAAATGAATCCTCTTGTATATTAGAGAGCATAACAAGGAATCTGACTGGCTTGGTCCTCTATTCCTAAGAGAGATCTTCTGAACCCTTGGGACTTCCTCAGGTGATGACAATATATTCGTTATCTGCTGGATATCCTTCACTGCACACTGGGCAGCTTTTTTGAATGGTGTGACAAACTCAGACAGTTTATGCTGATGAGATGCCTCCCTGTGGGGGCCGGTCCAAAGATGGAATTAGATGGCTCGGGTTTGGAGCCACGAGATATCAGCGAAGCCTCCAGGACAAAGAGAAGGGATAGACAGTGAGTTCAGTGGTGCGGCCAGTGGTCCAGTCAATCATGCCCATGCAATGAAGCCGCAATAAAAACTCTGCGTACTAAAGTGTGGGTGATTTTTTCTAGTTGCCAAGGTCCTTTGAGTCTTGCTACTTACTGTAGCGTGGAGGAGGCCACGCCACAGGGGTAGAGGGGGCAGAGATGGGAAGCTTCCTGTTTGGGGCCTGCTAGAGCTTACTTTGTACCCCTCCCCCTTGGCCAGGTCTGACTTACACACACACACACACACACACACACACACACACACACACACACACTGCCGTTGTAAGTACTATGCTTCCTAGGTTTTGTGAATCATTCCAGTGGATCCTTGAATGTGAGGGGGCTCATGGGAACCCTGCCATTATGGCCAGCTGATCAGAAGTGAGGGTAGCATGGAGGTTCCCAAACTTAAGACTGTGTCAAAAATGGGGTAGGGGTGGGGTCTTATGGAGAACTATGCCCTTGACCTATGTGTTTGGCAGGGGCAGTTGGTATAACAGTCATGGTAAGACATTTACAAAGGCAGTGACCAGCCCCCAAATTCATCTTTCTGAAGTTCCAGTGTTCTTATGCTTTCTGTTTAGATACCACAGTATGGTCTCTATCTCTGCAGGTGGGCAAGAATGGCTGAGGGGGAAACTCCCTGTATGGTACCAGTCAGTCTAGACTCAGGGGCTGTATTTCTGTTTGTCATCCAAAACCTAACACAGGGACCCAGGCCACCCAGAGTGGTGATTTGGATAAAGAATCTCAGAAAGAAAGCTCTTGGGTCAGGTCTCTGTGAGTCTTCTAAGCCATATTAATTTCGAGCCTTAATTAATAGGCAGTGGAGTACAGACTGAAGAGAACAAGTAAGATACCAAAGTAGGTCAGGCCCGGTTCCGCCTTCCTGTTAGCACTGGTGTGTCCGCACACACAGAAGGAACTATATGCATCGGCCCCTTTTCAGCCTGATAGGTTCATTGAGGAGTGACCTAGAGTTACCCTCACTCACTTGCTCCAGGGTATCTGCACATCTTCAGGGTCCACACACCAGTCCATCCAACACCAGAATACCTCTCAGGGCTTTTTTTCACAATCACAGAGTTCCAAACTTTCTAGTCACCCAAAATATAGTTCTACGAAGAGAATTCTGAAGGGATGTCCCTCCTTAGCCATTGGTTACTTGCGTTCCCGAGCAGGACTGGAATACTAGTGAACTCACTGGAGGCTGAAATGGCCCCGGTGCGTGGTCAGGTGCGTGGTCAGGTGCGAAGCCTTCCAGCTGTTGGTTCTAGACACCTGGAGCAGTGGGTGGTGTAATCCTCTGGAAACTGGAGGGGCTGCAGATGGACCTGGCCTCTTTCCTTGAGGAGGGTGTTTATGGGACATCTTGAGCTGTGTGGCTGGCATTCCGACAGGGCAGAAGCAGCAAAGAAGGAAAAATCTTCATGTGTGGAATCCGTGTTAGCGGCTCAGGGTTGTGGCGGCAAATCACCACAAGGTGAGTCATTTGAAACACCTTCTGTGAGGCTTCTGGTGAGGGGGGGGGGATGACAGCGGGGCCTCGTCCTTCCTTGGCTCTTGGGAAAATCTTAACTGCTGTGGCTTCTGGTGGAGTGAGGGGTGTGTCTCCCTCCTAACTCCCCCTCCTCCTTTATTAGATCTGAGGTCAGAGTCCAGGAGAATTTCACCTGGAATTCCTTAACCAATTAGATCTACAAAGACGCTAATTCCAAGTAAAGTCACACCCTGAGACCTTCTATGGCAGCCACAGATGCAGGCTTGACTCATTTTTCTGCTATCTTCTGTTTTGAGCTTCAATTCCCTTATTGGAAAGCTGTGGTTGATGGTGATGCCCTAATTACCTCGCTGGGCCATTAGGATTAAACGAGGTAACTGATGTGAAGATGCTTTATAGGCTATTATGGGACTAAAGGGACAACTATGAACTGATGGTGTTTGGTGGCTAGCATTAAGAGTTACTGTGTTAAGTTTTCATAGCTTGATGCTGACTACTGTGTCAGGGAGGGGGAGGGGCCTGTGTGGGAATGACTGTTCTGGCAAAGGTGGGTGTAGAAGTAACCGTCTTATTCAATAAGAAACACAGAACCAATGCAAAGATGAAAGCCCAAGAGGTCAGAGCTAAGAGCCTTACCCTTCACTGCTGCAGCTATTCTCTTCAGCCAAGAGACCTACTTCCTGTGTGTTTGTCTTTATAAAGATTTTCTGTTCTGCCTTTTCATTGGTTGTAAACCCAACCACATAACTGCCTCATCACTGCCTGTCTATACAGACCTCCAAGTCTTCTATGGTTGGTATTGAGATTAAAGGGATGTGTCTCCATGCTGGCTGTATCCTTGAACACGCAGAGATCTGCCTAGCTCTGCCTCTCAAGAGCTGGGATTAAAGGCATGCACCACCACCGCCCAGCTTCTGCTATGGCTTGCTATTAGCTCTGACTCAAGGCAACTTTATTTATTAACATACAAATAAAATCACATTTCAGTACAAATAAAATATCACCATTGGTGGGTGCTTAAATGCCTTGTGTATAGCAAGAACAGGAAGGATGGATTTGACCTAGTTCCCTTAAGAGAAGAGCATGAGTCGGGAGATGTTTGGACAGTATCTATATGAAAGGTGGTACCTAAAAATGGTGACTGCACAGATCATAAAGACATAAATGGTCGTTCTGTACCTTGTTTTCTTTGGTGGTGTGTCATGGGATCCTGTTTTTGTGTGATGTCCAAATCCTGCTGTGGGATGGTCTATATGTCAAATTGCTCTGATTGGTCAATAAATAAAACACTGGTTGGCCAGTGGCCAGGCAGGAAGTAGGTGGGGACAAGGAGAGAGGATAATTCTGGGAAGCAGAAGGCTGAGGCGGAGAGACACCGCCAGCCGCCTCCATGACCAGCAGCATGTGAAGACGCCGGTAAGCCACCAACCACGTGGCAAGGTATAGATTTATGGAAATGGATTAATTTAAGTTATAAGAACAGTTATCAAGAAGCCTGCCACTGCCATACAGTTTGTATGCAATATAAGTCTCTGTGTTTACTTGGTTGGGTCTGAGTGGCTGTGGGACTGGCTGGTGACAAAGATTTGTCCTGACTGTGGGGCAAGGCAGGAAAACTCTAGCTACAAAATCCTTAGAAATGTCAACTGCACTCAGGGGCATTTTGAATAATAGGATTTCTCTGGCCTGTTTTGGAAATCACACCAGGATAATCAGGTTCAGGTTCTGCAGATGTAACGCAGGAAGAAACTTCATGCATGTGCGTGAAAACTAAGATATAACTCCACAAGGATGCCACCTCTGATGGTCAGCTTTAATTGTCAAGTTGGTACAACCTAGAATCCCACAGGAAGAGAGTCAAATTTAGGGACTGTTTAAATTAGGTTCATTTGTGGGCATGTCTGTGGAGGATTGTCTTAAGTGCTTGATATAGGAAGGTCCAGCCCACTGCGGGCAGTGCCATTCCTTAGGCAGAGGATCCTGAAATGTCTGAGAGTGGAGTAATACAGCTGAGCATGAAGAAGCAAACAACACATATGCATTAATTTCTCTCACTTTTGAGTGTGGATGTGATGTGACCAGCTGCTTTAAGCCCCTGTCACAGTGACTTCACTGCCGTGGACTGTCACCTGGAAGGCAGAATTAACATGAATCCTTCATCCCCTAAGTATCTTTTTGTTGGGATGTTTTATCACAGCAACAGAAATGAAACCAGAGCATTACCCTTGCCCACTTCAGAAATGGCAGAGACCAAAGGAGGATTTGGGTTTTAACCGAGGCATGGGATTGGGATGGAACCTATCTAATCTGGACTTCTAACCCAGGAACACCCCAGTTACCCTGGGTTATGTAGTACTGCACGCAGTGCTGGAGCTTCAGGGGCAACACAGAACACTGGTCAGTAAGAGAGGCAAGTCTCACCTCATAATGGCAGTCCTGTGCCTGGGACTGGAGTCACGGTTCTGAAAAGCAGAGTCTTGGGTTGGTAAGGTGGTGCATTGAGTAGAGACTTGCTGCCAAGCACGGTGACTGGAGTTTGATCCCAGGGATCCACATGGTAGAAAAAGAAAACAGACCCCCACAACTTGTTCTTTGATTTGTACCTATATGCCATGGCATTCGAACATCAACAGACAGACAGAAAGACAGACAGACAGACAGACAGACAGACAGACACACACACACACACACACACACACACCAACAAATAAGTGTAATAAAAAAAGGAAAACTTAAAAATCAGAGTCTAGAGGGACCATAAGCTGTGAACACAGCATTGCACAGAGGTGAGCCATGAAGAAGCAGGTGGGACCTGGGCTAACAATTTGTAATGTCCACCTTCCTTGTCACCTTGTGTGGATTTAGAGTCACAGAGGAGACAGACATCTGGGTGAGTCTGGGAGGGCATTTCCAGAGAGATTCCATGCAGACGGAAGAGCATCAATGTGGACAGCACCATCCCGTGGATTGGAGTCCAAATTGAATGAAAACCATAAGGTGGGCACCAGCGTTCATTTCTTCTCTTTCCTGACTGCAGAAGCACTGGGACCGGTCACCTCATGCTCCTGCCACTGGACCTCCTCTGCTGTGATGGACTGTGCCCTCACACCAAAAGCCAAAGGGGACCATTCTCCCCCTAAGCTGCTTTTCATCAGGCATTTTGTCATGGTAGTGATACAAGTAACTAAGACAGGTAGAGAGCCGCCATGATGGCCTTCCCTGAGGATAAGATTTCTTAACTGTTTTAGTAATGAATAGGCACTGGCCAGGAAAAGCAAAGCAGAGAAACACCCCCCCCATGTCTCCGGCTTGGCTGCTGATCTGTTGGTGCTGCCTTTATTCAGGACTCTAAGGTCTCAGGAGAGATGGTCTGGAGAAGGTGAGGGCCAGTTGTACGTTCCTTATCAGTCACATTAACACACTTTACAGGCTGGACCACTCTCGTCTGCAGCTGATGGCCAGTTGTGTTCCTTTTTGCCCAATGCCTGCTTCTCAGCAGGTAACACAAAATATTGCACATACTTTCAATAGTGGTTAGGATAACAAAAAAAAAAAAATAGCTAGGAGGCAAAAGCAATAAACTATGGCAAAGAATGAAGTGAGTATAAAATGTATTAGGTAGTTAAAGAAATTGTCTAAGAAACAGATTACTAACCACTAATTACTAGCTTAACCATAGAGGAAAGAGCTACGGATTATTCAGCATCCTTCGGCATCGGCTGAATGGCCCTTCTGTCCAAATGTGTCTCATTATTTATTCAGCTCTGATTGCAGCTGCCGAGACTGGCTGTTAGGTGAGTCCTCTTGCCACTGTCTCTGAGGGGTGAGAGTCTTCCACTTGAATATGGAGCACATTTCATGTATAAAACTCACTTTACAAATTCAGATGCAACAGCATGTCCTGTGCATATACCAGCAGGCTTTATCACTCGCTGGTCCTCGGTGGGTAAATTTGCCTACCTGAAAGCCCACCATCAGTACTGCCAGTGTGTTCCCAGAAGTGTGGTTTGAAAGTATCTCCTAAACTCGAGGGTGGAAGCGCTTTCCCCAGTGCAGGTGTTGAGACCCAGGCTCTTTAAGAGGAGGCTAAACTGTGACAACTCCGCCACTGAACAGACTGACATTCTCTCCATAGGGGTGGGTTTCTTACTGCAAGAGGAATGTCTTGTGAAGGATGAATTCAGCACCCATCCCCCCATCATCCTCTTTGCCTCCTTTCTCCTTCTCGCTCCCTCCTCCGCACGATGCCTTCCACAGTCTTACGTTGCAGCAAGCAAGCCATTAACATGTTTGCACTTCTAAGCCTCCCGAGCCATGATTCAAATAAATTCCTATTGTCTCGAAATTACCTGGTCTGCGATGTTCTGTTACAGAAACACAAGGCGGAGTGTAAGATGTCCTGGCTGTGCACATTCCCAGGTGAGGGCCAGCACAGCAACAGCTCTACCCTCTTGTTTCAGCTCACTTTAAGAAATACCCAGATGATGGAGCCCAGAGGGGCTGGTGCCGAGTGCTGCGAGAATCTGGAGCTCTGAGGCCCCAATATGACCAGGATTGAATTTCAACTCTGGCACCTGTCAGTGCGGTATCCTTAATATACCTTGCTTTAATTTTTTTTTTTTTAAATATTTAGCTGTGGGGGCCACATGTGCCACAGAGAACATCTGGAGGTCAGAGGACAACTTTGGTGGGTTGTTCTCTCCTTCCGCCTTTACATGGGTTCCAGGGATCGAACTTAGGAAACTGGTCTGTGCAGCAAACATCTTCGCCACCAAGTCATCTTGCTGGCTTCATTTTATACTTTTGAATATACCTATACCTATACCTGTAGTGGGTAGCTGTTCCAGCTTTGACCTGAAAGTACTACCCCCATTGAGGCTTCAGTAACTGTCACGCCTACAAGGCGGGGCAGAGACAGGAGCCCTTAAGACTCAAGATCCGGATAGGCTGGTCTCTTGGTCCCTGGATCCTGGACGCTGGAGGTAGACTGAGCAGAGTTTTGGAACAGCTACCCACTACCTATACCTACACCTACACCTACACCTACACCTACATCTACACCTATATCTGTCTGTCTATTGCTTTCAGGAAAGGGAGGCAAGCCAGACATGGTAGCTCGTGCCTATGATCCCATGCTCATGACTCAGGAAGCAGAGGCAGGATGATTGCCAGAAGTTTGAGAACAGTCTGGTCCACATAGCAAGCATTAGCCAGACAGGGCTACATGGTAAAAACCTGTCTCAAAACAAACAGACAACCAAAAATCACCACCACCACCATAACAAAAAAACAAAGGAAGCAGAACCTATCAGGTCACACACATGTCCTCTCATTGCAGTGACGGGTATAACCCAAAAGCAACAAACACAGTCATGAACTATGGGAACTAATTATACAACCGCACACATATACGCATACAGACGCGGATAGAAAGAGGCACGCACAATGTTTATGCATCTGCCGACGGAATGGACTGTTGTCGGCCATCTTCACTATATAATCTCAGGTTCACACAGGTGTAATGAACAGCCTGTTGACTGCTAACGGCTTTTGTTTCTTCCATTTGTAGAAGTGAAGTAGCTATTTCTTCAAAGATCTTTTCTCTTTGTAAAAAGCAGAGTAAGTTTTGCTCACTTTCTGAGGTGCATTAAGTCTTTCTGGGCAAGACTACTTGAGCCTACTCAGGACACTGGCTCCTTCAAAGCAGAGTCCTAGGCCCTTAGTCTGACTAAGTTAATGCAGCTTCAAAGGGGAAATAGCTCAGTCATCTTCTGGGAGTACAGTGAGAACTGTCATCTACATTTCCCAAGTTCTTTTTTTTTTCTCTGTATTTTGCTCTTTACTGGCTGAGATGGCTGGAGGAGCATTACATAATAATAGGGAAATGACGGCTGCCTGTGGCAGGCAAAAAAAAAAAAAAAAAAAAAAAAAAAAAAAATGATACCACTGATGATAGCTCAAGAACTTCAAGAAATGTCCTCCAAGGGTGTAATGGCTTTGTGATATCCCACTGAGCTCGTCTCTAATGTGACCAGGGAACACTCTAGTAAAACAGCTGAAAGGCAGCACAGCTTTTAGCTGAGTGAGACATGGATGAAGTACTCATCCGTGAGTGTCAATTAACCACCGCCTTGACCTCTGTGAATTGGTCACACAGCTACTAAGCCACTGGGAAGTATTTAGAGAGAGAAGTACATTGTGTAACTTGGTACAGCCCAGGGAGAACCACGTATTTATGTGTGCCTGATGAAGGACACATCTCCCTTTATAAGTGTGCAATAAGGTCCAAGTTATGACTTAAATCTATCAGTAGAAGTCTATTAAGTTTAAAAAAAAAATAGATGTCCAAAGTTAATGGTGGCTCCGAAATGAATCCGTCAGTTGTTCAAATGAGAAGCTAAGTGGGTGTTTATGGGTGTCTTTAGTCACTGTCCTACAGCTGTGAAGAGTCACCATGACCAAGGCAACTCTTAGGAAAGAGAGCATTGAACTGGGGGCTGGCTTACAATTTCAGAGGTTTAGTCTATTATCCTCATGGCAGGGAGCATGATGGCATGCAGGAAGATGTGGTCATGGAGCAGTAGCTGCTGAGAACTGCATCCTGATCTGTAGGCAGAGAGAGAGAGAAGAGAGACGAGCACAGAGAGAGAGAGAGAGAGAGAGAGAGAGAGAGAGAGAGAGAGAGACCTAGCATAAGCTTTTGAAAACCTCAAAACCCAAAACCCACCTACCATGACATACTTCCTCCAACAAGGTCACACCTTCCAATCCTTCTAATCCTTTCAAATAGCGCCACTCCCTGGTATCTAAGCATTCAAATATATGAGCCTATTGGGGGCTATCCTTACTCAAATCACCACAGTGGGTGATAGGTCTGTCTCTATGTAGTGTTTCATGGACCCAGTCTTCTGTCAAATCACATTTGATGATTGATTGCTGCCTTTCTGAGCTTTTTGCCAAAATTTTTGTTGTTTTTATTTTTAACTAGCCTATTATTTAAATAAGTCTCTTTGAAAGAGTTATAAAATAAAGCAAAATAAAAAACGGATAAAATAAAAAAAATTTAAAAGAGGAGAAAGGAAGCACATGACACCCCTTTCCTATCCTTTTAAGAGGTCATGTACAAGGCAAGAAGCACCACCTCCTTGAGGTCCTATAGCCCAAGGTCATGGGTGAAGCAAATACCACTACAAAGGAGGAAGCTATCTCCGGAATGGATATTGTTATGTTTGGACCTAAAGGAGGTATGTTCACCCAACTTCACCGTCACCATAAGTAGAAGATGAGATCGCTGAAGGCCATGAGTGCTATACATATTCTCAAGAAGGTCGTGGTTACTATTCAGAAGTGAGAGTCAACGTGAAAATGTCAAAAAGCAGAGAAAAATTCCTTGCCATATGTTTCTCACTTGATTTCTTTATCTTTAAATTGATGGTAAAAAATTGATGTACTTACAAAACAGTTCCTCACAGGATAGTAAGGGATATAGGTAATGTGCCTACAAAATTATTCTCCTGGCATGGTTTGGGAAATTAGTATCTTGTGATGATGAGTGAAACTTCTTGTGTGTTTTGGACACCTCTCTCATATCTTAATAATTTTTTCATTCACCAAGAACGATCCCAGGGTAATTACATTTCACAACCTTCCTTGCCCTCCAGGATGTGGATATGCCATCAGCTTTTTCTGACCAGATTCGTGGGACTGTGATTTGGAGACAAATTTTCTGAGAGACTGGCAGAACATGGAAATACACTGGTTACAGGTTGGGAGTGGTCAGCTTGAGGTATTTCTGGGATTGAAAGTGCTGAAGGTCACCGCAAAGGTGGGTTGATTCTAGAGTTGGTGACTGCGGCTACATCATTACCAGCCAGGCCTGTGGACTGGTACAGGGAGCTCTAATTGGTGATTTATGAAACACTCTTCCTCTAGGATGTGGAGTGATTCTGTGAGCTTCCCCATATTCATTAGGAAATGTATCTTGTGTCAGCTTAACCGAGTGAATTCTGTTGTCTGAAGCTAAGTAAGCAGTTAGACCAACCAGAGCCAGAGTCCATTGCTTTGTGTGTTGAGTCTTATTTCTTAAACTATCCATATTTTCTTATTTCAGCCATGATCTTGGCTGTGCTGAGGTAAACAGAAGACAAGTGCCAATTTTGCTGTGCAGAATACTAAAGCTAGTGAGGACCATACTATTCATATTATTGTATTATTCAAGCAGAAGACATGGAATAAGGAAGTTTACTTCAGGGGATTGCCAACGCTGTCTGGGAATTCTCTCTTTCTTTGAGTTATAACTTAAAAGTTTTAGACTGTGGTTATTAAAGAAGACAAATTCCTTCAGAGATAGAAATCAGCTCCTTATAAAAGGGTAGCTCAGCTTCTGCTCTGTCTACTGCAGCCCAGGGCTTCTTAAATCTTTTCTGCTTGTAACCCTGTGCTCCTGAGAGGCTTATTTTTAAAAATGGGTATGTGTGTCTTGCCTGCATGCATGTCTGTGCACCACATGCATGCCTGATTCCTAAGGAGTCCAGAAGAGGTGTTGGATCCCCTGAAACTGATGTTACACATGGTTAGAAGCTGCCATGTGGGTGCTGGGTATTGAAACTGGATCCTCTGGAAGAGCAGGCAGTGCTCTTAACTCCTGAGTCATCACCCTCTTCCATGAGAAACTTTTACATTACCCAGGGTACATAGATACATAAACTAGATGTATAAAAACACTACTGACAATAAACTATAAATAGCTTTATTTTAAAATAATTATTTGTTATATATAAAACTTAACATTTATTTCTGTTGAAAACAAATTTACATACAAATGAGTTGGATGTTCATGTTTGTTTTTACATAGGAATTAAATCTTGGCTGAATATTTGAAGCTACATCTTAACACTTTTCAGAGTTGATCAATATTTTGATTTTATAATTGTCACTACTGAGAAAACCCACTTCACATAAATACAAAATGGCATTTATAGGGCCATTTCAGAAATTGTTATATATTGTATCCTAATCCCAAGCCAAAATTCTTTGAATGATTTTTTTAATGAAACTCAAGTCAAGAACTCAAACAGTAATTAAAAAAAAATGTAATAATCTTTAAAAATATTTTAAACTCATTCTTTGATAATTTCATACATGTTGTGCTGGCTTGTTTTATGTCAGCTTGACACAGACTAAAGTCATTTGCAGGATGAGGGGACCTCAGCTGAGAAAATACCCCCTCCAGACCGGCCTGTGAGCAAGACTCTGGTGCGTTTTCTAGATTGATGATTGATGTGGGAGAGTCCAGTCCACTGTTGGTGGTACCACCCCCCAGGCAAGTGGTCCTGTATTCAGAACCAAGGCTGCAGTGACATTACATAATGAAACATGAGGGAACTCTGCCAGAAACACCTTTAATTCATTAAGTGTTTAATTTTTTAATTATTTGAACGTGTGTTCAGAAACTCAGCCAAATTTCCTGTGACTCCCACATTCAGACCTGCGACCCTGTGGGACTGCCACCATAGTTTAAAAGGCAATGCTCTGGAGGACAGTGGTTACTTGGGTCTGATGGTTTAAAAACTTTATGAGTTTTACTTAAAAATTTTGAAACTCTGAATAATGTTCCCTGTGCAATACAGGATCAAGAGAGTCAGAATTGAGGGCCTTGCTACCTGTCCCTGACGTGTAGATGGTCTTGGTTTGTGGAGGTGAACTGATCCCACCAGGCTCTCATCTACATGAGTGTGTCTCCAGGAAGCACAGAACCTTGAGTGTCTTTTTGAGAGACAACTGGTAAACATTCAGGATTTTTGAAAGCTAGATGTTAAAGAGTTTGTAACTTGAAGTCAGGCACAATAGGAGTTATTGACACTGTAGAAATAACAAACACCCCATCTCTGTTTTTTCCCAGAGAGCCAGCTTACAGGCACATGATGGCCTTAAATACCGAATCCTGGGTGTGAGCTCCAATGCACTGTCCAAGATACAAGCCTGCACTGTAGCCCCAAAGAGCTAGGGAGACTGGCTGGCCTTTTAGGCTGTGTTTGGGAAAGGGTCTCTCTCTTACCAGGAATGAAACAATTGGAAGATTCCCCCTGCTCCTGCAAAGACTAAGGGTGTCGATGTTCAATAACTTCCTCCAATTTCAAATGCTCTCCGCAGTATGTGAAGGGATTCCTACATCGACACCTCTTCCTATAACAAATGCCCTTCCATTTTGTCTTCCTTCCCCTTTATCTTCTTTCTGTCCCCCGTTTTGCCGTGTGCACAATCTTTACTTTTCTGTTTAATGTGTGTGCTCAAATTCTAGCTATAATATAACAAAAATATGGTCTCCATAAAGCCTTGCCCTACGTTATAGTAGCTATGGTGTCTTGTTATCTCAGAGGTTCTAACTTTTATTTTTATTTTAGGTGTTATGGGTGTTTTGCCTATATGTATATTTGGGCTACCATATGCATAGAGTGCTCATGGAGGCCAAAAGAGGGTGTTAGAGCCCCTGAAACTGGAATTACAGATAGTTGTGAGCCACCATGTGGGTGAAGGGGAATTGAACTTGGATCCTCTGGAAAGGTAGCCAGTGCTCTTAACCACTGAACCAGCTCTCAGCCCAGTTCCAACTTAAAATTGACAACTGTTATGTTCCCTGTTAAGGAAATCACTGCACAGAATCATTATTGCTTTAAAATCTTCACATTTCAGTGTTTTGGGAATAAAAATAATAAAATACACACAGATACTTAAAACCAAGATAAAGTTCTTGCAAAGACACTAAAGCTCTTTTATTTATCAAGTTAACTAAATGCTGTCTAGAGTAAATTTTTTTAAGTAGAAAATCTTCCAAGTAAGAGGAGATGGCAGGCAGCTAGTATTTTTCCTTCCTAGTTAGTAAGTGTGAGGGATCTGGCTAATCAGCTGAAGGTTTACAAAGAGAACATGCAAAGTTTTTAAACAGTAACTACTTTTTTACGTCGGTTGGGGATTATTCACACCCTAGGACATCAATGAAGAAGATCAATGCTTAGTAATAGATATTTCATGGTGAAACATTTTTCATGTGGGTCTTGTTTAATTCTTCATGTTGCCTATTCATCTGACTGCGTACAGACCTGGAGGGGATGTAAACTCACATCGGAAATTAGGAAAATTTGTCATATCTATACAAGCTTAGTTTTTCTAATGACTTGAGAGGAAGGAGCCCTTTTGTCTCAGTGAAGATCATTGATTCTTAGGGAGGCCATGTTGCAGGTCGCCCCATCTGGACACCCCTTGGGGGAGGGGGTGAGAAGGCGTGGCGTCAATGACACAGACACTGGGAATCAGGTGAGAAGCAAGCAGCAAACTTGTTTATTGTGGCTATGGGGGGAGCTCAAATACCCCCTCTCCAATTTCCCACTGGCAGCTGGAGACTCTTAGCTGTGTTGCCTCTTTTTTCACTGGCCCCCAACATTCTGATGGTTGTGCATGGCCAATCACCGGGTGCAGTGGCAGACTCCAAGTTGGCTCAGCAGGAAGTAGCTAGCACACATGCCTATGCACACTACCTGGAACAGGGCAGCGACGGGTTTTATCAGGCTAGCTGGCTGCACTCCAACTATAAGTCCATGGGAGTCTTTTCACTAACAGCTTCTGTTCAAGCGTTTGGAGCACTCGTGGGAAGATGCAGCCAGCATGGTGGATCCACAGGAGCTGGGGGGGACATCAGGCTGGACATTGTTCTGGTCCGAGTGGGTACAGTGACTCCAGTTATGTGTCTTCTGAGCTCATTTCAGCTTTTGAAAAATGAGGCTCCGTCTAGAAGTCTTTTGCATCCCTGTTCTACTTGAAACTCAGCATCCTAGTTACTAAGTCTAGTTTTATCTCTGAGTTAAAAAAAAAAAAAAAGAAACGTAATTATTTGTTATTCAACTGGGCACCAATGAAAACGTGGCAAACAAACCACAGAAAAACAGCCAAACATTGGTTCCAAGTTCACACCTGCATTGCAGAAATCCCTTCCTCTGTCTGTTCTTGATGAGTAGGTCCTTGTTTTTGACAGTGCCGGCTTGGGAGCAGGGTCTCCATGGAAACCACTGCCTGGGTGACCACTTCCATCATGTCTGAGCGTCTTTCCCACATTTGCATCTCATCTTAATCCAGAGAACAGGTAGATCTCCCCTGATCTCTGAGTCTTCTTGTCAGCTTGAAAGTCAAACCCTAAATTAGGTGCAACACCTGAATGAACATGCCGTTGAGAGAGGAGACGGGGTTGTCACGACAACCAGGAAATGCCATGTCTCCCCACAAATGGTATTTCAACTGTCACTGTGAATTTTCACAAATCAGGAGCTCTTATACTTCTCAACTCTGGGTAGAAATGAAGTGACATACTTTCCTTAGAGGATTCATTTATTTGTGCTGTTTCTTACTCTGCTACACCCCAAACCCATGGCTACCCACCCAATGGTTCAGAAAAACAGCAGCCTCTCAAAGGACCCCTTACCTCTTTTCTTTTCACATTTATTTATGTATTTTGTGTGTGTGTATGTGTGTGTGTGTGCGTATGCATGCGTGTGCTAAACATGCACATGGAGGGCAGAAGGCAAGTCATAGAAGTTGGCTCTTTCCTCCAGCCGTGGTGTTTTCAGAATCGTGGGTCCCCTCAGCTCCCCCCCAGAGCAGCTGTGGGGAGCTGGGTCTGCCACAGTGAAGGTCTAGAGAATCTACTGTTTCTATTTGAGAGTCCAGCTTCTAAGCCGAACTCTGTAGGCCAGCTGTGTAAGATGGCTTTAGAACAAATAGAAGTGAACGGAAGTTTCCAAATGGCTCCATGGTTCCAGCGCTTCTACCCCTAGGAAGGACTTCCATTTGGTCTTCAAATCAAAGGGATAAGCTGTATCACATGTGATGTTATTTCTCCCAGCCTCCAGTGTGCCAGAGCTCTAGGGACTTATCTTGGAGAACAGCAGAGTAGTGAACGGTGAGCATCTTATGATGGGTTGTCTAGAACTGCCACCCCCACCCAGGTGAATTTTCTTGGGCCTGATATCTTTGAGAGAACTAAGAAGCAATATAACTATAGTCTGGTTTGGACAGCCCAGGAAGAAATATAACTTGTTATATATAGTTTTAAAAGGGTGATAGGTTGAAGTGACTCAAAATTGTGAACCATAGCTGTCTAACAAGTAATTTCAATCTTCCTCAGAAATGCCTGCCCCATTTTTCTCACTGTGAAGTGCTCCCCATGTCCAGGTAACTTCAGTCTCCCTCAGGAATGCCTGCCCCATTTCTCACAATGCTCCCATGTTCTAACAAGACGAGGAACACTCTGCCACCAAGTGTATGCTGTCCCTGTTCTTCAGCAAGGATGGAAACAAAAAGAGCAAATAGCAGATGCATTGTTTTTAACATTTTGGAAGCTGTGTGTGCCTCAAATTCACTTGATGCTTGCTCGACTTTCCATTTCCTGTGTGAATTCATTCTCAGCTTGGAAGCAGCTTCATTACCAACACATTCAGATTAATTTCTGAGTCATGCCTGGCTTTTTCTCCTGGAAGCAAATCACAGAATCTTGGAAAACTGGTGTTGGACCATTTTTTCAGTCCGAATGTGCCAGGATAAGATGTTCTATAAAGATCAACTGTGATGAATCCACCCCTGATTTATTAGCTGGGCTGAGAACCCCAAATCACATCGAGACAAGAAACCATCACAGTTCAACAGAACCAGGCGTTTTGGCAAAGGTTAACCTTAGGCACCCTGTGTAACAACATCGTGGGTTTGATTTTACCTTCAGATGACGGCACTTGTTTGAGAGGTTAACTTTCTCAGGTCACACACACAGCCTTCAGTGCTGGGGGGCGATGTAAACCCGGGTGGGACTGACTCTCCAGCCAGCTGCGGACTGAACAATGTGATCTCACCAGCTCACAAGCATTTGTGGCACAATATGGCTTTGCTTGTGCCTGTGAGGTTAGTGTTTTTAGTGCTTATGATCTAGGAGATTGTATATTCTAGGTAAGGCAGTTAGAATCTTTCATAATAGTGGAGAGGCAAGCTTTGTGTGAACAGAGCTGATTCGTGACAAACAGGAGCAATAGTGTGTGGAAAGCAGAGAAGATAATTCTTCTTCTAAATAAGACTGTGTCTGGCCCTCGAAGGAAGAACCAATCTTTTAGTATTTACTGAAATCAGCATAAGCAGAATCCATAGCCTTAGTATAAATTACCGATTAACAACTACTAGAAGAAATTTTATATTTTGTGATGTACAGACATCAGTTAAATATGAATTAGAACTTGCAGTTTGACACCTTGAAAGAAGACATTCTAGGGAAATATTAGGGCATAACATTTCAAAAATTCCTCCATATAGATGGGGCCAGCTACACGCCAATAGTTAGTGTGCAGGCAGAGGCAAAGGAGCCAGCAGCCAGTGGGGGACGGAGGGACCAGGGAGACTGTGAGACACATGTGGGGTGGAGGCGAGGGAAAAGAAGGCTTCTAGGACAGCCCGTGTCCGGGGGACACTTGCTGATGAACCCCAGCATAGTCCGCTGGTGCCTTTTCCTGTGAATTTAAAAAATATGCTCCCATGACTCTGTGTGTGCGTGCGTGCATACATGGGCCAATGCATACACATGGAGATCAGAGGACAGCTTGTGGCCATTGGTTCTCTCCTTCAACCATGAGGGTCCTGGGGGTAAAACTTAGGTCCTCAGGGGGCTTTACCCCCTGAGCCATCTCACAACCTGCCCCTCCCCCAACTTAGCCTCTGGCAATCCACGTTTAGTTCTATCCCCAGAGTGTGCCATCTCTTTGAAAAGGCAAACAGCTGCCGGGCGGTGGTGGCGCACACCTTTAATCCCAGCACTCGGGAGGCAGAGCCAGGTGGATCTCTGTGAGTTCGAGGCTAGCCTGGGCTACGGAGTGAGTTCCAGGAAAGGCTCCAAAGCTACACAGAGAAACCCTGTCTCGAAAAAAAGAAATGCGGTTATGTTTTACTCTCGTTTAAAACTGTACAAAACTCCTGTGTCACCCATAAACTCTAAGTATAATCCTTAATCCCTTATAAAGCTGTTTACTCGGAATTTAACTGTCCCCGAGGAGCGCTGTCTCCCCATACAACCTGCACTAAAAACTCCAGTGAATCGCTTCTCCTGTACCCACCCCGTCCCCTTTCCTTACACAGTTCCTCTTTGCTACCTGCGATGCTTGTCCCCACGACGTTCGACAAACCCTTGTCAATCAATGCACAGGTCTTGCTCCTATAAACGTCTTCCTGACCCCCCACCCCCACCCCTGCACAGACTGGCTAGTGCCCAGTCCGTTTCCCCAGCCACACGTAACTGTTAGGAAAGCTTCATTTGCATTACAGCTGATTCGATATGAACTGTGATTAAACCGGGAAGCGCTCGAGACCCGAGACCACGCCTTTTCTGTTTAGTATACCCGCGACTGTGTTCCATGCAGTTCTTAGGAGGAGTCAGTTCCCATGCACTCAAATGAGGGGCCTCCGAGTGCTTCCGGTATTGATAGCGCTTCAAGAATCTCTCTCTTCTCTGCCTCGCTCCTGTCTGTCTCTCTCATTTCTCTGTCTCTGTTTCCGCCTCTTTCTTGGGGAATTATACTAAAAGTTAGAACGCACCCCTTACCTGGCACTTACCTACATGTTCTGGGGCACATGCTGTCTAAATACTGAATGACTCACCAGAGACCATTTTCCAACCATTTCCTTTAGGGCTCAAAGCCATGAGTCACACAGCCAGCTCTCCACAGCAGGGAAAGATCCCATTTATTGGAAGCCCAGAGATGTATGGCTTCGACTAAATGAATTCAGAATTTGTCACAGTTCCCCAAGCTACAGAATGTACCTGGAAACAGAAGAAACTTGCTCTGTGAGGATGCCATATTTTTATTAATATAGTTTTTAAAGACAATGTCTTATAGAATCCAGCCATAATCTCCCTTGGAGAAGACAAGAGGGAGAAAAGAGAGTAGACTATATGATACTGAAACTAAAATTATTTGCTGTGGAGATTTATGGAGCACACTACAAAATCAAGTTCTGATGTTTAAGTGCATTAAAAAAATTGCTTTAATAATTCTCTATTCCATTGTCTTAAAAAAAAAAAAAGACTATCGAGAAGATTTGAGCTTCAGAGTATTTTGAAAGCAGGCAACTTTGACCTCTCAAAAATCAATCCTTTAGAGGTCAACTACTGTGAGGCCTGTTTTGTGAGGAGGAAATGAAACAAGCCAGAAGAATAAGGATCCTCCTTGTGCTTAGAGACAAGAGAACAGACGGCCGCAGTGGCTATTTCTCCTGTTAGTGTCCCTGGACCAACTTCTTGCTCACAGCTTCTTCAAGGTTTCAAACTCTACCCAATGCTCCCCCTTGCCTCAGTGAACCACCAGTGACTTTCTGATGGTCCCAAAGCCTCCCCAAAAGTGTCCAAATAAATGAGCCAATAGGCTCATTTTGCATTTAAACCATAGCATTCCATCCCTGGCCCCTAAGGGCTCAAGATCATCTCAGAATGCAAAATGCTTCCAAACACCTTCAGAACTCAAAACTCCGCTCCACTCTAAGAATATCATGGTAAAAATAGGGAAGGTCTCTTTTGAGACTCAAATTGACCCTTTAACTATGATCCTGTGGAAAAACCCCAAACCAATTTATATACAATTAGCACACAATGGCGCCGAGTAAACTTTCCCATTCTCAAGGTGTGGGGGTGGAGTAAAACTAGCAAGCCCCAGCAGGGCCAACACCAAATGTGGCATCTCCACACTAGTGTCACATTTACGGTGGCATCGAGTGGATTCCAGTGGGCTTTGGTAGCCCCACCTCTGCAGTCCTGTTCTTTGGAACACAGGTTTCTTTTTGGGCTAGCTCTGCTCAATGCCAGCAACTTCTCATGTTCTTTGCATCTCCAACATCGGCCTCTGTGGAGGGTCTTCTCTGCGGCACACCCTCTAGCCTTTCAAGTTTTTGGGTTTTTTTTTTTTTCTTTCTTTCTTTTTTTTCTGGACCATTGGTGCAAGCTTCCACGGTCCCGTAACCCTTGCGTTATGCACGCTGCAATACCAGGACCTCATAGATGATGCCAAGCTCTGCTGTCACCCTAGAATGTAGCCTGAACCCTTTGTACCACACTTGCTGCCGCCTCTGAGGGCCTTTGAGAATGAGCTGGGACAAATATTTCCCTAAGGTAGTCCTGTTCAAGTAGGGAACCCCTCCTGTAACAGTCAGTGTTCAGATACCCCCTTTTTAGATGGATTTGCTTTTCTGTATCCTGGTACCTAGGACAGACTGGGTTTTGGCCTTTGGAGAAGCTTTCCTTACCCTGGTGCAAAGTGTCCCATTAACGGCGCATCTTCAGCAATTGCCGCTACTCGGTCCTTATTTGTCCTGCTCTGTTCACAACATTAAACAAGTTCACAATTCCATCCCAGGTCACAATTCTCATTTTTTAAAAAATATTTCCTCCCTTCCTCCTGGTAAATTGGTCTAAAAGTACTGAGTAGTAACCATGCCACAATCTGGATATTATTCTCTTCTGGAAATTTCCTCTGCCAAATTAATTAGTCCCTGACTTTCTAGTTCAGCCTCAGGGAAATTTTCAGGGCACGGCCAGATGCTTTGCTTGAATGTAACACAAATGGTCTCTAGCCCAATTCTCATGGAAACCTTCATGAGCCAGACCGTCACTGTCCACATTTCTGTCTGCCTTCTGGCCCTCCAGGCTCCCAACAGAGCTCATCCAGCTCCGTTTATGACACTGTAGGTCTTCTCTAGCCCACACCTCCAAATCCTCCCACACTCCTGCCAACCAGTGTCAAAGGTCTATGAACCATTGGTCAGCTTTATCACAGTGGTGACTGCTGATTTTCTGTGTTAGGGCTCCCTTCCTTCCTTCCTTCCTTCCTTCCTTCCTTCCTTCCTTCCTTCCTTCCTTCCTTCCTTTTTCTTTCTTTCTTTCTTTCCTTTCTTTTCTTTTCTTTCTCTCTCTCTTTTCTTCCTTTCTTCCTTCCTTTCTTTCTTTCTTTCTTTCTTTCTTTCTTTCTTTCTTTCTTTTTTTCTTCCCCCCCCCTCACTGTGAACAAATGCCCAACAGAAGCTTAAGAGAAGGAGGGTTTATTGCAGCATGGTTCTGAGGATGTGGTCCAGTGAGGAAGCCATGGTAGCTGATGTGGCTAAGTCCACGATGGAGGGAACTCCACCACTTCATATGTCAGCAGATCAAAGCACCTGGGCTAGAATGAGGGCCAACCTGTTGTTCTCAAAGCCCTTCTCCTAACAACTGTCCTGGTAGGTCCCGTGTCCTAAAGGCTTCACAATTTCCCCAAAGAGCACTCACTCTCAGCTGGGGAGATATTTCCCATTCAAATCCTAACACCCTGATTCAAGTGGACTCGGGAGAATGACCATCTCTTCTCACAGCCAGTCTGAGGTCATGGGGGCTCTGGAGTGTTCGATGCAGTGACAGGAAAATCTGTGCAGGACCAGTGAAGTGCCTCAGCTTTTAGGGCATTTGTGCTACAAGACTGAGTCCAGTCCCTGGAAGCCATGCCAAGGTGGACGGAGAGAACCTGCCTCCTCAAAGCTGTCCTCTGGCTCCTGCACAGGCACCATGGCAAGTCTCGCCCATTGCACGTATAACATTGGCAACAAACACCTTTTTAATTTAACAAGAGCACAGCGATGGACTTGTCTTCCTATTGTCCTCGGACTGTCCAGGTTTTCTTCCATCTCAGGCCAGGAGCGAGATGCAGTTACATACAGACAAGATGAATCCAGAGGGGAAGAACAGCCACTTTCTGGGTCGTCTTCACAGACTTCTCCACAGGGGTCTTAGTCAGAGTTGGCCAGTTTCTCCTGGCTTCCGGCCCTCTCCTGTTCCATGCCATCCACCAACAGAGATATATGTATTTTGAGACCACAAGTCACATGTAGTCCAGGCTAGACTGAACTCATGACCCTCCCGCCTTTTCTCCTGGGCACTGGAATGCAGGCTTGCACTACCATGCCCATCTCCTTTCAGCTTTCCAGGCTTCCTTTCAGCCGCACAGACTGTTCTACACCATTTGTTCATACCTTGCATTTCTGACCATGCAGGTTCTGTCCCCAAGTCTCCTGTCTGTCATTCCGTCTTTGCTCCTCCCACGCAACTCTCGAACCATCTCTTAAGACTTACCTTAAATATTTCCTTGTCCATAAAATTCTACAGCTTGGGTTGGGGGTTTAGCTCAGTGGTAGAGTGCTTGCCTAGCAAGTGCAAGGCCCTGGGTTAGATCCTCAGCTCCAAAAATAAATAAATAAATAAAATAAAAATAAAATTCTATTGCCTACCTTGGCTCTTCCCATTCCCTAACCTGATAGCACCTTTGGTCTGACTTCTCATTATTCTATTGGGCTGTTATTAAGTCATAATTTACTTCTGGCACAGCCGCTTAACAGCACACACACACACACACACACACACACACACACACACACACACACTCCACAGCTTTAAAAGATTGCAATCTTTTTAGGACACAGTGTTCTTTACTTCACTCAGCTCTTCAGAAGTTTCTTTTCTGTCTCCCAAAGGACGGTACAGCACTTTGTAAAAAGCAAGCAGTCAGTAAATCACCATGCTGGGTGGACATGCTGACTCGCTCACCAGAGCCCAGACAGTCGTGGTCCCTCCAGCAGCAGGGCTTTACCTAGCTTGGTGGTGGGCTCTGTCCAAGTCACTGCAAACCCAGTGAGGGGCAGTCATTCGTCTTTGCTACATCTAGATGTGAAATTAAAAGACGTTTGGCAAGGCAAGGGATTCTGGAAGAACAGAGGTGATGTATAGGCCGTCGCCTGGGACACTCAGAGTGATTCATTTCCTCTGGCATCTCCACAAAGCTGGCCAATTTTTCACTTTTCAAGCTTCAGAGACTTTCTCTTATGACTATGCATGACTTATTAAACATAGCTAAAGAGTGTCAGTCAAGGAAAAAAGCATCTGGAGATAAAACTGACACATAGTAGGTGCTCAACGCTCTCTCCATCCCCATGGCTTTGGATGAAGAATGTACCAGTTATTTCCAGAGATGGACCCTTCCCCCTCATTTCCCCACCTCCTGCTTCCATATTTGTATGTGATAAGCTCGATGCATCTTTTTATGGTATGCAAATCAACTACACATATAGAATGCCATTTAAGCGCTGTGGTAATAGTAATAAATACATTATTGATCTCTGTTTTCCAGGTGGGAAAGAGTAAGCCTCAGAGAACTTAAGTTGTTTGCCCTCAGTGAGTGATTCACATTTGAAAATTCTGATTGCATGAAGGAATGAGATGTTCAAGGGGACATTTTGTTTCATTTAGAAAGAAATGCCACTGTTTTTAGGGCGATGCTATGTTAGGTACTGGCATTCACCTCTGAAACACAGGAACTTTGCTGTGAGCTACTGAAGCCGAGTCCCGTGGCTCCTCACTTATACAGGCCTGCCAAAGTCCTTGAAGGGACCTTTACCATGGGTTCAGAAAGTTATATGCTTTTGTGAAATGTGAGAGTAAAAAGTTGGAATTATTCTCAATTCCCACAAATTGTATAAGATTTGCCCTACCCTTCGAAAAACTACCCTACCAAACAACAAAACCCTCAGTTTTTAGCTACTTATAGTATCATCCCACCAAAAGACTCCATTTCCCAACATCCTTGTAAGAATGGTCAGATGATCAGTTTTAGCCAATGGTATATATGCCGACAGTGTTTCCAAAATTCTCTTTTGGGTATGTGCAACCTGTGGCCCATAGGCCACATGCGCCCAGGTTAGCTGTGAATCCTGCCTAGCCCAGAATTGTACATTGACTTAACACATCATGAGAGGTGTGGTGGTTTGAATGAGAATGGCCCTCATAAGCTAATACATTCGAATGTTTGGTTCTATTCATTAGGGTGAGGAGGTGTGGCCTTGTTAGAGCATGTGGGCCACTGGCGTCGAGCTTTGAGATTTCAAAAGCTCATGCCAGGCCCAGGAGCTTTCTAGAGTCTTCTCTCTTTTCTCCTCTTTCCTCTCTGCTCTTCTCTCCTCTTTCCTCTCATCTCCCTCCCTTCTTCCCCACCACCCTCCACCCCTAAACTTGTCGATCAGATGTGAGCTCTCAGCTACTGCTCCAGCACCACGCCTGCCTGCCTGCTGCCATGCTCCCTGCCATGATGATCATGGACTAACCCTTTGAAACTGGAACAAGTCCCCAATTAAATGCGTCCTTCTATTAGTTGCGCTGGTCATGGTGCCTCCTCACAGCAATAGAACAGCAGCTCAGACACAGGTTTTTGGGTGATTTTTGTTTGTTTGTTTTGTGTTAAGTTGACGTCATGGTTCTTGAGTGTTGTTTTTTGTAGATGGCCATGTTGTGTTGCAATGTCAAGAGGTTGGACCTGACTGCACCGAGAGAGATCATGCTGTTCTCACTTTCCCTGTGCAGGCTGTGTCTGAAAGTGAAGGCAATACTGAAAACTCAGCATTCATCTTAGATCATGAGAATGAAACACCACACTAGGAGCAACAGAGGGAAGAGCTGGCAGGGGCCTGGGTCCCTAATGACTGATGGATAGCTGTGTCTGCCTGGATTCCCACTGGATTTCTTTTAGATGAGAAGAATAGACTTCTAGGGAATGAGGGAAAACATGGGAGATTTGAGAGTTGGCTGGGACATAAGTAGGTAGAAGCCTTTTCAAAAGAACATGTTACTGTTGAATAGTATTCTGTGGTATTGAGGGAACATGGTTTACCCATTTACTCACTAAGGATTATTTGGTCTTTCTGGTTTTTAACTATTACAAATGATGTTGGTGATATTAACAGACATGTATAGGTTTGGGGGCAGACATACATGTTTTTATTCTCTGGGATAAACCATGACAATTGTGAGGCATTACAGTTTGATGTTTAGTTTTTTTAAGAAACTGAACACTTAGTTTTCAGCTGTACATTTAATAACCCAACAGCACTTTGGAGAGGTTGAGTTTCTCTGTCTTGTCACCAGCTTTGGGCACTGTCACAGCATTTCTATTTGACATCTTATTATAGTCTGCATTTGGGTTTCCCTGATGGCTAATGGTGTCATGCTGTGGGATGGTCTGTATGTCAAATTGTTCTGATTGGTCAATAAATAAAACACTGATTGGCCAGTGGACAGGCAGGAAGTAGGTGGCCAGGCAGGAAGTAGGTGGGACAAGGAGAGAGGAGAATTCTGGGAAGCGGAAGGCTGAGGCAGAGAGACACAGCCAGCCGCCGCCATGACCAGCAGCATGTGAAGACGCCGGTAAGCCACCAGCCACGTGGCAAGGTATAGATTTATGGAAATGGATTAATTTAAGCTATAAGAACAGTTAACAAGAAGCCTGCCACGGCCATACAGTTTGTAAGCAATATAAGTCTCTGTGTTTACTTGGTTGGGTCTGAGCGGCTGTGGGACTGGCCGGTGACAAAGATTTGCCCTGACTGTGGGCAAGGCAGGAAAACTCTAGCTACAGTGTCGTATTTTGTGTGCCTATGTACCATGTGTGCATCTGAATGTCTCATCACATCTTTGTTCTGCTCTCGATGCCCCAGGAAGGATTATTTTAGCCTACTTCTCGAGAATGTATTCAGTCATGGTGGGGCAGGTATGATGGGGTTCACGGCTGCCGTAGAGTGTGCCTGGGCCTCTCACCTCTGAGAAGATCAGGAAACGGAGAGGCAAGGGCAGACTTTGTCCCTCAAGTTCCATTCTCAGTGAATTATTGTCACCGACCAAGCCTCACTCTTTTAAAGGTTCCCGAGACTCCAAAAACGATGACCAGCTGGGGACCAATTGTTCACGTACACGTTTTCACATTCCCGTCATACACTTCTGCTCCAGGGCCCGATAGGTGTGCAACCATTTCATAATGTAAAATGCACCCAGAATACCTTCAGGTCCCCCTCTTCTTACCAACTCCGACGCTGCCTGAGAGTGCAGTCCCAAGTCTCCTATGAGACTTAGTAAAACTCAAAAAAAAAAAAAAAAAAAAAACAAAAAAAACAAATGACACATTTCTATTATACAGTAGTGGCATAGCATAACAATTACTGTTCCTAAAGGGGGGAACTAGGAAGAAAAGACAGGACAGGCAGGACTTAAACACAGCAGGATAAACATACCGAACCTTGCAGCTTCTTGCCCACTATCTAGAGCCCATGGTAGGTAGCTTCATCTGGGTCCAATGGCTTGAGTAACCCACTCCTCTAGTTTTCTGCCTGAAGTATACATGGCCTCTCTCCTGGGCCAGCTCCACTCGATGCTGGCAGACTTCACCACCCGATAGCCCACCTTCCCAGTGTATTCAGTATACTGGAGTCTCCATTGCAACCTAGGTTTCCCCTTCACAGCTTCATGTGCAGCCCACTCTGGAGCTCCACGAAGGGAATCCAACCCACCCTCACATCACCTGGCCTCAGTGTCTCTCAGATGCCTCGGATGCAAGCCTCCACCCTCCCATGCCTCTTGCATTCCGTACATCGGAAAAAATGGCATTGTGTGGACAACACCAACCTTTGCTGGCAGTCTGGCCCAATCTCGGACAAAAGCCTCAGTGGCCTCTATGTGCTGTTGTGTCTGAACCTGAGAAAGCATTTCCCTGTGTGGCTCTGCTTCAGCCGGGTGCTCTTGGAGACGCTCTTCATTTGGAGACATTCATTCCAGACGTGTTTGTATTATTATACCCCAGGGCCTTTGACGGGAGAGGTCTCACCCTCATGGCATCTTTCCTGTTGTCCCAGTGTAAAGTGGGACGCTCTCCAGTGGCACCAATCTCTTCGACCACTGCGGTTACTGTGTCTGTAACTGTGTTGTACAGAACCTCGGCAACCTAAACCACATTCATGTCCCTTTACTTCCCCAACTACACACTTTCCACACTTTTCTCTCGCGCTGTCTTCTCTTTCACACTACAGCTCTGGTTAAGTGCAGTGAGCAGTAACCATCCCATCGCCTGAATGCTACACTGTCCTGAAATTCCCTTCATCAAACCTCTTAGTCCATTGCTTTTTGATCCAGCCACATCTGTGTTTCAAGACATGGGCAGCAGGCACTAAGCCACCGTGTAGAACACTACCGTATAAAACACCCACAATCCTAGTAGGTAAAGGAAGCAGAGAGAATGTGCCAGGATCCTCTGGGGGTGGACACGGTGGAACAACTCCCCAGGACTGATGGATGAAGACCTGTCACTGGATGTCTCCTCCTGGGACTGTTCAGAATGCTCTGTCAGAGCTGTCAAGGAAGAAGAACACACACCGTGACAAACTGATTAGCTTTTGCAGGACTAGACGTGGCCCCAGGGGGCTTTAGCGTGCTATGCCCCGCTCTCCTCCCACTCTGGGCCGAGGCTGTCTCCTCCCCTCCTTCCGCCATGTGAGGTCGTCTCTGATGTGTCTGGGTCTCCAGCTGGCTAGAGGCTCTTGTGACATCAGGGTCACTTCTTTCGTGTTGCTCACAGAAACTCTAAAACTTGCAGACACATGAGAAATCTGTTTTTCATTTTATTCACTTTGCTTTTAATGCTCTCCTTTCACCCATAAAACTAGACTGTCTGGGTTCTTTATGAAGACATTAATCCAGTTCATACAGATCATGCTCTTATCACTTAAGTACCCCCCACGGTCCTCACCTCCTGATGTCCTCACCTTGAGGGTGAGGATTTCCAGCCAATGAATCTTGGGGGAACACAGCTGTGCTGACTAGTCTTATGTCAACTTGACACAAGCTAGAGTCATCTGAAAGGAGGGACTCAACTGAGAAAATGCCTCCATGAGATCCAGTTGTGAGGCATTGTCTCAATTAGTGATTGATGGGGGAGGGCCCAGCTCATTGTGGGTGGAGCCATCCTTTGTCTTGCGGTCCTGGGTTCTATAAGAAAGCAGGCTGGGCAGGCCCCAAAGAGCAGGACAGTAAGCAGCACCCCTCCACGGCCTCTGTGTCAGTTCTTGCCTCCAGGTTCCTGCCCAGTTTGAGTTCCTGTCCTGACTTCCTCCAGTGATGGACTATGATACTGAAGTGTAAGCCAAATAAACCTTTTCCTCCCCAACTTGCTTTTCGATACGGTGTTTTGTCATGGCAATAGAAAACCCTAACTAAGACAACAGCCATTCAGCTTATAACACAATTCAATAATAGATTTATTCCATCAGTTGCTACTTGTGGCCAAGAACCTTCACTAAATGTAGGCTGTTCCTTTAGGACAAGCCTGGAACAAGTCTACAACAATTTTTATTTCTAAATTGCTTACCTGCTGTATGGAAGCCTTCCAAAGTGTGTATAATTTGCCATGTTCCTCAAATTAAGCTAGTTCTCTTCCACCAACAACCCACTGAAAAGTGAAGCCCACGCATCTGCTGGAGGGGACACGCAGCTCTCTGCTGCGCTGCCGCCAAAGTATATTAAATTTATAAGTGATTATGTTTAATGACTTATCTGATGGATTCTTGACTGTGTCATTGTTCCGAGTCTTCAGATTGTCCACAGAGCTGTGTCCAGCTCCATCCTGCCCACCAGGAAGTCCAAGTAGCCCCCCCCCTCCTGGTTTTGTCGTCCAGCTTGGGGCTCACAACTCATGCCCCATGTCAGGTCTGGTCACTGTTCCCTAATAAGCTAATTAAAAGCAGGAAGCGGAAAAAGGAGATCCATTCAATGTGGCCATGCTGGAAAGAGGAGCGCTCACCTGGAGGAGGTCTGACAGTTGTTAGAACTGTGTGGAATCTCCTTCAGGAAGACAAAGTCTCGCTCTGGCTGGGTCCCTTTCCTTCTCCCAGCCTGAGATTCCTGGGGAAATTCCAACTCCATTGGGGTCCGTTGTTTTTGTAGTCTTACAGTCTGATGAGAGACACATGTTTCTTGAGAATATCTTCCCTCTGCCAAGCCTACCGTTTTGTTTGTTAGAGGATTTGGGGTGCAGCCTCCCTCCTGTACTACAGGGGGCTGTTCTCACTGCGTCCAGTGCTTCCTACATCATCAGGAGAATCTTCTAGACTATATAGAATCTTCTAGACTTTGGTCCAGTTGGCCAAAAGTCCTCCCATCCCTGGTGGGACTCCTGAGATAAAAAGTATGACTGTGTGGGTATGTGCTGAACTAGAAGGCAGAGCAAAGGGAAGCAGGGCCGGGCTGTGACACCCACAGCCGTTAGGATTAGAGCCTTTGAAGTGGACTAAGGGAGCCCCAGGATCAACAAATGAGTAGCAGCCTCCCTTTAAGGCAGCACATAAGTATGAAGTGAATACACTTCATGGCATTCTCAGTGGACCCACAACACTGGATGAGTCATGTGCCTCTGGAGGAGACGCCTTCATCTTGGATCAATTGCACGCCTTCTTACCGACTCTTTAATAGAAAATGGGGACGATGGACGACCACCGATAATGGGAGGCCCAGATGCAAGGTAGGACTACCTTTGCCTGGGGTCAAACAAAAATTAGACCTTTTAAAACTTTCCATGAGCTAATACATTATCTGCAAAGAGCAGAGGGGAAAATTGCTGCTAAAATTACATGGATTATCAATTTTAGGAACTCATGAACTAAGTAATTCTGGTTGAGGCTAAAAGATTTAATATCATTTTTAAAAGCAGGGAAAAGCCAGGCATCCACATTTAGAAACAAAAAAACTTGACTGCTTTGCCAAGGGGGCGAACAAGGGACTAAGAACTCATGCTTGGGTACAGCCAAGGCGCACACAGACAGGCCTGAGGCTCTCTGCCATGGAAGTAATGCTGTCTGGTGTCCACAGTATAAAGGCGAAGCCCCCTTCGGAAAGTAACCTGGGCAGAGGCAGACATTTCTGAGGACGATGAGGCTAACTTATTGTTAATCCCACTGGTCGAAAATATGACCACTACCACAATTAGCCAAAATCTGAAGCAAGCTCTAATTAAATACTGGCCAGGATGATGGATACTGGCCAGGTCCATTCCAGGATTCACAGAAAATGGCCACGAGCCACGTTGGTCTGGTGTTTATAAAGGCAAACTTTCAAGGTTCCAAACTTCCCACCTTAGTCCAATCAGGGGCAAGCTTATATTTTGACACACTTTCCTGCCCACGTACTTCCCACCTCCGTGTGATCCAGCACATCCTGTGCACTTGGTTCAACCAAAGGTTTAGGGAAGTGAAACCATGTGGCTTGTTATCTTTTGTGGACAACAGCCTCCAGCATTTCAGGAAGCACCTGTTTACAGGTTAGAGGCATTTTTGTCTTATGGGTCTCTAAGGCACAGTCATTAAAACTTAAAACATGACTTTGGCTCTCACATGATGTGGTTAATTCTCCCAAGTAGTGAGAATGGATTCAAGGAAAGATGGGAAGAGGAAAGAGGCCACTGTAACAGATGTCTTCGTGGTGTTCTTCTCCATGTAATTTACTCTAAGTAAAGGGAGAAACCAGGACATAGAACTTTTGTCACAGATGGGAAGAGAAAAAGAGATGCCAGTCATTTTGTTATAATTCCTGTGCATTCAAAAGACAACATTCTTCCCTGGTGGTTTCCATAGCTACTCCACCCCTTGGCTTTCATTTGCAATTTATCTCGGGCAAGGTCAGGGACTAGCGGTCCACCCACCACAATGGGAGAGGGCATCTGATTCATATGCCCTGTCACTCGCTACTCAACAGCTGAGAGGCTGGAAGGAGAACAAAGCCAATCCAAAAAGAATCTTCTCTGCCATGACAATCTCGTCTTGCCCTTCTAGGTTTTATTGAAAACATGGTGTGAGCATGTTCTCCTAGCTAAACTTGAACTACAGCACTCAGGTAAACATGCTTATCAGTCATAAAATAAAAACATAGAATCTAAATATTTCCAACAAGAATATGCCCCTGCTTCTTTGGAGTCAATTAAATTAAAAGAAGAAAGAAGAAAAAACAGGTAAACTCCCAACAAGGAGCTCTAGAGGTAGGCTCAATAGAAGAACTATCTAGTTCAGCAGTTCTCAACCTGTGGGTCACAACCCTTTGGGGGGGGGGTTGAACAACCATTTCAAAGGGGTTGCCTACAATCATTGGAAAACACAGATATTTACATTACAATTCATAACAGTAGCAAAATTACAGTTATGAAGTAGCAATGAAAATCATGTTATGGTTGGGGGTCACCACATCGTGAGGAACTGTATTAAAGGGTCACAGCACTAGGAAGGTTGAGAACCACTGCTCCAAAATTTATCTCAATCTGTCATGTGAATTGACAGATGTGGAACCGATTAAAGAAGGCACATGTTGGAACACCCATATAAGGACTGGAGGCAACGCCACAGAGCTTTGGAGACGTGACTCAAATAGTGATGTCACTTATAATGGAGGGAATGGAAACACTTGGAACCAGAAATGAGGTTAACTGGCAGCCTAAGGATAGAAGAGTCAAACTCTACCCTTTCCTCGTCTCACCTTAAAACTGGCAGAGTGGACAGCTAGGTTCCTGCTGGAACTTCCTTGGGGAAATAACTACTGTGCTCCATCCAGCACTAGCGATTGCTCCACAGAGATGATTTCCTACCCAGTGCCACGTCCAACAATTCACAACCCTTTCTCCATGGAGGTTAACAGATCTTGAAGTCATTTCATTACTTTCAATTATGCACAGCAAAGCAAAGATATCAAAACACTTGAAGGCTCTTGGGAGTGGGGATGAGTGAACTCAAAGAAAAATGCAAAAAAGCAGAGAACTTGAAAGAGGAGAAAGACAATTAACATCCACCCCATACAGAAAGGCAGCCTGGAAAAGGACGGGACCGAGTGCTATGGGATCCAACCCTTTTAACCACACACAACTCAGTTTCACAGCTAGTCAATCAGGAAATGCACCTGCCCATATCCAGTGTCAAGTTCATCCTGGACACTGGCAGTAGCAATTTTATTTTTAATGGTGTATGACCAACTTTTTCCAAGGTAGTTATCAATTCCTTCTCTCCATCAACTCCTTTGCCAAAAACAGATTGCAAGATGAAGAATAAGACTTGTGTCAGTAGAAAGGCGCTCTCTCTCTCTCTCTCTCTCTCTCTCTCTCTCTCTCTCTCTCTCTCTCTCTCTCTCTCTCAAATGTTGCAAAGAGATAAAATGGCAGAAAATGGGAAAAATAAACACCACCATACATATAGGAGAATGCTTAGTCGCTTGCCAAACAAATTCTCTATCCCACGCTGTCATGGAACAGCTCTGTACAACAGCACACTCCAGAGCTGCCCTGTTCCTCCAAACCAACGTTGACTGTAGGAAAGGGGAAAACTGTAATCACAGAGCTTCATGTTCATTATGTAAACACGGAGGAAGAGGCACAAGCTCTGATATAAGTGTTAGGGTCCAGCAATATTGATAAGTGGGGTGAAATCTGCCTTCTGTTGTCCATGCTGTGGAATAATCCTTCTGTACACTGCGAATATGTATTACTCTCATTGGTTAATAAAAATCTGACAGGTTGATAGCTAGGCAGGAAGTATAGGCTGGAGAGCCAGACGCAGAGGACTCTGGGAAGAAGGGCAGGGTCAGAGGAGACACCCGCCAGCCGCTGAGGAAGCAGGACATGTAGAAAATGAGGCAATAAGCCATGAGCCATGTGGCAAAGTATAGATAAGAAATACAGGTTAATTTAAGTATAAGAAATAGCTAGTAACAAGCCTGAGCTATTGGCTGAGCATTTCAAATTAACATAAGCCTCTGTGTGGTAATTTGGAAGTGGCTTCAGGGATAGGAAAACTCCACCTACATGTCAAGGCTCCTTTTGGTTAGGGGGTCGTGAAGAGCCATTGTGAAAATAATGGACCACTGGCTGCATAGCTGAGCAAGAACTGTTACTGTCCAGCCTCTAAGACAGCTTCCTGTGGCTCTGGAAGATTCCAGAAGGATTTCTATGATGAGAACTAACTCTAAACTGACCGACCATCTGCCGGCTCTCCCTGATCTAAGTTCGAGCTGCCTCAGCCGTACTAATCACAAACTTCTGAGTTGAAGGGTTCTTCTGAGGTGTCCACACCACTGAGATTTGTGCCTTGAGCAACTGGACGTTTCTATCCCATTGGGGTTTCTGTTTTTCATCCCTTGGGTATTAATGAAAGTACAGTGTGAAAACGATCATCTATAGATAGTCTAATTTTTTAAGTTTACATTTATTTATGGGAGGGAGCACACACACACACACACACACACACACACTCAGTAATGTACACACGGAAGTCGGAGGACAACTTGAGGGAATCGGCTCTTCTTCTACAGTGTGGGTTCTGGAGATTAAACTCATGTCATCAGCCTTGGCGGCAAATGTTACCTACTGAGACATCTCACTGGCCTAGATAATCTAATTTTACACTAAGAAAATTTAGAAGAATTAATAAAAAATAAAGTAAAATAAAAAGTTAGGACAAAGAGGCTGTGAAAATCAGCTGGCGTCACTGTGGTGAGGAAGCTGGGTCAGCCATGATGGTGATCTTAATGAGTGACATTGTCACCAGTGCCCAAAGACCCTGTTTTGCAAGCTCCTGGACAAACTTCCCTGGTTTATATTCTTTCACTGGAAACCCTCCATCAGCCTGCTTAAGCGCTGGCTGTCCAGATGGACTTTCTTACTGGACATGATAATCAATTTATGTTGAAATTGTGTAAAACAGATTTTTCTCTCACAGACTATTTTCAGGATTTTTTCTCTCCTCTTCCTTTGATTTTTAAAGACCTATTTATTTTTATCTTATGTGTGTGAGTGTTTTTCTCTGCATGTATGTGAGTGCATTATATTGCATGACTGCTGCCTTCAGAAACCAGAAGAATGTGTTGTATCGCTTGGAACTGGAGTTACAGACAGTTGTGAGCTGCCGTATGGGTGCTGGGAACAGAACTAGGGTCTTCTACTAGAGTGTCAAGTGCTCTCAACCTCTGAGTCATCTCTCCAGGCTCTCTCTTCTTTACCAGTTCTGCTTTGTGACTTCCTTCCTTGATAGTCGTCCATCGATTATTCTTCCTCATTTAAAAGAAGTAATTCTTTTAAATTTTCTTAGTGTAAAATTCGATGAGGTAAATGTGCACATATACAACAAACTGAACGTTATCCATGGCCATCTGCACTTTGAAGGCCTGATGTGAAAAAGAGCTCCCCCGCCTGGGCATGATGACTCATGCCTGTAATCTCAGCACTTGGAAGGCAGAAGCAGGAGAACTGCTGTGAATTTGAGGCCAGTGTGGTCTACCTAGTGAGTTTCAGACCAGCTATGGCTACATAGCGAGATTCTGTCACCAAATAAACAAACAACAACAACAACAAAACTATCTGACATTGCAATAACAAATCAATCAAAATGAAAACTCCAGACTTGATATTAATTTTAGCGTAAGAGGTTGTCTTTTTAGAAAATGCGCATGGCTGTGGTTTTATTGCCATATAAGTAGGCCCAAGCTTACTGACTTGAAGCAATTAAAATAATCAGACATGATTGTTTTATTTGTAAGTTGGTTGGCACTGAGTGGGGGCAGTTCTTCCGTGGTGATCACTCATCCAGTGATGGATGAGTCTGGAACATTCCCTGACTGGAGCCTTGGGAAGGTGAGTGGAGAGCTGGAACTGTTCCCCCACGTTTTCTCCTTTCTCTTTATGACCTGTTTTGACTTGAGCCATGATGAGAAGCTTTCACATAAGAGCCCTTTTCAATCCTCATCACACCCGTGCTGGCTGCTATCTCAGTGGCCACAGCCAATGGGAACGGGCCCTGTACAGGGGTATGAATGTAGAAGGCGACACTTTTGGGGACCACCAAATGGTTTCTCTGCTGGTCCTTCAGCAGCAGCAGTAATTACTAGTTTATTAACAAAGTATAAGTTACCATTTTATACACGTGTACATTTTATACACGTCTCTTGGAGCCTAGCATTGAACCTGGTCATTGCACAGATGCCCTCTGGATAGCTGAATGAAGGAATCAGGTATGGAGTAACTTACCCCAGTCATTGCTGGGAGAGCTAAGGTGCTATCAATTTTTACCCTGTAGGGTCAAAATATGCCGAGAGGTGTCTTCCTCTAAGTTCTGGGGCACTTATCATGTCATCACATGTCCCTTTGTGTCTCTCCTCTCTGCTTTTAGGGGGCATTGGGAGGTTGTGAGTGGTTGGTATGGAGTAGTTTGGGGCGGCCTTTTTGTGTGTTGAGGGCCAGCCATGTGCTGGCTCGACCACTGAGCTGCACCATCAGACCCAAGGAGAAAGGTGCTGGAGATTGAACCTACGGCTTCAGACATGCTGGGTAGGCACTTTCCTTGCTTGTCTTTATGACATGGCTGCCATTTCCCTTCTCCTGGCCTATGAAACAAAAGGATTAGACTAGGTCTATGGGTGTTGGTATGCCCTTGTGTAGAAGGGGAGACGACCAGCTTTGGGGGGAGGGGCCCTGAATCTAACCATCTCACCTGTCCCTTCATCTCTCCTACAGGTAGCTGTGTGTTCTTCATGAGAGCATGTTTGAACAAAGGCTGATTCTACTAAAACAATTATTACAAAATTCTTTCATCTCCAGGGTTCTTTGACTCTTTCTCAAAGCTCAAGGCTCCTTTGAAATTTCAATTACATATTTTCATTTTGTTCCAGGTAGAGAAATTTTTGTAAATAAGTTGTGTCAGAAAACAAACAAACAAACAACCCAATCCTTGGCTTTTTATGCTGTTTTGGATTTATTTTGACATCCAGCAGGTGTGTTAACTGGGTCCCCGGAATACCAATTTCTTTCTGGTCTTCAGGATGGAGATGTGGTTTACAGACCTCCCTTGGCTCATAGACTCTGTGATCCTGCCTTCCAGATCAGCTCCAGTTTCAGAGCCTTTGGAGTCTGAGGTCTAAATATATTATCCATGCTATGTGTTATCATCTGTTCTTCAAATTCCTAATGTTTTGGTTTCCTAGGTACGTTAAAATGAGGATTTGGGGTGTTTAAAGGACAGTGGTTTGAAACACAGCTCATCTGCTGATCGTCAGAGTTCTTTCTCGGTTATTGTGTTTAGGGGGCTTTCATTCATTTACTCAACAAACAACAAAACCTGCCTTGTGTTCAGTGGGGTTCTAGGCACTGAGGCTGTGACTGAGAGCAGGATGGTAATCCAGTTCCTGCAGCCTGATGATCTACATGCAGGAAAAGGAGAAGATAAAGAGTAGACACATAAGTTGGATATTTTCAGATAAGGATTAGTGCTGCAAGGAGAAGGAACAACCAAATAAAGGTGAAGAGGATGGATGATGGGAAGAATCACCAGTGAAAACTCTTCACAGGGTGATATTTCAGTGGGAAAAAAATGAGACTGAATGGAGCATTCAAAAAGCTACAGCCACGGGAAGGGATCAACGGGGAGACTATCCTCCAAAGATGGCGTGACTGAGAAGGGATGGAGATGTATGTACTGAGGGACAGAAAGGAGGCTGGGATCACTGGAGATGACTGAGGAGGGAAAGGACAGTAGGAGCTGAAGTTGGAGTGAAGACAGATCACCACCATACAGGGCCCAGAAAGAAGTAAGTGTATCCAAGGTATGGTGAACTGTCAGGTGTGACACTGGGTGTGAAATAATCCCATATCCATTTTCAACAGAATTCATCGTACCCGGAGTCAGCCTGCTCATTACTGTCCCCCCACACAGCAGCAAATGCAAACTTCTAATGTGGTTATTTTTCTTATTCGACTCATGGCTATATGCCTGAGTTCCTGAGACAGTGCCTGACCCATCATGGCTGCTAAAAGTCCTTGGTGGGATACATCAGTGAATATGTTCATTTGAATAAACCCTGTAAGGGGCATCTGTGTTGTGAGAAAGTGACAAAGTAGCAAATAACAAGATAGTTGGTAATTTTTTTTTTTTTTAGGTCTACCTGGGGTTGAAGAGAGACCATATGACTCCCTGTGTAGACTTTAGCGCATCATACTATACACAGGTGTGATGTAATGACAGTGGATTCCATGTCAATTTCTGGAGTTCAATGTCTGTTTTCCTCATCTTCTACCATACTTTACTGTGATGTGTATGTGTGTGTCTCTCTATATAGCTATATTATGATAATATGCTGAATATAATATATAGACACTGTATATTTAAATATGTCTAATGCACATATAGTATACTATATATTTAAATTTGTAAATAATGTTGATTGTCTATTATGTTTATATATTACATATCATACATACACAACAATGGCTATTCTTGCTTGTTAACTTAACTACATCTGGAATTAAGTAAAACTTAAGCACCTGGGTATACTGTGAGGTATTTTTAATCCAAATCCTCTGCGGTGGGAAGACCCAACTTTGATCGGAGCCATACCTTCTTCTGGCAGCCTATATAAAGGACACAGAAGAAGGAAGCTTTTGCTCTTTGCCTGCTTGCTCTCACTCTCCCTGGTAAGTCCATTCCTTAACTGGCAGTAGAGCCTACTTCGTCTGGATTCCAGCACATACTGAAGACAGCTGAGCCATCCAGCCTCATGAACCGGGCAACTCCTGAACTCCTGGACTTTCTGTTGGTAGACAGCCATTGTTGGACTAATTGGACTACAGCCTGTAAGCCACTCTAATAAATCCCCCTTCACCCCCAGCATTTATTCTATCAGTTTTGCTCCTCTATAGAACCGTGACTAAATATACAACATACTGTATATATATTCTGTCATCTTGAAGTATGGAAAGACATGGGGAAAGCAGACATGTGAAGTTGGACATATCTAGGTTCAGAGTCCTCGTCTGGCTCATGTCAACTGGTTATTTGAAAGTCATCACCCTCGTTTTACCAATTTCTCATGAAGTTTTCTGTGAGAAAATTACCCTGTCTTGTGCTTTTCCTGCGGTGTGAGAAATCCTGCCCTGGTAAGAGACTAAGATCCTTCTCCTTCACAGGTATGGGAGGCAGCTAGAAGGTGGCACAGTTGTGTTTGCTACCAGCTACACTCCCCATCTTTATCCCACCTGTGGTGCCTGAAGCCACTGCACATACCCACAGGAACATTGTAGCTATGGTGGTCTAGCCACCGGACCCATGCTTCGGCTTTGGGAAAATACAAAATACAGAGATGGTGATAATGGCAAATACAGAATGCTTAATGTGTGCCAGGCATTGTTCTGAGCAGTATACATGTGGATCAACTCAGTTTCTTATCATAAAACAAAACAAAAAGCAAAAAACAAAAACTTCTTTCCAAGTGAAGAAGTCGAGTGCCAGGGTTAAGTAGCTCACCAGTAGCACTTGGTGCTGAGTGGCAGTGCTGGAGTTGGAATGCAAGGAAGTTTGGCTTCAGAGCCTGAGCTCTGAATGGCCTCCATGTGGAGTAGTCCATGCCCTGAGGAGTGAGAAAGTGAAGGATTGCATCTGTGCCTGTGGTCTGCACCCTGCAGGGTCCTGCTGGCACAGACTTCTAGGTCCCATGGCTCAGTGTCCTTTGAACTTACAGCTATAGAAAGACCTCAGTGTCTGACAGACTATGTTTATCTGTGTGAGAGTCTGCTAGCTAAGCGAAACAGCAGGTGGCCTCAGATGACGAGTGTCTGTCCTGCTTCTCCCCACTCCTCATATGACAGCAGCGTCCCTTCCTCCTAAGAACACATGTGCTGTCATTATGTACCAGATGCTAGTTAGTTATCATTTCAATTTTATCCCCTGAATTGTATTTCTGTCACAGACAGTGTCTAGCACATAGTAGGTGCTTAGTGCATAGTCAATTAGTGGGAGAAAGAAGATAATTTTAGACGATGATGAAGAACCCTTATAGAAATCAGGTTTCTGCCTTCTGCCAGTCTGGGAGCAATGCCAGGTAGAAGAGCTGATGTTACGCCATTGGCACAGACAAAGAACCATCTTAAAGTGCAATGGCAAATTTAAACATTCAAGCACGAGGAATATTTTTATTACTGCACCTCGCCAAAGGGAACTGAAGCAGATTTTGATATAAAAATTGACAGGAAGCAAAAGTAGAATGGGTAAAAATAGAAAAGAAATTACCAAGCCTCCAAAGGAAGTACACAAGACAAAAATGGAATTAAATCTACCTTGACTGGAGGAGATTACATAAAAATGAATAAATTGACAGTAAATTAACATGTAGCACATCTACAATCTGTCTGTAGAGGATAATAAAAGATATTTTTATTACCTCCAAGAAGAATTTCAGTTGACTTTTTTTCCCAGTTGGCTTCTGAAATGAGAGGTTTGGTTTTTTTTTGGTTTTTCTTGCTTTTTTTAAAAAACTTTCTTTTTATTTGTTTTTTGTGTCTTTCACATCAGAGGTTAGGTTTTAAATAGTGCTAAATGCTATGCTTTGCCTGGCTGCTGGCACTCATGGAAGAGCCTGGGTTGTGCTTCCTAAACATTCATGGTACAAGCATTTTCTTGATGGAATTTTCTCTGAAGCTGAAGGTGTGTAGTTACCCAAGGGTTGGGGTGTTTGTGTGATATTTGGGGCTGTAGGAAATGGACCAATCCAGTGCTGAAATCTGAGCAGCAGTCTAGTAATGTAAAAGCAGACCTTGAGAAGGGAAGTCTAGCAGCTCCTCTCCCCCAAAGCCTTGATGAAGCTGTGTGATCATGGGTGCATCCATAACCTCTGGGTTTCAGTTCCATTAATTAAAAAATGGGCAAACTGCTCTGAGAAAATGTAGGTGGAAATTTCTGTCCCACAAACCACTCTCAAGTAACCACACAGAAGCTTAATATTTATTATAAGTATTTGGCCACTAGCTTAGGCTTGTTACTAACTAGTTTTTACAACCTAAATTAACCCATATTTCTTATTTAAGTTCTACCACATGGCTCATTGCCTGTTACCTCATTTTTTATATGTCCTGTTTCCTCTGTATCTGGCTGGTGATCCCAGACTCACCCTTTTCTTTCCCAGCATTTTCAGTTTGGCTCTCCTACGTATTCTTATTCTGTTCAGCTATTGACCAGTCAGATTCATTATTAAACCAATCACAGCAACATATATTCAGACAGTGTATAGAAATATTCTACATTTCCCCCCTTTTGTTTAATTAAAATGGGAAAATGTAGAATATTCCTATAATGCTGTGGAACAATCTTTGTACACTGTAAATATGTGTTGCTCTCATTGTTAATAAAAAGTTGACTGGACTGTAGCTGGGCAGGAAATGATTGGGCAAGACAATCTGATACAGAGGACCCTGGGGAGAAGAAGGGTGGAGTCAGAGGAGTCCCTAGCCAGACAGAGACATGCCAGAGAGATAAATGCCATGAGCCTCAAGCAGCACATAGATGAATAGAAATGGGTTAATTTAAGTTGTAAGAGCTAGTTAGTAATAAGCCTTAGCTATTGACTGAGCATTTATAATTATATTAAGTGTCCGTGTTGGTCATTTGGGAACCAGCATGGGAAAGAAAAGTCCACCTACAAGGAAACAGTTGATAAGAAGCAACTTAATGGAAGAAGAATTTATTTTGGGTTAGCATTTAAGGGGATGCAGTCTGTCCCATCAGCAGGGCATGGTGACAACTGTGATGTGACAAATGTAGCTGGTTACAAACATCCACAATTGGAAAACAGAGAACAGGCAGAAAACAGAGACAGGACAGAAAACCTAAGGCCCTCCCCAGTGACCCACTTTCTCCAGTAAGTTTATACCCCTAGAAGGTTCTTTAGCCTTCCAAAAGAGTGCCACCAGCTGGGGACCAAATAGCCAAACACATGAGCTTATGGAGGACATTTCACATTCAAATCACAGCGTTGGAGCTAGGTGGGGTGGCACATGTCTTTAATCCCAGCACTAGGGAGGCAGAGGCAGGCATATCTCTAAGTTTGAGGCCAGCCTGGTCTACTGAACCTTGAGTTCAACTTCCATGAGTCAAAATAAGTCCTCTTGCCCTTGAAGTTGTACTCTCTAGTACTTTGGTCACAGCAATAATAAGTAAACTGACTACCACATGAGGTAGAGTCAGGAGGTAGAGTCAGGGGTTGGCTCTGGAAGGGGAGGGGGAGCATGGAGTAGAAGAGACATGTGATCTGCTACCTGCTCACAGGGACATTTACATATTTGAAAACATCTAAACAACTGGAGTAGCGTTTTGAGCAGATGTGATGAGTTGATTCCCCCTGGAGGCCACTTGAGTTTTTTTCTCATCCAAGCCCGGGAACAAAGGATGTGAGTGTCTTCACGTCCCCTTTTCTCCCTCTAGAGATGAGCTCACTGTTTTGTTCTCCGTCCACCATTTCAGCTTCTGCATTTCTCCTCCTTGGCAGCTCCTACGGTGTACAGAGCTGCAGAAGTCTCAGAATATTGACATATTCTATTTCTACTTAGAGGAAGGTCCACACTTTGAAAAGCAAAAAAACCCAAAGTCTGAAATGAAATGACAACTGCTTATATAAAGCTCTGTCCATGAAGATGAACAGAGTAGATTTTTTTCAGAAGTAGAAACAGTCCACACAGCAGGTGAGCAGGTAAGTGAAACATAGTGTGTTGGTGTGATAAAAGGAAATGAACTCTTGAGGCAGGTCACGCCATAGGACATATCAGTGCGCTAAGTGAAAGAGGAGAGGAGTAGCAGATCACACACTGGGGGACTCTGGGTACATGAAATGCCCAGGTAAATCTACCAAGACAGAAAGCACTTTAGGGATTCCTGCAGTGGGGTGTGGGAGTGGATGTGGGGAGCTTTCGGGTGGTGGAAATTCTGACACTGAAATAGAGTAACATGTGCAACTCTAAGTTAACTAGAAAGATCTTTAGATGCCAATTTCCTCAATAATGCTTTGAAAAATAAGGAAAGAGAAGAAATCTTAGGGAAAGGATGGAGGTACTGTTATGTGTAAGGGAATACGAGCATATCAAAATCATATCAGAAGCTAGGCTTGGTGTCTTGTGCCTTCAGTTCCAGCACTGTATATAACAGCCATGATATGTGCTACATCCTGAATGGTTTGCTTTTGGAAAACTGACTGGGCCCTGAGGGAATGGAGGAAGGGACAGATGCATGGACAGAAAAGCTGGTGTACTGTGGGCCATGCTTGCTCACATAGAGTAGCACAGTGTGCGTCACCAGCCGGGAACCTCGGCACTTTTGCTGTGTACAGCAGCAGGGAGGGCCAGCTAGTCTCCTAGGCTGTCTCTGTAGAGTCTCAGACTGCAGTCATCTAGGAGGAGCAGTTATGGGCTTTGCACGCACTGGCCAATCATTTGTAAACACTTGTGCTTATACACACTGTCAACACTCACACCCAGACCAGAGGAAGGCTTCGCCATCCCTGAGTCTTACCTGGGGAAGCCTTTGCCACTCTCATGGGTTGAGGCATTGGGGTCCTTGCCATCGCTGGGCCCATGTCAGACACTACACGTTCACTCAACTTCATCTACTCTTTACGTATTCACTCAGGGCTTCCTCCATTCCCCACAGATGTTGGCAGAATCAATATTCGTATCAATCAGCTGTTGAATGGAGAAGAAAATGTAGCATGTACACATGATGGAAAAGAGAAAGAAAGGTAGGGTGTGGTAGCATGTGCCTTTAATCCCAGCACTTGGAAGGTAGAAACAGGTGGATCTCTGTGAGTTCAAGGCCAGCCTGGTCTACATAGTGAACTCCAGGCTAACCAGGGTTACATAGTGAAACTTTGTCTCAATAAATAAATAAATAGACAGACAGATAGATAAACAGACAGACAGACAAACAAACAAATAAAACTATATGAAGAAAACCAGATGAGACCCAAGAACGTTTCAGATACACCAGACCAAGGAAAAAGTATAAATCATTCACCTGAACCCCACAAAGAGGTGAACATGGTACCTTGTGGATTTACTGTTATCAATAAATTCTGATATTGTGGGAAGACACAGATATGTCCTTCCGTGTCTAGATGTATACAGTATGAAGTGTAAATTATTTCATTACTTTTCTCTGTCCCCAGCACTGACATTAGTGTTCCAGCAAGATTTCTCCAGTGTCTGGCTGTAGGAGTCATTTTCAACCATGCTGGGACACGTAGCCCTGCCTCAGCCCACAGAGGCTAAAACAAAGAATCTGAATATTGTCTCCACCCCACCCTAAAAAGGAGAGCCCAGTTTCTGAGCAAAGAACAGGAATCACCCTTGATGCTCCCCCCTCCCGCATCTTTGTAACCACACCTGCAACGAGCCTGCCAGGTGGACCTCTACGTATAATCAATATGGTGGTCAGGAGGGTGGAGGTGTGGTGGTTTGAAATGGAAGGGTCCCCATAGATTTGAGTGCTTGGTCATTAGCGAGTGGCACTACTTGACAGGGATTAGGAGGTGTGGCCTCGTTGGAGGAAGTGCATTACTGGGAGAGGACTTTGGGGTTTCAAATGCTCTAACCAGGTCCAGTGTCTCTCTCTTCTCCTGCTGCTTGTGGATTGGGATGTAGAACTCTTAGCTGCCTCTCCAGCACCACGTCTACCTGCCTGCCGCCCTGCTGCTTCCTGCCAGGATGCTAATGGACCCAGACTCTGAATGTAAGCAAGCCCCAATGAAATATTTTCCTTTACAAGAGTTGCTGTGGTCATGGTGTCTCTTCACAGCAGCAGAATCCTGACTAAGGCAGGAGGGGAATCTGCTTCAGGAGTAGCTGAATGCGGCTCCAGCTAGTTCAAATCTAGCGGTCTTCCCCCTAAGCTTCCTGACCTCCGTGTCTTGCAGCAGGCCCTGGGGTCACTGGCAGTCTGAGCCCGTGTCCAACAGCGTTTAGAAGGGTAGGCCTGTCTTGTCATTTCCCCGGTTCCCTTCCCCTCAGGTCCACACGTTATCTTCACAGATACCTTCACGTGTTGCTGAAGGACAGAGACAGTTCTGAGGAGTCTCTTTAGGCAGTGCAGTCCTTGTCCACTATCAGAGTGTAACACCACAGGCCTGAATGGATGTGAGGTTGCACAGCTTGGCTGTGTGCTGAATACTGTTGAGCTCCTGCCTGGCCCCTAGGGAAGCGCAACCTGGGCCTAAGTGCATGGCCTCCGTCTATGTTGGACTCAAGCACTCAGAGCAGACCCCTGCACTGTGGAAGCGATTGAGTCTGAGCACAGGAATCATTCCCGATTAACCCCCTCCTTGTTGTTAACTGGCGCCCATCTCTGGTGAGCACTTGTTTTTCTACCAAGGGGAGGATAATGGAAGGAGGCTCTGGCAATCCCTGGCGACTCCAGTGAGGAACAAACATGTGCCTCCCCCTCAGATGGGTCTTGGCAGCTAATTCATTTACCTCTAATGGGCAACAGATGCAGCACTTCGGGGTGGGGGTGGAGATGCTGCTGTCATGCCTACTAATGCTCATAATGAAACCATAAACAAAATAAAATATGGAGGGCTGGCGAGATGAGTCAGTGGCCAAGAGCACTTGCTCTTGCAAAGAATCCAGGCTCTGTTCCCAGCACCTACGTAGTGGTCCACAGCGCTCTGTAACTCGGGTTCTAGACATCGATATCCCCCATGACCTCCACAGGCACCACGCATGCACCATGGGCACAGACATACATGCAGGCTAAACAATTACATGTAACATACAATGGATAAATATAACAGAAAAATGTTAAGTGAAAGATGGAAAGAAATATGCCATCACTGTCCTGAGAATAAGTAAATGGGAATGTAAATGAAATGACAGATGGACGAATCCACAGTCTCATGCTAAGGCCGCATCCTGGACTTGGTGCCTTCCATTCCCTCCCATTTGCTCCTCTTCCCATCCCTTTGCTTTGCCCTGACTTGTACTCTGTCCCCAGCCACCTGTTGGCTCTTCCTCTATTTCTTTGACTATATTTTCACATATATAGTGTCCTTAGGGAAGGACCATAAACAAGGTGGTAAAAGAAATTATAAATTCTGCCAGCATGATAACTGCTTGGCGCCTTGATAGAGACCAAACAAGTTGATTCCTGATGATTAAGATGTGGGCAACTCAGCTGTCTTCAGGAAGCAACACACACACACACACACACACACACACACACACACACACTGTAAATACCCTATACTCACACACATACACACCATATACCACACACACACCACACACAAATGCACCTCAATGTTCAGTTGTTCTTAACTATGAGGCCTTTAGAAACTCAAAGACATAGGGTGGTTGGAACAGTACAGGTTTTATCCACAATGGGGAGATGAGGAGACCAGGCTTTAAAATAGGTTTTCTATTTTCTTTACCTCCATGTCTAAAAATCTCTACTTGGGAACCGTGTAAGTAGTGTCTTCCACATTACTGGTGTTGACTCTATTAGTTTAACTATGTTAGTAAGTCACACACCTGCCTTTGTCTGCTAATTAGAGCCCATGGAATAATTCCATGTGCATCCTTACTATGGTTCTTTGTGGTTTGGTTCAGGCATCCTTTGGCCTGTTTAACAGATAAGGCAACTGAGTCTCAAAGAAAAGTTATCTACATTGGGGCCTCTTACACATGGTAGAGCTGGGACCTGTTTGCACTCTACCCCAGCTAGTGTTGAGGTATTTCAGGGCTCGGAAGGAAAGCCCTTTGAGTGTCCTGGCTCATCCACTAGATTGGCTTCATCAGACCCAGACGGGAAGGCTGGGCAGTAAAAGTGTGAATCTTCAGAAGCTGGCCTGGGATCCACAGTCATTCTCCTTTAACATGTGATAGAAATTGTTTCCAGACCTCAGGGCACTCACACCCCTTAAAGGTGGCCTCAGCCCCTTGAAGGCAATGTTGTCAGGATTCCTGCAGGTGAGCCCCAGTGTGAGGGGATGGCAAGATGAGGCAGAAAGACGCCAGTTACTGGCTCACTTCTTGTCTGATTCGAATAGATCTCCAGTTACCTGTCAGAGATTCCCAGTCCGCATCCTTCCTTCAAGGATCCAGGGTAAAGATCTCCGATGTTCTCCCTGGTCAAAGCCTGTGTGTAGGATCTTCAGACTAAAGAACAGAGCTTGCTTTCTGTCCAAAGCTTTCCTTCCTTGGCTCCACTCATCCCCCATCCTCCTCTCTCTTCTTCCTCTCCTCCTCTCTCTTTTCGCTGTCTCTCTTCCCTGTGTTAATAATAAATTAATTGGGTGATGGTTGTTTGGCCTGAGGGAGCTCCAAACCTTGGGTTCTTGTAGAAGCAAATTAAAGCCCGAGTCAGTATCAATCAGGGGTTCTCAACCTTCCCAATGCTATGGCCCTTGAATATAGTTCCTTATGTTGTGGTGACCCCCAACTATAAAATTATTCCATTGCTATTTTATTGGTGAAATTATTAAGGCCACTCCACGTGGTTAAAAGGGAGGTTTATTTTGTGGGGTAACTCACAAATGAAGGGATAGGTAACAGGGTCTGGGAAAGGTGTAGCGCAGTCCGGTGGTGTTCTCTGGAGAACTCTGCTCGGTCTACCTCCAGCGTCCAGGGTCCAGGAACCAAGAGAGGTGCCACCCATCCTGATCTCTGGTCTTCAGTGTCCTCTCTCAGCCCTGTAGGTGTGACAGTTACTGAAGCCTCAGTGGGGGTTGGAACTTCCAGATCAAAGCTGGAATGGCTACCCACTACACTACTTCATAACGGTAATTTTGCTACTGCTATGAATGGGCCTCTTGTCTTTCCCCTTCTACCTGCTGAGTGCTGGGTCTACAGGTGTGTACTTCCATGCTGGGGCCAACTACTGTCTTTTAAAAGGCTTCTTCTTGTGGGTTAAAAAAAAATCTGTTACACTCTGTATTAAAGCTGGTTACAAATGATTCAGAAAGGCACAAACTACACAAAAAAAAAAAAAAAAAAAAAAAAAAATCTGTTACAACAAAAAAATCTGGAGTGTAGTCCCACATCCATATCACCTGTGGACTCTGGAGTTTCTCCAGAGGCCTGGGGAGGAGAAGTCACAGCAGTTCACAGGAGTGCTGTGGCCTCCTGACAGACCACAGGATGGGGGACGGGAGGGGGAGCTGGGATCAGAGGTGGTGGGAGTGTGCTGCTCTGGAGACTTCTCTCAAGACCTTTTGGGTGGTAAAAAATAGCGCCCCTGCCACCCCCATAAGCACCTTAGTTCTAACAGGGCATCCTAGGGTAGAACCAGTAGGGGGCATTGTATTTCTTCTAGAAACCATACCCTTGAAATGACCTATTCCACCAGCAGGTGCCTCCCCACCTCTGAGTCTCATGTGCAAAGCTAGAGACCCTGTCAGGAGACAGAACTTGACCTCTGGCTCTTGTTGCTAAACCCTTGAAGAACTGCTTGATCTCATGAGCATTCTGAGGCCTAGCTGGCTTATGAGATGTTGGGGGACAGAACATGAGCCCTTCCGGGAAAGTTCCCTGGTGGGGGATCTGCGGAGCTTAATGTTGCAGGGATGTGAATGTAACTCATTACACATTGTGCAAGGATGACCATATTCTATGTGGATCCCTCAGCACTATTCCTTGGCAGCAGATTCCAACTGATGAGCTTCATGGGGAAATACGGTCAGTGAGATGGCGAATGTGACGGCGCCACTGAAATGACCAAGATGCATTTGGTGACTTTTGAGGAGGACTGTAGACAGATTTTTCTGTACCGACAGCTCCAAAGAAAACAACGCGGAGACTTATTATTAACTATGAAAGCTCAGCCTTAGCTTAGGCTTGTTTCTAACTAGCTTTGATAATTTAACTGATATTTTTAATCTGTGTTCTCTCATGTGTTCATTACTTCACCTCCATTTTTCCCATCCTGCTTCTTCCGTGTCCGGCTGGTGACCCTGCCTTTCTTCTTCCCAGATCTCTCTCTGTCCAGAAGTCCCTGCTGTTCCTCTTGCCCAGCTATTGGCCATTTAGCTTTTTATTAAACCAATCACAGTGCCATAAACACCGTGTAACCAAATATCTCACAACAGAGACCGCTGAGATGAAATAGAGAGGCTGTGCAGCTGACCACTTCCTTGGTTCCTGGGGGACCTGGAAGAGTTGAGAAAGAGGTTGGGAGATACTGTCTCAGGGTCCAGGCAGCACTTTTTTGTTCTTCTCCCTGGAGAAGATGGATGACATCCTCAGTGACCTCAGGCCTGACTGTGAAATCCCAGGCACAGACAGGAAGAAGACCCAGACGACAGAGAGCGTGAGAGTACCCACATTCATCTCCTATGAGTGCTGAAACAGTTACCACACACACGATAGTGCTAAGCATCATGAACACGTCTTGACATTTGGGAAGTCACAAGTCCTGGGCAGGTGTCAGGAGGACTAGTTCATTGGGTGTGGTGCCCAACGTTTGGGTATGAATTCTCGAAAAAGCTACTTGCCTGAGCCTTGTGGGGCCCTGCTCAGACCTGAACTACCCTCAGCCGGTTGTGGTGAAGCACACTGGTAGGATTTACTGAAGGAGGCAGAGGCAGGAGGATCCCAAGTTTGAGGCTGGCCTAGGAGGCTTGCTAAGGAGAAGCTTTGGCCAGCCACAAAGGGTGGCTATGTGGGACCATGGAGGCAGTGGCTGCTGGTCCGAGTTGCCGGCTTCTTCTCATCATGTTGGTGACTATGGTGATGCTGCTACCTGGAACAAAGGGTTTACTGCTGCTTGTTCAGAGAAGAATTGCCAGGACCATCGTGTTACAAGAAAGCATCGGCAAAGGTCAGTTTGGAAAAGTTTGGCAAGAAAAATGGTGGGGAGAAATTGCCGTGAAGATTTTCTCTTCTAGGGGAAGAATGTTCATGGTTCCGAGAGACAGACATTTATCAGACTGTGATTACTCCAAACCACAAAGGAAGCACACACACACACACACACACACACACACACACACACACACACACACACACAAAGTTCTGCAGGGAACCATGACCACGCCTAACAGCAACTTTGAAATCTTCAAAAGGATGATTGGACCCCACAAAGATGATTCCACATGGGTATGGTAAAGCCATTAAGCTGATTAACACCACGGAAAGATTGGATTTGGTCTACAAACTGCTCAGGACAATTTTGAGATGGCTAGCTGAGATGATCTAGATTCATAGACTACTCAAGCAAGGACTTGAGACAAGCCCTGAACTTTCTCACTATGCAGCAACTGGACAAATGATACAGGACTTGACAATTAACCCAAAAAAAAATTCTTTTCAGGATTCCCCTAAAAATGTCTTCACCCCCAGAAAGCAAGAAATAATTTTAAGAAAACAACACCCACATTCCCAAGAGGTGGGGTGGGTAGTTTTTTGGTCGTTCAATGACTTATGGATAATTGTCATTGTTTATGATGACTGGTTACAAGTTGTTAATTGTTAATGGTCAGGAAGTGAACAAGAGATAATCAAGGTGAAACAAGGAGAGCCTTACGCATTCAGCAGAGCAGTATCTCTGTGATTCAGAGTTAAAGTAGTAGGAAAAGCACAAAGCACACAGAGAAATTGAAAAAAAAAAAAAAAAAAAAAAAAAAAAAACCAGGAAAAAAAAAAAGAGAATATAGATTTAAGGTAGATCATTGAATCTACTCTGAGAAAAAAGATAAAGAAATAATAGGATAAATGGGTAGATCGTTGAATATACTCTAAAAAGAAAATGGGGAAGATGACAAAAGTCGATCATTGAATCTATTATGAAAAGAAAAAAGAGAGAATATGGATATGATAGGATAAAAAGGTCAATTAATGACTCTACTTTTTAAAAGGGACTACTTGTTTTAAATAGGATAAGTAATGAAAATTTTTTTGCCTGAGTTTATCAAATGTTACTGGACTGGACATTGTTAATATATATAATGAAGTTTTTTGTCTGAATCTGTCAAATGTTAGTGGACTAGACATCATTAATGTAATTCTTGACTGTACATATTGAATATACTTACTAGATATAATTTTTCTTGTATTAGTTATAAGCTTCTTTTAATTTTAGACAAAAAAGGGGAAATGTGGTGATATTGTGTTCCCCAAAATATTGTGCACTCTAATAAACTTATCTGGGGTCAGAGAACAGAACAGCCATTAGACAGACATAGAGGCCAGAAAATGGTGACACACACGCCTTTAATCTTATTACTTGGGAGACAGAGATCCACCTGGATCTCTGAGAGTTCAAAGCCACACTAGAAACAGTCAGGCATGGTGACTCACACCTTTAATCCTGGGAAGTGAGCCTTTAATTCCAGGAAGTGATGGCAGAAAGCAGAAAGGTATATAAGGCGTGAGGACAAGGAACTATAGCCTGGTTAAGCTTTTAGGCTTTGGAGCAGCACAGTTCAGCTGAGAGGCATCCAGTCTGAGGAAACAGATCAGCTGAGGAATTAGCGAGGTGAGGAAGCTGTGGCTTGTTCTGTTTCTCTGATCTTCCAGCGTTCACTCCAATACCTGGCTCTAGGTTTGATTTTATTAATAAGACCATTTAAGATTCCTGATGCAATTGGGGACGTATTTCTTGCCGTCTGTGTTCTCTCCCACACCCTTGGCTTGTGACCCCTCCTTCTATCAGCTCTCTCCAATTCTTCTTCCACTTTCACACTCATGCTCTGATTCTGACCCTTCCATGTTCCTCTTGAGAGAATTTGTGATGACATTGTGGTGCTATCTGGATAATCCAGACTAATCTCTCGATCCCAATTAATTTAATTGCATCTGTAAAGTTCATGGAAGGTGCCATCTGTAGGTTTTCTGGGGGTGGGGGGAGCGTGTGTTGGAAGGACATTGTGATGAGTAATATTGATCGTCAACATAGGATATAGAGTTGCCTAGGAAACAAGCCTCCGGTCATGAATATGAAGGATTATCTAATTGAGGTTAATTGATGTGGGAAGACCCACCTTGACTGTAGGTGGCATCAGTCTGTGTGACATGGTCTTGAACAGAGTAGAAAGAGAAAAAGAACTGAATACCAGCATTCATCATTTGTTTCTTGACAGTGGATGCCATGGGGCCAACTACCTCAAGCTCCTGCCACCATCATGGACCCTACCCTTGGACTGAGAGCCAAAACCAACCTTTTATCCCTTAAGTTGATATTCTCTGGGTCTTTTCTCACAGAAAAGGGAAAAGTAGCCAATCCAGACATCATTCAGTCTGCCATAATGCATAGTCTTTGTCACTAGCAAAGAGGAACAGAAACTGGTAGACTGAGAGCAGGAGAAATGCCAGGATGTGCTGAACAGCCTCAGGTCGACTTGCTGTGAATCTATGTGCTCCCTAGTAAGTTAGTTAGTTAGTTAGTTAGTTAGTTAGTTAGTGAACTTGACACAAGCTAGGGTCATCTGGGAAGAAGGAATCTCAACTGAGAAAATGTCTCTATCAGATTGGCCTGTAGGCAAGTCTGTGGGAACATTTTTTTGACTGATGATTGATATGAGAGATTCCAGACCATTGTTGGGGGGAATTACCCCTGAGGAGGAAGTCCTGGGAGAGCTAAGAAAGGTAACTGAACGTGAGCCTGGAGAGCAAGCTAGTAAGCAGCACTCCTCCATGGTCTCTGCTTCAGTTCCTGCCTCCAGGTTCCTGCCTTGAGTTCCTGCCTTGCTTTCCTCAATGGACTGTGACTTGGGATATATTAGTCAAATAACCCTTTCCTCCCCAGGTGGCTCTTGGTCATATTCTTAATCACAGCAACAGGAAGCAAACTCAAACAGCCAATATCTTAATGACTGATTTATCTAACTGCTAAATTTTAGTAGTATTCAAAAGCTTATTTCTTTTTAGTGATTTGAATATCATTTTCTATTTTCCAATCCTCAATATCTTTTTGCAAATTCAACAAATAGCTCACCAGTCATTATTCTGAATTTTTAGAATTAAAACTTCAAAACTGAGTTGTATTAGTACAGGTCAGAGTCAAATAGAACAGGCTTCAGATAATTGGATGAAGTTTTAACTTGGGATTTTCAGGTTAGAAACAGCTAATGAAGTTGTTTTTGAAAATTAAGAGGTTAGCCTTAAAAAGCAATAAAAAAAAGCAGTATAACTCATACCATCCTGTAATAAATGATGCTGTTCTCAAATTCTAACAACTAAATAGAAGAAAGGGTGTCCAGAAAAATTTAACTTGGTGCTTTTTTAGGACCAGTGTCTCAAGCATGATATTCACTGACTATAAATACAAAATGGTCAAGATATGACTTGGGTTTAATGATTTTAAAATAGTCTGCAAATTCTTTTAAAAACAATCCAGCAAAATGAGACTGAACAGAAACTATAGAAGCAACCATATTGCATTTTAAATTACATTTATTACGTTATTAGGAGAGTCGGCCCAATCAAATGAATGCACAAAATGAGAAATTGGCAGAATAATAGCAAATATGCTAAAATGTCAACAAAAGCTTTGACCTCAAAGATATCCATGCAAATTGATTTATTCTTTTTTGTGGGAAGTAAGTACTGTTGTGATCATGGCATCATATTTGAATTTTGAGTAGGGTTTCAGGAGCCAGGCACGGACATTCTTCGTGCAGACTCCCCAGGAGAAGCATTGAAGCAGGAGCCAGTGCCTCAGTCGGCTTCCCAGACATCTGAAGGGCTCAGATCAGTGGGAGACTGTGGTGGTTTGAACAGGAATGGCCCCCACAGGCTCATATATTTGAATGCTTGGTCATTGGGGAGTGGCACCACTTGATAGGGATTAGGAGGTGTGGCTTTTGGAGTAGGTGTGACCTACTTGGAGGAAGTGTCTCACTGTAGATGGACTTTGGAATTTCAAATGATCAAGCCAGACCCAGTCTCTCTCTCTCTCTCTCTCTCTCTCTCTCTCTCTCTCTCTCTCTCTCTCTCTCTCTCTGTGTGTGTGTGTGTGTGTGTCTGTCTGTGTGTGTCTGTGTCTGTGTGTGTGTCTTTCTCTCTCTGTGTGTGTCTCTGTCTCTCTCGGTCTTTCACTTTCTGCCTGCTGCCTACAGATCTTGACGTAGAACTCTCAGCTTCTTCTCCAGCACCATGTCTGCGTGCATGCTGCCATGCTTCCCACCATGATGGCAATGGACTAAACCTCTGAAAGTGTAAGCCAGCCCCAGTTCAATATTTTCCTTTATAAGAGTTGCTGTGGTCATGGTGTCTCTTCACGGCAATAGAACATTGACTAAGACAGAGGCCACAACTACCAGTGACACATGGACAATCCAAAGACACTGCAAGACAACGAGGCTCATTCCTAAAGTGGAAGCCTAGATCCCTCCTGAAGGGGATAGAAATGAAGGGCCTTGATGCACAGCACCTCAGAGGCCTGCAGCCTTCCTCTTCTGCTCTGAATATTTCCTCCAAGTCCAAGGTCACCTGGGTTCAACCATCGCTGCTGCTGCCAAGACAAGGGGAGGTGTGGGGGCAGCACTATGTGCCTGCACACAGAGCAGTCACAAGAAGAAGGTGACTGGTCGAGGGAAAGGCATCATGGGATGCGGCTGTCTGCCTGCGGAGGGAAGCCTGTCACAGCAGACAGGGGAGTTATCCAGAGAAAAAGGGGAAGGAAAAAAGAAAAGACAGGAAGATGGTAATCATTTCTAGTGCAGATTTCTTTTTCTTGTCCATAAAGTAATTAACCCCACCCACCCCGCCCCCACCCACCCACTCCTCCTCTTAAAGAGGAAAAGGAAACATCAGGCTGTCTTTGAAGTTTCGGCCGTGCAGTGCTTCTGGTATAGTTAGCACGGTGCTATCCTGGTGGTATTTCCAGCAGCCCCTAACCTTGCCTGGCACAGAAGGGCAGTTGTGAACTTCATGGAAATGTAAAGCTGTCTCTCCTTCATGCACGGCGCACATTAGTTACATGTGGGGCCTGTAGCTATTTTCAGCTTGAGTCAGTCATCCCCGATACAATTAACATAAAATAATTGCTTTGTTTTTTTAACTGAATGCCATGCTGAAACTGGAAAAAAAAAAAAGGCTGTTGAGTTAACATTCTGAGTGCTTCTAAGTAAATACAAAAGATTTGTTGCTATCTAAAAGAACACAGAGGACTGGAGAGATGGGTCAGAGGTTAAGATCGCTGGCTGCAAGTTACCCTATTTCTTTTTCCTTTACTTATTTATTTTATTTTTTTGAGACAGGGCTTCTCTATGTAGCTTTTAGAGCCTATCCTGGAACTCACTCTGTAGACCAGGCTGGCTTTGAACTCACAGAGATCCACCTGCCTCTGCCTCCCGAGTGCTGGGATTAAAGGGAGTGCACCACCACCCAGCAACTAAATAATTTTTCTCTCTCAATTTAATTACGTTAAATTATACATCAAACATAAACATGTATATATTTATGGGCTAGCACACGGGCCTTCACAACAGGCATCCGTCATATAGTGCAATCTCCACTTTTGCCAGTAGGGAAACTTGGAGATGCTGAGTGCTAAACTTCTGAGTTAAGAAGAATCATCTAACTAACCTGAGGTCCACATTTCAATAACACCTCATATTTCTAAGGCATTTCATCATCATAACTAGAAACTGAAAAGATGTTGTATACAGAACATGGATGGCCACATAAATATCTGACAAACTAAAGCTAGTCTAAGGGTAGGGAATGGGTAGATGTAGGAAACCAAAGACCAGGGGAAATGTTAGAACACAGGCTTGCACCTTTAGGGCCAAGCCTACAGCCTGGAGATGAGGCCACACCTCCCTGCAGCTCTTTCTAGAACAGAGTTAAGATGTCTGTGTTTCAGCTTCACAGCACCCTCGGATTTATGATCCTAACTGATCTCTCGCTCCCTTGTCACAGACACTGTGATGAACCAAATCATGTGATATGAAGCTTCTTGTTGGCTCTAAAAGGCTATTTGCATCTGAAGGCATAAGATTCAGAAATGTAGAAAGAAAGCATATGCGGTAGGGGGCATTCATTACAGACCGAAAGCCAAATTAGCCAAGACACAAGAAAGGCTCCAGATGCTTTCTCTGGGGCGGGGTTGGTGGCACTCTGACTGTGAGGAAGGTGGAAATCTGGGACTAAAGGGAATGTGCACAATGAACATTCCTGAGACTGCTCTCGTCCTCTACTAAATTCCCCACATATTTACCTTCCCAGTTCACCTCCCTTCAAGGCACCAAATCCTTTTTCTTTGTCCTGTGGCATTTCCCAAAGTTCTTCTTTGTTAAAAATGATACCTACAAGTCTGGGGGGCTGGGGGGGGGCTGCTCACTGGTTAATAACACTGGTTGCTCTTCCAGAGGAACCGAGTTCAATTTACAGCACCCACATGGTGACTCACAACTGTCAGTAACTCCAATGCCAAGGGTTCAACACCTTCATCTGGCCTCTAGGGCACCGGGCACACTCACAGTGCACAGACTCACATGCAGACAAGCTCTCAAATGCATAAAAACAAATGGAATTACACCCTCCAGACTCTCTGCTTTCTTCTTTACACTTCTTTCTAGGTAAGCTACTGTTAAGAAAATAAACATAAAATATGTGTGCCTTTCTCCTGGTCTTTTCTTGTCTTTTGTCAAAGGAATTTTCTAGACTTCAGACACTGAGTCTCAGAGGGTAGAGGGGAAAAAATGTTTTCCTCCTCTCCAATAGAAATATTCTTAGTCACACAGTCAACAGCACTCCAGGAAAACACCTGGGATTTCCTTTCCTTAAATTTGGACAGTGGCTTAGTCTCAAGACAAAAGTGTGTGTATGTCATTACCCTCTGTAAAAGTACCTGGTCCAGGATCATTAGAGAAGTGATGCTCCTGAGCCATAAGTACACACACACACACACACACACACACACACACACACACACTGTCCTAGTTAATGTTTCTATTGCTGTTGATGAAACACCAAACCAAAGCAACTCGGGGAGGAAAGGGTTTATTCAGCTTACACTTCCACATCACTGTTCATCATTGAAGGAAGTCAGGACAGGAACTCAAACAGGGCAGGAACCTGGAGGCAGGAGCTGATGCAGAGGCCATGGAGGGTGCTGCTTACTGGCTTGCTCTTCATGGCTTGCTCAGCCTGCTTTTTTTTTTTTTTTTTTTTAATAGAACTTAGGACCACAGGCCAGAGATGGCACCACCCACCATGGGCTGGGCCCTCCCCTGTCAATCACTAATTAAGAAAATGCCCTACAGCTGAAATTTATGGAGACATTTACTCAACTGAGGTGCCCTGCTTTCAGATAACTCTAATTTGTGTCAGCTTGACATAAACCTAGCCAACACACACACACACACACACACACACACACACACACACACACTTTTCTGCATTAGTCTAAAAGCTGTGGGAGAAGGACATAAGACTGTCTTCAGCTGAGAAGTGACTTCTTTGATAAACTATCTCAAGGGCCTGGATACACTGCTATCTCTTTGCACGAGGGTCATTAGTTGGGATGGATGGAGCAAACAGAAACAAAGAGCAGCAGGCATATTAGTGATACCACTAAACCTTCTTCACATCCTTCAGGTCCAGAAGGATTCTGAAAGGTCACCTCAACACAGCTTCCATAATTACATTTTTTTTTTTTCTCACAGCATGAACTCGTCCTAATGGCGATGCTGTGAGCTACAGTCAGGTGATGGATTTCTTCCTCCAGGTTGATGCATCATTTCGGGCCTCGAGAAATGCTTTCTGTTCCTGCTAATAGTTTAAACATGATCTTTGTTTAAAGTCTGCAAGAGATCCTTTAAAGTAGGGCCGACTGCTAATTTAATTCTCTCCAAGATCTGCATGGCACAGTCACCTGGGCATCCCTGGCTCTCTCTCCTTTCTCTCAAGTCTCCCCTCCTCAGACACATATGCTCACGCAAATGTTGTCTTTATGGCTTTGTGTTGTGGGAAGTTAGAAACAGAAGTCGCTAAAAAGACTGATCCATTCCTTCCCTTCTGTCTCCTTGAGGTGAGAGTGCTAGGCTGTGGCTTCCGTGTCCCCTCTGCCATCACGTCTATGGCTGTGACAGGATGGTCAGAGGAGCACAAGACAGTGAATCCCGCCTGGCCTGGCTCTTCTGCCTGCTGGCTGCATGCTCAGCTCCTACTCCCTCATCCTGAGGCAGATTCGCTGCCCCTGCCTGTGTCCCCCAACAAGACTATGAGAACACACAGGAGAGGAGTCTGTGAACTCAAAAGTGCTTTCACAAGGATGGTTGGTGTTGGTAGTTACATAGGACAGGGAAGGATGGTGGCGGGACACGGGGGGCTGCTGGTAATTCCTGCACTTGGGAGGTAGAGGCAGGCATACACAGAGTTCATCCTCAGGCAACCTCATTTTAAAAATAAATAAATGAATAAAGCCTGTTGTGGTTTAGAGTGGGGAAGATCACCATCCTCAGGCTTCTAAGAGTAAGCTGAGCTCCAGAAGAAGTCCAGATGAAAGAAAGCTGTGCCTCTTTGGGATCAAAAGGATTGGATTTATAATCCTGAGGGTGAATTTACTGCCGGATAGTTCTAAGATATTGTTTTCCAGAGTGTGTCACTTACAATGGAGGACTAAACACGGGACTTGATTCTGTGTTTCTCAGGCAAAAATTGCATGTGGGCTCTCAGACCGTGCCTTGGAGGCCAGACTTGTATGTCAAGAGGTCTTGGATTGCATCCGGTGTTTTCTGGGCCCAGGAAGAGGAGTGTCTCACAGAGAACCCAGACACTAGTTTGGCAAGATGAAAGAGCCCTGGACAGTGGCTGTACAACAGCGTGACCACACGACTGAACCACTACTAAGCTGTCAGCTTCCAGTGTGCTCTCATGATTTTTCTGGATAATTTTATCAGAGAGAAATAAAGATTTAAGACCAAACATAGTTAAGCTACAAGTGCCAATGGAGGGAGCCGAGACGGTGAGTGTGAGCTCCCAAGTATGAGTTCCTCCAGTGACCTGAAGGTAGTGTGGTTGTGTTGCTCCTTAGGGAAGAGGAAATGATGTCACAGGAGAAAGTGACTCCATGGTCTCCACCTTTTTTTTTTTTTAAAATAGCTGGAGCACTGATAGGTTTGAAGTGGTGAATATACCAGCTACCTTGGCCAACTATTACTTCGAGTGTGTGTGTGTGTGTGTGTGTATCTGTGTGTGTGTATGTGTGTGTGTGTGTGTGTGTGTACTGAAAGATTACATTGTGGACCATTTAATTATTATGTGACAAGCATCTTAAAAATAGTGGGGCTTAGTGTCTGGTTGCCGATAGAACAAATTTCCTTTTAAGGAATATAGGTTATTTCTCTCCCTTCCCTTTGTGTTAACCTGTATTTCTATAACACAAATTGCTAAATGGTCTTATTTAAAACAACAACAACAACAACAAAAAACCCAGAGCTAGATATTGAGGTAAACACTGAAAGATCAGAGAAATAGAACAAGCCACAGCCAACTCCTCAACCTATCCTGTTTCCACGAATCCTCAGACTGAAAGCCTCTGAGTCCTCACCCCTGGGGTGAAAGCTGAAAGATCAGAGAAACAGAACAAGCCACAACCACCAGCTACTACCTCACCAGCCCCACGAATCCTCTGACTGAAACCCTCAGCCTCAAGAGGGCTACTTCCTGTACACTCATGACTATATACCTTCCTGTGCCCTGCCAGCTTACTTCCTCTCTGCCCAGCTACATCACCTCCTCTTTCCACCCAGCTCTGTCACTTCCTGTCTGTCTGTACAGACCTCCAGACCTCTGTAGTTAACTAGTGCTGGGATTAAAGGCGTGAGCCACCATGCTTGGCTGTGTTCCCAGTGTGGCCTTGAACTCACAGAGATCCGGATGAATCTCTGCCTCCCAAGATTAAAGGTGTGTGCCACCACTACCTGACCTCTATGTTTAATATAGTGGCTGGCTTTTTCCTCTGCTCCCCAGGCAAGCTTTATTTGTTAGAGACCAAATAAACTATCACCACATACTTCCTCAGGTTTCCGTAATGATTATGGATTTTCTTTGGAATTGGAGGAGAAATCTCAAACTCTCCTAAAACAAGCCAGTGTGCAAACACGGATCTGCTGGACATCCTCGACAATGTTCCACTGAGCAGGACAGCCCTGTGGAGTCCTGTGGACCACTGGCTCATTGTAGTGGGACTCTTGTCCAATCCAATGCTGTCCTCGTCATACGAAGGAAAGGAGTATAGAGAGACGGCAAATGGCTTTTCCCAAGCTCCAAAGCTGTCATCAGGTCAGGACTAGAAACGGGGTGTTGCACCCTTCCCCTCCCCAGTGTCCTCTGCTCTCTGTCACCATGTCTCGGAAACGCCCGGGCTCACATTTTGAAATGAAGGTGAGGGTTACAGGTGTCCAGACTTACAGCAGCCGAGTCAGTCCCTGCTGAGGGAGACCCTGTCAGTGGGATAACTCTACCCACAAGGTGCCAGCAGCAGCCTTACCTGTGGTGACGACCAGAAATGTCTCTACGTGCTGTTAAATGTCCCCTGGGAGCCCCAGGCGTCCCAGTTAAAAGCCACCGATTTCCCATTAGCGAACATCCCTATAATCTTCCTGAGAAGCCACAATGGGGGAATGGAACCAGCCCTGCCTCTGCATCCCTTAGCTTGGCTCTCAGTCTCATCTGGTCCCCTAAGCAGAATCCATGGGCTGTATTTGGTGAGAGGATGAGGAAAAGCTAAAGCGTGCTTAAGGGTGTGTCTATTCAAGTCACCTGTGACGCCGTCAGCGCTGTCACTGAGATTTGGAATGAGACACTTTACGTCCAGGTTTTCACCTGAAAATTGAAGGGGTGGAGTTGGGCTAACTGCTACAGTGATGGCGCTCCCCGTGTTAACCCTTTGATCACCAGTCTTGTGAGTGCTTGAGTCGGAGAAAAGTGTCAAGGACCCAAGAGGTGTGATTGGCCCTGAATTTTCCAAGGAAGAGATTTGATGCTGTGCCGATGAGGTGGAGAAGGAGGGGGCTCAAGGTCAGTAGTTCAAGGTCATTGCCTGGATGAAATGGGGAACAGGTCTACAGGAGGCTGTCAAGCCAGAGGCTGGCTGGGAAATCTGGGAAAACAGAAAACACTGAGCATTATAGTAAGTAAAACACAGAGAAGCAAACAGCCTCTTTGAAACACACGGCACCCAACTGGAGTTCTGGGTGGACTTTTAGGAAGTAAACGTTGAGTCAGGTGTGGTGGTACACACCTGTCTTCCTAGCACTTGAGAGGCAGAAGGATCAGAAGTGAGATGCCATCCTCAATTATACATAGGGAGCTTGGAGCCTGAGGCCAGCAGCCTACATGAGACCCGTCTCAAAAGAACGGCATTGGAGAAGGCAAGTAAACTTGACCTTGAACTACCGACCTTGACTTGGTGTGGTGGGTTTCTAGTGCCGGCATTGTTAAAGCAAGGTCATAGGGCAACGTTTTTTAAGTTCAGAAGTCTTCAGTGTCTCCATTATTCTATAGTTGTCTGATCTGTAAGTAGCTCAAAGAGTATTGTTGTTTGCTTCACTGTTTATTGAAAGCATTCGGTTTGGATTTTATCCAAGGCCAATTCCTTCCCTGGTTCTTTCACCAGTTTATACCACTCTAAAGTCGAGTGCAGCTGGCAAAACCAGCTTGTAGACAAACATACCTGCCTAACCAACGGCAGTGGATCTCCAGCCAGCACCCGGACCATGGCTGGGCACCTGCTCCCTTCAGCAGAGCCAGCCTGGAGATTTCTCACAAGCTGTAGAAACTGCTGTGTCCACTAGGGTGCCAGGGCCGCAGGTAGTAGACATACCAAGGCTGACTTACCTGGTTCTGCTTTCCAGTTTTACATAAAGAGGCACTACCTCAAACACAGCAAATGTAGTGTCAGAGGGTCATTGTTAGGTCTCAAACCCAGAACAAACCACTGAGGTGCCTGTTTAACAGATCCAAGCGGACCTGACCTGGCTGCCAGGTTCTCCCAGAATCCCTTAGTCCCTACCTGTTAAGAGTCCTCCTGGCTGGCATGCTCTACCCATCCCCTAAACTTCTCCAGCCCAGGCACCGGGCTGGGCTCACCCTTCCCCCAGTGGCTCTTTTCTATATAATGCAGCCATTTGGTTACCCGGCTCCCCTCTCCCCCACTCCTCATATCCCCCCCTCTGCCCCCCACCATGTTCATGTTCACTCTGGACTCTCCCAGATGTCTCCATTCTAGCTGGTCCATGTTGGCCCTGGGTGCTCTGTGGAGAAATTCACAGTTGTCATTAAAAGGGAAGCAAGTATTGATGGATTCTGACGATTGGCATCCTTTCCTGGGCTTGGAGATGAGTTCAGTTTCCATGGCGCTCGTGGGCTGTGTGAAGGACTGAGGAGGAGGAGGAGGAGGGAGGAAAGAGAAGAAGCTGAGAGGGAATTACACAGTTGCTGGCAAAACGCTTCCCTTTATTTGGCAGCAGCTTCGGCCAGCTCTGTTCCTGGAAAGCACACGCCGGGACAGTATTTCTGGAGGGTCAGTATGCTTTATGCCCAGATCACAGGGACCCCCAAAAGACCACCACGGAGACCGAATCCCACATGTAAAAGCAAAGAGCCTTTATTTCAAGCTCTGTCCTTGGTCCCTCTGTCCAACACAGCGGTGAGAGCAGAGAGCCTTGAGCTCAGGCAGGGTGGGGTTTTTATCATAGCAGAGGTTGGGGTGGGGATTTCCAGGGTTCAGGACCCTGATTGGCTGACATTTGTCTAGGGGTATCTGTAAAACAAAAACAGGTGTGTGCTAGACTCGGGGACATCTGGCCACTTTATTTAATGGTTGGAAGGTTTGGGATGTTAGGTACTTCCCCATCCCTGGGTGGATCCCTGGGTGATGTCAGCTTATGGCTTTTCCTGGATCTGGGTGTGGCCTGCCAGTAAGCCAGTCCCAGAAGCTGGGCCTGGGCCTCTAAGCCTGTCATGGCAACTGTGGGGTCAAGCTGCTTTGGGGCCCCTCCACAGTACCCACCCTACTCAGCTAAGACGACAAAATGAAGACATAGAACTCTGTCTCCCTTTAACGCCACCATCCTGGGTGTCTGCAGACCTGCCTACCGTCCCTCATTTCTTCCCTTCGTTATTGCTCCCTCAGGAAGCATTTTAGTTTCTCAGTCCTCAGAGCACCAAGGCCTGCTCCCTGCTCCTCGAGCTTCCGTGATGTCCTTCTCTTCAGTTTCCCTGAGGAAGTGGATGCCATGGGACTAAACTGTTTCTTCATCTTTCTGCGTGCACACTCCACCTTCATCTGACCACAGTCCAGCGCCAGGTTCGCTCTCAACCCAGGGCATTAGCCGGTTCTGTTTTCAACTCAGAATCCTGAAGAGTACTGTTTCTTGTCCTTCTTCCTAATGTTAATCCCACCCGGAGAGAATGAGATCACTACCACAATTTTTGAGGCAATTTTGAAGCAAGTTTGTTAAATACTGGCCAGGATGATGGACACCGACACAGGTATGTTCATCCATACCTGAGACTTCCAGAAAGTGGTCGTGGTCATAAATTACACTGGTCCGGTGCTTATGAAGGCAAACCCTACAAGGCTATGCACTTCCTGACTTTGTCCAATTGGGGACAAGCATACATCCTGACGTACTTCCTGCCTACGTACCTCCCGCCTACGTGTGATCAAGCACATCCTGTGCAGTTGGGGCAACCAACCTTGTTTACAGAAGCGAGTACACGGAGCTTGTTCTCTGACATGAGCAACAGCCCCCAGCATTCCCTGGAGTTACCCGTCCTTGGGCAGGTGGGGCTCACAGGTCAGAGGCATTTTTGTTTTTATAGCTCTCGTAAGCACAGTAACTGAGACGTAAGACATGACTTTAGCCTCCACGTTGTCCACTTGCTGTGTTTGAATGTTTACCTACGGAGCTGATCAGTCGTTTTCTGCACATGTTTGACCCCACCCCTCAGCGTGGACTTCAGCTTCTTCTCGCAGCATCTTCTGCAGCACAGCCTTTCCTAGAACGGTTTCCTTTTAAGTCACTTCCTGCATGCGTCTCTTTGGTTGGGTTTGTTTGAGGCTGAGTCTTGAGTTTCCTAGGCTGGCCTGAAACTCGTGATATAGTTTTAAATGACCTTGAATTTCTGACTCCCCCATCTCCTGAGGTTGAAGGTTGACACCACCATGCCCTGTCTGTGATGATGGGGATCGACCCCAGAGTTTTGTGCGTGCTAGGCAAACCTCTTCCCATTGGGCTACATCTCCACTCCTGTCTTTGGTTTTAACCACATATGTAGCTCCCGCTGGCCTCAGCGTCCTTGGTGCTGGGATTACAGGTGTGCCCCACCACAGGTTAGCTGAACCCTTGTGGTTCCTCAGGCTCCTCCCTCGGGAACATCGGCACCTGACCTGAGACCTCTCTCACCGTCTCCCCCATCACCCACCTTCCTCCCTGTCTTCTCTCAGCCCACACTTGCCTGACCTCTTCCCACGCTTTGTTTAGCAGGTGGCTGGGAGATCTGGAGATCCAACCTGACCTGTCCACAAGCTCCAGGCTGCGGGCACCACAGGCAGCCTTCACTTTCTTCTTAAATGTCCCGACACCCTCAAACTCACGTGACCCAAACAGGGCCTCTGGCTCCTTTCATTCTGTCCTTCCAGTCAGTTTCCCCTCCAGTCTTCAACCAGCGAGGACATGACCCCATCATCTACATATTTCCTCCTGTCTACGTTGGAATCAACCTGAACCCCTCTTGTCCCTTGTCACTGCCTTCATCAACAAGTGGGATCTCTTCTCCAAGATGGCGTAAACCTGCCCCATCTCCAGCTCCATGCTGCCCTGTCTCCAGCTCCATGCTGCCCCCTCTCACTGCGCTGCTGTGACACCCCGTGCCTCTCTGCTCCCTGTAAAAAGGCCACAGTGACCCACATAGGTGAAGTCAGACTGCCATCTTCCCTTTTTTGAACGCTTTCCAGTGGCTTCCTGTCATGGGCAGAACAAAAATCAAGGATGCCTTATTGTGGTCTAAGAATCTACCAGATGGAGCATGACTCCTTCTGACCTCCTCAGTGGAGAGCAGGATCCGGGCCTCTGACTCTTCTCCTGCCTTGAAAATGCAGCTTCGTTCCCACCCGGACCTTTCAAGCTGTTGCTCTGCTCCTGATTGATTGATTGATTGATTGATTTCATGATTTGGTCTTTACTGCCATTTGGACCCCAGCCTGAGGTCATGTCCACAGAGGCCTCCTCAGACCCCCAGGGCTCTCCGCCATCACCTTCGTTTTGCTTTTATTATTCTAGAACACATCAGTACTTTATCTTTCCAACAGTTTCTAGAACCACTAGAGGCAAGGTTCCTGATTTTGTTTACCATCGTTAAACCAAGCTTCTGGGAGGCTTTGCTGAGGACTGAACTTCTGTGTGGGGCCCAGCAGAGCAGACAAACATGGAGTCGCTTCTGTCTGGTGCTACATAATCACCTGAAGGTTGCAAGGCCAAGGCTTAAAATTAAAATCCAAAGTCAGGAAAGTCAGAGCAGCCAATTAGTAAAGGGAAATTCAGTTTTAGTTTTTCCTGCCAAACACTCACATGAGAGCTCATTTGTGGAATTTTTTTTTTCCCAGCAAATAAGAAATCAGTTCTGTAGCAGACACCCGCTGGGGCTTCCAATTCATTTCTGACACTCCCTGGAGATCCCACAGGGTGAGACTTTGTGACTGTCCTGTGCCCCACACTTCAGATGAGAGTCACAAGCCTCAGGCTCTTGTACTTGACCTTCTGGAGAACACACTGTAAATTGCATTTTCTCGAATTAATTGAACTCAGGTCCAATTAATGTGCTTGAGGGGCTCACAGAAATCCTGAAAACACTCATGTTTACCACTTGATTGAGAGGATATGGATATGATGTACTGAGCCTTACTGGCAGAAGGGCAGGCGTAGCTCCCTCCAGGGGCCATCTTGTCCTCAGGATGCTCCATGAAAACAGTTCCTTTGTGGAGGCTTCATCGCACAAGCTTGGTTGACTGAATTATTGACAGCTTATCAGTTTACCCTTTCAATTTTCTTGCCTTCCAGAGCTCAGGAAGGGGAAACTTTGGTCCTCTGGTCTGCCTTGGTCTTTCTTACATTAGATTCCCCTCTGGAGTTACCTACAGACCATCAGGCCATTCGTCAGCTCACTGCAATCTGGAGATCCCAAGATTGTCAGGAGCTGTGCATCATAAAACGAAGAAGAACAAATGTTTCACAGTACCCTGGGATGGCCTTACCTGAACCCAAGTAAGGAAGGGGCCTCTGCTTTAATTCTAGAAGGGGGGTGACTTCAACATAACCGATCTACTTTGTGGCCTTTCTCCAGGCCCTTTCTGCTTATAATGAAGACGGCCTCCTCTTCTTACCTCATCAGAAAATGTGCTCCATTTTGTTAAGTAGGATGTGGCCCAACTCTAGAATCACCAAAGAAAAGCCAATTACATTAAAAAGATTTTCTATGTATATTTGCGTGTGCCTGAGTTGTATGTAGTAGGTGCACCATGTGCTTGCAATGCCCCTGAACTCCAGAAGAGGGCGTCAGATCCCCTGGAACTGGAAGAGGTAGTTGTAAGCTGCCCAGTATGGATGCTGATGGGAATGCTGGGAACCAAACCCAGGACTTCTGCAGGAGCAGCAAGCGCTCTTAACCACTGAGACATCTCTCAAGCCCCAGGCAATTAGCTTTGTAAAAAATAATTTTCTGTAATTTTGTCTTTTGAACTACGGAGGTCTTAGCACCCAGTAGAATAATAATATGAGCGATTAACAAGAATGGCTTAATGAAGAAGCAATTTCATTTGCCTAACTTATACCTCAGTTTCCAAAAGGAAGGCTCTGGGGATGGTTGGCAGAAGGCTGGGGATGAGTGGCCTGGGAGCCGCCGCCTCTTTGTTACCACTTAACGATGTTTGTTCTCAGGTTGTGTGCCCAGCACTGGAAGAGACTCAGATGGAGAAAATACAGGTCGGTGGCTCAGCAGGCACAGGGTTTGCAGTGCAAGCCTGAGAACCTGAGTTTGGATCCTCACCCACATTTGGCACACACCTGTAATACAACCCTGAGGAAGTGGAGACGAGAGGATCCCGGGAGCTCCATGGCCAGTCAGTCAGTCTTGCTCAGTGGTGAGTCCTAGTTTCAGAGAGAACCCTGTTATCTCAAGAAATAAGGTGGACACCTGACATTGACTGCTGGCACTATGTGCAAGCATGGACAAATGCATCTGCACACACATGTGCACACGGGAGGGAGGGAGGGAGGGAGGAAGGGAGGGAGGAAGGGAGGGAGGAAGGGAGGGAGGGAGAGAGGACAGCACACCTAACAGGTGAGTGGTGGCTGTCGGAGACTTAAGCAGTGACTGTACTGCAGTTTCCTAAGTACGGTAAAATGGGAGCAAAGGCGGTACTGGGACTGAGGGGGTACCTCAGTGGTGCCTACAGAAAGCTGTTTTGGGAAGCAAGCACAGACGAAGGATTGGAAGATGGGAATGGACAAGGAGCAACAGAAGCTCTGAGCCTTGGGGAACCAGCAGGGGTAGGGCTCAAGGAAGCCAGAAGCTCTGGAGATGAAGAGACCTGGAGGAAGCATGGGAAGAAGCTGCGTGTAGCACAGAATAGTATAAAAAAGCTGTAACAATAAGAGCTATGGCTAGGGTTGAGTGTGAGCTTACAATGTGGCGGGCAGTGCGTCAAACAAAACTGATTTAATCTCCAGGATAACACTGTGCGGGAGTTCATTGACGTTTGCTGCCGGGGAATGTGGAGTCACACAGACAGTTGGGGTGGAGTCAGCATGGAAAAAGCTGTCTCTTGTTATACTTCCTAGTTTTGCTCTGTAAGGCTTGTTTTCCCTGGGAGAGTGGAACTGGTCATGTGCCGCTACTGCTTGGAGCACAGGGACATGGCACTCAGTCCACCTTGACTGCACTCAAGGATCTGCAGCCTCTGCTGGTATCAGCTGGGCTTGTATTTGCCGGTTTGGTTAGGTTTCAGAAGGTTGCTAGAGAAAGGCTACCTGGGGATTGTCTTTTCCTTGCAGTGCGCCTGGACGCCAGGACTGACTGCTGCTGTTGGCTGTGGATCCCCTCTTTACTGTGATGCTCCATGAATATGCTTCTTAAACATGCTGTGAGTGACCAACTTTGGTGTTCTTTTTTTGTCCTGCTGATCTCTTTTTAGAGACAAATTGAAATGTTAAAATAGAAAACCGATAATTGCATGGAAGGATTAGTGATCTCAATCTTGGGATTTTATTCAGGAAGTAATATATTCACAAGTTTAAAAAATCCTGCTGAAGGTGGTGCTGTGTGTCTGTATTCCCAGCACTCGAGAAATGGATGCAGGAGAATGGCAGGTTTGGAGCCAGTCTAGACTACATCAAAGTTCCAGGTCTGTGGTGGTATTGTGTTCCCCAAAATATTGTGTACCCTAATAAACCTATCTGGGGTCAGAGAACAGAAAAGCCACCAGATACTTAAGATAGGCAGTGATAGCACATGCCTTTAATCCTAGCATTCCAGAGGCAGAAATCCATGTGTTCAAGGATACAGCCAGGCATGGTGACTCACACCTTTAATCTCAGAAAGCGAGCCTTTAATCCCAGGGAGTGGTGGTAGAAAGCAGAAAGGTATATAAGGTGTGAGGACCAGAAGCTAGAAGCATTTGGCCTGGTTAAGCATTTGGCCTGGTTAAGCTTTCAGATTTCTAGAAGCACAGTTCAGCTGAGAGCCATTGGAATGAGGACACAGAAGCATCCAGTCTGAGGAAACAAGACCAGCTGAGAAGTTGGCCAGGTGAAGTGGCTGTGGCTTGTTCTGTCTCTCTGATCTTCCAGTGTTCACCCCAATCACTGGCCTCAGGTTGGATTTTATTAATAAGACCTTCTAAGATTCCTTCTACACAGGTCAGCCTTGGCTATAAAGTGAGACCCTGTCTCAAAAATAAGTAGATATAGGACTAGCAAGATAGCTCAGCAGGTAAACGTGCTTGCTGCACAAGCCTGATGACCTGAATTGAATTCCTGGAACATATGGGAAAGAACATCTGTAGACAGCAGGTTGCTGTGGATATCTGTATGCTGTGAATGTGTTGCTATGACTGATTGATAAATAAAACACTGATTGGCCAGTAGCCAGGCAGGAAGTATAGGCAGGACAAAGAGAGAGGAGAATTCTGGGAAGTGGAAGGCTGAATCAGGAGATGCTGCCAGCCACCGCCATCAGAAGGAAGATGTAAAGTACCGGTAAGCCACAAGCCACGTGGCAACTTATAGATGAATAGAAATGGGTTAATTTAAGACATAAGAACTAGATAGCAAGAAGACTGCCACGGCCATACAGTTTATAAGTAATATAAGTCTGTGTGTGTTTAATTGGGTCTGAGTGTCTGTAGCCCAAGCGGGACTGGAGAAAACTCTAGCTACAGCAGGCAGACAGAGGAGGACAGACTGTAGTGGGTAGCCATTCCAGCTTGGATCTGGAAGTTCCAACCCCCATTGAGACTCTGGCAACTGTCACGCCTATGAGGCGGGGCCAGGAGAGGCTCCTGGAGACCCGAGAGCTGGATGAGCAAGCGCTCTTTCTGTGACGAGACCCTGAACGGTGGAGGTGGACGGAGCAGAGCTCCAGAGAACACCGCTGGACTGCAATACACCTTCCCCAGACCCTGCAACCTACCTTTCCCTTTTTGTAAGTTACCCACTAAATAAATCTTCCTTTTAACTAAGTGGAGTGACCTTAATAATTTCACCAATAACAGACAGATTCCTAGAGCACACTGGGAAGCAGAAACAAGAGAGACTCAAAAACAAATCGGAGGCAAGAACCAACTTCCTCTGACTTCCAAATGTGCACTGTGGCATGCACACACCTCCACTCATACACCATACACACACACACACACACACACACACACACACACACACACACACCCATTAATAATTAATTTAAAAGTTTAAAAAGTGTATACACAAATAAATAAACAGTTCCAATGAGTAGAGCATCAAACGTAAAAGCCCACTTCCTGATTTATACATCCTCATGGAATGTGACGATAGCTAAACATAACCATAGGTGTTGTTTGGTTTTAGCCAGAAATTTATATGTATATACATACTTGTATATGAATATTAAATAAAATATAATTTTGGGAATTTTTCTTTTTTTCTTTCTTTCTTTCTTTCTTTTTTTTTTTTTTTTTTTTTTTTTTTTTTTTTTTTTTTTTTGATTTTTTTGAGACAGGGTTTCTCTGTGTAGCTTTGCGCCTTTCCTGGGGGAATTTTTCTTTTTAATGGTACTGTATTGTGTTTTATTTTTCATATTCATTGATTCTTCACACTGACCTGTGGTTCACATTTACAGAGCATGGTAGCTTACCTAATCCTCTCCTGGAGGGTATTAAGGTTTCATCTAGTGGGTACTTTTTGTTTATTTGTTTGTTTTGAGACAGGGTCTCACTAGACAGCCCTGGCTGCCCTGGTATTCCCTCTGTAGACCAGGCTGGCCTTAGAACTCGGAGATCCACCTGCGTCTGCCTCTTGAGTGCTGGAATCAAAGGCATGCACCACCGTGCCAGCTCTGTCTAAGTTTTCACCACCACAAATAACAGTGCATGTTGCTCAGGTACAGTCTGTATTTAGCTCCTGGTAGAAATGTTTCTCAGGGAAATTTTCCTAGAAGGAGAACTGCTGAGTCAGAGAGAGAGAGTGTGTACTCTTCATATTTTAACAGTTATTGCCAAATAGCTTTAAAAAGGAGCCACAGAAGTCTGCATTCCATTAACAATACACCAGAGTTCCTCTTCCCCACTTTACTTTTGTAAATTAAAAGTTGTATCTTGTATGCCGGGTGGTGGCGGCGGCGGTGGTGGCGCACGCCTTTAATCCCAGCACACAAGAGGCAGAGCTAGGCGGATCTCTGTGAGTTCGAGGCCAGCCTGGGCTACCAAGTGAGTTGCAGGAAAGGCGCAAAAGCTACACAGAGAAACACTGTCTCAAAAAACCAAAAAAAAAAAAAAAAAAAAGAAAAGAAAAGAAAAGAAAAAAAAAGTTTTATCTTGTTTATCTTGCATTTCTTTGATATTAAAAAGACCGAAAATATTTTAATCTATGTATTGGCTTTTCTTTGCTGTAACTTTGGTTGTTCTTATTTTTTCCCTATTTTTCTGTTAAGTTATTCTCTTTTTCTGTTGCTGATTTTTCAGATCTCTTTTCAGGCTTAAAAAAATTTAACCCACTTCCTGTTACAAATCACAAACACTTTTTTTTCTATTCTGATGTTTCTTTATTGACTTTAGGGTATTCTTTTTATTTTATTTTATTTTATTTTACAATACCATTCAGTTCTACATATCAGCCACGGGTTCCCCTATTCTCCCCCCTCCCACCCCCTCTCCTTACCCCCAGCCCACCCCCTATTCCCACCTCCTCCAGGGCAAATCCCCCCCCCCCACTGCGATCAACCTGGTAGACTCAGTCCAGGCAGATCCAGTCCCTTCCTCCCAGACTGAGCCAAGTGTTCCTGCATAAGCTCCAGGTTTCAAAGACTTTAGGGTATTCTTTGCCCTGCCAAGAAAAATTTTCCCCCTTTGAAATGGAGTCTTATTATGCAGCCCAGGCTGGCCCGTGACCCATGGTTCTCTCACCTCGCCTTCCCAAGAGCTGGAATTACTGATATCAGAAAATGGTGGATGACCTTTCCTGATTGCCAGGTGATTCAAGGAAATCAAGTTTCTCTCAGGGTTCTTGGTGCCATTAATAAGGAATGTAAGGAGAAACTCAAGCAGAAGTATGAGGAAGATTTTATTAACACTTATTACTCACGGCAGGCAGTTTGTCAGAGGAGAATGGAGAGACAGAAAAACAAAGCAGGCAGGCACTTGAGTTCAGCTGGCATGGAGGTCAGTCATATGGTGAGGAGGGGGTTTCAGAGAGCAAGTAAGAAAGCCACCAAAACTAACAAAGAGGGTACTTGGGGCCTGGCTAACATCTGGGAGCTTAAAAGAAAATGAGCAGGGATCTCAGGACTCAGAGGGGAGAGATCCAACAAGCCTCACCACAGATTGACTTGGAGAGACTGTGCTGAGGGCAGGAATTCTGGGAGGGAAAAGTACTACAGTATCTCACTAAAGGAATTCTGCCTTGCTCTTCAGCATGGCTTAAGGTGAGCTCCCCTTCCTGGAGGTAGAGCATCCTTCCTAGGGGTAGATTGTCCTTCCTGGGGGTACAGTATCCTTCCTAGGGGCAGACTGTCCTTCCTGGGGGTAGAGTATCCTTCCTAGGGGCAGACTGTCCTTCCTGGGGGTAGAGTATCCTTCCTAGGGGCAGACTGTCCTTCCTGGGGGTAGAGTATCCTTCCTAGGGGCAGACTGTCCTTCCTGGGGGTGGTCCTTTAGCCAGATGATTGACCCACCCAACTAGAATGTTAGGTCTCCAGTTAATCAGAAGTCTTCCTTCAATGCTGCTTTAGTCACAGACCTCTATGATGGCTCAGAAGTTATAGTCTTTTTAATGATCAATGAGATGATTCAGTGGGTCAAGGCTGATGACCTTAGTTTGATCTGTAGAAGCCACATGGTAGAAGAGATCCAACTCCTACATGTTGTTCTTTGACCTCCGGGTGTATACACACACACACACACACACACACACACACACACACACACACACACACACACCGCCCACCAAGAGAACCATTTTAATTTTTATGTAAGGGAGCCAAATTTTGTCCATAATGTCTCCCGATCTTTCCCAGTTCAAAATTCTGAAAGGAAGGAAAAAAAAGACTTTTTTTTCCCTAGCCTCTTTTGGGCTTTATGTCTTGCATTTCAGCTACTGATTCATGTAGAATTTAGTTAGACATAGAAGTAAAGTATTTTAGTACTTTTCTCTCTCTAATGGCTTGTTTGCTACCCCATTCCTGAATTGTTTTTATTCTCTCGGTGACAACATATGACTTTACATTTTAAATTCTCGAGTGTATTTGGGGCTGTCTCCGAGATCCCTGCTCTCCATTAGAGGCAGCCTTATTCCGCACAGCATCTCTGTAATGTGAATCTGTATTTCCTGTCCTTTCTCTACCTGTAGATTATCTGGTGGAGTGAGGCTAGCTTTCCTTCCAGGTTTTGTTCACACTCTCGCTGGCTATTCTCACTCCTTTATTATCCCATGTGACTTTGGAGCCTCGCCAGCGTCCAGAGCAGCCCTTGTGGTATTTGGGTTGGGATTACAAGTGCTGCCGGGACATCAAGCAGAGTTTCACTTATTCCTGTTTTCCTACATGTTCCTGTAATCATCAGGACAGCACCGTCTATGCTGTGAGAATAATCAGGCCCCCAAATCTCACCAGATTATCTCTGTACAATTTTATTTCTCCCCCATGCCAATTTCAGCCTACAAGGAGCTATACTGAGCTGTTGCTTTGATCAGACATCTCTGCTAGGAAAGAGATGGCTATGGCTCAGTGACCTCACAGCTCCCTCCAATGTCCAGCACCCTCTCGATTAGGTGGAGCTGGAGGACTAATCCTGGCCACGTGGCTTTGAGCAGCGGTGATGTGTCTGCTTTGGGTTGAAGGTTTGAAAAGAACTGTCAGTTTCCTCTGTGGTCTTTTCCCTTGTCAGTGGGTTGTTGGGGTCATGGGTGGAGTCGACAGAAGCAAAGACAGCTGAACTCACAGGCAGCTGACTGGCTTCACCACAGGCCAGCTGCCCTGAATACTCACTGCCTCATCTCAGACTGCGAATATGAAGGTCTTCACTGTGTCAAATAGAGTGAGATTCTGGGGCTAAGTTGCTACTGCGATGTTAGAAAAGATTTCTCTTGATTAACAAAATAATGTTATACTAGTAAGTTGCTTGGTGGATGGGCATGTCACACAGCAGACAGAGGCATTAAGGAACATAATACATTTGATAAAGACTTGGCTTGCCACTGGCTTGACCTCATAGTTCAGGGGAAGAAGTTGGGAACAGAACCTTAGTGCTGTGCACATGCTTGCTACTGGTTAGACCCTTCCAAGTATTCAGAGGAAGAGGAGGAGGGTGAAAAGGAAAAAGAAGAGGAGTTTGAGGAGAAGGAGAAGGAAGAGAAGTTATTTCCGGGAAAAGAAACAAAAGGATAAAGCGTCATGAGTCTCAGATCAGCATATGACTACCTGTCCAATGGGTTTTCTCGGGGCAAGGCAGCTGTGGAAATGGACTCTCACTTGGCAAGGACCAGTAGTCCACAGGATAGCGTAGAAATTTGCAAAATTCATGCAGCTTGGAGGCTCTTCTCTCTCTCTCTCTCTCTCTCTCTCTCTCTCTCTCTCTCTCTCTCTCCCTCTCCCTCTCTCTCTCTCTCTTATACTTTGTCAGTCACATATGCAACAACTATAATTTTCCCTGGAAATTCTGTTCCTTTTCAAATATTTTCCCCCTAAGTTTCAGCAGAGTGTTAATGCTTCTTAAATCTCTAATCTGGAATTACTAACTACAACTCCCAATCCTGGGAACTTTTCTGACTCAGTGGAGATTGTTACGTGAATATGAGAAAACAACACTTGGAACATTACATCTTACAGTTCAGGAAAGGAGAGCAGGGCATGCATACACAGACTAGGAAGAAAGGCTCAGGAATACACATGGGGCCAACTGTTGAGAATAAGTTCCATGGACACCAAGCATAGAATCATTGGTAGGATCTGGTATGCTCCAAGAGGGAAAAATACAGTGCAAAATGTGGAATGGAGAGATCCATCCTTACCATACATAGGAGCTTATATTGGTGGAAGAAGTGTGGTATCGTGAGATGGGAAAAGAGTGCCTTATCAACATCTGCCTTTTACAGAGAGATCGAGACATGGGGCCCTCTTGTAGAAAAGGGAACTGTATAAAAATATACCTTGCAGACATGAAAGAATTGTCTGGGTTTGAATATTGTTGTCCTTATAGCATTGTGCCCATGTCTATTACTTTTTAACTTTGTAACCACAAGTAGCTGCCAGCTGACATCAGTGCTGCAGAGCAGGATGTGTCTGGCTTGATATTTAGTTAAGTTGCAAAAATGCTGAGCTCTATGTCTAGAATAAGGTTATGCAGGGGGTTGGGAAGGGTATTTGGGGAAGCATAAAGGGGAACAATGAGGGCTTTCATAATGATCATGATGTACTCCTTAACTTGTGATGTATTTCATAAAGAATAGAACTGTTCATGTAACCTTGGTAAGAAAAACTCTGTTCAAGAGGGCCTGAGCTATTCGGGGCCACTTGAGGGCAACCCACTTGGTGAGCAGAAGTTTTCCTTGCCCGGCTACCCCTTCCCAGTCTCAGGACCTGAACCTAAGCTGAGACTGGACTCCAGCAATATAGCACATGGAGGAATTTAAAGCTAAGACATCACTCAAAGGGAATTGTTGATGTGGTCATTTCCTCACAGAAAGGACTGGGAACGAACAGTGTTTCCAAGGGTTTTGAGCGTTGGGCAGCTGTTCCAAGTCAACTATGAGCCTCCAAAAAGCTTAAGGCATCAGCCCTAATTCATGACCCCCCACATAAGGTAGGGAAAGCTGGCATGTTCGAAGCTCACTTCAGGCTTAGCCAAGGAGGGAACAAAGCAAGAAGTCTTCCCACAGAGGAGTACCCAGGAGCTGAGAGAACCTCCCATGCCCTGGGGGATGGGTCCAGAGCCATGCTTGCCTCCCCTGGTCCTGTCCTCTCTTGTTGGGCTGCTGCTCTAAATTTCACCAATCAGTGACTGAGACGTTCACTTGTTCTGAGGTGATTAATTAGAACTAAAGAGGTGCAATGGGTGTCACTCCTGTGTCTCGGTCTTCTGCAGAGAAAGTGAACTCCTGCCTATAGACTGGAAAGACAGGAAGCCATATTTATAGGAAGGATTGAAAGAAGGCCAAGAGCTCCCTAGCATCCCTGGACGGCTGTGTCGTCTTCAGATTCTTCTCCTCCGTTAATTAAAGAATTAAATTATTAATTAAAAAGTCTTTAATACTTTAATTAAGTTCAAGGCAAAGTAAAAGGTAGGTTCATCAGCAGGCCACACAGACTGGAAGTCTCTAAGCAGACCCGGGCTTTCCTTGGGTCCGTGTGGGTCCTAGGTGATGGATGCCCTTCCTCTCCTCTGCTGGTCCAAAGGTGTGCATGTGCCCTGTCTGGCATCAGGATAGACTGGCTCTCTGCTGTCCATGCACAGCTCTTCCTCTGCTGGTGTGTCCTCCATCTTGGTGCCCACGCATGGACACAGCTGCTGGTGGCTGGGGTCTGTCACCCGCCAAGGTGGGCTCCCAATGCCCGCTTTTCTTTGTGGTGTCGCTGAGGAAAGAGAAACTTGCTGCAGGCAAAGGGGATGACTTAACACCGCCCCTTGACCCCCTCCCCGCACCCTCCCGGGGGAGTGGGAGGTGGGGTGGGGAAGCTCAGGATACACTCTGTGATGAAGAAATCTGTCTTCTTAAGTTCGATTGTGCTGGTTTCTGTTTCTTAAAATCAAAAGCCCCGGGGTGGAGGGAGGAAAAAAAAAAACCAAAAGCCCCGGGGTGGAGGGAGGAAAAAAAAATCAAAAGCCCCTTGAGTGAGAAAGTTTCCATAACTTAACCACTACAAAACATCTCCAGGAAGCCTCCCCTCCCCGCTTCCCGGCACAGGCTGTGGCTGTGAGCACCTGGCTGTGGGATTTCTCAGCGACCTCTGGTTTTCCAGTGATTCCCCGGGAAGAGGTAGCTGGAAATGGGCTTATCCTTTCATCCCCCACCAGGGCTGGCCAAGCTTAGGGAGAGCTGCTTTGAAGGCAGCCTTGCAAATGACAATAATATTAAAATAAAGCACAGCGACCCCTCCTCCAGCACGAAGGGGCCGGCAGAGAAGACCCGGGCAGAAAGGTGCTAAGAGCCGGAAGTGGGGAAGGCTGGAAAAATGGCGTCTTCCGGACATGACAGGACCACTGTACTCCTGAGTTCCCTAGCAGCTGTGGTTATTTGCACAGGACCTGCTCACAAGCAAGCCTCTACCATGGAAGGGGGATGGGCTCACCAGCACCTCCCCCTAACTGAAAAGTTTTGACAATTCATGGCTCTAGGGGAGGAAGAGGCAGTTGTCTTTAAGGCTATGACCCCTGGCTGGTCGATCACCCTGTAGTGGAGGATCCTATACTCTTGAGTATATGGGTATCACAAACCGGACTCAGTGGAAAGAGACAGAGAGAGATGCAGGGGGTGGGTCTGGAGGAATTGGGGGAGGGGTGGGGTAAATGTGATCAAAATACAGTGTATGACGTTCTCGAAGAATTAATAAAAGATTTTAAAACACAGTGGTCCCAGTTTTTGCATAATCAGGCCAAGGAAAAAGAAAAGTATTCTTTCAGTCCCTTAGGGGTTCGCTCATTATCAGTTCCCTCCTCCCTTATCCACTCGCTGTCCTTGTTCTCTGGGAAGTTTTTTCTTACCATGCACTTTCTTCTCAGACTTGCAGCATCCCCTCTCCCTTCCTCACTCTCAACTAAGAGAAATGTCCTGCATCCGTGTCTCTCTTCAGTGCAAAGCCACACAATGGCTGCAACAGTGAATGCCTGAGACGGAGAAGTCTCTGGAGTTTAAGACATGGGGTAGACAGTCACAGAAGGAAGCTCACTTCAGCGTGAGGGGGAAAGGGTGGGAATGACGTTTTCCATACGCTGTGTAAGTGTCCTTTCCACCTGGAGCCACGTCACCCTGAGTCACCCGAGCTGTTCCACACCTTCAGGTCACATTCTGACCCCACAGAGTTGGTATCCTGCCATCCCTGGTTAACTCCGTGCCGGGGGTCCTATCCACCTTTTCCCTGGGTGGGACCTCTGGTTCCTGCATGTTCTAGTCCCTTTCTTGATGTCCTTCCTCATTTTGCTCTTGCTCCAACAGCAACTGTAAAAAGTCAGTGTCTGAGGATGGGGCTCTGGTGTCTTTAGCCCTTGCACTAAGACTCTGGTTCTAACATCCTAAGTTATAAGAGCATTGTTTAAAAAAAAAAAAAAAAAAAAAAAAAAAAAAAAGCATTGGTTTTCATTGACTCCTTGCCACTGATGTTAAAAAAACATCCAAAGCTATTCTTTGTACGTTACCTATTTTCCCATCTCTTTGTGCCCGAGATCACGTGGTTTCTTGATGTGATGGTTCACTATGAGTCATGCTAGGAACCTAGTTGACCTTTTAGTTTAGAAACTCCTGCCATTCCAGTTGGGGGACGTTTTCTTGACTTGTTCTTCCCTTGTGTTTCTTTAGCTCTCAGTTTCTCTCTCCTCTAATTCAGACAGCAGACCTCTTGGGCAGATCACTTACCTTTCTCCTCCTCTTCCTCCCTTCGCCCTTCTCTCTTCCTCTTTGGTCCACTGTTTCTAATCTACCTCCCAGCCCTGACAGTGGCGTTTTGTTTCAGTGACGCACTTCCATTTTTTAAGAGTTCTCTTTTTGTTTTATTAATGCTCCGTTTTTCTTAGAACATCTTATTCTGGTCTTCTGGATCTAAGACATTCTTTTACCTGTGTTCTCTATGAAATCTAAACCTCCAACATACTTTTGATAATTTCATCTCGCCCTTTAATATTAGACACTTTCTTCAAATAGTCCTTGGCTATCCACTTATACTCAAGAATAGGGAATTAAAAGGCTGCCCAGAATCTTAGTGCATGTTCAAGGATAGTGCATTGGAAGGGCTTGCAGACATGACCATGAAGAAAACGACAGAGACCTTGTCCCTTGGTCTAGTCATTGCTCCTGACTAACCATCCATTTGGAGTTTAAAAGCTGAGCTGGGAGGCATCATCAGCGATAGGAGAGAGGCGGCACGTATCTGTGATTCACTGTCAGGTTTGTATCTAATACCAGCTCCTCCTGTCTGTATCTTATTCTTAACCATCACTCCATGCCCTGGTTTAGCCTATCCTTGTACCTTGGAGGGAGGGTAAGGTTTCTCCTGAGAGAGATGGGAAGGAGAAACAGCCCATATGGTTTGTAAGCAGTCCTCAGACCTACCTAGCCCTCACTGCCAGGTGAACCTGTGATACAAAGTTCTGGGCCCTTGGGGATCTGAAGCAACAGAGTTGATTCTCTGCCAAACAGGGTGGGACCCAGCTGTCATGGATCTCCACTGTCACACTGTCTAGTGGCTCTCCAGCTCTTGGTCATGTGTGTTGGGGGTTGGGCGAGTCATTATAGGGTCTTTTAACTGTTACAGTAGACAAGGCTGCAGGGAAGCAGGAGGAAAAGCATCCTCACTCTCCTCGGATGGGCTTCAAGCTGAGCTTTTGCCTCCCCTGCTAAGTCTGGCTTTGCTGCAGCCTCACCTGACATTGCCCAGAGTGTGGTTGGGCCCTGGTCCTAATCTCATCTAACCCTTTACTCATATTTCTCACTGCAAATGGCTTGATTTCTGGGTCCCCACACGCTCCTCATGTCCTCTTCATTTGAGGTCTCTCCCTCTCTCATAGCTTTAGAATGGACCTTTAAAAACCGAGTCATAGCTACAGCATGATGTGAATGGGTCTTCAGTGCCTGCTCCCGTTGGTCCCCCGTACCCTAGCAGGATGCAGAACATTCCCACACTGTCTGCGTTCACTTGGCATCCTCCACTTTTCCCTGGTCACCAAGTGCTGGAGTTCCAGTGGGCTCATCCTCAGGCCTCTTGGGTTTCTCTTCTCTTCTGTCACCACTGCCTCTCCCTGAGTCCTTTGGACTGAAGTGAGACCTGTGCTAACACAGTAACCACCCGCCACACACGCTATCACCTCTGAAGTATTGATGATACGTACTGAAGCATCACTTGGTAACCATAAACACTTACCCTTAGTATGTGTCTGTTGATGTAACCAACTGTCTTATTAAATAAGAAACACAGAAACAATGTAAAAGAGAAAGCCAAGAGGTCAGAGCTCAGAGCTAAATCTCACCCTTCCTTCTGCTGTCCCAGCTTCGCGAAAAGAGACCTACTTCCTGTCGGTTAGTTTTTTTATAGTATGTTGTTCTGCCTTCTCATTGGTTGTAAACCCAAACACATGACTGCCTCGTCACTGTCTGAATGTACAGCCCCCTAGGTCTTAAAGGCATATGTCTCCAATGCTGGCTGTATCCCTGAACACACAGAGATCTTATGGGATTAAAGGCGTGTGCCACCACCGCCACACTCTTGCTATGGCTCTAATAGCTCTGACCCTGAACACACAGATATCTATGGGATTAAAGGCGTGTGCCACCACCGCCACACTCTTGCTATGGCTCTAATAGCTCTGACCCTGATCACAGATATCTATGGGATTAAAGGCGTGTGCCACCACCGCCACACTCTTGCTATGGCTCTAATAGCTCTGACCCTGAACACACAGATATCTATGGGATTAAAGGCGTGTGCCACCACCGCCACACTCTTGCTATGGCTCTAATAGCTCTGACCCTGAACACACAGAGATCTTATGGGATTAAAGGCGTGTGCCACCACCGCCACACTCTTGCTATGGCTCTAATAGCTCTGACCCCCAGACAACTTTATTTATTAACATACAATCAAAATAATATTTCAGTACAATTAGATTACCACCACATTTCCCCTTTTCTATTTTAATAAAAAGAAAAAAAGCAAAAGGTTATAACTAACAAAAGAAAAACTATATACAAAAGTACAATAACTATATACAATATATACAAGTAATAAATACCTAAACAGGTATTTGACAAATCAGAGAAAATAATTCCATTTTCTATCCTATTTTGGTAAATCCAAGATGTATCTAATGCATTTTCTATCCTAATTAATTTTCAACTATAACTAACTAATCTTCAACCATAACTAACTAATCTTCAACTCCCTCAGAGACCCAAGAAGGGAATAATATTAGCTAACAAAAATAAAAACAGGAAGTGCATCCAAGCAACTTCCAAAAAATTTTGTGAGTTGACAGAAACAGCCAGCTGCCTGGGCAGTCACCTGAGATTTCTCCGCAGTGTTGGGGCATCATCTTCAGCCTATAGGCTCAGTGTATCTGACAGACTCATTTGGAAGTAGGATGTACACAAGGTCAACAGTTCAACCTCACATTGGGTGAGAGCAGTCCACGTACCAGAAACACCTGAATTCCACTAGTGTTCTGTCATGATTCAGGATTTTAAATTCTGGAAATTGTTGACAGTTTTTTAAATTCAACTGTCCATTCTTCTTGGCTGTGTATATATGGCTTCATCTCAGCATCCCCTTCTTCTCCACATCCCTCTATTAAATGCCAGTCTACTTTCGAGAGGCATGAGCTTTCAGCTGCTGTTCCATTGTACAACAGAATCCATCGGCCCTCTGCCTGTTAAGCTGCTTTGAAGAAAAGGGCACCGTACCTTTTCCGGATGCGAAGGCCATTTCAGGGATGGGGCCATATTGTCCTGGCCTCAGAAGATGCCTTTTGATAAAGCCATAACCACACTTGTTTTGGCAAGAATCAGTAGTCCCTTGTTTCGTGTTCTGTCTGTCCATTTTGTCCTGTTGATTCGAGGATACTTTGTTGTCCAGTGGCTAACTTTTGCCACAAGGAAAGTTGACTCCATATGCAGTTTCTTCAATGCCCATATTTTCTCTGAAGTAGATTAGTACTGCCAGGAGCTGACATGTCTCAAAAAAGAAAAATTTTCTAAGTTATTAAAACATTTTAAATGCCATATTCTATAGATCTCTGAAGGGTTTGAAGATGACCTGTCTAAAACATCTCTGCTCAATTTTTAAAACATATCTAATATGACTAAAAGTTCTATTGTAATGTCTAACTACTAACTTTCATTTCTTTATATCCTAATAGTTGGTAATAATAACATTCAAGGATCAGAAATTTGCATTACACTGTTAAATGGATGGAATAAATACAATTAGAAATATACATATAGCATTTTCTAACAATATCAGTTTCAAATTTGTATACAATATAAAACAATTCAATCCAATGTAAAGTATTTAAAACTAGTAATTGTCTTTTTCTTTTCTTTCTTTTTTTTTTTTTAAACAAGAACCTTAAATCTAATCTCCTTTGCTTAGCCTTTTTCTTAACCCTTTACAATAACTTGTAACCAACCCCCCTAAATACTGAAAATTATCCCAGACCCAAAACCCATTAAAAAGACCAAAAAACCACCCGCCCCACACCACCTCTTTGGGAATGTGGGCGTCGTATTCTTAAAATTGCTTCCTGCTGGGTATGGGCGAAGTTTTCTTTATCCTGAAAGAAAGATTTTAGGTTAATTGTCAAATTCTAGGAGAGGTAACTATATCCTTCATTATCCAGTCTGTGTATAATGCCAAAGTTCAGGGTTTATCTCAAGTCCTTATTCAAGTAGTCTTTGAGACTGGATCATCTCAGCTAGTCATCTCAAATTTGCTCTGAGCACCTTGTAGTTCAAAGCTGATCTATGGATGATGTTTGTCAGCTTAATGATATTATTATTGTCCACGTGGAATTGTTGTTGTTGTGGGGCCCCATCTTCTTTCTGGAGACTTCAGTTGATGTTAGGCCTGGCCGTGATTTCCTGCAAAAAACTGATAAGAGACTCGAACACAAAAACATATATATGCAGCTAGCCTTTTTTCTAGAATTAGTTAGTACTCTATGTGACCATTCATATCTTAACAAAGTTTAAAATGTATATATATATATATATCTTGTAAATTTTGATATAAAATTTATACTTTGAGAAAATTTTAAAGAATCAGAATAGAATCAAAGAGTTGAGATTAGTAATAGAATAGTCCCTTAATTAATTTTGCTTTCGTCCTGTACCATAGCAGAAGATGGCTCTTATTCTGGCATGATACAGGGAGTTTGCATTTTCCTTTTAACAACATGCTTGATTTTAAAGAAGGAGAGAGCCATTCTCCAACTCCAAAGTCAGCTTTAAATTTTAATTGAACTGGGACTGTTAGAAGACCAATAGTGTTAAATCTTTAGAGAAAAGCAGAAACAAACATTTAGGAAGACATAAAATTTTTTTAGATAATATATACCCATACACCGTTTCACTCTGTTTCTTGGGATAGATGATTTGTCACTTTTCTTCAGTTGTCTCATTTGTCCAGTGTTCTTCAGATTCCTTAACCTTCATTCTCCTACAAGACAAAAACAAAAACCTTTCCCCAAGACTAATTTTGGGGATGTTTCCTTTTGACAAGTTATTATCTGATTAAATGAAAAGGCATGTTTTATTGATACAAGTTAGTTTAAATTGAATGTTCATGCTGGTTGATGAACTATCACCTCCTCTAATTAAGAGGTCTCTCTTGTTCAAATCGAACCTTTATCAATTTTGATGGTACCCACAGCTTATCTTCTCCTGTAGAAACAAAAGCAAAACCACGTCCCCAATGTAATACATACCCTGGTTTCCATTCTGAGGTCAGCACATCCTTAAAGTATATAGGCTGATTTAATTCTGTAGTTTTTTCTATTATCCAATGTCTCTCTGCAGCTGTTGTTCCTTTCTCATTGGCATTCAGAAAATTCAAAGTTAGAAGAGCATTATGCAGTCTATTTCTGGGGGTTTTTGTTACCCATTTCTGTTTATTTAGCATATCCTTTAGAGTTCTGTTTGATCTTTCTATAACTGCTTGACCTGTAGGATTATGTGGTATGCCTGTAATATGCTTTATATTGTAATAATCAAAAAACTGTTTCATTTTAACAGAGACATATGATGGAGCATTGTCAGTTTTGATTTGTGCAGGTATACCCATGATGGCCATAACTTCTAGCAAATGAGTGATTACAGAATCAGCTTTTTCAGAACTCAAAGCAGTTGCCCATTGAAATCCTGAATAAGTATCGATAGTGTGGTGTACATATTTCAATTTTCCAAATTCTGCAAAGTGAAACACGTCCATCTGCCAGATCTCATTTCTCTGAGTACCCTTTGGGTTATGAATTTGTTCCAGATTAATATACATCAGGTTTGACCAGCCAAGACCACCTGAAAGGTCTCCGATGACACCATGGCCCAGATGATCCAACATCCAGAATCGTTTCAAGGCAACTGGCTCAGACAATACAGCCTCACGGACTACTCCATGATCCTTAAATTTTCTTTGTGTCCCCATAAGATACACCCCCCCTCCTTTTCTCCTAAATTTTATTTTATTTTGTTTTATTTTGGGGTGGGAGGAGGGAGATGGGAAGGATTGGAAGGCATGATGTAAACGACACAAAGAATAAATAAAAAAAAAAAAAAAAAAAAAAAAAAAAAAAAAAACGAGGAGAAGAGCATGTAGAGACACTGCCAGCTGCCGCCATGACCAGCAGCATGTGAAGACGCCGGTAAGCCACCAGCCACGTGGCAAGGTATAGATTTATGGAAATGGATTAATTTAAGCTATAAGAACAGTTAGCAAGAAGCCTGCCACGGCCATACAGTCTGTATGCAATATAAGTCTCTGTGTTTACTTGGTTGGGTCTGAGCGGCTGTGGGACTGGCGGGTGACAAAGATTTGTCCTGACTGTGGGCAAGGCAGGAAAACTCTAGCTACATGTGTCCATTACAGTTTTTCTATTTTAAAAACAATGTGAAAGGGCTGGAGATGTAGCTCAGGGGTAGAGCACCTGCCCAGCACGGACGAGGCTTTAGCTTCAATCTTC